>NC_138864.1:52924329-53524329 GCF_965194805.1 Balaenoptera borealis
ACCAATCACCTATCTGTGAGAGTTTCATAATCAGTGAACCAACAGATTGCAGATATTTTTTAAATGTGCAATTTTAATCAATTTTGGCTTTGTTTCCCTTTTAAAGAATTTGTAAATGGATTTTGTAAATTTATTTATTTATTTTATTTTTGGGTGCGTTGGTTCTTCGTTGCTGTGCGCGGGCTTTCTCTAGTTGCAGCGAGCGGGGGCTACTCTTCATTGCGGTGCACGGGCTTCTCATTGCGGTGGCTTCTCTTGTTGCGGACCTTGGGCTCCAGGTGCGTGGGCTTCAGTAGTTGTGGCACGTGGGCTCAGTAGTTGTGGCTCACAGCTCTAGAGCGCAGGCTCAGGAGTTGTGGCGCACGGACTTAGTTGCTCCGCAGCATGTGTGATCTTCCCGGACCAGGGCTTGAACCCGTGTCCCCTGCATTGGCAGGCAGATTCTTAACCACTGCACCACCAGGGAAAGCCCTGTTTCCCTTTTAAATTATGCAGGCTATATGTTCGGGGTCCAAATATCTTTTTGTTTAGCCATAATGAAGAGAGTAAAATAGCTACAAACATGTGCCTATTTAGAGATGGGAGATGTCTCGCTCGGTAGCTTTTGGCTACCTTGGCTCACAATTCGGGAGAGTCTGAGGCAGACAGGCTGGCAGCGAGCCAGGACGATGAGGTTCAGTGGGCTTCGGGCTGCTATTTTTTTTTCAAAGTCTTCCGAACAACTGCAAATGTAAACAAGCACCCTAGGATACACAGCTCATTTTAAAAGTAACATTTGCACATACTTTTTGTCCTTTATATTTAAAGAAAAGAAACTGCTGTTCCATTGCCAATGTTACTTACTACCACTTAGACATAAGTGACTGGAAAGAAATTCCTAGGGCAGAGGTGATTTTGTTTTTTAGCCCACACTACATCCACACATGGCAGCTCTGACCACCATTGTGATACTTATTGTTTGTGTCTGGATTCTTGGCTTCAGGTTTGAAGTGCAATGCCCTGAGTTCTGCTCTCTAAACTGAGATCCCAAGGAGCAGAAAATTTACAAATTTGAAGTACAAAGAAAATAGTACCTCCTTATTATTGTAGAACAAGATGATAAGCCCCCCAAAACTTGATTGTACCTTGGATAAAATTAAAAGAGAAACTACAGGTCAAGATAGTATTTTAAGAGATGCCACAGGAGCAAAGAATCTTGCAAATCTTAGTTCCTTAAGAATTCAAAGTATTGAGCTAGCTGTTATTCTTCTCAGGGGGCTAAAAGAGAGGTTAGAGATTCTTTCTTTCCTCTGGACCACTACAGCACACTGAACAAACAGCAAAGGTAGAGAACTAGTTACGTGAGTTAAAGGTCTTATTTCAATTTAAATCTATATAATCTCTGACCCTCATCATAACATATTCCTTTCTTCAGTGCTTGCAGAGAAGAAATAAGGTCCCCATATGCTAACTACAAAAAATTAATATAATCTCCCTGGAATATAACCTTTAACTATGCAGCATGTTATAGCCAGAAAGCTTGGAAACCCTATCTATCGAAATAAACAATACTTGTTCCTTTCATTTATAGGATACGTTCACCATAAAAAAATGGAATTTATTCATCTGAGCTGTAAATAAACTCACAAGCCCTGTGTGATCAACATACGTAACCACAGATTTATTTAAAAAGGTATCATATCTAGATCTGCCATATATCATAATAGAAGGTGATGAACGCTACAGGTAAGATGAGGATTAAATGCTAACGGAAGTCCCAAGGACTGCAAAGTGCCCACACGTAGTTGGTGCAGAGCAAACGCGGGGCAAGTGACTGTATCCAGTGATTGAGACAGCGATGATGATTCATTCTATAGTGGAAGAAAGAAGAGGTCCATTCTATTAAATAACTGTTTCTGAATAGCTGGTCAGTGACAGAACCAGGGCAAACTATCCAAGGCCCCATACTCCCAGTTTGATGTTTTATCTAGCACACCACACAGCCGCTCTTTCCAGGAAAATAGCTTCTCACCTGTACACCTCCTTACTACTAGTGACTATCATCACACGTGTGGTTGGTGAGAAAATTTTACAATCTTCTTTCAAAACACATGCATGCTGTTCCTGATTATAAATGTAATTACAAAATTATCATAGACAGTTGGGAAAATGTGCCCCAGCTCTGTTATGCCAGGGTTTGTTCTCTTAGGTTAAAAGCAAGTAAGAAACAAGCAGTTCAGAGCAGCTTTGGAGGTTCCATAAAGTCAGGAGGCTCCTTCTGTCTCATCCCTCCTGACTTCTATCTTCAACGTCACCTCATGATCCAAGATGGCTGTTGAAGCTCCTGCCATTATACTCATATGACAGTCAGCAAGACAAAAAAAGAACTGAAGAGAAGGAGGAGAGAATGTGTGCTCTCCCCTTTTAAAAAGACTTCCCGAAAATCTCATCAGACACACCTGTTTATATCTCATTTGCCAAAACTTGGTCCATGGCCACAAGCTGCAAAGAAGCCTAGGAAAGTGTCTTTCAACTATGCAGGCTGCCCAGGTTTCTGTCACTAAAGAAGAAGAGATAATAAATACTGGAAGGGAACTACTTCCAATGTGTAAATAAAAATTGTGTCATCCCAAGGAGGGAAAGCCACGGGGGGGTGGGGATGGTGTTGTGATGAATTGGGCGATTGGGATTGACATGTATACACTGATGTGTATAAAATGGATGACTAATAAGAACCTGCTGTATAAAAAAATAAATAAAACTAAATTTAAAAATTTTTTAAAAAGAAAACAAAAAAACAACTAATACTAAACTTTCTTTGGGTTATCTGTATGGAAATATGTTAATATAAATGTTTCAGACATTATATGAAATTCCTAAAAATCTTATGTGTTCTGGTATAATGTTATAAGTCATAATTCTAGTTATTATTTTAAAATGTATATCTCAGAAATAACTAAGTTTCCTTGTCAATTGCATTATTATGAACTTTCATCAAATCTTTAACCGTGGTCATTTTTAAGTCTTTTGTCATTTACAGACAGTTCTGGGTGTACGCTGATGCTTTTGCAAAAATGTTCCTATAAAAGGGTTTCATCTTCAAGGAATTCATGGAAAAGACTCTGACAAGCACAGGTTTCTGGTAACTGACTATACTGCTGAACTGAATGAATAAACATTTTCAGAACTCTAATGGAAAACTGATGAACTCATAAAAGTGCTAACAAAAGATCAAGATGAAAAAAAATTAATTACATGGGACTGAGTGAACTGATGATGATTACAATTTTTGTGACTTTCTGTTTGAATTTTTTTAAAAAATTGTGTCATCAACAAAGGAAAATTATTGCTACAACAGAAAGCTGACTTAAAAATATATATAGTTCCTAATGAAAGATTTTTCTAAAATCTAGTGTTCCTAGATTTAGTTCAAGAATCTTTAACCAGGATGAAATCCAAATAAAATGGAGATTTACCATAAGCTTATCCTAAAGAAATTAGACCCACATTATTTCCTTAGCTAAATTCATGTGGAAAAATTAGGAAAAGCAATTTCAACTGAGCCTTCATAAAAGCTTTGTCTCTCCCAGCACAGACCGTCTAATCACATGAAATGAAAAGGTGAAATTCTTCTTATTTATGCTGCTATGGGAACAGAAGTCTATCATTCTAGTGTGAAGTTTGTCTAATGTCTTCACTGATGTTCTGATCCAAAATAATTTCAGAATATTAATTTTGGAAAACCTACACCGATTTGAAAACAGCAACTGAAATCCTTTTTTGATACTATTTTTAAACACTACTTTCCATTTCCAGTTATTACAAAATATTGACTATAGTCCCCGTGTTGTACAATACATCCTTGACCCTATCTTACACCCAGTAGTTTGTATCTCCCCCTCCCCAAACCCTATATTGCCCTGCCCTACCTCTGGTAACCACTAGTTTTTTCTCTATATCTGTGAGTCTGCTTCTTTTATTTTTATATTCACGAGTTTGTTATATTTTTTAATCCCACATATAAGCAATACCATGCAGTATGTATCTTTCTCTACCTAAAATCTTTTTAATCAAAGAATGTCATGATCCTCTCTCATCTTAAAAATGCCACAACTGTAAAAACTACAGAGATTCCTTGAGAGCAGAAATGAAAACCTATGAAATGAAGAACCCAGAACCTGAGTTCAGTTCAAGTACCACGCGGTAACCCTGCCATGCAATGACCGCTGGGAACATAACAGTGAACGAGACATGGCCCTTCCTCTAGAACAAATGGAAGAATTCAAGAGATGATGAGTTAGGTCAATACAATACCATAACTACTGAGTGTAGAACTTCAAAAGAGGGAAGGAAACCATCCACCCTGGTGATTAAAATGAGAGGAATCTTACAAATATTTGGAAGACAGCTAATTAGTTCTAATGATGATAAAACTCTTATTTCAATAAGTGTATTTTTATATTAAATTAGAACTAGACTATTGTCTCTCATTGTCTTTCACAAATCATGATTGTTTACAACAGCAAACGTGGATCCCAGATTGTGATAGAGTCCAAACCCCTTGCCCATCATCCCAACTCCTCCATAATCTAGCCCTCAAAGCCTTCTCAAAATCCAGCTCTTAAACAACCCCAACATTCCAGCCAAACTGGTCTAATCATTAACCTCTAAAGGTACTATGTGCTCATCTGCCCCCTCTATTATGAACTCACCTCACATATACACGTGCATGTGTGCTTGCACGTGCGTGTGCACACACACACACACACTCCATTCAGCTGAATTCTTCTCTTCTTACGAACCCACTTAACACTCTTCTCGATGGAATCTATTCCAAATCAAAATCTCTCTTTGATCTCCTTTAGCTTTTTCACCTGCACCTTTGATACAGTTCCTCAGATTTCCTTTCTTACTACAAATCTTAGATTCCTGGCCAAATTTTAATCTCCTGTGAAAGCAGGAATTAAGTTTTATATCTCTTTGTATCATCTGAGCCTAGAGTAACACAGATGTTCAGCGAATTCTGAATTCATAGTATTGGTAATTTTTCAGTCATATCCCTTTACCCTGAACACAGAGGGAAGGCCGGGAGAATAACCCTAGAAAAGAGATGCCCACTTGGGAAACGAGGAAACCACATTAGACTTTCCTTTCTTCCAAACACACAGAGAGTTGCAATGATAAGCATAAAACATTCTCTTGAATTAAGAGGCATAACAATGAGTAAATCAAAGTCATTTATCAAGTGTTTTGAAATTCCAATATAAAAGCTGTCAAATTAATATAAGGTCCTCATCAATCATCTTAGATGCTTAAATGACGTGGCAAAGCATGAATAAAATGCACATCTCCAAGGAAGAGCTCCACAAACACATATACTTTTTAATAGTTGAACTGGTTAAACAATCCTTGTCTAAAATATGACGAAATTTCCCTTTAGGGCTTCCCTAGTACCTTACAACAAGAAAGCCATTTCTAAGGAATTTCCCCAGTCACTGAGCTTGGGTAGTGGGGGGAGCAGGTGGAGGGGGGCCGGTGCAAGGCAGTTTCACTAGCAGCACAGAAACAACTAAAATAAAAAACTGACTGGCATCTCAGGAATTGAATGGGAGAATGGTGGTAAGAAAAAGTTGACCTTTCAGCTGGTACTAAAAAGAAATCTGAGTATTATAGACATACTTAGCAGTCAGCCCATAAATCAACACCTCCAGGACCAAAGTAAAAAAGATAGGGCTACACTTCCTGAGCCCACCTTATTTGCTCATTCATTCATTCTTTCATTCATTCATTCCAACATGTTAAGTACTAATATATCTATTAGAATACCTTGGGCTACAAGTAACAGAAAACGCCTTCTCAAACTGGTTTTAACAAGAAAGCGGAATGTTGTCATATAAGAGGAAGTCACCAAGATAGGAGACTTTTCAAAGTTGACTTCAATGGCTCAAGGATGTCCTCAAAGACTCAGGTTCGGACTGCAGCTGGCCCTTGAACAATGCAGGGGTTAGGGGTGCTGATCCTCAATGCAGCTGAAAACTCATGTATAACTTCTGACTTCCCCAAACACTTAACAATACATAGCCTACTGCTGACCAGAAGCCTTACTGATAATATAAAGAGCTCATCAACACATATTTGGTATGTTATATGTATTCTTATAATAAAGTAGGCTAGAGAAAAGACAGCCTACTTTACAGTCATATACATAATATAGTATTAGAAACATTGTTACCTTTTTTTAAAAAATCCACTTACCTGTGATGATAGGCTGATACATATTTTCTCCAATTATGGGAGAGAGGCATACTCTGTGGTAATGTAATTCTTTGAAAGCAAAGTTATAAAACAGTAAGACAACACATTATTAATTTTAGATTAAATATCATTCACCTTATGCCTATGTAAGGATAGACTAGTACCTACATACAGTCTATGCATTCATGACATACCTAGCTTCTTCTTAATTTTTTCAATATTTCTAGGCTATGCGGTTAATCTGCCAGTTTTTTCAAATGGTCGCAAATCTCCAAAAAATTTTCCAGTATATTTACTGAAAAAAAAAAATCTGTGTTTAAGTGGACCTATGCAATTCAAACCCATGTTGTTGATGGGTCAACTGTATTTTTCCTTTCTATCAGGGTTCACTTCATCCTTAAAGCAGCCGTAAGATGCTTATAGTAGTTCCAGGTATCATCTTCACACAACAAAATATCCAAAAACAAAATAAACAATCAGCTCTTTCAATTTTTCTTTCCTCTGGCTACGGAAACTTTCCCTCACTTCTCCCTGGCCAGGACAGAATCACACATCCACTTTTAATCATTAGCAAAGGGAAGATCTCAACAATTGACTTAGACCATTCGTCAGCAAACTATTTAACTCTGCCGTTGTAGCAGGAATAGACAATATATAAATGAGTAAAAGTTGCTATGTTCCAACTATATTTACAAAAACTGGGGGAGGGCTGGATTTGGATTCATGTAATTGGCTGACTCCTAGTTTATACTAACAGAAAGTATTCCTGGAATTGTATATACAGTTATTTCCCCAGAAGCACATGGTACACTCGTAAACAAAACTGAGGCGGGGCTTCCCTGGTGGCGCAGGGGTTGAGAATCTGCCTGCTAATGCAGGGGACACAGGTTCAAGCCCTGGTCTGGGAAGATCCCACATGCCGCGGAGCAACTGGGCCCGTGAGCCACAACTACTGAGCCTGCGCGTCTGGAGCCTGTGCTCCGCAACAAGAGAGGCCGCAACAGTGAGAGGCCCGCGCACCGCGATGAAGAGTGGCCCCCGCTTGCCGCAACTACAGAAAGCCCTCGCATAGAAAAGAAGACCCAACACAGCCAAAATAAATAAATAAATAATAATTAAAGGTGCTAATAATTAAAAAAAAAAAAAAAACTGAGGTGGAAGGAAGGCAGGAGGGAGCAAATGGGTGCAGCAACCAACTGGGCCACTACAACCTGCTTTGTGCTCCATCATTAAGGCCAGGCTGCCTGTTAGTCTTTTGTGATTTCTTTCCTTTTTTCAAGGCTTATAATAAAACAATGAAGTGACTTTCCTCCCAGAGTTGGGAATGGAGGCAAGGGAAAGAGCATAAAATAAATAACAGTAAAGAAAAAGAATGTAACTAACAAATAAAGTTGAAAGACAGGAGAGGAGTCATTAAAAGAGTTTCTCCCCGGGGATCTACTGTTGTGGATTAATTCATTTTTGCACAACTATTAAGCATGTATTTATTACTAGTTAAACATTTACTGAGCACTTAAAACATGATGCCAAAGGCTTTACATGAATTATCTAATTTCATTTTCACAATGATTCCATGAGATAGATTCCCCATGTTACAGAAGAAGACGTGTAAGCAATGTGGTCAGAATGATAGCATAGGGAAACCAGGCTATGTACCTCCCTGAGCCAGAACTTTAATTGCAATGAAACCAGTCACTGAGCTAAATGCAAGGGAACTGAAAGACAATCAGACAGACAAGATCCTCACCTTTGGGAAACTCCTGTTCTAGTTAAAAACACAAATCAACAACTAAAATAACAGATTATTAAGGTTATGACAAAAATTGGAAATAAAGAGGGTGTCCTACTTTAGACAGGGTGCTCACGGAAGGTGGAATTTATGATAAGACCTGAAGGATGAGATGGAGCCAAGAATGGGGAGGAGGAGCTCATCACAGAGAGAAGAACATTCCGAGCAGAGAGACCAGCAGTGACAAAAGCCCAGAGGAAGAAGAGGGGTGGGACGTTTCAGGAACACAAAGAAAGCCAATCTGACTACAGTTTTGGAGAAACGGGAAAGGAGTGGCATGAAACGAGAGGTAGAGAAGCCACAAGATAAGAGTCTTGCAGACAATCAAGTGGACTTTGTATTTTGTCCTCAGTGCAATGGGAAGTCATTATAGAGTTTGAAGTAGGAGGATAATTTGAAATCATTTTCATTTCTTAAACAGCATGCTGGCTGCCGCCCAAAGGATGGAAGTGGAGGTATGAAAGCAGGGCCACCAGTCAGGAGGCTACTGCAGTTCTTCAGGCAAGAGAGGAACGTAGTGTGACCTAGGTTAGTAAATTCCAGATATATTCTGACTTTTTTTAGATTGACATAGAATTCATATACCACAACTTTCACCAATTTAAAGTGTACAATTAGGTAGTTTTCAGTAAACTCACAAGGTCGTACAACCACCACTACTGAATGACACAACATTTTCATCACACTCTCCAAAAAAAGAAACCACATACCCCTTAAAAGTCACTTCCTATTCATCCCTCTTTTTATTCCTGGCAAACACTAACTGTATTGGTCAGGGTTCCCCAGAGAAATAGAAGCAACAGCATAGATAGCTAGATAGCTAGATGGACAGACAACGATATAATAAAGAATTAGCTTGCACAGTTATGGAGGCCAACAAATCTCAAGGTCTGCTGTTAGCAAGCTGGAGACCCAGAAGAGGCTGTGGTTCAGTTCCAGTCAGAAGACCAGTAGGCTCAAGAACCAGAAAGAGCTGATGATCCAGTTGGAGTGCAAAGACAGGAAAAAAACTCATTTCCCATATCAAGGCAGTCGGCTCAAGTCCCAGAACAAGAACTCCGGCCTACAAGGAGTCCCCTCTTACTCACAGGAGGGTCAGCCTTTTGGTTCTATGCAGACTTTCAACTGATTGGATACAGGCCACCCAAATTAAGAAGGGAAATCTGCTTTACTCTGTCTACTGATCCAAATGTTAATTTCTTCCATAAATACCCTCATAGACACACCCAGAATAATGTTTGACCAAAAGTCTGGGCATTCCATGACCCAATCAAGTTTACCATCACACTAATCTACTTTCTCCTAGATATAATCTGAATACAGAACAGACAAGACCCTGAGACCAGCTCAGAAGTTTTGATTGACTATCTCCTGAAACAATTTTCAATATGATATTAACCATATTCATATTCAAGCAAATTCACAAATTTAGCTATATCCAGCATTTAATTTTATAAGGCTTTTAAAAAACATTTATATACTTTACAAATTTCTCTCTCTGAGCCTGTTACTAGTTTTTCCAAGAAGTGAGTTATGCTATAATTAAACCAATACACAGAAGGGAAAAAACAAAACTTGGATTTTTCTGCATATGTCATTCTTTATATGGGTGTTTGTTTAGAATAAAGCATCTGGAGGGGAGGGTACTGGATAAATTTTTCAAAAAGTGTTGTCAGGGCTTCCCTGGTGGCGCAGTGGTTAAGAATCTGCCTGCCAATACAGGGGACACGGGTTTGAGCCCTGGTCCAGGAAGATCCCACATGCTGCAAAGCAACTAAGTCCATGCGCCACAACTACTGAGCCTGAGCTCTAGAGCCCGCGAGCCACAACTACTGACCCCACGTGCCACAACTACTGAAGCCCGTGCACCAAGAGCCCGTGCTCCACAACAAGAGAAGCCACCGCAATGAGAAGCTCGCGCACCGCAACGAACCATAGCCCCTGCTCACCACAGCTAGAGAAAGCCCGCGCACAGCAACGAAGACCCAATGCAGCCAAAAATAAATTAATTAATTAATTAATTTTTTAAAAAAGTGTTGTCAAATGAAAGAAGCTAGAAAGTAACCTAAATACACTGTTTCCCTGAGTAGGTGGTATTCATATATAAATTTAAATAAGAGCCAATGACCATCACAAAGAGAAGCTACTGTAGTACTCCAGGGATTTATCATATTAGCACTAAATTTGATTTCAACTCAGAAAGAAGAGATCAGAAGCTGCCAGTCTCCCCTTCTGCTCATCCTTTATGCTTAAATTAACTATTCCGCTGTCTCCCACAAGGAACTGCTAGACTTAAGTGGTTCCAGGAATGATTTGAATGTTCAAGATTAAAAACTCCAACCTTACTTATCCACCTATATCTCCATGCATTTAGAAAATTTAGGCAGAAGTAGTTCAACCAACATGAGAAGACATGGAATCATCAACATCCTCACTTAACAGTCTGTGAAGCTGACGGGCTTTCAGGGCAAGTCGAAAAATTCAGATCCCTCTAAAACTGATCACAATCCTTGATCTGACCGAAGAAGTATCATCAGTGTCCCTTCAGACCATGGGCACTGGACCAAGGTTATCTCTGGGTTCATTCTAGATCACATGGGGACCAACAGGTCACATAAGTAGCTCTCAATCACATGCTCATCTAGTCAGTTGCACCACACAAAGTGATTTGCTCTAGAAACCCTAACCTAATCACATAGTTTGGGTACTGAATCATTTGTTTATGAAAAAGCCTTTAGTATGGATTTATATAGGAAACACGTGGTATGTGATTAACATCTCCCAGCAAATCAGAGAGCAGCTAGACCCACTATCTAGGAGCTGACACAATGAAACAGCATGACTCAAGGATGGACAAACAAACAAAAAACTAGATTTTCATTAATGGAAGGTCTAAAATATACATACACATAATTAACAAAAATATACTGTTCCTTTATATGCGTGGCATTGTCCTTGAGGATATAAAAGAAATGTAATTGCAAACTCTACCTTCAAGAGAGGATTGCATGAAAAATTCTGAATTCATCAAGAAGGTATTCTGTTAAACGATGATAATATAAGAACACTTAAATTTGTTTTATTCTATTATCACACAATTTGTACATATCTTTCCTTTAGTTTATAAAGCATTGTAGGGACTTCCCTGGTGGTGTAGTGGTTAAGAATCTGCCTGCCAATGCAGGGGACACGGGTTCGATCCCTGGTCCGGGAAGATCCCACATGCCGCGGAGCAACTAAGCCCGTGCGCCACAACTACTGAGCCTGCGCTCTAGAGCCCTTGCTCTGCAACAAGAGAAGCCACCACAATGAGAAGCCCGCGCACCACAACGAAGAGTAGCCCCCGCTCACCGCAACTAGAGAAAGGCCACACGCAGCAACGAAGACCCAGTGCAGCCATAAATAAACAAATAAAGCATTGTAACATCCATTAACTCACAATGACCTGTGCTGCGAGTCCCAAAAACTGGTGGATGATGAGGCATTATCTGTGTTTCTACAAAGAAGAAACTGAGTGAGGTGCACAGAAGGCAAGCAGTTTTGCCTAAGTTTGATGGTTCTTGGTGGTGGAACTAGAACACAAATCCAGGGCTTCCTACCTCTGGATCAAGTCCAGGGTTTCCCAACAGTGGCACTTCAGGTATTTGGGGACAGATAATTCTTTGTTGTGGGGAGCTGCCCAGTGAACTTCAGGGTTTCAGCAGCATCCCTCACCTCTACCCACCAAACGCCAGTAGCAAAGCCTCCCCTCATCAAGTCATGACAATCAAAAATGTCTCAGGAATGGCCAAATGACCCCCTGGGGCCAAATTCACACACCCACCACTGACAGCCACTCATCTAGTCTACTTTCTAGGAGTTCTATTCAGGTTAACTGAAACTATATTTACAGTATATGACAATTCTGATTCATTGGCTCATCAATTTTTCATAAGCCAAATGTAAAATATGTATATATAACAACCATATATATAATATTTATATGTTTTATAACAACCTATTTTACCAAATATTTTTTAGTATTCCATAGCTTCTTGATTGTTTTTTCAAAGAACCTAAGGCAACTATAATGCCTCATAACCAACAGGAACATCAAGCTACAGGTGTAGGAAAGTGACAGTTAATAGAGAGTGGTGGTTAATGGAGAGTTCTGGAGCGTTCATGGTTTAAAAAACATTTTTTCTTAAATATATTTGCATTTTAGTGAGGTTAACAAAAAATAAAAGTACCAAACTAGTACTCCTATTTCCATCCCCTCTCTTCCTAATTCTGCTATTATCCATTTTGACAGCTGTGGAACAGAGAAAAAAAGAGACACCTAATAAATTACCCAGCCTATATCAGCCAAGAAAAAAAAACAGCTGACAAAGCCCCTACTTTGGTACCAAAAGCATTTCCTTGGCATTTCCCAGTGTGGCCACTTAAGAACATCAAGCGTGTAATCCTACTTGATTTATGCAGAGTATTCAGTACTTTGATAGTCTAGCATTTTTTGGAAACAGAGTTTGTTTTCATCACAATGTCACGCGCTTTGCTCTGCTACAGGAATAAAGAAACCTCCCTAACAAAAGACCTAGAAGTGAGACATGAAAAATGAAACATGGATACCCTCATCAGTAAACTCTCTAGGGTAACTCTTAACTAATTTTAGTAAATGATATATTCTATCAATTACCAGCTTGATTATTCAACGATAAAAATCAGGGGAGTATATAAAATGCAAAGTAAAGAATACAGATGACTTGAAAGGAGAGCTTGAAGTAACAGATTAGGTTAGTTCCCACAGTCGTGTGTGCTGGATCACCTCTCCGCTCTGTTCATCAGAATTCTGCGACTGCTTCTGGAAACAGCAGAGCCAGCTTTACCAACACCACCTACTAAAGCCCGGAGCCTCCCCAGGGAAGACGGAGCCATAACAAGCCCTGTCTATGAAAACAACATTCATACAGTTTTAGCACCGTGTTTTGCCTGTTTTAAGAGGCTGAATCTAGGTTACATAGAACAGATTCTGTTCCCCGATGTGAAAGCCTGTGGCTGAGAATAATTTCATGACCTAAAACACTGAGGGATAAACTCTTTGCATTTTCATAACAAAGATCCACGCCCATGATATGACTGATCCTCCTTCACCCTGCATTTGTTTTCATAACAGACTGATTTCATGTCTAAAGGTCAATACCTAGCAAAGATGATGCAAGAATAAAAACAGTGCCATAAGGCACTTCCTGAATTTGACTGAAAAACACATCCACAAGAGCCAGATTACCCTTGCAGAGAACACATTACTGTCCATATGCAAGGCAAAAATGCCGTGTGAACTATCAAAAGCTCCATGGGACACTGGATGCCCATCCCTGCAAGCCGTCACATCACCTCTTATGCAACTGTCCTAGTGACTACTCGTCAACAAAGGCTGGGCTCCCTTTTTTAAAAGAAAGGGACAGAAAGGGAGGCATTTCTGTGGTTTAATTTTTATTTTATATTGGAGTATAGTTGATTTACAGTGTTGTGTTAGTTTCAGGCGTACAGCAAAGTGATTCAGTTATACATATACATATATCCATTCTTTTTCAGATTCTTTTCCCATATAGGTTATTACAGAATATTGAGTTTAGTTCCCTGTGCTATACCGTAGGTCCTTGTTGATTATCTATCGATATTTTATATACAGTAGTGTGTATATGTGAATCCCAAATTCTTAATTTATCCCTCCCCACCCCGAAAGGGAGGCATTTGTAAAGGAAGTTGTGAGGTCAAAGCGGCACATCCTGGGGACTTCCCTGGTGGTGCAGTGGTTAAGGATCCGCCTGCCAATGCAGGGGACACGGGTTCGAACTCTGGTCTGGGAAGATCCCACATGCCGCGGAGCAACTAAGCCCGTGCACCACAACTCCTGAGCCTGTGCTCTAGAGCCCGCGAGCCACAACTACTGAGCCCGCGCACCACAGCTACTGAAGCCCACGCGTGCCTAGAGCCTGTGCTCTGCAACAAGAGAAGCCACCACAGTGAGAAGCCCGCGCACCGCAATGAAGAGCAGCCCCTGCTCGCCGCAACTAGAGAAAGGCCACGTGCAGCAACAAAGACCCAACGCAGCCAAAAACAAACAAATAAATAAATAAATACATTATTATTTTTTTAAAGTGGCACATCCTGGGTGACTGCAGACTTCAGAGGTGACTATTTAGGAAAAGCCCCTCGTTGTCCCCACACCATAGTCTGAAGCTTGGTTTTCCAAGCCAGAGAAGGAAAGCTCCTGAACCCCTGTCCCAGTCAACAAGGTGTCCTGTAAATTCAATTCATGCCAGAGATGCCTGAAGGAGTCTAGAAAAACAGAGCGGCATGGATTCACTCGCTGGCCCAGACTCAGCGTCTGACTCAGCCCTGCAGTGTCCCCGACTTGCTGGGGTACCTGGGCCAGCTATCTACTGTCGTCATTCCTCTGTCTCTGAAATAAACCTAAGCAAGTGCCAACCACATTCTACATACTGTACAGAACAGACCTGAGGGAATGAACCCCACTCGTCATCGGCTTCAGTACAGTACAAGCTTCGGCTTGGCGAAGTGAAAACCCAGGAAAAGCACTATCATTTCAACGTTTTCAACAAGAGAACGAGGCATCATCCACCGACCCACGTCAAAAAGTAGCTGCACTGCTGAATATCTGGCCAAGGTCACTAGAACAGCTGACCTAGAACAGCAGCATGTGCTGGGGAGGAGGATGGGGGCAGCACCACAGACTGAGGAGTTCACATCTCAGTTCTATCTCTTAATAGATGGGTGACCTTGACTTCTCTGAGCTTCATCTAGAAAAGATTCCTTATTATCAGAAATATTGTCGCTCAGCACTGGGGGAGGGTTAAATGAGACAATGTTTACCAGGGATAATAGTGCCTTGTGTATTGTTTTTCTCCATAAATGAGGCTCCCTGGAAACCACACTGCCAAGAAATGACAAAAAGGAAATCTTGGTTCAACTGGAAGAAGGAAGCCCCCCACATCAGGCTCCCAAATTATTGTGAGGAGAAAAGGAGGCTGTGCAGGAAAACGGTGAGACAGGTGTGTCTAACGCCCCCTCGGTGAAGCTGAAGTCCCACAAGGGGTCGATGTGTCATTGGACAGACTGAGGAGACTCCGGTATGAGAAACGAAGCCGCTTTATTTTCCGTGCACATCTGAACTTAATGGAGTAAACTGTGATCCACCAGAGCTACAGGTCAATGCGGATCTATTCTGGCAGATTTGGCTGAAGAGTCTCAACACAGTGCCGTGTTTTTTTTCACGAAATGTTACTAGTCCCAAAGTCAAGGGTCCTATGAGTTGGGCGAAGGTCAAACTAACGTTCCAATTAGGAACATCTCAGTCCAATCCAATGTTTCTAGTCACTTCTAGGCTAAAACTGAGTCCAATCCAGTGCAAAGCCAAGGTGCCCGTCCCTTCTAACACAGACTGCACCTGTGCACAGGTACTAGTTCCTGCTGTGATGGGGAGGGAAGGGTCTGCTCCACCCTCCCTGCCCCACATGCCGGCTCCATTGAGGATGGCAAGGAGAAAGCAAGGGGGTAGGGTCAGCTTGTGCAGCAGTGGTCTTCATTATGTTGGTCACTGCTGCTTCTCCCTCCTATGCCAGTGACAAGTAGCTGTTGCCATTAGCATAGCGTCTCCCCCTATATGAGTGCTAAATACCGAAGCTTTCTACCACTCAAGTATTCTTGGTGTAGGCAAAGCAGGCCACCAGGCATTGTTCTCTCCACAAAAGCACACAAGATGCTGCGAGGGGAATTTCTGCATCTCCTCTAGACACCAGCAGTGAAAAGAACAACACTCCCTCATCAAGCGTGTGCATCCTCACTTAGCTGGGGTACATCTACCAGAGAAGCCCAACGATGCCTCCCACTCATCTAACGGCGCCGTCCTTAACACGGAGGTCCTGAGGAAATCACAGCCCCCCCCAACCTCCAGTCTGGGGGGATGCTGTAAAGCTCTGGCATGTGGGGCTAGATGCCTCCACCCCCTCCACACCTAAGTGCCCCATCCTCCAGCTCTTCATGCCACGATAGCACGGGACACTTTTGTGAGCTGCCAGCCAGGAAGAACTCCAGATGAGACGTGAACCACCCTCCTTCGAAACCTCCGGTGCCACACACTGGATTAGATGTTCTCTCTGGCATTGGGGCTTGGTTTTGGAGAGGAAAACATGATGAATGACCCTCCCAAGAGGAGGGAAAGACGGGATTACTACATCACAACCTCATTCTCTCCAAAGGCTTTCTATTCCTACATAGGCGAGTGAATAGAGAATTACAAAAGTTCTACAGGTCTGCCCTCTCTTACCAGGCCCTGCTTTGTGGGACTGGTAACACAGTCCTTTCTCTGATGTAAAATATAAGGGCTTACACTCCTCAAAAGAGAATAATACCATCTGCCCTGCAAATTGCACAGTATGACAAAGACTGATGAAGGCATTTTGAAAACTATGAAGTTTTAAAAACACATGTGAATATGCCAACACAGAAACACCACCCTGATTATTTTCAAAGAAGGGTAAGAAGAAGTGAGGTGTTGGAAGGTGCAGCCCTACATTTTCACAAAGGCAAAGACAGACTAACGCTGCAGGGACCAGCTGAACCCACCCTTTTCCCAAGGGCACACATGCATGGTTCCAGCCCTGGTACCTGGGTACTGGTACCTTGGGTCCTGGATTTCTGACGTTATGGCTTACAAATCTCCAGAACCTCAACATTCACTGAGACTTAAGAGCTCAAAAGTGCCTGAAAGCTCTTTGTGGTACAAATGCCTTGTTTTAAAATGAAGGAGCTGGACTCCTGAGCATATATCCAGAAAAGATGAAAACTCTAATTCGAAAAGATATAGGCACCCCAATGTCACAGAAGCACTATTTACAATAGCCAAGACATGAAAGCAACCTAAGCGCCCATCAATAGATGAATGGAAAAAGAAGACATGGTACATATATATACAATGGAATACTATTCAGCCATAAAAAAGAATGAAATAATGCCATTCATAGCAATATGGATGGACCTAAAGATTATCATACTAAATGAAGTCAGACAAAGATGAATATCATATGATATCACTTATATGTGGAACCTAAAATCTGATACAAATGAACTTACTTACAAAACAGAAACAGACTCACAGACACAGAAAACAAACTTATAATAACCAAAGGAGAAAGTAGGGGGGAGGGATAAATTAGGAATTTGGGATTAACAGATACAGACTACTTTATATAAAATAGATAAACAACAAGGACCTACTGTATAGCACAGGGAATTAGTTAGACTCAATATCTTATAAAAACCTATAATGGAAAAGAATCTAAAAAAGAAGATATATATATGTGTGTGTGTGTAACTAATCACTTTGCTGTACACCTGAAACTAACACAATATTGTAAATAACTATACTTCAATTTTTTAAAAAATGAAGGAGCTGGAGCTCTGAGAATAAAGCATTCAATAAAGCATTCTCTCCGAATTCGAGCCGTGCTATGCTGGAGTAACGAGCTGGTTTTTCTCCGAATCTGGGAAAGGTAAAACACAAAGGAACCACATGAAATAACGCAGAAAGCAGCCTCTGCCTCTTTGGCAGGGTCAGACAGGAATAGCGGTGCTGAGGACATGTGCACTTCGCTCAGCAGCTGTGAGAGTTGAACGTGGCTCTAAGGAAGCAGACACCTCCCAGCTTCTCATGTTGCTATAGAGGTTCTTATCTACAAAGCCATCTTAAGAACTAAGTGTGAGGCGCTGCCTGTGCCAGGAGCTCACTAATTGAAATGTATTAACACCATTGAGTCCGATTATCCTTTCAAAAGGGAGAGAGCCAAATCAGGCGTCCAGCAGCAGAGAGGATAATTAAGTAAAACTGTTTCTCACAGATAAATAATGGATATGACAACAGATGCCCCTCTTTCCTGCATGGGTGGGGACAACAAAGGAAGAATGTGCTTGTTTCCAAAATGAATGCAGAATAGCTGCAGGCTAAAGATCAGCCCCCACTGAAACATCAGATCCGAGAATAGACCTGGCCTCTGTGCCCCAGTATGAAATAAAAATCAATGTTTCTACACACGCTACTTATTTCATTATGTATTTGCACTTTGCCTTACAAAAGAAGCTAATACAAATTCAATATATGTGTCCACATTCCAAACATAATGCCGCTGCCTTGTCAGCCAAGGGCTCTCACCACAAACTCTAAGCATCTTTGACGGGCCTATGTACACAAGATGCTGCAGAAACCAACTCTTCCTGGGAGCCTTAAGCCTGCCTGCCCTGTCATTTGCTATTATTCTTGCTCAGCTGCAGTGGATTAGAGATAACAACAGTCACCCAACACATTTTATCCTAACACACACTGTCAAGGTCACGCGCTGATGGCTACTGAAGGCCCACCATCAGCTGCAGGCCTAATTACGGATAGCGCATTTTCACCATGAAAGCCATGGGGTATACTAATGGGAGAGGAAGCCCTAAAACTGCCATGCATGAAAGGTCTAAAACGGAAAAAAATGAGATAATTTCAAGTATTTTCCTCCAAAGAATAAATACTAAGACTACAAAAGAAAATTGCTAACCTTGGGAAAATGAATCCTACACAGTAAGCCAGAGAGAGAGCTATGATTCCTCTTCGCAATAGCCCGGAGCTACTAGTAATGAGATTTCTAAGGCAGCTTCCTAATTCTTCCAAATAGCGGAGGGAATGTACTTACATGTGTGTGCGTATTTTATGGGCTGAGTGCAGGTACCCAGTAAGGCAAATTTCAGCCCTGTCTGTGCTCTACAATGTTTCCAAAGGTTTATGAAATGTGATCACAAAAAGCCAGTTGCCATTCATCCTAGGGGCCCACAGTGAGGCAGCTTACAATAGGAGCTCAAGACATACATGCTGAATAAACGAACAAAAACAAAGGGGGCGGGGGGTGGGGGGGGTGAAAAGCATGCCAATTGCTTCTACTTTTTAAAAATTTGTTTACTATCAGCATCATGGCATATAATACTTCAATAAACATGAAAGACTGATTTATTACATTATTGAAGTCTTTATTTCCTAAACAAGGTGAGAAAGAAATCCTTTTACATTTGCAAAAGGACAATATTGAGAGAAACAAATGGTACATGTGTTAGATCCTAGTGATAGAGGTCACCCCAGGGCGAAACACACACCAACTTATCCTGGCATTTGATGAAGAGAGTGGTCAAACCACAACAAACTATCCTTATAGGTGAAAGCTGAGTAAAAGTTTTTATGAATGCTGCTTAAAATATAAAGTAACAGCTCAATGAAAATCAAAGCCATGTTTGTACATAAAATTATTCCGGGAACTCACATTTACACAGGCAACTGATTGCCCAAACAGTGCCAAAGTAATTAAATGGGGAAAAAAAGAGTCTTTTCAACAGATGGTGCTGGACAACAAAATACTCAGATGGAAAAATACACAAAACTCAACCCCTATGGTTAAAGCAATATAAAAAAATTAATTCAAGATGGATCATAAACCTAAATGTTAAAGTTAAAAACTATAAAACTTTTAGAAGAAAACAGGAGAATATCCTGGTAGGTAAGATTTCTTTGGCAAGATACAGTATGCAACAATTTAAAAAGAAGGAATAAAAGGTAAATTAGACTTCATTGAAATTAAAAATTCCTGCTCAACAAATGATAACATCAAGAAAAAAGAATAGGCAAGTCATAGACTGGGAGAAAATACTCTGGAAACATACTTCTGGAAAAGAATTCACCTTAAGAATATGAGCTCCTACAACTCAATAATGAAAAGAAAAAACAACTAATTTTAAAATCAGCCCCAGACTTCCACAGAAACTTCACAAAGATATACAAATGAGCAATACACATATAAAAAATTTTTTCATCATTGGTCACCAGGGAAATGCAGATTAAAACCACAGTGAGGTACTACTACTCATCCACTAGAAAAGCTACAATAGACTAAAAATTCAGAAAGTTGACAAGGATGTGACACAAATGTAATAGTCATATCTTGCAGATGGAAGTGAAAAGTGGTACAACCATTTTGGAACAAGAGTTTTGCCATTTTTGATACAGTAAAATAAACACCTATCCAATGGCTCAGCCATTCTACTCCTAAGATTTTACTCCAAAAATATAAAAACAAAATGTCCACCAAAAAAAACTCTTGTACAAAAATGCTCATAGCCACTTACTTTATTCATAATAGCTAAAATCTAGAACCCACCCAAATGTCCATCAACAGAAGAATGGATAAGCAAACTGTGATACAATTACACCAGGGAATACTGCTCAGCAATGAAAGAAACTGCTGATATATACAACACTGCAGATGAATCTCAAAAACATGATGCTTAGTAAGAGAATTCAGACACACAAAAGAAATATGTACTATATAATTGCATTTATATAAAGCTCTAGAAATATGTACTATATAATTGCATTTATATAAAGCTCTAGAGTCAGAAAAGTTGTTGCCTCCTAGCAGCAGTGTTGAAGAGAGGATTAACTGGAAAGGAACACAAGAGAGCTTTTTGAGTGATGGAAATATCCTCTGTCTTGACAGAGCTATGTGTCATATGATACGTGCATTTGTCAAAACTTAAATTGTACACTTAGGATTTGTACACTTGATTGTATGTACATTGTACCTCAAAAAAGTAAACACATATTTAACTCTAGTTAGTAGGTTTGCTTTTTCACAGTGGTATGGGCTAGCAATTCTGGAATACTTTCTGTGTGTTCTAGACTTGAGCAAGTGAGTATAAACACTGGATCTACTGAAACCAGGTTTCTCACTATTGGAAAAGGGAGTTACAAATACAGAAAGGAGAAAAATGTGGATGTACTCTGTGTTGTTTAATTGGAATTGAAGTTACCAGCCTAAACTTGTAGTTTTTAATATGAACAGATAAATGTAGAAATAAATAGGATATATATGTATATATGTGCCTGTATATACATACACACAAACACATATTTTCTAGCTTCTTCTACTAAGAAGATCTAGAAAAAAAAAATGTAGAACAAACATGCTTGGCTCCCAGATCTCAGTTTCTAAATACCATCCTCCATTAAATGAATCAGGGTTCCTTGGAGAAATAGCTAATTCAAGGGCTGAAGCAGAAAAAAGTATACAATAAGCCTAGAACATCTTGTGCTACAGGAAGGAAATGATCAAAAAATGAATGGAACCAGTAAAAGTGACACAGTAGCTAGCTTGCAGGGGTTTCAATTGGCAGAATCTGGGTCAATGTGTGAATGAAAATAAATAAAATTACCAACTAAAATAAGATCTATCAGCCCATAAATAAATAAAGCCTTTTTAATTGCAGTATAATTGACATAACATTAAATTAGTTTCAGGTGTACAACATAATGATTTGACATTTTTATATATTCAGAATGATCACCACAATAAGCCTACTTAACAGCCGTTACCACAGAACAAAATTTTTGTGATGAGAACTTTTAAGATTTACTCTTAGTAACTTTCAAATACAGTGTTAATAACTATAGTCACCATGCTGTGTCCTACATTCCCATGACTTATTTATAACTGGAAGTTTGTACCTTTGCATCACCTTTACCCATTTCACCCACCCACCCACCTCCTCCCTCTGGCAACCACCAATCTGTTCTCTGTGTTGATTAGTTTTTTTTCTTTTTTTTTTCTTTTTTTTTTCTTTTTTTTTTTAATATTCCACATGACTTATCTCACTTAGCATAATGCCCTCGAGGTCTATCCATGTTGTCTCAAATGGCAAGAGTTCCTTCTTTTTTGAGGCTGAATAATATTTTGCTGTATTTACATACCACATCTTTACCCATTCATCCATTGATGGACACATGTTGTTTCCGTATCTTAGTTACTGCAAATAATACTGCAGTGAACATGAATTTTCGAGTTAGTGTTTTTGTTTTCTTCAGATAAATATTCAGAAGTGCAATTGGTGGATCATATGGTAGCTCTATTTTTAATTTTTTGAGGAACCCCCATACTGTTTACATACCTACCAACAGTGCATGATGGTTCCCTATTTCTCCACATCCTTGCCAACACTTATTTCTTGTCTTTTTGATAACAGCCTTTCTGACAGATGTGAGGTGACATCTCATTGTGGTTTTGACTTGCATTTCTCTGATAATTGATGGTGATGATTGATAGTGACATTGAACATCTTTTCATGTACGTGTTGGCCATCTACATGTCTTCTTTGGGAAAATGTCTATTCAGTTCCTCTGCCCATTTTTAATCACATTGTTTTTTGGCGTTGCGTTGTATGAGTTCTTCATACATTTTGGATATTGATCTCTCATCAGATATATAATTTGCAAATATTTTCTCTCACTCAGTAGGTTGCCATTTCATTTTTTGATGGTTTCCTTTACTATGCAGAAGCTTCTTAGCTTGATGTAGTCCCACTTATTTATCACCTTTTGTCACCTTTGCTTTTAGTGTCAGACCCAAAAGTATCATCCAAGACTGTTGCCAAAGAACTTAATACCTACATTTTCTTCTAGTTTTATGGTCTCTGGTCTTAACATTCAAGTCTTTTATCCATTTTGAGTTAATTTTTGTGTATGGTGTAAGATAGTGGTCCAGTTCCTTTCTTTTGCATGTGGCTGCCTAGCTTTCCCACCACCATTTATTGAAGAGACTGTCCTTTCCCCACTGTATACTCTTGGCTCCAATAAAGGCCTTCTTATCCATAGAAGCTCAACTAATAAGTATAGAAAGAATAATGAAGTTAGAAAACCATTAATCGTTGCTAAAATAAGTAGGTAAAAGTGGGGTTTTTAAAATTGAGATATAGTTGATTTACAATACTACATTAGTTTCAGGTGTACAGCAAAGTGATTCAAAATTTTTATACATTATACTCCATTTAAAGTCATTATAAAATATTGGCTATATTCCCTGTGCTTTATAACATATCCTTGTAGCTTATTTATTTTATACATAGCAGTTTGTACCTAGCAGGTAAAAGTTCAGTAAGGACCAGCATATTTACAGAGTCTAAATGTATCAACCACAAATTACTAACTGATTCCAAAGGGGAAACAGTAATT
Source organism: Balaenoptera borealis (assembly GCF_965194805.1). NCBI lineage: Eukaryota > Metazoa > Chordata > Mammalia > Artiodactyla > Balaenopteridae > Balaenoptera > Balaenoptera borealis. Next base: position 52,947,441 of record NC_138864.1, read on the forward strand.
TTAGAGTGGAGGGTCCTGGCCAACTTAATGAAATGATCAAAGTTATGTCATCAATACTGGGGCAAACTGATATCACATGTTTCCTGATAAGATGTACTGGGAAGGACATAATATTACATGTGCTATTTGGGTCCAAAACATATAACCTCAATTTAATCATAAAGAAACATCCCAGAAACCCAATTTAAAGGACATTCTACAAAATGACAGGTCTGTACTCTTCAGAAATGTCATAATCAATAAAGACAAGACTGAGAAACTGTTCCAGATGGAAGAAGGCTAACGAGACATGACAAGAAAAGGCAATCTGGAATGCAAGACTATATACTAGATTGGGGGGAAAGTAGCTATAAAGGTCATTCTTCAAACTGATGAAATCTGATTATGAACTGTAGATTACACAGGAATAAAGTGTCAATGTAAAACGTCCTTTTTTGATCATTATACTATGGGTGTGACAGAGAAGGATCTTATTCTTAGGAAAGGGACACAATGTCTCCAAGTTCAGAGAGAGAGAGAGAGAGAGAATAAAGCAATTGGAACAAAATGTAAACAACTAGTGAATCTGGATAAAGGAGTTCCTTGTACTATCCTTTCAACTTTTCTTTAAGTTTAAAATAATAAAAGTAATCAGAGAAACATGAGTAAGCCATATAAAAGCTATTTAATAAATAGAAAACAATATATACAAGTAGTAGTACACTGAATTTAGGATAATTGGGAGGAAAACGAACATACTGAATTCAGTGATTCATGAATTCAAAAAATATTTACATCCCTAATTTTTGTTAAGCATTACTGGGTTAAAAAAAAAAGACTTACAAGACATGAGAGCATTTATCTTCATTACAGGAAAAATAAGACTAACCAATACACAGGATGAATTGTGATAATTACTACAATAAAGGTACAAGTTTAACCAGTACGCAGAAAGGGTATTTCCCTCAGCTAGGGAGATCCCAGGGTGGCTTCATGGAGGAAGGAGAGATCTGATCTATGGGCAGGATTTCAAGACACAGAACAGAAGTAGAGAACAACGGGCAAAGATGTTCCACACAGAGGGAACATCATAGAGAAACGCATTGCGGAGCAAATGTGGGCTTTATTGCGCAAATTGTGAGGAGATAATTTGGCTTGGAGTAGAGAGTATGAGAAGGAGCAGCAGGAGAAAAGACTAGAAAAAAAATGTGAAGGCAGGTCATATAGGAGTTTTGAATGCCAGAGGTGTCTGAATCTAATTTTACAGTCAGTGGAGTATCCCAGCATTTGGGGGATTAAGAATCAAGGGGAAGGAATGGCTATTTCACGCAGAAAGTCAGGCAAGAGGCTAATCTAACAGTTGAGGAAAGCGGGCATAAGGGTCTGCACCAAGGGAAGGTAGAGAAAGAGAGTGGTGTTCCTAAGTCTTTCTCTGGTCTTCTCACCTCTAGCCATAAAAAGACTCAAGGTAACCACCAGCTGTCAAGCGAGCTAATAAGCATGAAGTGTGTTCACAAAGCGTTTTATAAGTTCATCTTTAAAGCAGCCTATTAACAGTCTCCACAGTAGAATGGAGATATTTGTACAGATTTATTAGCTCTTCTGTTTTTCTCCAATAAGCCTAGGAAAAGCTTTAAAGAACATCCTTTAAAATTCCAGTGTATACTACCAAATGTAAACTAGATAGCTAGTGGGAAGCAGCCACATAGCACAGGGAGATCAGCTCGGTGCTTTGTGACCACACAGAGGGGTGGGATAGGGAGGGAGGCTCAAGAAGGAGGGGATATGGGTATATATGTACACATACAGCTGATTTACTTTGTTATACAGCAGAAACTAACACACCATTGTAAAGCAATTATACTCCAATAAAGATGTTTAAAAAAATTGCAGTTTATAAAACTCTTTCTATAAACAGGACCTTTGAAGTCTCTTTTCAAGGAAACTCATTTTTGAAAAAAAGAAGAAAAGCCTAAAATCAAAGCATTTCATTCCTCCAAGTCTTTTTTTCTAGATTCAGAAATAAAACCTATGCCTGTGGCTATTGCCAAACTTCGCAGTAAAATTTACATTGAATATTTCCTACATCTCATCCCTCCACAGCTAATTTTAATTCTTATAAACAAATACATTCTTTCCAAGCGGGGAGGGGAGCAGGGTGGAATTAAAAGCAGGATTCTTGATACTCCCCCGTGCCTCACCAATAGTTTTGCCAACTTTGCAACTGGAAATCTGTGAAATTAGGATTCCAGTAGTGTTAAGCTGATTTTACAGATATAAATGGAGTAAAATAAAGCTCCAAGGTAGGGAGTAGAAACATACTAGCAGAAACACTATCTACAACTTCCACCTGTGCTCATGTTATCATAGAACTAAAATGACAGGCTACATAGGAGAAGGTCCAGCACACTCTCACTTTTGTTTGGGAAAAGCTAAACAATATAGTATTATACATTTCTATTGAAAGCCACCAAGAGCTTTTAAAATTTGAATTCACTGGGGAATTCTCCTGTTTTTAGGAGATTCCATGAGAAATGAACCTTAGGGTAGAAGAGAGGAGAGTCTCGTTCTGCTACCACCTTTATTATTTCTCTAGGGATAATACTACCACACAATTTACACAGTCCATAAGTGGGTGCTATTACAGCTTATAAATATCAAACCAATGGTGCTATTACAGCTTATAAATATCAAACCAATCACACCAATTATATAATACTGCCACTCTTTAAAGTTTTCAAACAAAAGGAAGCATGAAGAATCACAGAGATTTTCATTCATCTTATTACGTTCTATAATTTGGTAACCAACAGCATGATTATGGATTGTCTATCTTTATTTCTCTTAACTCCTGGCCATAAAACTAGTACAGAAATCAGGTGATGGCAGGTAAGGGCGCAGACTTCTAGCAACACCAATCGAGGCATGACTCCCCAGCCTGCCATTTGCCGGCTATACAAGTAACTACGCGACTGTGCAAGTTACTTGGCCTCTCGGAATTTGTTTCCTCGTCTGTGGAAATCAAAATTATAAGTGGTAATAAAAATCATTATTTCTAGTAAAATAAATAACTGCCGTTGGATCTAGTGCTTGGGTAGATATGAAATGTCTGAAAGATAAATTAGCTAATGTATACAAAAATAAGATGCTCCATAGAGAATCCTTGCATGGCTGTGCAGTTTGAACACCGTATAAACACACCCTCCTGAGAGGGAGAGTGGGGTCTTAAACCCCAGCCTGCACGGCCCTGATAGAGTCATGTGTCCTGGTGAAGGCTGCGCCCTCAGAGAAGGCACCTTCTCCTCCTCCTTTTAATTCACACAAAGCCACAGGATTAGATTAGATGTTGTCCCAAATATGCATTCACTGGTACCTATTATTCTTAAACATCATAAAGCCGTGGGTAGGACCAGAAGAACTCAGAAAGCTTTCATTCTCAAGAATATCTTCTAGTCTGTAACTACAATATTTTACTAATGACGCAATAAACCTAAACTTTCTAATTTAACAGATGTAGTTACCCAGGCCTCCTAAAAAAAATTAAGAGAATGAATATTCCTGGGTGAGGGTTAAGGGTCAGCTGCAGAGACGGAACACTAATCAAATCAAGTTATTAAATCAAAGAAAGAAAGCTGGCAAAATGTAACTGTTTTAAAGTCCCCCCCCCCCCGCCTTCCTCTGACCAAAAAAAGATGGAAAAAGCCATATAAAGCAAATAAGGACCAACTCAGACCTCAGTGCTGAGTCTAACTTTGTACCTACTCTACCTCGATGACATTTCAAAAAACACTGATCCTGCACAGAGAAAAACAAACAGGCACCCAAGCTGATCGGTTGTGATGTATAAGAAATTAAACTATCAATTATTTTGTACCAAGTCACTTGTGCCTAATATAATTAATCGAATCTAAAACAAATCCCATAGAACAAATGAAAATCCAAAGACATCCTTATCAAACTGTTGAGAAGAAATGATAAAACTCAAAGTAGCTCTCTGAGGAAAAAATCACAAAGAGCACTGTAATGATCACTAAACCAACATTACTGCTGACCCAGAATGTACTATATTTCCCTCTACAATCAGAAAGTGGATGAACATTTTTTTCATCCATCACATTGTACCAAACATTAAATTTGCCAGCAAATAGTAGAGACTGATTTCCATTGCCACCTAAAAGTCCTTACATGTGCTCTATTTATTGTCTATTAAAAACTATATATTAGTATATTGAATATACATACAATTATGAGACATTACATTAAAATTAGGTATTTATAATTTGGCACTGTCCAAGTTCACAAGAGTAAAATGTTACTTTAATAATTAAGGCTTTAGAAATTTAAAAATACTGCCACAAAACAAGTTGGCAAATAAACCATGTGCTAGATGCTATACCAAGCAAAATAATAAAGGGCAGAACGTTTCCTGTACTGAATCCACCACCTCTGTATACCTGAAAACAGCAGCCAGCTTTTTAAAATGCATAATACTGCTCAGCACTCTGGTAATATTCAATACCTCTTGACTGATAGTAACAAGGTTGAAAAGAATTCATACTTGAAAACAAGGATTGCTGAAACTTATTTCAAACTCCTTTTACCAGATTCTCAACACATTTTTTCCAGTTTCGGTGAGTTCTCAAAATTGCCAGTTGGCTTTTTAACTTCAGCACATAAAAAATATGGTCTCATATTATCCAGCTTTTACTAATTTGGTATCTTGGTAGTTTTCACAGAAGTGCATGGCAACTACCTATAATGAGAAGTGTGGTCAGTGGGTCACTAGGGAGTTGGTCATTGAATAAGCATATTATATTTCTTACCATCTCCTCAACAGGACAACATTACAAATATATTTATAAGAAGGGAGGGAAGATGAGAGAAGAAAATAAGAAATAGGGTCTATACACTGTAAACATCTATACCAGTTGTATATTATACACTATCCAACAGAAATATAAGCTACAGATGTTAGTCACATACATAATTTTAAGTTCCCTAGTAGCCTGATTAAAAAAGTAAAAAGAACAACACAAATGGAAAGATATACTGTGCTCACAGATTGGAAGAATTAATATTGTTAAAACAACATACTACCCAAGGCAATCTACAGATTCAATGCAATCCCTAACAAAATACCAATGGCATTTTTCACAGAACTAGAACAAATAATTCTAAACTTTGTGTGGAAACACAAAAGACCCCAAATAGCCAAAACAATCCTGAAAAAGAAAAACGAAGCCAGAGGTACCACGCTCCCTGATTTCAAACTATACTACAATACAAACCTGCAGTCAACAAAACAGGATGAGGCTGGCACAAAAACAGACACATAAATCAATGGAACACAATAGAGCCCAGTAATGAAGCCACACTTATATGGGCAATTCACCTACAACAAAGGAGGCAAGAAATACAGTGGGGAAAAGACAGCCCCTTCAATAAGAGGTGTTGGGAAAACTGGACAGCCACATGCAAGAGAATCAAATTGGACTACTTTCTCACGCCATATACAAAAACAAATTCAAAGTGGATTAAAGACTTAAATATAAGACCAGAAAACATAAAACTTCTAGAAGAAAACATAGGCAGTATGCTCTTTGACATCAGTCTTAGCAATATTTTTTTGGATATGTCTCCTCAGGCAAGGGAAGCAAAAATTTAAAAATGGGACTACATCAAACTAAAAAGCTTTTGCACAGTGAAGAAAACTATCAACAAAACAAAAAGGCAGCCTACTGAATGGGAGGAGATAGCTGCAAACGATATATCTGTTAAGGAGTTAATAAACAAATTATACCAAAGACTCATACAATTCAACATCAAAAAAAACAAAGAACCCAATTTAAAAATTGGCAGGAGACCTAAATAGACATTTTCCCAAAGAAGACATACAGATGGCCAATAGACACACAAAAAGATGCTCAAATCACTAATTATCAGGGAAATGCAAATCAAAACCACAATGAGATACCACCTCACACCTGTCAGAATGGCTATTACCAAGAAGACAACAAATAACAAGTGTGGTTGAGAATGTGGAGAAAAGGGAAGCCTTGTGCACTGTTGGTGGGAATGTACATTGGTGCAGCCACTATAGAAAACAGTATGGAGGTTCCCGAAAAAATTAAAAAAAGAACTACCATAGAATCTCGCAATTCCATTCCTGGTATTTATCCAAAGAAAATGAAAATACAAATTTGAAAAGATATATGCACACCTATGTTCACTGCAGCACTATTCACAACAGCCAACATAAGAAAGTAACCTATTTTAAATTGACATTCATCCTGTATCCTGATTTTCTATTTTCTATTATTATATAAACAAGTTTCTCTGCTGGCAAAAAAAAAAGAAAAAAAGAAAGTAACCTAGTGCCCATCAACAGATGAATGGATAAAGAAGATATGGTACATATATGCATGCATACACACACACACACACACACACACACACACACACACACACACACACACAATGGAATATTACTCAGCCATAAAAAGAATTAACTCTTGTCATTTGCAGCAGCATGAATGGATCTAGAGAGTATTGTGCTAAACGAAATGTCAGACTGAGAAAGACAAATACCATATGATTTCATTTATATGTGGAATCTTAAAAACAAAACAAATGAACAAACACGACAAAACAGAAACAGGGTCACAGATACAGAGAACAAACAAGTGGATGCTGGAGGGCAGTGAGGTGGGAGGATGAATAAACAGGTGAGGGAGAATAAGAGGTACAAACATCCAGTTACAAAATAAATGCGTTATGGGCTTCCCTAGTAGCGCAGTGGTTGAGAATCTGCCTGCCAGTGCAGGGGACATGGGTTCGAGCCCTGGTCTGGGAAGATCCCACATGCCGCGGAGCAACTAGGCCCGTGAGCCACAACTACTGAGCCTGCACGTCTGGAGCCTGTGCTCCGCAGCAAGAGAGGCCGCGATAGTGAGAGGCCCGCGCATCGCGATCAAGAGTAGCCCCCACTCGCCACAACTAGAGAAAGCCCTCGCACAGAAACGAAGACCCACACAGCCAAAAATAAAATAAATAAATAAATAAAATTTTTTTAAAAAAAGAGTTATAAGGATGTCCTTTAAAAGGATAAAAATGTAAAAAGAAACAGTTCAAATTAATTACAAGAATATATTTTACCCTAATATCATTTAAACAGGTAATCATATAAAACTATTCATGGAAAACTTCATTCTTTTATTTGTACTGTATTTCACACTGACGGCGCGTCTCAGTTTGGACTACCCACATTTCCAGTGGTCAACAGCAACACGTGGCCAGTGATTACAGTACTAAACAGTACAGAGCTATACTTTCTGCATGTAATCAGTTAGTTTTTATTCAATTATATCATGCCTCTCTATCCTGAGCTAGTAATTGTTTTTGCATTTAGAATGTGAATAACACTCTGAACACATACTGCACTGCAACAAAAATATGATGGGAGCTAAATCTAATGTAGGCAAGGATTAAAAGAACATTCCAACTGGATATGTTTCAGATACAAAAGTCGTATCTGAAATGGGTCCGTTGGCAGAAGGTAGCATTAAATCTGCAACTGTTCATAGCAGAGAAGAAAATTCTCACAGCCTGGCACTGCTGAACAGACCAGGGAGTGAGGCACTAGACTAAAACCCAAGAATTTTTTTTTTTTTTTACACTAATGACCTTTTTTTTCCCTAACATCGTTATTGGAGTATAATTGCATTAAAATGGTGTGTTAGTTTCTGCTGTATAACAAAGTGAATCAGCTATACATATACAGATATACCCACATCCCCTCCCCTCTTGCATCTCCCTCCCACCCTCCCTATCCCACCCGTCTAGGTGGTCACAAAGCACTGAGCTAATCTCCCTGTGCTATGTGGCTGCTTCCCACTGGCTATCTATTTTACATTTGGTAGTGTATATATGTTCATGCCACTCTCTCACTTCGTACAAGCTTACCCTACCCCCTCCCCGTGTCCTCAAGTCCATTCTCTACATCTGTGTCTTTATTCCTGTCCTGCCCCCAGGTTCATCAGAACCTTTTTTTTTTTTTTTTTACATTCTACATATATGTGTTAGCATACGGTATTTTTCTCTTTCTGACTTCCTTCACTCTGTATGACAGTCTCTAGGTCCATCCACCTCACTACAAATAACTCAATTTCATTTCTTTTTATGGCTGAGTAATATTCCATTGTATATATGTGCCACATCTTTATCTATTCATCTGTCAATGGATACTTAGGTTGCTTCCATGTCCTGGCCATTGTAAATAGTGCTGCTATGAACATTGGGGTACATGACTCTTTTTGAATTATGGTTTTCTCAGGGTGTATGCCCAGTAGTGGGATTGCTGGGTCATATGGTAGTTCTATTTTTAGTTTCTTAAGGAATCTCCATACTGTTCTCCATAGTGGCTGTATCAATTTACATTCCCACCAACAAGGCAAGAGGGTTCCCTTTTCTCCACACCCTCTCCAGTAATTGTTGTTTGTAGATTTTCTGATGATGCCCATTTTGACTGGTGTGAGGTGATACCTCAATGTAGTTTTCATTTGCATTTCTCTAATAATTAGTGATGTTGAGCAGCTTTTCATGTGCCTCTTGGCCATCTGTATGTCTTCTTTGGAGAAATGTCTATTTAGGTCTTCTGCCCATTTTTTGATTGGGTTGTTTGTTTTAAAATATTGAGCTACATGAGCTGTTTATATATTTTGGAGATTAATCCTTTGTCCGTTGATTCATTTGCAAATATTTTCTCCCATTCTGAGGGTTGTCTTTTCGTCCTGTTTATAGTTTCCTTTGCTGTGCAAAAGTTTTTAAGTTTCATTAGGTCCCATTTGTTTATTTTGGTTTTCATTTCCATTACTCTAGGAAGTGGGTCAAAAAAGATCTTGCTGTGATTTATGTCAAAGAGTGTTCTTCCTATGTTTTCCTCTAAGAGTTTTATACTGTCCAGTCTTAATTCAGGTCTCTAATCCATTCTGAGTTTATTTTTATGTATGGTGTTAGGGAGTGTTCTAATTTCATTCTTTTACATGTAGCTGTCCAGTTTTTCTAGCACCACTTATTGAAGAGACTGTCTTTTCTTCATTGTATATCCTTGCTTCCCTTGTCATATATTAGTTGACCATAGGTGCATGGGTTTATCTCTGGGCTTTCAATCCTGTTCCATTAATCTATATTTCTGTTTTTGTGCCAGTACCATATTGTCTTGATTACTGTAGCTTTGTAGTATAGTCTGAAGTGGGGAGTCTGATTCCTCCAGCTCCATTTTTTTCCCTCAAGATTGCTTTGGCTATTCGGGGTCTGTTGTGTCTCCATACAAATTTTAAGATTTTTTGTTCTAGTTCTGTAAAAAATGCCATTGGTAATTTGATAGGGATTGCATTGAATCTGTAGATTGCTCTGGGGAGTAGAGTCATTTTCACAATATTGATTCTTCCAATCCAAGAACATGGTATATCTCTCCATCGGTTTGTGTCACCTTTGATTTCTTTCATCAATGTCTTATAGTTTTCTGAGTACAGGTCTTTTACCTCCTTAGGTAGATTTATTCCTAGGTATTTTATTCCTTTTGTGCTAGCATCTCTTAAAGGGAAGCTCTGACACGGGTCTGCTGCCCCAGTATTTACATATGGTGTCCAGTCTTGGTGCCCGCTGCACAGGGGATGCTCCTTGATGGCCTTGCTCTGTGGCCACGTGGCTTGCATTCCTGGGTCCCACAGGACTGTAACAATCAGAGAGACAGGTCTTGGCAGGCTACCAGCCCCAGAGCATTGCACAGACAGCAGACTGAAACACACCCCCAACCTTTCTGTGAAAGAGGCCTATTTGCTTGTTCTGGAGTTCAGACTGAGGGGCAAGCTTCAGGTTTGGAATGCATCTGGAGGCCAAGAGGTGCTCTCGGAGAACACAGGCCAGGGGATGCCATCTTTCCACTCTCTCTCTGCTTTGCCACAGCTCGCTGGTACCTCCCAAAAAAGAGCTTCTACACTTGTCTGGACCCCCAGTTTTTACAACTGTCCCACAGGGGGGTCCTCCAGATCACCCCGATCTGGAGGCCAGCAGGACTTATGATTGTGGTCCCATGGGACTGGATATATTTGTAAAAGCTGCTGCCTGAGGGTCTGGCTTCCAATCAGCCTGAAACTAGATGCCAACTGAGATCCCTCCCTTTGGACCACGGACGGGGCTTAGCACACCCTCACCCAATAGGAGTTATTAACAACAAATCAAGTTGCTTGGACAATCACAAAGGTTCGAGAGACACCAGGAGCTAGGGCAAGGGTGAACAATAAGTTTCAGCTCCTCCACAAGGCCACTCCTCCAAGGCTGGGAGAGGCAGCTATTTCACCTAATACATAGAAACAAACACAGAGATTCAAGAAGTGTTTGGCAAACTTCCTCATCAGCTCTGCTATTACACTAAGCTACTTAGCTTGTGTTTCCAGACCTCAGCATCTAGTCTTATAAGATGAAGATAATGTTCTTATAAGCAGGAATGTATGCAAAAATGACCAAGACTCTGCTTTCTATCAGAGTTTTTATACAATCACCAAAAGAAAAGAACAGAGCTCAAGATATTAACTCAAGCTTGAGTGATCCTCCACACTAATCTAATGGCAAAAACTGGCATTCTAAATCATCGCATACAACATGGAAAACAATGTTAACAAAACAAAAGGCTATGAGTCAGAAGGGAAGTAGCTGTTGCAAAGGTAATGTACTGAAGTCCTTTTCTCACTCTCACACTCACATTTATTGAGTTTAACTCATATCTACAAATGATTCTTAATCATTCAATGAGAGTGGTTTTCTACTTCCTCCTAAAATCTCCCGGTTTTCCCTCGGTTATAGGAGACAGCAGATTAAGAGCAGCAAGAAAGGGAAGAAGGGGGTTAGCTACCTAAAGCTGCAACGTGGAGAAGTACCAGCTGCGATGGTGTGAAGGAGGAACAGGTGATGAAGAAGATAATGATAAACCAGGGGTACAGAGTGGGAGTAGCAATGACAGACTCTCAATAAATGTTGGATTAACTTCATAAGCATCTTCATAATGATGAGCCTACAACATCAAGATAAATTTAAATTAAGTTCAATTCTGTTTTATTTTTTTTAAAGTTCTACCAAAAAGAGCTACAGTAGATTCTCATTATTTGCAGATTCCTTACTTGCAACTTCTCCTACTCACTAAAATTTGTCTGTAACGACAAAATCATTACTCATGGCACTTTGGCCATCATTCACAGACCTGGACAAGGCGGCAAAAATTTGAGTCATCCAACATGCATCTTCCCAGTTGAGGTCAAACAAGATGAGGCTCTGCCTTCCTGTTTCAGCTCTCATACTGTAAACAAGTGTCCTTTTCATAGCATATGCTGGGCCAAGTGTTTTGTGATTTTGCCTTTATATGGGTAATTCTGCCCTTTAAAATGGGCCCCAACCACGGCGCTGAAAGTGCTGGCTAGTGTTCCTAGAAGGGTGCGATGTGCCTTATGGAGAAAAAACATGTGTTAGATAAGCTTCAGGCATGAGTTAGTGTTACTGGCCATGAAGTCAATACTAATGAGTTAACAATATATATTAAACAAAATGTCTTTAAGCAGAAATACACATAAAACAAAGCAGGGTGGCGAGAGGGAGGATTTAGACTGCACGAGTGGCTGGACAGTTTCCCATGACCACCATGGCACATGCCCCACCCTGAGCCATGCAACCACTCCAGCCACGTGTGCTTCACCCTGTGGCAATGACTGCCACAGCTGAGGTGAGAGCTCAGCTGTGAGACACAGAGGTGAGGTGGCTCAGACCCAAAGCAGAGTCTAAGCAGGGCACGAGCAGCCATTACTGGTGCTTACACAGGCAGTGCATCAGAAGCACTACTAATCTCGTTCTGCGACCAGACCACCACAGCCCACACCCCAACCAAGCAGAGTGCTGGCATCAGCCCTTCTTGCCCTGCTGCCCTCTGGGTCAAGAGCGCTGGTGCTGGGAGAAAGGAGAGCACACATTTAAAGGGCATGGAGCCAGCTCAGACCCAACCCTCAGGAATTCTGCTCCAGCAACTTGGGATCCGACCCTGTCTCAGATGGGGCAGTGATGGCCACTGAGCAGACGGGAAGCCCTGGTTTACACATGGCTCCAGCCCTAGCTCCTCCACTTCCAGCCCCACCTCCTACCAAGGTGATAGCTGCCAGCACACCCTGAGGAAAGATGTGACTTGTGTTCATATCAAATCCAGGTCTCCCACCAAAGGCATTGGGCACATGCAGACTGTACAGAGACACTCCCGCTTAAGGACACCCCTACAAAGCCACAATAGGTAACTATTTCACCTAATTTCATAGAGACAAGAGAAAGTTTAGCAAAATGAGAAGACAGAGGAATTTGTCTCAATTGAAAAAGCAAGAGAAAACCCCTAACAACAACTAACAAAACAAATTAACAATTAGATAAAGAGTTCAAAGCATTAGTAATAAAAATGCTAAAAGAATTAAGAAAAAGGATAGATGAACACAGTAAGAATTTTAACAAAGAACTAGAAAATAGAAAAAAAAAGAACCAGTCAGAACTGAGGAATACAATAACTGAAGTGAAAAACACACTAGAAGGAATTAACAGCAGATGCGGTGATACAGAAGAATGAATAAGTGATCTGGAAGATAGAATAATGGAAATCACCCAATCAGAACAGTGAAGAGAAAATTAAATTTTAAAAAATGAGAACAATTTAGGGGATCTCTGAAACAACATTAAGTGCACCAACATTCACATTATAGGAGTCCCAGAAGGAGAAAAGAGAGAGAAGAGGGTCAAAAATGTATTTGATGAAATTATGGTTGAAAATATCCCAACCCTGAAAAATGAAACAGATATTCAGGTAAAGGAAGCACAGAGGGTCCCAAACAAGATGAACTCAAACAGACCCACACCAAGAAATGTCATAATCAAAACGGCAAAAGTTAAAGATAAAGAGAGGGACGAACTGAGAGAGTAGCACTGACATATATACATTACCATGTGTAAAATAGATAGCTAGTGGGAAGCTGCTGTATAGCTCAGAGAGATCAGCTCGGTGCTTTGTGACAACCTAGAGGGGTGGGATGGGGAGGGAGGGAGGGAGGGAGTCTCATGATGGAGGGGATATAGGTATACATATAGCTGATTCACTTGTTGTACAACAGAAACAAACACAACATTGTAAAGCAATTATAATCCAATAAAGATATTAAAAAAAGGAAAAAAAAATTTTTTTAATAAAAATAAAGAGAGAATTCTAAAGCAGCAAGAGAAAAACAGTCGTATACAAGGGAACCCCCATAAGGCTATCAACTGATTTCTCTACAGAAACTTTGCAGGCCAGATGAGAGTGGCATAATATATTCAAAGTGCTGAAAGGGAAAAACCTGCTACCTAGGATACTCTACCCAGCAAGATTATCATTTAGAATTGAAGAAGAAATTAAAACAACTTCTAAGACAAGCAAAAACTAAGAGTTCATCCAAACTAAACCTACCCTAAAAGAAATGTTAAAGGGTCTTCTCTAAGTGGAAAAGAAAAGGCTACAACAGGAAGTAAGAATCTATAGGAAAAGGAAAACCCCACTAGTAAAGGCAAATAGAGAGTAAAGGCTAAGGATCAACCACTTAAGTAATCTAGTAAGAAGATCAAAAGACAAAAAATTGTAAAATCAACTATAACTATAAAAATCAGTAAAGGATAAACATGAAGATGTAAAATATGACATCAAAACACAAAAAGTGAGGGAGGGGAGTAAAAAATGTAGATATTTTAGGATGTGTCTGAATTTAAAAGACTACCTGTTTAAAACAAGTAGATATAGTTATAGGTCAACATATATGAACCCCATGGTAACCACAAATCAAAACCCTACAAAAGGTACACAAAAAATAGAAAGGAACCCAAGCATACCACTAAAGAAAATCATCAAACCACAAGGGAAGACACTAAAAGAAAAAAGTACAGAGAACTACAAAACAATCAGAAAGCAAGTAACAAAATGGCAATAAGCACATACCTATCAGTAAGCCCTTTAATATCAATGGACAAAATGTTCCAATGAAAAGACACAGGGTGGCTGTTTGGATTTAAAAAAAACAAGACCCATCTATATGCTACTTAACAAAGACTCACTTCAGATCTAAAGACAAAGACTGAAAGTGAGGGGATAGAAAAAGGTATTTCATGGAAATGAAAACTACAAGAAAGCTGGAGTAGCAATATTCATATCAGAAAAAGAAATAAAAAGTATCCAAAATTTTTTCCAAAGGGAAACACGTCACTATTTGCAGATGACTTGATACTTTATATAGAAAACCCTAAAGTCATCACTCCAAAACTATTAGAATTAATAAATGAATTCAGTAAAGTTGCAGGATACAAGATTAATATACAGAAATCTGTTGCTTTTCTATACACTAATAATGAACTATCAGAAAGAGAAAGCAAGAAAACAATTCTTTTTAAAATTGCATCAAAAAAGAATAAAATACCTAGGGATAAACTTCCCAAGAAGGTGAAAGACCTATATTCTGAAAACTATAAAACATTGACGAAAGAATTTGAAAATGGAAAGATATCCTATGTTCTTGGAATGTAAGAGTTAATAATGTTAAAATATCCATATTACCCAAATCAATCTACAGATTTAATGCAATCCCTATCAAAATACCCATGACATTTTTCACAGAACTAAAACAAATAATCCTAAAATTTACAGGGAACCACAAAAGACCCCAAATTGCCAAAATAATCTTGAGGAAAAAAGAACAAGCTGCAGGTATCATGCTCCCCGACTTTATACTGCAAATCTACAGTATAGTCTAAAACAGCATGGTACTGACACAAAAACAGACACAGATCAATGGAATAGAATAGAGACCCCAGAAATAAACCCACACATTTATGGTCAATTAATCTATGATAAGGGAGGCAAGAATAAACAATGGAGAAAAGACAGCCTCTTCAATAAGTGGTGCTGGGAAAAATGGACAGCTACATGCAAAAGAATGAGATTAGAACATTTCCTCACACCATATACAAAAATAAACTCAAAATGGATTAAAGACCTAAATGTAAAACCTGAAACCATAAAACTCCTAGAAAAGAACACTCTTTGACATAAATCATAGCAATATTTTTTTGGATCTGTCTCCTAAGGTAAAAGAAATAAAAGCAAAACTAAACAACTGGGACCTTATTAAACTTAAAAGCTTTTGCACAGCAAAGGAAACCATCGACAAAACAAAAACAACCTACTGAATGGGAGAAAAAAATTTCAAATAATATGATCAATAGGGGTTAACATCCAAAATATATAAACAGGTCATACAATTCAATATCAAAAAAACAAACAACTCGATTAAAAAATGGGTAGAAGCCTGAGTAGACATTTTTTCAAAGAAGATTTACAGATGGTCAATAGGTTGTGAACTGCAACACTTTAAAGATCGTTGGACACAAATAGGATATCTGTTTTAGAAGTTCTCTGACACCAATTTTAATCCCAGTTCTTTCCTACTCTCTGCCTAAAGTTTTTCCAACAAACACGAACTACTCAATTCCTCACTAGCAAAAACTCTGTTTTGAAAGGCCACCCGTTTCAAATCATTCAAAAATAAAAAATACTTTTCTAATATCAATCAACATCCCTTTATTCCGTATTTCAGATTGAGTGCTTTACACAACAGGTGTTCTTAAAGCAGGTTGTTTGTCCGTTGACAGGCTGCAGTGGCCAGATTCTTCATTAAAGCACTGGACATAACAGCAGCAATTTCCTTTCTTGGCAACAAATCTCTCTCTGAAGGTGTGATTACCCTCATACTCTCAAGTCTTTCCTAAATTAGTGGAATCTGTGCTTGATGATTCACTGTGAAGCTGAAACCTGAGACAAACAAATCTAAACCCACGAAAGCAAACAGGTAGAAAATTCTTTAACCTTCAAAACGCAGAGCCACAGTCACCATTTATCAATGACTTTGATAACAATGACACTGTTCGGTATCTTAGCGTTTAGGTGTAGAGGAATATTTTAGCCCCAAACTATATCTTTGTTTTTGGAATGAGGTTATTTATCACTGATAATAAAGTTCTAAGTTGGAAAGTTTTAAGACTTGCAAGGAAGGGGGCACAAGATAGTCAGAAATCACAGAAAACAGTGGGGCAAGGCCAAAATAACTTACAGTTCATGTTTCAATTGCTTTTGTCAGTTATGTAAGAATTGACCCTACTGAGTTATTGGTCACAACATATCAGGTGACTATCCTGAGCTGCAGAACCTATGCTCTCTCCATCCCCATTATGTTGACCAGCGACTGCACAAGGTGGGCTCTTCATGTCCACAGGAAAGGAGAAGGTTAAAGTTGAGAACAAAGTGGGTAATCATCTGCACACTGTAACACCAACAGTAAAAACTTTTCTAAACGCCAAAGAGACAGACCAGACATGGTCAGAAGAATGTAAACCTCCATTCCAAAAACTTGCCCTCAAAAAGTAACCAAAAAAGAAAAAAATCAACTTTCCAACAAGTATACAGATAGAAAGAAAATCTTCTAGAATTCCTATCCCACTGAGCCCCTCACGTTTGTTTTCCACAGAAGTGAAAATAAATTACAGTGGAAGATGAATTGCCAGAAAGAGACGTGTAGAAAGATAAACAATGTCTTTACAACGAAGAGAAATTTTTATTTCATTTCATGTATTAAATTTGAAAAGACACCTAGTGTAGACTTCTCCATTCCTGACAATCTCATTTCTCAAAAAAAAAAAACTTGTAAGATTCGGAAATTGGATACATTCCATTTTGGGGAATTTGTCCTAAGGAAATATCTAAAGATAAATATCTAGATATAGAAAAGATAGAGCTACAACAATGTGTATTACATAACTGTAATATCAAGAAGTGGAAAACATTCTAAATGACTGACAATGGGGAACTGCTACAATATATTTTGATAGATCCACACAGTGCAAGTCTGGGTACTCATTACAAACTGTGTACATCTACCCCTGATACGGGAATATGTCTCAGGATGTGATAAGTGTAACATGATTCCATTTTTATAAAATGCATGAATGACTGCATATATATGGAACAGATATACACAAAAGTATTAACAGTAATCATCTCAGCATGTTTCGCTTGCTTATATTTCCTGATCTCTTTTATAATAACCATGTATTATTTTTATACAAGGAAAAAAAAAGATCATTCAGAAGTAAAATACAAAAACAAGCAGATAAAGACTAAATGACTTGTCATTAACATCCTCAGCCTACAGTAAACAGATGTTCCATTTCATACCATCGGAAAAGTCACTTCCCATTCTGACATTTAATGCAAGAAAAATGCTAAATGCTTACCTAGGTTGCCATCGATTCATACAATTTGTTTCCCTAAGATATAAGAATATTTTACCTATGTATAATAAAGACAAATCAACTGAGATGTCTAAGAAATGAGGTGTTCTAGTTAAATGATCTTCAAAGGGTAAAAACAATTTCCCTCAAAAATGAATCAGTTCAATTTCCTCTACAGGTGAATAAAGTATAAGGAACAAAATTCAATCTGCCTTTGATGAATGAGGATATGAGTACCTCAAAAGTCAATGCAAGTTATAAGACTCTGGACACAAAAAAACTATGGAGAAAAAACTAAGTGAATTTGTTCTGACTGGAACACATGCCATGGAAATGGGTTCCCTGAATAAATCCCAAATGTACCCTTGTTTTCCAGCGATCTATGTCTGTCTCTAAAGTATAACACAGAAGATCCTAGGCAGATGGTTCAAGAAGCTCTCAGTTAATGGCAGTTTTTTCTAAGTCATTGGAGAAAGTTTGTATATAGCAAAATAAATACAGAGACAAGAAGCATTTGTGAACAATATGTAAGTTTTAAGCCACATTCATACAAGAGAATATAGGATTTTTGCTCATTATCAAAACCATATACCAATCACTTAAGGAAGACCTGGAAAAACATCTGAGCAAGGCAGAAACCAAAAAAAGCAAAGAATGATAGACTTCACTACATAAAGACGTCTAAGTCCCCTGTGACCAAAATACCACGGACAAAATGAGAAGACAAATAGCAAACTAGGGAAAAACGTTTGTAACAGATTGTAACAGATCAAGACTTACATCTTCATTATATACTTTTTAAATTCTAGTTATTAAGCAAAAGACAAATTCACTTAAGGCCATGAAGCAGGCATTCAAAAAAGGACAAAAACAGTAAATATGGTAAAATATTTTATATGAATAGAAATAAAAATATAATATAAATAGTTATCATTCTTGTTAAAATGACAATGATTATGAATTTTTTAAACGAGCAAAAAAAGAGGAAACAGACACTGGAATATTGCCGGTAGGAATGTAAATCAGCCTAACATTTCTGGACGGAAATTTGGCAATGTGCGTCAAAAGCCTTAAAAATATTTACTCTGACAAAACAGTTCTATTCCTAGGATTTTAACCTTAGAAAAGTAACTAAGCACTACTTGACAAAAATAAAGAGATATTCATCATAGCATTACTTTAAATAGGGATCAAAAGCTAAGCTTTTATCACAATAGAGATTGGCAAAAAAATTCTGTTTATTAAAAATCATGATGTACCAGAATACTTATAGACATCAGAAAATATTCTGAAATGTTAGGTGGTAAATACTGCCATAAAACGGAATATATAATATGATTCCCCATTTTTCTTTTTCAAGAAAGTTATTTTTTTACACAGTTGTGTTTTTATATACATATGCATACACGTATGCATTAAAAAAATACTGAAAGGACCTACGCCAAAATGTAAATTGGGATTATTTGCATTTCTGTATTTTCTGAATTTTCTATAATAAATAAACCACTGTTGACAGAAGAAACTATTTTTTAATAAAAATAAACAATTCATAGCAGCACTATTTACAATCCCCAAAGTGTGGAAACAACTCAGGTGTCCATCAGTGGATGACTAGATAAACAAATTGTGAGACATACATAAAATAGAATATTAGTCAGCCGTAAAAAGGAATGAAGTACTGCTACATGCTACAATGTGGATGAACCTCCAAAACATTATGCTAAGTCAAAGAAACTAAACATAAAAGGTCACGTATTATATGATTCCATTTCCATGAAATATCCAGAATAAATAAATTCATAGACACATAATGCAGATTGGTGGTTGCCAGGGAAGGGGAAAATGCGGAGAAACTGACTAATGGGCACAGGGTGTTACTGTGGAATGATAGAAATATTTTGGAACTAGACAGAGGTTTGTTGCACAACATCATGAATATACTAAATGTCACTGACTGTTCACTTTAAAACAGTTAATTTTATGTTATGTAAATATCACCTCAATATTTATTTTTAAAATTTAAAAAATAGTAACAGAAAAAAATTAAACACCTAATCATCATATTCCTCTTTAAAGTTTACCAGATTGTTTCAATCACTTGATACTCTAAGAGACCATTTCCTCAACCAGTGAATTCCAGGTATGCTAGTTTGTCTGTCTGTCCATCAGTCTCTCACTCACTCACTATTTTTATTACACAAATATTAATAACATAAATATAGTACTTACTATGAATTGTTCTAAAAGAGTTCACATACGTTAAGTATACCGAATCATCACAGCAACTCTATGAGGAAGGTATTGTCATTATTACTGTTATTTACTGTTATCTCTCAGATGACAAAGAGAAGCAAAGAAAACTAAAATGACTTGCTCAAGTGACAGCTAGTAAGTGACAGGATTGGTATTTAAACCCAACCAGACTGGCTGCGGAGTCCTATGCTCTCAACTGGTATGTTCTACCTCCTCTCAAAGAATCCATGGGTCTTGGTAGAAAAATTAGAAACAGAGGTTAAGTGTGTAAAGTTGGGGGGAAACTATCCATAATCTTCCCATGCAGGAATAATCACTGTACATCTGTTGCACATTTTTCCAAATCAATACACACATCTAAATAGCTACACCAAAGTCTGCATAACATACTTTTTAATCTGCTTAATATATTGTAAACCTTTTCTATGTAAATATATTAATTACACTGCTATGTCATCACATTTAATGGTCCCACGGTATCCCATTTAATAGAAGAAACAATCTATTAAACCAGCCACCTATTAAATGTTTGGATCGTTTATGAATAATGCTGAGATGAACAACCTTATCCACACATCATCGTTCAGTTAACCAATTTACTTAAGGTAATTATAGAAGTAGATATAAAATACTTGGTGAGAATATGTTTTAAAGTTCTAGACAAACATTACGCAATTGTTTATAGAAAGTATTTAATAGTTTATACTCTCATTTGTAGATTATCAGAGTAACTTCTCTTGTCACACTTCTTTTTCAGAATTTTCCCAGCTGACTTCAAAGATATATTCTATCTTACGAACCTGAAGATCATTTTATTCCCTACTCTACCTCTCCAACAGACACACACTTTCAGTGGCGGGAAACTATATTTGGATCTTGGAGGATTCTTTTAACAGTATAGCTCAATTTGTGGAGCATAGACATCTTTACAATGTTGAGCCTTTTTGTCTAAAAGTATGGTATAACTCTATTCAGGAGTAATTCTTATAAAACATGCCTGTGTGGCATGATCACTTTCAATAAGAAAACAAGGTCTCAGCAGGTGAAGTAAGGCCATAGGTCAGTGAATAAACTAAGGAGAATTAAAATAAAAAGCAAATTTCACCCAAGCCTGCCTCACATCACTAACCTGTGACTCCTTTCCTGCAAAAAAATCCTAGGCTAACTGTCTTGGATTTAATTTACCACTGAGATTGAGTCCTCCTTATTCTAGATCACCTTATAACCCAAGGCAGAATTACAGAAGGCAGAGACCTTCTAAGTCCCCGAAATCTTGTCTTAAGGAATGTTAAGTATCTCATGCTCAATGTCTAAACCCAATTGACTTAGATGACTCAATGAAAATTACAGAACCAGTCATCTGCTGGTAAAAAATGCCAACACGTGTCTGGGTCAGGGTCAAACAAAAGTAGCACAGGCTGGATTCACTAAGCCTTCTTGTTGACTATTTGTAGACAATGCCTATTTTCTAGAAACTACCAGGTTACGCCTCTCTGCCCAGTATGACCATACTGGACATGAAAAATTCCACATTCAACCAAAAGTATCCAACAAGAAGCAAAGATATAATCCCTGTTTCCATAAAATATAAAACTAGACAAAAGAAATTCATAAAATGTTGAGTTTAGAAACGCCTTTACAGATTATCTAAATCAATCTTCCTTTTCCAAATGAGATCAAGTTCAAGAGAAAGCAAGCTACCCAAGGTCACACAGCCAACTAGCAGCAAGAGAAGTCCCATAATTGGGTCTCTTGACTCCCTTGGTCAATGACTATCCCACCACACTTTGGCGCATGCAGATCCAGTTGAACAATACCTCTCTATTAACTGATTTCCAAAAAATAATTGCAATAAATAGAAAGCCTTTCTTCTGAATAATTAAAATTAGACTATACGCTTTTTAAGTTGTTGTAAATTAAGGCTGATTCTGTAAACAATACTTAAGAAACACTAAGCCTTTATCATTAAATAATTTTAATAAAATAAAAACATTTCCTTTCAAACAAAACCAAATTTCAGCATAATTCTCCAAAACTCCTCAATATTCTTAAAATATACATGTTAGACATATAACACATTTTTCAAGGAGCCAATTAATTCACTGAAAAAATTATCAATTGGAAATTGTCAAATAGTGCAGGAATAAAGGTGTACATCTCTGGCAGGCCAGCCTCGGAAAGAGAAAGCAGCAGCTGGTACAAAGGAAAACCTTAAACAAACATATTCTCCTGTTGTATTTGCTTAAATAAACCAGTCTACCAAAATATGAAATCAAGACCTACGCATATATCTGCTTCCATATGCTCTCTGTATTACATCAGTACAGTCACTGAGAAAGCGCTGAGAAAAACATGTCTTTCTACAGTCACTGAACATGAGAAAGTAAAGGGAGAAGCTGGAAGGGTTGTGATTTTGTGAATGCAGAAGAACATCGAATTCAGATTTCACTGAGCTGTGGTCATCGATGAAGTTAACTGTGGAGCCAGAACAAGAATCCATCCTAACAAATCATCTGCTATAATATGGTTAGTATTTGAACTACTGCCAGGTTTAATTTGTGGAAAACCCGCTGAGGAGAGGCCTGCTGCTATTTTACTTTAGAGAAGAACTAGCTTTCTTATTCAGAGGTTGTTTTTTTTTTAATGTTTAAAGTTAAACAATATGAAAAAAGTTGTAATTATTTAAACCAAATATACAATGTTAAAAAATCAAGGCTGTCTCCAAGAGATTCACTCAGTGGTTATCTTAGGGCACTGTCAAAAGTTAGGTCTCCAAGCCAAAAAGTAACTCGAAAAATATTCAAATAAGTACTCTATTTAACGCTAATTTCTGCCACAGATTTTTCTTCATTTTAAAGCATTGTCCTCTGCCTTAATACTGTAAGGAAGTAATAAGCCCACAAAAAATATTTGCTATTCCTCAATTAAATTTACACTTCTCCCTTGCTGCGCTAAGAATTTAGAGCTAATGGGTCCATGTACTGATAACTGCAATCATTAGTTATGAGCTGTATTTTAACAGCTTCCAAATGAAATCCACTATAGTCACAAACTGTTTTATGAGGCTATCTTAATGGCATATATTCCAACTAAAGCCTGATGCTAGAAGAGAAGCAACTCTTTAGAGAGAACAGGATAGCCAGAAATTTGCTGGAAACATTTCATTAGATCATACACCTAGATACACAAATAGAGACAATTTATATGATGCTTTTTCTTAGTGCAACACAAAACTTCTTAAAATAAACAATTTAATTTCTCTGTATAAGGGTGATACATCTTGGGGTCAGATGTTGGCCTTTATTTAGGGTTAGGCTGTTCTGCCATCTTGATAAAAGCAGGGAGATAATACACAGAGTTAAGGTAGGTGTTTTCCTAGAGAAGGCACCTTGATTTATCTCTTCACCCTAAGGTAGACAAAGTTTGCATCTCCTAACGTACTTGTTCTACTACTTTAAACATGAGAGTAAATGAGGAGTCTGAGAAAAGTCTGACCTTGTGTTCATATAAAGTATTTTAAAAAACCACCTCTCTAACTCATTTTATATTTCTTTTCAAAAGGGTGATTCACAGAAGGTCCAATTCAGCACGTGTTTATACATCAGGAAATCCACCTTCCTCGCCCCACTCTTCTAAGTGACACCTACTGCTACCAGGATGACTACGTTAAGTAGCCAATAACTATGCCTAAATATCACCCAGCAGAAAAATGTTAAATATTGTTAGATTAAAACTTCAGAAATGAGCCTATGGGAAAGTAAAGCTGTTACGTGCCCCCCCCCAAATTTTTGAGTCCTAACCCACAGTACCTCAGAATATGAGCTTATTTGGAGAGAGAATCTCTACAGAAATAAACAAATTAAAATGAGGTCGTTAGGGTGGGCCCAAATCCAATATGACAGATGTCCTAACAAAAAGGAGAAATTTGAGCACAGAGAGAGGCAAAGAGAGAAGACAGATGTGAAGAGACATATGGAGAACATGACCATCTACAAGCCACGGAGAGAGGCCTGGAATAGATCCTTCCCAAGAAGGAACCAATCTTGCCAACATCTTGATTTAGGACTTCCAGCCTCCACAACTGTGAGACAACCAGTACCTGTTCTTTAAGCCAGCCAGTTTGTGGTACTTTGTTATGGCAGCCCTAGAAAACTAATACAAAAAGATATCCCCAAGCTAGAGAGGAGGGACAGTCATGTGACATTAAAAAGTGTCTCAAGTTCAAGAGGATAGAAAAACAAAGGTGTGCTTCATCTTCATTCTTAAAAAATAAAAAATAAAACCAGAGTCAGTAATCGTAGAACAAAATCTTGCTATTGGAAAGAACCTTAAGTATAGTCCATTCAGCATTACTGTTGGCAAGTAACCATCTGCACATCCCCCTTCAGCTCCTGCCACTTTGCTCTTCTCCCTTTACCAGCAAAGCTCCTCGAAAGAACTGCCTCTTCTCACCGCATCTGCCTCCTTTCTTCTCACTCTCTCCTGAACCCACTCCCCATCAAGCTGGATGACTGACTGATTGCCTCTACCACTCAACCAAAACTGCTCTTTCAAGATCACTGACGACCTCCACTTCGCAAAAGCCAAGCATCAATTCGCAACATTCCTCTCACTAGAGACAACAACGGTGTTTGATTCAGTCCATCCCTCTCCCCTCTTTCAGCACTTTCTTCATTTGGCCCCCGGGACACCACTGTCCTCCACCAGCTCTCTGAACCCTCCGGATGTGCCCCAGCACTTGGTCACTGACTTCTTTCTCTACCTAAAGTCACTTCCTAGGAGATCTTAGGAAAGCCTATCACCTCTTTCAAATACATAAAAATATATTTTGTACACAAAATATACACCGAATCCAATCGCTTCCCATGACTCCACCCCATCACCCTAATCTAAGCTGCTATAATGCCTCGCGAGATTGTTGTGATAATCTAACTGATCTGTTCTCACCCATGTCTCCAGCATCTATTTTCCACATAGCAGCCAAGTTGATCTTTTTACACATAAAGCACTTCACTTCTTGTAATACCCGTGGAGGGTTTTGAGCACAGAATAAAAAGCAAAGTCTTTAACAGGCCCTAAAAGATGCCATGTCATCTGCCATACCCCATCCAGATGTGTCCTGTGCGTCTGCATCTCCTGTCTTGTCCCCCTCACTCATTCCACTCTAGCCACAAGGGGTCACTCTCCTTTGAAAATGGCAAGAGTACACTCGTCTCACAGCCTTTGCCCTTGCTACTCCACGTGCCTGGAAGCCCTTTCCGCAGATGTCCACATGGCTTGATCCCTCTCTCCATCCAGGTGCCACTCA
Organism: Balaenoptera borealis; assembly: GCF_965194805.1. NCBI lineage: Eukaryota > Metazoa > Chordata > Mammalia > Artiodactyla > Balaenopteridae > Balaenoptera > Balaenoptera borealis. The sequence continues at coordinate 52,972,366 of NC_138864.1, forward strand.
AATGCCATAGCATCAAAATCCCTTTCCTGACCTCTTAGATACCTCCTGTGTCCCCTCACCTCCCTTATTTTTCTTCTTAGATTTATCCCCACCCATCATATATTTGTGTAATGTCTATTTTCTACCATTTTATAAACTCCATAAGAGCAGAAACTCTGTTTTTTGTTCACTGATGAAGTTAAACAAAAGAGGAGCTGGATAAATATTTGTTCAAAGAGCAAACGAACATTACATGGCCAGCCAAAGAGTAGGTATTAAATAAATGGCATTTTGAAAAATAACCATTAGACAAGTGATTCTTAACCACAGCTTTACACTGGAATCTGTTTCCTGGACCCTGTCCTCAGAGATTCCTAAATTAGAAACAAATTATCAGTCTGTGATTCTAATGTGCAGCCAGGTTGAGAACCACTACATTAGATTATAAACTTCTTGAAGGATTTTTTTTCATCTTTGGTACCTCTGGCACAGTGGTTGGCAAAGTGATTAATAATGTTGATTAAATGAATGAATCCATGAGAAATAGTCATTTATAGTGTTTGCCTGTTTACTTCTATGGATGAAGATCTAAGTAGTTTACAAAGTCCTTTCCATTGCTACACATCTTTAAAGGTTACAATTCTTCCTTAATCTGAAGAAAGATGTTCCTCACTATAACCTCTACTCACTAGCCCCAGGTCTGCTGTTTGAAATACACTTGAAGTCCATTCTCTGAAGGTAGCTGGTCACACATTTTAAAACAATCATAATGAGCCCTTTCATTGGGCTGCTTCTTTAGTCAGGACAAATGAAAGCAAATGTAGGCAGAGTAATGCTCCAGATTCATTCTGCTGGGCAGTGTGTATCTCAGCCACAAATAAGGACATTTACTCCAGGTTTTGAATGATAATTAAAGGTTAGCTGTCCTGGAAAGAGGAAATGGCTTTTCAGACATGGCCATGAGCAAAGCAACCAAGGATGGAAGTGCATGATAATCTCTGGAAACTGAGATTTGTGGTTAGGTTGCAGAATAAGAAAGAGGCTGAAACAGGAAGGGAGTAAAAGGCAGAAAGAGAAAGCTAGAAAGGTTGCCTAAGGCCACATGACAAACAGCCTTGTATACCATATTAAAATGACTTATTGGGCTTCCCTGGTGGCGCAGTGGTTGAGAGTCTGCCTGCCAATGCAGGGGACACGGGTTCGAGCCCTGGTCTGGGAAGATCCCACATGCCACGGAGCAACTGGGCCCGTGAGCCACAATTACTGAGCTTGCACATCTGGAGCCTGTGCTCTGCAACAAGAGAGGCCGCGATAGTGAGAGGCCCACGCACCGTGATGAAGAGTGGCCCCCACTTGCCACAACTAGAGAAAGCCCTCACACAGAAACGAAGACCCAACACAGCCATAAATAAATAAATTTTTAAAAAAAACTTATATAAAATGACTTATTTTATGACTAACTGGATCCACCTGGAGTTTAGAGATGAGAAGAGGACCAATGAAATCAAGTCAACCACTATCAACCAATCAAAAATGAAAGCAAGAAGAAAAACTAGTTTCCATTAGAGAGGAAGATAATGAATTTGGTTTGGGATGTATTTAATTTGAAGTAGTCCAGGATATCCTACTAGAAGCATCTTTGAAGGAGTTGTCAACATGCTTTTGGAACTTGATGGAGAATCAAGCACTGGAGGTTGCATTTAAGAGTCATTTAAACAAAGGTTGTAGGTAAGACAAGCAGTTGAATGAAAAATATTAACAATGGTTCTCCATAGTGGGATTGCAGGTGATTTTTCATCTTTTTTGCTTGTTCAAACTACTCAAATTGTTTATAAGTATGTATTGCTTCTATTTAAAGAAAAATAAGAATTAATAGAGTAAAATATGGATAAGATCATTCAGGGAGGACATGGACACATGCAAAGAGAAGAAGATAAAAAGCAAAAACCTGGGAAAACCAGCATTTAGAAAGAAGTAACAGAAGAGTAGCTAGCTAAAGGAATAAGGATATAAGACTGAGTGATACAAGATTTCAGTATCTCAGAAAACAACAGAGGAGCAGCCTGAAAACAGATCCAAATGCTGCAGAGAAATAGAGTAGGATGAGGATTAAAGAAACCACTGGTAATTAGGAGATGATTACATAACAAGAAATTTAGGGAAATGACTGAGACAAAAGCCAGACTACAGTGAGCTGAAGAGAGAGCAGGAAATTATAGAAATAAAGGTAAAGAGTCTGGTTTTGAAGGGAAGGTCAGAAACAAGTCATAACTGAAAAAAAAGGTCAAGTTAAGGACTAGCCTACCTTTACCTGTGTCCACCTTGGAGACTGCAGAACTCACTACTAGGAAGTCAAGTGAATTACATTCATACTCTCTGTCCTACCAAAGTCATCATCTACTGCTACAGAAGAAATAACCCTAAATGGAACAGGTCAGCCAGTGTCACAATCATAGTTCATATCAGTACCTTCTGTCTTTCTGGAGAAAAAAAAAAAAAAAGACCAGAATATGCAGGGCCACTATTATTCAAAAGAGTTCTTACCTTATTCTAAATGCAAACATGTTAGTCAACCAAATTCCCATCACCTCCCACAAAAAAAGAAAAAAGAAAAGAAACAACTAAACCTAGCTATCTTGCTGTATTTATGCTTAGAGAAATATAATTTCAAGGCTTGTTGTCAAGTCTGTTGACCTTGTCAGAAGCTCGGCGGGTGTCCCTTCTTGAATGAATGAATGAATGAATGAATAAATAAATAAATAAAATCTAACTAATAATGAGTATATTTAGTTGTCCTTCCAAATGAATACAAAGACTGTTCTCATTATCCACAGAGTCTGCAAACGCTCATCACCATAAATGAAAAAAAAAGTCCTCGTTTTAGCCTCTGAATGAGCGGTGGGAGGTCCACCTTTCTCACCTGCACTCTGAGAGACATGTGTTCATTAACTGATAATGAAATCATCCACAGGCAGACAGGCAGGCACGTGGAAGCAGTTCCAACAACAAGTTTATCTAACTGACTGACTAAATGATTAGCTCTTGCAAAAAATCAAGATTTGTCTGAAATAGCACTAAACACTGAGTAAAACAGAAAACTCAATTAACTCCCAGAATATCTCAGAACGCCAGAAGTCCCCTAGTGCTTACACTTACATTTTAGGCTGCTGCTGTTGCACTTTATAAACAACCTATTTGGAGTACTCACTAATGAGTCCTTGATATTCATAGATTACATTATCATACTGGAGCTTCAGAATATCAAGTCCTGTGATGACAACTGTCATGTTAAAAATAGATGGGCGTATGTGGTAGAGCCATACGATGAAATGTTACTCAGCAATAAAAAGGAACAAGCTATTGATACAGACCACAGTGTGAATCTCAAAATCATTATGCTAAGTGAAAAAAGCCAGGCCAAAGAAAAAACAAAAACAAAAACAGTGCATGGTTATATGATTCCCTTTATATAAAATTCTAGAAAATGTAAGAGAATCTGTAGTGACAGAAAGCATATGAGTAGCTGCCTGGGGCAGGGTAGAGGAAGGGCTGCATTACAAAAGGGAAGCAAGAAGCCTTTGGGGGTACTGGAAATGGCTATCTTGATTATAGTGATGGTTTCATGAATGTATACATATGTCAAAACTGACCAAATGCTATACTTCAAATATATGTTGTTTAGTGTACTTCAGTTAGTCTCCAATAAAGTTTAAAAACAGACTGAGGCAATTGTTCAATCTTCCCATAAAATATCTGAATAACACTTTAAAGCAGTATCATCTACATATGAACAATGAATAGACTAATAACAAATGATTATTTTTAAATGCATGAATATGTCTAAATACTTAGAACAATGTCTGGCTCATATAATAGTGATTCAAGTCTTTAAAGAAAGAGGAATAAGAAAAGGAAAACAGAACCAAGATGGCGGAGTAGAAGGACGTGCTCTCACTCCCTCTTGTGAGAACACCAAGTCACAACTAACTGCTGAACAGCCATCGAAGGAAGACACTGGAACTTACCAAAAAAGATGCCCCACATCCAAAGACGAAGGAGAAGCCACAGTGAGACGGTAGGAGGGGCGCAATCACAATAAAATCAAATCCCGTAACTGCTGGGTGGGTGACTCACAAACTAGAGAACACTTATACCACAGAAGTCCACCCACTATAGTGAAGGTTCTGAGCCCCACGTCAGGCTTCCCAACCGGGGGATCCGGCAACAGGAGGAGGAATTCCTAGAGAATCAGACTTTGAAGGCTGGCAGGGTTTGATTTCAGGACTCTGACAGGACTGGAGGAAACAGAGACTCCACTCTTGGAGGGCACACACAAAGTAGTGTGCACATCGGGACCCAGAGCAGGGAGCAGTGACCCCAGGGGAGACTGAAACAGGCCTGCCTGCTAGTGTTGGAGGGTCTCCTTCAGAGGTGGGGGTGGCTGTGTCTCACTGTGAGGACAGGGACGCTGGCGGCGAAAGTTCTGGGAAGTGCTCCTTGGCGTGAGCCCTCCCAGAGTCTGCCATTAGCCCCACCAAAGAGCCGGGGTAGGCTCCAGTGTTGGGTTGCCTCAGGCCAAACAATCAACAGGAAGGGAACCCAGCCCCATCCATCAGCAGTCAAGCGGATTAAGGTTTTACTGAGCTGTGCCCACGAGAGCAACAGCCAGCTCTACCCACCACCAGTCCCACCCATCAGGAAGCTTGCACAAGCCTCTTAGATAGCCTCATCCACCAGGGGGCAGACAGCAGAAGCAAGAATAACTACAGTCCTGCAGCCAGTGGAACAAAAACCACATTCACAGAAAGACAGACAAGATGAAAAGGCAGAGGGCTATGTACCAGATGAAGGAACAAGATAAAACCCCAGAAAAACAACTAAATGAAGTGGAGATAGGCAACCTTCCAGAAAAAGAACTCAGAATAATGATAGTGAAGATGATCCAGGACCTCGGAAAAAGAATGGAGGCAAAGATCAAGAAGATGCAAGAAATGTTTAACAAAGACCTAGAAGAATTAAAGAACAAACAAACAGAGATGACCAATACAATAACTGAAATGAGAAATACACTAGAAGGAATCAATAGCAGAACAACTGAGGCAGAAGAATGGACAAGTGACCTGGAAGACAGAAAGGTGGAATTCACTGCTGCGGAACAGAATAAAGAAAAAAGAATGAAAGGAAATGAAGACAGCCTAAGAGACCTCTGGGACAACATTAAACGCAACAACATTCGCATTATAGGGGTCCCAGAAGGAGAAGAGAGAGAGACAGGACCCAAGAAAATATCTGAAGAGATTATAGTCGAAAACTTCCCTAACATGGGAAAGGAAATAGCCACCCAAGTCCAGGAAGCGCAGAGAGTCCCATACAGGATAAACCCAAGGAGAAACACGCTGAGACACATAATAATCAAACTGGCAAAAATTAAAGACACAGAAAAATTATTGAAAACAGCAGGAGAAAAACGACAAGTAACATACAAGGGAACTCCCATAAGGTTAACAGCTGATTTCTCAGCAGAAACTCTACAAGCCAGAAGGGAGTGGCATGATATACTTAAAGTGATGAAAGGGAAGAACCTACAACCAAGATTACTCTACCCGGCAAGGATTTCACTCAGATTCAATGGAGAAATCAAAAGCTTTACAGACAAGCAAAAGCTAAGAGAATTCAGCACCACCAAACCAGCTCTACAGCAAATGCTAAAGGAACTTCTCTAAGTGAGAAACACAAGAGAAGAAAAGGACCTACAAAAACAAACCCAAAACAATCAAGAAAATGGTCATAGGAACATACATATTGATAATTACCTTAAATGTAAATGGATTAAATGCTCCAACCAAAAGACACAGGCTTGCTGAATGGATACAAAAACAAGACCCATATATATGCTGTCTACAAGAGACCCACTTTAGACCTAGGGACACATACAGACTGAAAGTGAGGGGATGGAAAAAGATATTCCATGCAAATGGAAATCAAAAGAAAGCTGGAGTAGCAATACTCATATCAGATCAAATACACTTTAAAATAAAGATTGTTACAAGAGCAAGGAAGGACATTACATTATGATCAAGGGATCAATCCAAGAAGAAGATATAACAATTATAAACATATATGCACCCAACATAGGAGTACCTCAATACATAACTGCTAACAGCTCTAAAAGAGGAAATCGACAGTAACACAATAATAGTGGGGGACTTTAACACCTCACTTACACCAATGGACAGATCATCCAAAATGAAAATAAATAAGGAAACAGAAGCTTTAAATGACACAATAGACCAGATAGATTTAATTGATATTTATAGGACATTCCATCCAAAAACAGCAGATTACACGTTCTTCTCAAGTGCGCACAGAACATTCTCCAGGATAGATCACATCTTGGGTCACAAATCAAGCCTCAGTAAATTTAAGAAAATTGAAATTATATCAAGCATCTTTTCTGACCACAACGCTATGAGATTAGAAATGAATTACAGGGAAAAAAACGTAAAAAACATGAACACATGGAGGCTAAACAATACGTTACCAAATAACCAAGAGATCACTGAAGAAATCAAAGAGGAAGTCAAAAAATACCTAGAGACAAATGACAATGAAAACACGATGATCCAAAACCTATGGGATGCAGCAAAAGCAGTTCTAAGAGGGAAGTTTATAGCTATACAAGCCTACCTCAAGAAACAAGAAAAATCTCAAGTAAACAATCTAACCTTACACCTAAAGGAACTAGAGAAAGAAGGACAAACAAAACCCAAAGTTAGCAGAAGGAAAGATATCAGAAAATCAGAGCAGAAATAAATGAAATAGAAACAAAGAAAACAATAGCAAAGATCAATAAAACTAAAAGCTGGTTCTTTGAGAAGATAAACAAAACTGATAAACCATTAGCCAGACTCATCAAGAAAAAGAGGGAGAGGACATAAATCAATAGAATTAGAAATGGAAAAGGAGAAGTTACACAGACACTGCAGAAGTACAAAGCATCCTAAGAGACTACTACAAGCAACTCTATGCCAATAAAATGGACAACCTGGAAGAAATGGACAAATTCTTAGAAAGGTATAACCTTCCAAGACTGAACCAGGAAGAAATAGAAAATATGAACAGACCAATCACAAGTAATGAAATTGAAACTGTGATTAAAAATCTTCCAACAAAAAAAAAAAAAAAAAAATCTTCCAACAAACAAAAGTCCAGGACCAGATGGCTTCACAGTGAATTCTATCAAACATTTAGAGAAGAGCTAACACCCATCCTTCTCAAACTCTTCCAAAAAATTGCAGAGGAAGGGACACTCCCAAACTCATTCTATGAGGCCATCATCACCCTGACACCAAAACCAGACAAAGATACTACAAAAAAAGAAAATTACAGACCAATATCACTGATGAATATAGATACAAAAATCCTCAACAAAATACTAGCAAACAGAATCCAACAGCACATTAATTAAAGGATCATACACCATGATCAAATGGGATTTATCCCAGGGATGCAAGGATTCTTCAATATATGCAAATCAATCAATGTGATACACCATATTAACAAATTGAAGAAGAAAAACCGTATGATCATCTCAATAGATGCAGAAAAAGCTTTTCACAAAATTCAACACCCATTTATGATAAAAAAACTCTCCAGAAAGTGGACATAGAAGGAACCTACCTCAACATAATAAAGGCCATATATGACAAACCCACAGCAAACATCATTCTCAATGGTGAAAAACTGAAAGCATTGCCTCTAAGATCAGGAACAAGACAAGGATGTCCACTCTCGTCACTATTATTCAACATAGTTTTGGAAGTCCTAACCACGGCAATCAGAGAAGAAAAAGAAATAAAAGGAATACAAATTGGAAAAGAAGAAGTAAAACTGTCACTGTTTGCAGATGACAGGATACTATACATAGAGAATCCTAAAGATGCCACCAGAAAACTACTAGAGCTAATCAATGAATTTGGTAAAGTTGCAGGATACATAATTAATGCACAGAAATCTCTTGCATTCCTGTATACTAACGATGAAAAATCTGAAAGAGAAATTAAGGAAACACTCCCATTTACCATTGCAACAAAAAGAATAAAATACCTAGGAATAAACCTAACTAGGGAGACAAAAGACCTGTATGGAGAAAACTGTAAGACACTGATGAAAGAAATTAAAGATGATACCAACAGATGGAGAGATATACCATGTTCCTGGATTGGAAGAATAAACATTGTGAAAATGACTCTACTACCCAAAGCAATCTACAGATTCAATGCAATCCCTATCAAATTACCAATGGCATTTCTTACAAAACTAGAACAAAAAAATCTTAAAATTTGTATGGAGACGCAGAAGACCCCGAAGAGCCAAAGCAGCCTTGAGGGAAAAAAGCAGAGCTGGAGCAATCAGACTCCCTGACTTCAGACTATACTACAAAGCAACAGTAATCAAGACAATATGGTACTGGCACAAAAAGAGAAATATAGATCAATGGAACAAGATAGAAAGCCCAGAGATAAACCCACGCACCTATGGTCAACTAATCAATGACAAAGGAGGCAAGGATATACAATGGAGAAAAGACAGTCTCTTCAATAAATGGTGCTGGGAAAACTGGACAGCTACATGTAAAAGAATGAAATTAGAACACTCCCTAACACCATATACAAGAATAAACTCAAAATGGATTAAAGACCTAAATTAAGACTGGACACTATAAAACTCTTAGAGGAAAACATAGGAAGAACACTCTTTGAAATAAATCACAGCAAGATCTTTTTTGACCCACCTCCTAGAGTAATGGAAATGAAAACCAAAATAAACAAATGGGACCTAGTGAAACTTAAAAACTTTTGCACAGCAAAGGAAACTGTAAACAGGATGAAAAGACAACCCTCAGAATGGGAGAAAATATTTGCAAATGAGTCAACAGACAAAGGATTAATCTCCAAAATATATAAACAGCTGATGTAGCTCAATATTTAAAAAAAAACAAACAACCCAATCAAAAAATGGGCAGAAGACCTAAATAGACATTTCTCCAAAGAAGACATACAGATGGCCAAGAGGCACATGAAAAGCTGCTCAACATCACTAATTATTAGAGAAATGCAAATCAAAACTACAACGAGGTATCACCTCACACCAGTTAGAATGGGCATCATCAGAAAATCTACAAACAACAAATGCTGGAGAGGGTGTGGAGTAAAGGGAACCCTCTTGCACTGTTGGTGGGAATGTAAATTGATACAGCCACTATGGAGAACAGTATGGAGATTCCTTAAAAAACTAAAAATAGAATTACCATATGATCTAGCAATCCCACTACTGGGCATATACCCAGAGAAAACCTTAATTCAAAAAGATGCATGCACCCCAATATTCATTGCAGCACTATTTACAATAGCCAGGTCATGGAAGCAACCTAAATGCCCATCAACAGATGAATGGATAAAGATGTGGTACATATATACAATGGAATATTACTCAGCCATAAAAAGGAATGAAAGTGGGTCATTTGTTGAGATGTGGATGGATCTAGAGACTTACAGAGTGAAGTAAGTCAGAAAGAGAAAAACAAATATCGTATATTAATGCATATATGTGGAACCTAGAAAAATAGTACAGATGAACCGGTTTGCAGGGCAGAAGTTGAGACACAGATGCAGAGAACAAACGTACGGACACCAAGGGGGAGAAGTGGCGGGGGTGTGGTGGGGGTGGTGTGATGAATTGGGCGATTGGGATTGACATATATACACTGATGTGTATAAAATGGATGACTAATAAGAATCTGCTGGATAAAAAAATAAAGAAAATAAAATTCAAAAAAAAAAGGAAAGGAAAACATTAAAACAGTTGTGGTAAAATGACAGAACTACAGTCCATCAATTTTTATTCTCAATTGTCTTTGGTATATACTGTTCTTACAACAGAGTTTGACCTTTTATTTTTGAAGTTTTACAGGTCTCCGGTTTAAGATGTCATCAGACTAACACCCCTCGCCCTCAATTTCATCTCCAGGACCATACAGATAAAGATAGAGTCTGAACATGCCCTAGGTCCAGTGCCTGTCATGTGCTGCTTACTGTGGAAAAACTACAGACAGCTCTGTTACTTTAAAATTCTAAAAACATTCTCCTAATCAAGAATCTAGTACAGACAGAATGAGATCCCCTCAGTTGATCAGCACAGCATGGGAAGAAAACGTGCCTGACAGCAGAAGTTGGTCTAGGGACGCTGCACAGATGCCTCATCCCAGAGGCGAGAGGACTAATGGCCACACACACAGCTGTGTGTGGGTTAAACTCAGTGGAACAGGAAGCGCCCCTGGTGAAGACAGGTGCAACACTAACATCTGCCCTGGAGGAGATGGTGGATTTCTGAAACACAGGAAAAGGGGATTAATACCTTGAGAAAAAGAAACAGTCTGAAAATGATTGACTAAAGGAGAAAAAAATTATAAATAGCTGCTTGGTGCACTTTAATAAGATTCAGTACATAGCCTCTTGGAAGCAGCTGTAGAGAGCCATAAGCACAGGTACCAGTTCTGTGTAGGCAGAGTGGAAGGCAGTGGGGTTCTGTGGGGTTCAATGAGGTCTCCGGAGACAAATACATCCCAGCCTCATGGCTCATGAGCTTTGTCATCTTTTGCAAGTTATTAATTGCCTTTCACCTTCAGTTTCCTCATCTCTAAAAGCAGAGGCATGGATTGCTGTGAGGATTACTGGTTTTTTTGTTTTTTTTTTTTAAATTAGTCTTGCAAGATGATTCTTTTCTTTTTTTAATTTATTTATTTTATTTATTTCTTTTTGGCTGTGTTGGGTCTTCGTTGCTGCACGTGGGCTTTCTCTGGTTGTGGCGAGCGGGGGCTACTCTTTGTTGCGTTGTGCAGGCATCTCACTGCAGTGGCTTCTCTTTCTGCGGAGCACTGGGTCTAGGCATGCAGGCTTCAGTAGTTGTGGCACGCGGGCTCGGTAGTTGTGGCGCGCAGGCTCTAGAGCACAGGCTCAGTAGTTGTGGCACACGGTCTCAGTTGCTCCACGGCATGTAGGATCTTCCCGGACCAGGGCTCGAACCCATGTCCCCTGCATTGGCAGGCAGATTCTTAACCACTGCGCCACCAGGGAAGCCCAGGATTACTGTTAATATAAAGTGTTTTACACATTTAATTGCTCAATAAATGGCACTTGTTATCAAGAAAATCGAAGATAATTAACTGACAAAATACTAGAATTAACAAGGCTGCTTTGTAAGAGACTAGGTATGCAGTTAATTTTCAAAACACAATGGCTTTTCAACACAGGGAAAAATCAAAAGGTAAAATGGTAGGGGAAACTGCCACAGAAAACAGTAACAAAAAAATAGGTATACAAAGACTGTGCTGGTGAAAAACACAGAATGCTTCAAACACTGAAGCAGATTCTACCTTCAAATATGAAAATAATACTGTAAAGATGACATTTTTTCCCAAATAAATGAAGAGATTTAACAGAATCCAAGAGAAAATTCCAGGGAGAATTTTTTTTTAATTTTTCAAAATTATTCTAAAGTTGAACTGGAAGACTAAATGGAGTGAGAACAGCTGAGAAATCCTGGAAAGAAAAGCAAAAGTATTGTATAAAATCATATTATAAAACTCTGTGAGCAATCTTGGCACAAAAAAATCAATAGATATAAAGTAGCCCAAAAGATATCAAATAAATGTTTGTGTGTTTATATAATATGCCATATGTTATACATAAAATAGATTATAAAGAATATATGTGTGTGTGCATATATATATATATATATATATATATATATATATACACACACACAAACACCCACACATACGATAGATGGTATAGAAAACAAATCAGTGGAGAAAGGATGGATTATGGATTGTTTGAATACTATTTGTGAAAACTGGCTATTCAGAAAATAAAGTCCAAGGTCTACCTGACAACAAGCACTGAATAAAATTCTACATGAATTAAAATGTGGGAATAAGTTCACAGCATATTGTTAAATGCAAAAAAAAAAAAAAAAGATTATCAAACTGTATGTACAGAATAGTCCCATTTTGTCAACATACATGTAAATTCATAATGAAATACATGCTAAGATATCTGATATATGTGATAGAGGCAGTAGAGCCAGATGGTTAAGAGTGTGGACACTGCGGGGGTTAGCCGGGGCTCACAGTAATTTAACCATGCGGGAAGTATTAGGACTGAGCTCATCAGAGTCTGGAGGATTGGGTACGTGAGTTAATACATGAAATGCCTTTAAACTGTACCTGGCTATTGCTCTTTTTATATGCTATTCCTATTACAAATACTAAGATATTAAGAGTGGTGTGCTTATTCGGTGGAATTAAGGGTGGTTTTATTACTTCACTTTTCTAAAATGCACATATGGGCTGGTGCTGCAGTGGTTAAGAATCCGCCTACCAATGCAGGGGACACAGGTTCGAGCCCTGGTCCGGCAAGATCCCACATGCTACGGAGCAACTAAGCCCCTGCGCCACAACTACTGAGCCTGCACTCTAGAACCCACGAGCCACAACTACTGAGCCCATGCGCTACAACTACTGAAGCCCGTGTGCCTAGAGCCCATGCTCCGCAACAAGAGAAGCCATCACAATAAGAAGCCCGCGCACCACAACGAAGAGAAGCCCCCGCCCTCCTGAACTAGAGAAAGCCCGCACACGGCAACGAAGACCCAACGCAGCCAAAAATAAATAAATAAAATAAATAAATTTATTTTAAAAAATAAGTAAATAAAATGCACATATACTGCTTTTCATTTTAAAAAGGTCAAATGTGAAAAGTGAAACCATAAAAAAAATGTTAGAGCAAGTGATGTTAGCATTTATCTGCTCTTTAGCTAGCGAAGCACTTGCTAGGGTACCAAGCTCAGATCTACTTAAGCATCTACTGATTATCTTGGCTCAAGTTATCTCCTAGTATGCTTTATTGATATGCCCAAGAATTATCATAGAGCAGTCTGTGCTAAACTTACCTTTCAAATGGCCCATTCCTCCCGTTCTCAATTTTAGAATGTTAAACGTCAAAGGGCATTGCTTTATGTTTACAATGTAGCTATCTTAGAATACAGTGCTAAGGATGACAGATTAAGAAAGAACGTGTCCTAAGATTAAATCACCAAGGAGAAAGATTTATCTTCTCACGTGTTACAGTAGGAATGTGTATACATTCATTGAACTGCCCCTTAAATCTACCACAGTAATATAGGCACAGTGCAGTAAACCAGAACTCAGGACAGCAGTGACCCAGGACAGCAGTCTGTCCCAACAAAACAGGAACCTTGCAACTTTCAGAGTTCAAAGCAGCAGCACGTGGCTCTACAGATATAAAACATCTTCTTGGATGAACTAAATTCTGCTTTCTTCTATCTATTACCCACTAACCCTAATCTTGTCCTCTAAATGAGCATTATACCAATGCCCCTTAAGCATGACTGCACTTACTGTTATTTGAAGCTCACTATTACGGTCCCCTTAAGTCTTCTTCAAGCTAAACAGCCTCAGTTCCTTTGATCAGTCCTCAAGTATTTGGAGATACTCTGCAAATAGTTCATCTTCCTAATTCACACCTTAAACCAACATCTCCCTATTTCAATGTCCCTCTTCAAATATTGCACCTAAGTTGTATTACTGACCTGTTAAATGTCCACTTTCTATGAGCCAAGCACTCTGCTCATATTAATAGAAACTAGGAACCCTCCCACCAGCCCATCATTGCTTTTAGCAGCTACATGACATCTGTGGCTTCAAAATTACTTTTTAGCAAGAATTCCTCACCTTATGCTTGAACATCTAAATTTCAGAACCAAAAAGGACAGTCTACATTTTGAACAATTATGTTTGCCCATTATTCTAGCCTTTTGCAATCATTTGAATCCCAGTTCTGCTTTCCAACTCATTAGGCATCTTTCCCAGCTTTCTGACTTTACAAAATTTGGTTAAGCCTTCTCAAAACCAAACTACTGATTCAATAGTAAAAGCAGAACAGTAACAGGACAGAGACTAGATACTAAGACCAAAGGTATTACATTGGAAAACTTCCTTCACCTTAGCACCAAGTCCTTAAATTAATAACCTCAGGGTACATTTGTTCAAATATCCAAGACTCTGCCTAGTTATACCATCATTCAGCACACACTTCTGCATCTTGTCCACAAGGATATGATATTTCTAATGCCTAACCGAACATCAGGAATCACGTGTCTGTATCACACTGCAGATTTACTGGTCATCTATCCCTTCGACCCTCAGCCAGTTTCTGTGCTATCATTCTCTCCTGGTCGTGCCTTTTCCGTCTCATTCTCAATCGCTTCTTGCTCTGCTTGCCTCTTAAATGCTGGTGTTTCCCTGAGCCCTCTCCTCAACACATGGTGCTCACAGCCTAGGTGACCCCATCAACACCACTGGCTTCAACTACCTCTTATGTGCCCCTGGCTCCCAAGTCACCTCTTGGTTATACTTCCGAACATCCAACTGTCTCTGGGAGAGCACTTTAAACTCAGGATGCCAATAATGAACTCATCCTCTTTCTTCCAGCAGCCTCATTCACTTCCTAAATTTTCAGTCTCAATGAAAGGCAGAGCGTCTACCAAGTGGCCCAAGGCAAAAACCGTAGAAGTCGGGTAGACTGAAATTTATCACTCAGCTGTCAAATCCATCACCTAACCTACCCCCCATTCTGTCATTTGCTTAGCTCTGACATTTCTTTCTTCCCCAGGAGAGAGGCAACATCCCCTAACTGATCTTCCTGTCTCCAGTATTACTCCCCTTTTATATCCCTCCACTCGCAAACAGAATAATCTGTCTAATCTAATGTCAGTGGTTCCCCAAAGCTTTTCTCACAAAACCCTCAGTCTCTGCCTTCCTCATAATCTAGTCATCTCTTGTCATTGTCACCCAAGTGCCTTCACTCTAGCCCGTGAAATGGTCACATGATTTAATTCCTCTGTGCAATCATACAATCAGTTTTCTTTGACCGAGATAGGCTGGCCTCTGTGCATCCTGTAAAGCACTTCTAGAAATCTTTCCAAACTCAGCTCAGACAGCACCTCCTCTGAGACCAGGGCTTCTTAGTGTGATGCAGTCCCTCCTCTCTGTGCTTCTGTAAAACTGTCCGTAACTCCACCACAGCACTTAACCCATCTCTACTACAATCATAGACTTCCGTATTATTAGTTTACCTATGAGAGAAATACATGACCTGAACTCATTAAATGCCACAGGAACAAATTAACATATGAATGGCCACTGAAAAAGAAGTAACAGAATGAAGTAGGGCTGTTTTGAAATTTCAAAAGCACACTCTTAGAACAAAGGCTCAACCCAAGCCCGAGAATTCTTGATCACTTTGCAGTTGCTTCAGGATTTTTCTTTGCCAATCACATGAAAGACTTCATATATCATATATATTATATGTAAGTGAAAACACCTAAACAGAAATTCCACAGAAAGTGAAATACAAAAAGCTAAGTCACATAAAAAATACTGACCCTCAGCAGTGATTAAAGAAATGTAAATTACACCAGTGAGATAGCATTTTCCACCATCAAATTAATATTAATAAATAACAGTTTTTCACAGACATAGAAAACAAACTTATGGTTACCAAATGGGAAAGGGGGGAAGGATAAATTAGGAGTTTGGGATTAACATATGCATACTACTATATAAAAAATACATAACCAACGAGGACCTACTGTATAGCACAGGGAACTATACTCAATATTTTGTAACAATCTATAAGGGAAGAGAATCTGAAAAAAATATTTTTTCATATTTTTTCATACACAAAAATAAAATACATACATATATACATATACAAAAAAACATACATATATAACAAAACTGTAAATCAACTATATACTTCAATTAAAAAATAAGTAAATAAATAAATTTTTAAAATAAATAAATAACACTTTTCACTGTTGGCTAGGGTATAGCTCATATTTTTCAACCTAAGATTTCTGCTTCAATTTTATCTTCAATAATCAGAAATTCAGACAACATTCTGTGTTGTTGCTTATGACGACCTTTTTATGCTACAAAGAATTAAAAACAATCTAAGTGCCCAAAATTAAATTTACTCATTCATTCAACACAGTGCCAGGCACTGTTTGAGGTGGTAGGGATACAGTAGCTTATTTAAAAAAAGAAACAGGAAGGGAAGAAGGGAGAGGGGAAGGGAGTATGGAAGGAAGGAAGGAAGGAAAGGAGGGAGGGAGGGAGGGAGGGATTGCCTTGTCTTTATGGATCTTTGCTGAGAGTGGGCTCCTAAAAACTATCAATAAATAATTTAAATGTATATTATGATGGATGCTGAAAACTACTACGGAGAAAAACAAAAGCATGAAATGGGGATAGACAGGAAGAGGCTGCAATTTCAAGTAGGTGGCCATCTTATGAAAAGATGACAACTGAGTAGAAACCTTAAGGACATAAGGGAGAAAGGCAAGCAATACCTGAGAAGAGAGCTGCAGGCAGACGAAAGAACCAGGGCAGAAACCCTGAGAAAGAGCTTCCATAACACGTTCTGGAAAGAGCAAGGAGACAGGGGAGGCTGAAGAAAAGTGAAGAATGGGGGGAATAGTAAGATGACATAAGAGGCTTAAAGGAGGCCAGATCATGTTGGGCCTGCAAGCCACCATCAGAGCTTCGGTTCTGAACGAGGCCTTAGAAGAGCTCTGGGCAAAAGATAACAGCTTTTGACTTATGTTTAATGTGACCTCTTGACTGCTCTGCTGAGCTCTAACTGGAGATCAAGATGGAAAGTTATAGCCATAATCCAGGCAAGATATTATGGTGCTGTGGCCCAGAAGGTACAGGCCAAGGGGTGAGAAGTTCTGACTCTGGCTATTTTGAAGGCAGAGACAAGAGAGTTTGCTACTAGACTGGATATAAGACATGGGAGAAAAAGAAGTCAGGGAGAGTCCAGAGTTTGAGACCTGAGTTACTGGAAGGCAGGACTTGGCATTCAAGGAAATGGGGAAGACCACACTGGAGTCGGCTTGGGGCAGTGGCAGGACCCTGGTTTTGGACGTGACAGGTTTGAGGTACTTATCCAGGCGGAGTCGTCGAGGCTGTGCTTGTCAGGAAGCCACGGGATGGTCCACGCAGGAGACGTAAATTTGAGAGTGGTCCATATGCAGATGGTATTTAAAACCAAGAGACTGGATGACATCACCAAAAGTGTGAGAAGTCAGGGTGACAGAAAAGATAGGACAGGTAAGGATTGAGGCGGGGAATCCTCCATGTAAAGAAGTCAGGGAGACGAGGCGGAACCAGCAAAGACAGAAGGATCACAGTGGAGCAAGAGAAAAACCAGGAGAGCATGGTGTGCTTGAAGCCAAGTAAATGTTTCAGCAGTGACGGAACAGTCAGCTGGGTCCGGTGTTCTAATAAGGCAGAGAAAGGTGAGGAATGACAGCTGGACTTAGCAAAGAGGGGGTCACTGCTGACCTAATAGAGCATTTTCAGTGAAAGGCTGAAGTGAATGGCTCATAAGTAAACAATGGTAGATATTCAAATGATGCTATATTTTGCAATATATCACGTATTAAAATATTTTATAAATATTACCAAAATACTTATAAAGAAACATTAATGTCATTGGGAAATGCTTACAATAAGAGGAAAAGATACAACTTCTCCAAAAAATATGCACTCACTCATGGTTTTTAAAAAGGAAAAAATATATAGGTAGGAAATGTGCTGAAACATTAAATGCAAGATATCCTTTAGTGGAAGAATTAGAACTGACATTTCTTTTTTTATACCTTTGCTCCTCTAAACTCTTCACAATGCACAACTTCCATCGTTAGAAAAAATACGCCTATAAAATGCTTTTGCCAGTAAATAAATTTTCCTACCCACATCCCAGTCCTTTCACACCTCAATCCATCCCCTTAGAAATATAGTGTTCTTAGCTTACACAAGAATAATAATATATGGCAGTGCATTAAAATTTACAAAGCATCTTCAAATACATCAGCTTGACCCTCACAGCAACCCTAATGGGGGTAAGGCAGAAGTTACCATCTCCATCTGCAGATGCAGAAAGACTCAAAGAGGTTCATTTGCTCAAGGCCACACAGGGCTCAGATTGGAATAAGTTCTTCAGTTACCTTCAAGACTACTTCTTCTATAACAAGGAGATGCTTTGCAGTTGGAACAAAACGTAAACAACAGTCCTCCCTCATAAGTAACAAACACTGGAAAACATTTACCAAGAAGGTTAGCCATACCCTCTTAATATTACCATGCTTTCTATTCTAATGTCTATCTCAGAGAGAGGTACTTAATCATTTCCATGTTCGCTTCTTTCCTCAGGCTGTAAGCTCCTAGAGAGGGGTGACCATATCGTCTGCATCCTGTGTTATCACCAGCATCTTGCCTCGTACCTGGTGTATAGAAGATAGTTGAGTAGCGCTTGCTGATGTGCTTCATGGTGGCGGGGAGGAGCTCAAGCTCTATTTGATGGGATTATTTTAGGAGTTTCTAACATGCCCTGCAGAAGGAGGAAGTCAGCAAGGGTTACAGTTGAAGGAATTTTAGCACTAAAACAGGTCCCTGGGTTTCAGACAACTGTATCCCTCACTCCCTCACTTTATACCTAGGGCAGTGGTCTCCAACTTCAGCACGCCTTGTAATCCCCTGGAGAGCTGGCTGTGACAGATTGCTGGGCCTCAATCCCAGAGTTTCTGATTCAGGAGCGTGCGTACGGGGCCTAAGAACTTGCATTTCTAACAAGTGCCTGGGGAATGTTGACAGTCCTGGTCTTAGGATCACACTTTGAGAACCACTGACTAAGGGAAAAGAACCTCATAAAAGTGAAGTTTTGAATAAGTTAAATAGTATCCTGAACTCCAGAGCCATAAATTGACTTGAGAATAAACTTCAATATATTCTGATCACTGGGCTTTTGTTTCAGAGTCTTAAATCTGGTACAATTAAGAGAAGGTGTCAGATATGGGGATATATGTATATGTATAGCTGATTCACTTTGTTATAAAGCAGAAACTAACACACCATTGTAAGGCAATTATACTCCAATAAAGATGTTAAAAAAAAAAAAAAAGAGAAGTTGTCAATCAGGATTAAATGCATTATAAAGATCAATTCCTTTCTATAGTTGAAAAAAGTGGAAGCCACTCACTCTATGATATTTTCAAGGCAGTGATTCGTGCTCCCAGAGAAGAGGACCTGCACCTTACTCATTTTTAAAACCCCCAAAATGCCTTAAACAAAAAAGACAGTTAATCACCGCTTGCTGAATAGGATGAAATTCCTACCCTAATGAGTCTATTATGTGTTGGGTGGGGTGAGGGCCAGGTGTTCAGAGCCTCTGGTAAGGCATATGGCACCTCTGAGTGACTTAGAAAATAGCACCCCCTCTGGGCATATGACTTCGAAAAAGGTCCTCCTTCCTCTGGATGGATGCAGACCTCCTTCCTCTGGATGGATGCAGACCTGTGCCAAGGCAGCTGGCTGGGCACCGGGAACACTGGCCGGATTCCAGCTCTGACGTGACCCCACAGGTGGGCACCACTCACCCAGCTGTACAGGGCGGGCCTGCATGTGGAAAGCCTTTGCAGGACAGTGTATGGATGCCCAAGAGCCAACAATGGGCCGGGACTGGGATCCAGGGAAGGGAAGAGAACATCTGGCTGTAGTACTCCAGGAAAGCTTAGAGGAGCTTAGAGGAACTGACCCAGGCCAAAAGGCTTCCTCCGGATGAGGCATTCTAAAACCGCCACACACAACCGCCTACTCATGCTTTGGGTCTTAGTTTCAACATCTTTTCCTTGGGAATCCCTCCCACCCCAACCAGACTAAAAAGGCTACACATGCCGACTGCACACAGCTCCCATCACAGAACTTATGACAGATGGAATTACCTGATAGGTGGTGTTGTTTTGAGTCTGCCCACATGAGATTATACAGCTCAGTATGGGGAAGGACCACACATTTTATTCAACATTTTACTGCTAGCACCTGGTACATGAGTACATAATAAATATGTGTTTAAGGTAGAAATATTACCTATAACTTCAATTAAGAAAGGCAAAAAGGAACAAGAATTAACCACGGTTTCTTCAGGGGGAAGGGAAAGGCCAGCAAAATTTAACTGGTGTTTTCTGACAAGCAAGAATTATTCTAAGATTCAAGGCACTGCTGAGGCATACACTCTAATAGGAATACGTGCCACTCTATACTATGCTCTGCTATTTCCATCCCTTGCGCTAAAATATGACACTTCACAGATCTGTCAACTCTCGGTTTTATATTGTAAATATTGATGGTGTGAATACTTGCTCACATTTGCCTAAAACATGAGAAATCGTTCTGAGCATAAGAGCTTGAAATGGAAAATTCACCTTCACAAGCATAACAGGCAAGATTAATTATGTTAACAGCTTGAAAACAGAGGCCAAGTCCTAACTTCTTCAGCAACAGTGTGGCTTTAGACTCTCTAACCCCTTAACCCACAGCCCATGACCTTCAGAGACTTCCTGCAGAAAGGCTAAAGATTATTTCTCAGCTATGCCCATCAAAGTCTAAAACAGAAGATATGACCATTTACAAGTCTACTGACTTATGTGGACACGGAAGACCCAAATTCTTACCAAATCTCGGAAGGCTATAATAATAAAATCTACTCTATCACTACTGCCTCCAGTTAATTATTAACTGCCCCCCAGTTAATACCACCCCAACCACTCCACAGGAACCACTGGGGCGTTAAGCACCAGGGAACTGTCAAACTCAATCTTCTCTTCTCAGGTCTCATCTTATTCGAATTTCTTTGGACCACTGACACCACAACCAACCCCTTTCTTCATCAAAGGCATTTCTCCCTTTCCCCATAACTACACTGTTGCATTTCCCTGAAACTTGCCATTCCTTACATGTCACCTCTGTGGGCTGCTTGGTTCCTGCCCCATTTAATGGTGGTAAAACCCAAGTTCTATCTTTCGTCCTTTGTTCTCACTCCCTGGATGATCCCATCCAATCCAGCAGTGTCAACCTTGCCTTTCATTCAAGTGATTCCTGTATCTCCACACCGGCCCAGACCGTGGCCCTGAGCCACTGGACCTGCTACCTAACTGCCTACTGAACTCTCTAAAGGTCAGCTCTCCAGAAGCAAGCTCCTTATCTCATCTTCCTCACGCGCCTCCTCATACAGGGTGCGGGTACCATCCTCTAGACAAGGCAGAACCTTCCATTCCCTCACCCTCCACATCCACCCACTGTCAATTCTATCTTCTAACATCATCCCTCTTTTCCATTCTCACTGCTACTCATCAACCGAGGTTCTGCCATCCTTTACCTGTACTCTTACAATTGCACCCGGCAGGTCTCACCTCTTTCTATTTCCCACCCCTCTCATGTGACCTCCAAACTGTTGCCGAACTAAAGTATACTGCATTACTCCTGATTTTTAAATCCTTCTATTGCGCCCTATCACCTACCAAAAGAAGACCCGCTTCTTAGCATGACAGAAGGTCCCCTATGATCAGGCTTCCGCCTGCCTCTCAGCCTCCTATCTCATTAAGCTCCTCGTAGCATGCAGCACTCCAGTTATATAACTAGTTACAGCACAACTGTTCTGTGCTTCTGCCATTTTCAATCTATGCTCTACGTCAGAAGTATCTTTCCCCCAAACCAGCCCAACCTCACATCTGAGCCTTGTTTGCTTGGCAAATTCCTACCCATCGTTCCAGGCTCACTCACTTCCTCTACAGGGCCGTTTCTGATTCTCCCCACTAGACTTATGGCCCCCTTTTTCTCTCATAGCACCAAATCACTTCACTGCAAATGTTAGTTTACATATCTGGCTCATCCTTAGCCAATTAAATTTTATTTTTTTAATTTGTAATTTCACATCAGCTGCCATTTCACCTGGCACATAGTTTAAGCTCAGTAACTGTGGAATAAAAACTGTTGGCAAAAAAAGTCATCACTGAATCAAGATTCAGAGAGACCAATAGAATCACATTACGTAGGACTGTAGAGAAGTGAACTAAGAATCAAGCTAGTCTGTGATTTAATTTTCCAAATTTAAATAATGCATACATAATCCACTTAGTTCTGTTCTTTTCATGCACTTTTCTCTCACGCAGTCTATCTTCTAATACACTCCAACTCTGAATCATCTGTTGGCTTCTATCTTTTTTTTCCTCTGGCAGCCCCATTAAGTCCTATTCTTCAATGAGTCAAACATTCCATTGCATTCAACTCTTGGATAAGCCTATCCTCTGAACCTCTGAAGTCTCATTGTAGACCCTTCCTGAAACATCAGGATCTAGGTCTACTAATCTAGCAATCATCAAACCTCATATATATACATATGTGTGTGTGTGTGTGCGTGTGTATATACACACATACACATATATGTGTGTGTAATTTCTTTTCCTTTAACTTATCTTCATCCCATCTTATCCTCACAGTAGAGATAGGCAGGTCCCTTTTTACTACTATCATTTTACAAGTGAAAAGTAGATACCCAGAAACCCAGAAGATATTTATCCTTTGTAAGTTCCCCCATAAATAGTTTGAAGAAAATTAATTCTGTACTTTCTGATATCCAGTCCTCATTTTTTTTTTTTTTTTGTTTAAACACCATTTATCAAAGTCACATCCTATTGTTGTCCTTCAACTGCTGACACATTGACTGTACTTTTATTGCTGTCTCCCCTTCCGGTTTGTCCTTGTATGTCCACCCTGCTGACTGGGTCCCCAGCTGAGCATTCCGAAGTAATCATTTTTCTCCCCTTTTCGGCTCCATAATCCAATGACTTTGACAAAGGAAGCTGTATTGTATTTGAGTTTCACCCCAGAGTCCAATCCTATGCAAAGAATCTAAGTGAAACTTTACCCACATCCCATCTGTCTTTTGGAAGGGCCTCTTTTCTGGACTCAGGCAATCATAACTAGATTCCTCCCAGGCCAATTTTCTCTGCTTCTGGTCCTTCCCGTTTTCCTGCTTTCCGCCAAAACCAGGCAAGGAAAATGAGAGTCCCTGTAACTTAGTTAAACGTGATTACTTTTTTAAAAATACTGATAAATGAGGACGAGACTGAAACTACTGGCAGCAATAAGGCTTAGAATTACCTGCGGATTTTCCCTTCAACATCCTCTCCTGTTATTAAGAGTTGGCTTTAGTTTCCAGCCTCAGAACCCTCACTTTCACGGCTTTCACTGTCCTCCCCACCACGTGCTGCCGTCCCTTCCGTGGCGCATTCATGTCCTTTTCTGTTACTAAAGAGGGGAAAGGGATAAACTGGCAGGAGTGGGCACCAGAGAGTTACTTTAACTATGTCCTTGTTCACAGGAGTTTGGCCCACATTTCCATAGCTGTATCTCAGAGGAAGGACCCTCCCTACTGGTAAGCAGAAGCAGACCCTTACCCTCAACACCTGAAAAACACCTGCCCTTCTCACATTCCTCTTAAAAACAGAGAGAAACAATGATCAACTCTGTTAATTAGCTCAGTGGGTTAGACCGGATGCTGAGAAGCAGATTCAGGCCCTTGGCCCCTCCTATGTCCAAAGGAACCTCTAACTCTCCATCATCTTCCAACTGCCTGTCAGTCATAAAGAAGAATATAACTGGATCTGTGCATCACCTTTCTAAAAATACAACTAGCCACAGGCAGGCTCTGGAGCATCCTCCCATATATTCTATTTATTTCCATAAATTCAAAATTGAAACCTCAAGGAACTGAGCCGCATGCAATTTCTAAAGTCAGTACAATTAATTGAACACAGCCTTTCTGAACCTTCCGTCATCTCCCTGCCTCTGGTTTCAAGATTTGTCTCAGGTGGCAGACTCTTACTCCATTCTGCCTGGGTATACAGGGGTAGAACATGTGCTCCCCTAAAGGATCAGTCTAGCTATAGTGGCCAAGCATCACCCCCACTGGCCCTGACTTTCACCTGTTTCAAGTAGAGTCTCCAATACTAAGAATTAATTTTACAAGAATCTTAAGACTTTTCACTTCAGAAAAAAAAAAAAAATAGGTTTTGCATATTGGGACTGGGGGCTGGAGGCAAGGTTTTAAGTTTGTCCAGTTACTATTCAGTCTCAAGAGGCCCAAGAAGCAGCTTTCTGTGGAAGAATGGACTATTCCCAGGTGATAGGAGAATACAGATTAAACAACTAATTATACTAATAAACTCTGAAATTAAACACAGCTGTTCACTGAGTTCTTGCCCTGATTTCCCCAATTATAACACTACTGTGTGCTCGCACACATGCCTTTGATCTGATTCTCTTTCATTTCAGTCTGTCCTGGGACTGAGACTATGGAAGAGGAAGGTGAAATCCATGGATGATGGACGATGTCTAGAACGCAGATATTCTATAATTCAAGCCTGGGTAAAATTCAAAAGTGACACAAAGGAACAAGGTCTGGTCTTGGAACAAGGAACAAGGTCTGATCCAGTAACAAGGTCTGGTCTTGTTTCCCAGAGGGGCTATTAGCTAACCCATTTTTGCTCTGTTAAATTAAAATGACCCATCACCCTGATTCTTAGCAATCTCCCTAAAAACCATAACCACTCCTCATATCCTCCCCAACATAATCACTCAAAGTAGGTCAGAAATGCTGCTTCCTTCCCCTCACTGATTTTCATTAAGAGGATGCACTTTCTGGAACACTAAAGGGAAAGATAAACACCCAATACAAGTACCAATGACACCCCTTGTAAATTTTTGGCATTGTTAAGTCCAGTTCCCCTAAAAGCAGGAAAAAAAAATCACATCACCTATAATTTATCTTTCTTGGCTATATATCAACAATAATCTCAAACTTTAAAATACACAGTAGCAATGCTTCAGCCAGATGATGAACATCTCCCAAAAGGAGCATATTCACTCTGTCTTTTCTAATTTCCTAGATCACCAACCCACCTCTTCCCTAAATACACACTTTTTTTCTTCCTAATTCACATCCACGTTTTGCCAGAAGGATGCCAAGTGACACCACACACTGGCTTAGCAAGTCCCCAGGGCCTTATCTGGAAGCTGAGAGCAGTGGAAGAGGAGGAACGGGCTTGTACACACTGGGGAGTGGAGGGAGGGGGAGGGGGAGGGGAGCGGGACGCCCTCGGCGGCCGTATCTGGCTCTCTGGAAGAGCTGTGAAGTGAGGGGTCTCCAAATCCCACTGGCGAAGCTTCCCCAGTCCCCTGCCCTTGCTGAAAGCTCTCCCTCGGCCCCAGGTCCTCAAGCCTGGCACTCCAAGACGGCGCCGCAAAGTCCTTCAGAGCCCTCAAAACACAGGAGCGCGAAAAGCATCCCCCCAAAGCCAGCAAAGCCACACGCCCTCTCTCGGCCAGCTTCCCGGGTCGGGCAACTTCATCCCTGGAAACAAACGAAAAGCACGGTCCTCCAAGGAAGGAAAGAGGGAGAGAGCAGTAAACGGGCACGACCCTCACCCCACATCTCCCGCGCCCTTCTCTCCCCTCCCCCTCAAACTCCAGGTAAAAGACCAGGTGCGACTCACCTCCAGGCAAGGAGGAAGCGGGCGGCTGGAGGAGGAGGGCAGGTCCCCAGCCCAGGCCGCTTGACAGCCGGCGAGCGCCCAACAGCAGATCCAGGCGGGGCTCCAGGGAGGCGAGAGCCCGCAGCGGGGAGCCCCGGCCGGCCGCCCCCGGCCCCTCCCCCGCGTCGGCCCCGGGCGGAGGAGCAGCATCTCCGTCCCGCTGTGGTCGGCCCGCCGGCCGGCAAGAGGGCAGCTTCCCCGAGTGGGGCGCGCTCCGGCTCCCGGGCCGCGAGGGCTGCGCGCTCGGCTCGCCACTCGCTCGCCCCCTGCCCGTCTGTCCGCTGTCAGCTCCGCTGCGCTCGCGGCCCGGGTGGCCGGCGCCCGTGCTCCCGTCACGCCGGAGGGAGGGACCGCGGGGCGCGGGCGCGGCGCGGGGGCGGGACGCGGGGCGGGGATGCGGGAGCCCTGGAGCAGGTGGCGCGGGCGGGGCTGCGGCCCTGCCCGGCGGCTCCTGCGGGGCTGAGCGGCCCCCGGGGGGGGCGGGGGGGAGCCTCATTACGCGAGAGAGGCCGGGGTGCCCTCGTGGTGTCTCCCGTCCCCAGTCCCCTTGGCCCACCAGGAGGGGCGCTCCGGGGGAGGGGGGGAAGCCAGAGTAAAATCCAGGACATCAGGACATTGTTTTCCGGCGGCGGGTGTTTAAAATCTTCCTACTTCCCGCGTCACACACAAACACACACGGATGCGCCCCAGGAGCTTCCCTTCGTAAGGATCCAAGCTAGCTGACGTCAGGCCGAATTTTGGGTGGTTAGGATTTGCATGAAATGGCGGGGAAGAAAGGGGGAATGAAATTAGATGCAGTTTGTGACTCCGTTTTCTCACCTATTTTATGAAAATAATTACAATACCTAACCCATAAGGTTATTATAAGGATTAAATAAGTTGATGCACGTAAAGCCCTTGAAGAGTGCCTGTCAAGCAGTAGATATGGTGCTTACTGGAAGTAGTAGTAACCGTAATTATTGCTACTGTTGATGTTACTTCATGGGGATAACATGTAAACTTGGGCAAGTAAGTCCTTTTGTTTCTGCAGGAAGCAGGTTCTCCAAATGTACAATGACTGGGGTGGTCTTCATTTTTTCTTTCATTCAAAAATACACTGATCCGGGTGGTGGGCACCAAGTGGTAAGCAAGATGAACATTAAGCCTTTGTTAGTGTCAGGGATCTCAAGGGTCCCTTCGTCTAAAATTCTGTGAATGGGTGAGTTATCCTGTTGTTCAAAAGGAGCACCCGAATTTCTGATAATTATGCACCTGGAGAAATCTACCTAGCAGATCCAATATAAGTTGACTTGAATTTGTGGTACGGTCTCTAACGTCCTTTTTTTTTCTTTTAATTAATTTATTTATTTATCTTTGGCTGCATTGGGTCTTCGTTGCTGTGAGCAGGCTTTCTCTAGTTGCGGCCAGGGGGCGGGGCTACTCTTCCTTGCAGTGCGCGGACTTCTCACTGCTGTGGCTTCTCTTTGTTGCAGAGCGCGAGCTCTAGGCGCGCAGGCTTCAGTAGTTGCGGCTCGCGGGCTCTAGAGCGCAGGCTCAGTAGTTGTGGCGCACTGACTTAGTTGCTCCGCGCCAAGTGGGATCTTCCCGGACCAGGGCTCAAACCTGTGTCCCCTGCATTGGCAGGCGGATTCTTAACCACTGCAACACCAGGGAAGTCCCTCTAATGTCCTTTTAATAAACATTTCCACGTGAAATGTGAAAGTTCTTTTCTCTCTCTCCCTCTCTCTCAATCTCTCGCTCTCCCTCTCTCTCAATCTCTCTCTCTCCCCTGTCTCGTGTGTTCTGGTTATAACAATAATGCATGTTTACTGTAAACATTTTGGAAAATACTGAAGACTATCGGGAAGAATATAAAAATCACTTGGGATTCCACCACCCAGAGATGACACTATTAGTGGTATTAGCATGTTGAGGAATTTCCTTCCTGGTGTTTGTGTGTGTACTGCAAAACGGGAATTATCATTTGTAACCTGCTTTTATTTCTTCCTTAACATTAATATTTTCTCAAGTCATTAAAGTCTCTGACAGCACAACTTAAGTAACCATATAATATATTCTGTTTGGATTATTTGTAAGTTACTTTTGGATATTAGGCACTGTTTCTCAAGTATTTGATGTTATTAATAATTCTAGAATGAATGCCCTAGTACATAATCTGTGCATACATCTTTTAATTTTCTATGATGCCTTTCAGAATTGAAATCACTGGATTACATAGCATGTGCATTTTTTAAGTTTTTGATGAATAGTGCACAAATTCCTTAAAAAAATTTTATGTCAGTTGTTACCAGCAGTTTATGAGTACTTATTTCACAGCATTCTAGATTATAATACTTCAGATATTTGCCATTTTGGTAGAAGAGAAAAATGCTAGTGTATTAATATTTTTTAAATGTATAGCATTTTTATAATTAGTAGGGTTACTGAACTCAGGTTCAGCTGCTCGACGCTCAAAACCCAGTCCTGGAGAGGCAAGTGTTGGTAGAAAGGAAAGGTTGCTTTAATCAGAAGGCCAGCAATCTGGAGAGAAGGTGGACTCGTTTCCCAGAACCAACTCCCCAGATTCTGCTCAGCCATGAGAGTTTTTAAAGGGAAAAGAGGGAAAGAATCTCAGTGAATCACCAAGGCACGAGGTTAGATTCTTCATCATTCTCCACTGCGTGCAGACTGGCTGACTCCTCAGTATCTTTCTTCAGACATTATCTTGCCCATGTGATCTGCCTACAGGATTGCAAAGGGGGCTGCTGGGGGTAGAGAGCTGGTCATTCTTTAACTACTTAATTCTTCATTCTTACTACTTTTAATCTAGGAAAAGAATCAACAGGTTAGCCAAGGCATGGTGTGCATTCAGTAGAACATAAGTCAGGAGTAAAGCTAAATTGCCTAGTGATCTCATTTCTATAATTACATTCTTTTAGGGTTAGAGAGGAACAGGAATGGACAAACAGGAAAGGGGCAAAAGAGCTGCTTTCAGTAACACTGAATAATTTTTCATATATATTTACTGGCTATATATTTCCTTCTCTTGTCAGTGTGTGTGAATTTTTCACTGGCACTCTATGACCATTTTTCTATTGAATTTCAATCTTTTTTTATTGATTTGTAAGCAATCTTTGTAAGTTTTATATATTACACCTTTGCTTACCATATATGTCACAAATACTCTTCTCAGTTTGTAGTCTTCCTTTTAATTTTGTTTCTGGTGACCTTTTCTGCAGAAGATTGTCATTTTTATGTACTTAACTATTTCCTTTTGTGATTTCTTCATTTTATGCTTGGAGGTACAGTACTTCTGCAAGATCAAATAGATGCCTATATTTTCTTATTTTGTTATTACTTTCTTTATATGTTTTTATTATTTAATCCATCCAGAATTTGAGTCAAATTACATTATTATTTTTGTCATCTAAGTGAGACCTAACAACATGGCTAATGGATTGAAAACAATTTCTTTCCTTGTAAAAACAAAGGTCATCCCCGTCAACCTGGGTTAAATGACAATTACAGATTTTCCTAAATGGGACAACTTGCCACTGTCAATAAATGATTTTCTCATAGGATTCTCACCTAGAGAAAACATGTTGACCTTAAGTAATTAAAACCAGCATACAGACTGACAGAGAAAGGAAAATTCCAAGAAAATTTTGTGGTTCCTTTGTAGCTGTTTATTTTAGAATTTAACAGCAGATTATTCAAATGGTTTCTGATTACCTGACCAATAGCTTTATTCTTAAAAGTCTAATTTTATTAAGTACTTTAATAGAAAATTCCCAATGGAATTTTTTGGGGAGAGGTACAACTATGAAGGTTTAAAAAGTTTAAAGTCACTAGATGGTCATCAGTTTTCCACTTTATTTTGTGCCATGTGTACCTGAAAATTGAACCAAACTTTGTTAACAATCAACAAAAGCCATAGCTATAGCCCAGTGATGCTAAACACAGATTTATTTTCTTTTTTTAACTTTAAGCAGATTTTGGTCAAAATAACCCCAACTTTTTAAAGATTGCCTAAGCACACGAAGGTTAAAAAAAATAAAATCTGAATGAATCTAAGTAGCAATTTTTTAAAGTCAATTTTAATCAGTCAAAATGAAAAAAAAAAATAATGGAAAGTGTTTTCTGTATCTAATTAGCAAAAGATAATAATCTTGGCAAATGTATGTTGTGAGTTATACACTCAAGAGAACAGGTATTTCTGGAGAGCAATTTGACAATATGTATAAAGTATCTTTAATACAGTTATCCTTAATTTAGTAATTTTTATTTCCAGGACTCTCATTTAAGAAACCGATTAAGTAAGGAGCACAAAGTTTCTCTATAAGAATACTCACTGTTGTCTAATACAGTTCAAAATGAAGTAATCTAAGTGCCCCAAAATAGGAGACTGGCTAAATGAATTATGCTACTTCACATGGTAGGATTATACAGACATTGAAAATCATGTTTCCCAGAGAATATGAAATGAATTGAGGAAATGGGATCATTTAATGTTAACGTAAATCTTAATAAACAGTATATTCCCAAGTACAGTGTGTGTCAGGGGAAAGGAGGGGATTGAAGAACGCTTTATGGACGGAATATGTCTAGAAGAAGATAAACCTGTTAGCAGTTATAACCTTTTAATGGTGGCATACAGACATTTTTTTCTTTCATTTTTACAGATGTTTTCAATTTCTCCATAATTATCAATATTATATATTATTTTTTTAATCATTATGAATTACTTTAAAAGTTTCTATCCTTTAATGCCAATCAATCCTGCTTGAAAAAATCATCAAAGATGTATACCAGAATGTAAGAACAAAAAGTTTCACCAGTGTTATTGGTAAAAGAAAATAAATGAAACCTAAATATCTAATACTAGGGAAACTTTAAGTGAATACTGATATTTAATGGTATATTATCCCAACACAAAGAATTTTTAAGAAAAGTGTCTGACAGAGGGATAAGCTTTTATGAAAATGCTTTCAATTAAGTGGGAAAAATCATGATATAAAATTTATATACAATAGATACACTCAATATAGTAAAGGTATAAGACATGGACAGAAGGATATGAACCAATTTCAGGACAGTGATTGCCTAGTGGAAAAGACAGGAGAGTGGGACTGGGGAGGAGTATGAAAGGACTTCACTTTCACCTCTAATACTTTATTTCTGAAAAGAAAGAAGGATGAAATGGAGGTACTCTTATTAACCCCATTTTACAGATGAGAAAATAAAGGCACAAGTTGCTCAGCAAGATACTGTGTGAAGTTTCAGACACAGGCAGTCTGATTCTAGGACTCACCCATTTAGGAGGTTGATTTTTTACCCTCTGTATTTTTCTATATTTTTGAAATATTTAAAAATTTAAATTATTATATAGAATAGGATCTTAACTAGGTTTTAAAATCCATATTAAAAAGACTGAAAAAATAAACCAAATGAGGGACTTCCCTGGTGGCGCAGTGGTTAAGAATCCGCCTGCCACTGCAGGGAACACGGGTTCAATCCCTCGTCCGGGAAGATCCCACATGCCGCGGAGCAACTAAGCCCGTGGCCCACAGCTACTGGAGCCCGCATGCCTAGAGCCCGTGCTCCTCAACAAGAGAAGAAGAGAAGCCACTGTAATGAGAAGCCCGCGCACCGCAACGAAGAGTAACCCCGGCTCTCCGCACCTAGAGAAAGCCCACGCGCAGCACCGAAGACCCAACGCAGCCATAAATAAATAAATTAATTAATTTTTAAAAAATAAACCAAATGATTAATAATGGGTGTTTTCTGGGTAAGATGAATATGGGTGATTTTTTTTCTATTTCTTTTTACTTTTCCATATTTCCAAATGTTTTACAGAAAATACATATTAGTTCAATTTTTTAAACAAGAAAGCTGGGGTATATTAAAAAAGTATGATACTTAAGCTATTCTATCATATTCTGCATACTACACATCAATTTGTTCATCATATTTTAAATAACTGTGGGAGAAGAAGAATGAGGAATTAGTGAGGATAAATGGAGAGGATTCTAAAAGCAACAAAAAAGATGATTCAAAAAATGGAAAATAGGTCATATGCGGAAAGGTTAGGGTAACTTGATTTACTGTCTCTAAGTCCATGAAGGCCCTTCACCAGTGAGAAATCTCCTTTGCTCTCCATGTCCTTCAGGCATCAAGTAATAGTGTGGAGTCAGACAAACTTGCTTTTGAAACTGAAACTCCACTACTTACTGGCTGTATGATTTGGGGAACAGTGCCTAATCTCCCTTGGCTTCAGTTTCCTCATCTGTAAATTAGAGCTAAAAATACCTGACACTGTAGGCTTGGTGTGCAATGAGTTAATATACATAATGAGTTAATGTACCCAAAGCATCACCATGCTTATTGGTATATTTGTAGCTCTTTATAAATGTTCCCTTCTTAAACTATTTACACAGTATTTCTCCACTGGAGTCCAAAAACCACCAGGAAGAGGTGAGGGAGGGGTGCCTCCAACGTCTTCACAGGAGAGTAGCAGTTTTCTCTGAAAGTTTTTGTATTTTGTATTTGCACTTTGTTGATAACAAGGAAAAAATTATATATATATATAGTCACATATACAGTTTGATTACTTGTATGTAATCTTCAGCATGAAATGTTAGTACCTTTGTTTGCACTTGACTTTATGATCCCAAAGGCACCTGACTCCCTGCAAGCCAGCCACACTGGCCTCCTTGCTGTTCCTTCAACCTACCAGACATGCTTCTACCTCAAAACCTTTATGTTTGTTTGTTCCCTCTGCCCAGAATGCTCCTCCTTCTTTGGGTCTTTACTCAAATGTCATTTTACCAGTAAGCACTAGCCACGTTTTCTAAAAACCCTGTCATTCCCTATCTCCCTTCCCTGCTTCACTTTTCTCCCTAGCGCTATCATCATGCTGCCCATTTTACTTGTCTGTTTCTCCTTACTAAAATGGAAACTCCATGAAAACAGAATTTGTGTTTGCTTTTAATGGCTATATTTTCAGATCTAGTACATGGACACTCACTAAATATGTGTTGCGTGCACTGATGTGTTATGTAATCACCATAAATGAGAGCAATTAATTTTTTATCGTTAATATGAAATATTTCAGACACACAGCAATTAATTTAATAGGTTCTAAAAATTATCCAAAGATCAATTTGGGGGGAATCCCCAAATTCTCAATTTCAGAAACAAAGGATCAGTTGCAGATAATGGAATCCAGTTTATTCAGTATAAGGAGAAAGGAATTTATTACGCAGTATTGGGTACCTTGCAGATCTTCTTGGAGGGCCAGTAAACAAAGTTTGGATCTATGCAGCCAGGTAAAACACATCTTGGAGTGATACCCTACCACTCACAAAACTACTGTAGAGGAAATTCCACGGCAGCCTTCACATACCACTCAGTGCATGTGACGCCAAGGACTAAACATACAAACCTCTATGCCTACTAGAGCAGAAGAGCCAAATACCCCTGATGCCGTGTCAGCCAGAAAAATAAATCTCGCTCATGCAGCTGCCATCTCATGTTGCTCAATTACCCCTTCTGAGTCTTGTGTGAGTACATTTCCTCGGCAAACCTAGTTTTAATGTAGAATCTAGCTATAAGGGAATCTTGAAAATGTTTTAGCTGTCTCACCTCTTTGGTTCAGAAAGGCACACTAAAAGTGGGACAGTTTGCAGAGAAGTGAGTCAAACTGCAATTCTGCAGCTGTCCACCCTCTTGCTACTCAACATGCATGAACACTCTTATTCCTGCATTCAAGCATCCATCTCTGGGTGATATTCATTTCTCGTGTATCTCAAAGACAAGCCCATTGCGATATCCCAAAATCTATCAGATAAATTATAAAATTATCACCAATCCACCATATATTAAAAACTAGGGGATTACTCTTCAGCAATAAAAAGGAATGAACTATTGACACACCTTATAACTTGGATGAATCTCATAGGCATTATGCTAAGGGAAAGAAACCAATCCCAAAAGCATACATACTGTATGATTCCACTTATATGACATTGTCAAAAAGACTAAACTATCATGATAGAAATCAAATCAGTGTTTGTTGGGGGTTACGGGTGGTGGTAGGGAAGTGTGACTACGAAAGGATACCACAAGGGAAATTTTGGCAGGGGTGATGCAATTGTTTTGTATCTTGATTTTGATGGTGGTCACATAGATGAACATATGTATTAAAAGTCACAGAACTGGGCACCAAAAAAGTCAATTTTCCTGTATGCTAATTTAAAAATTATTTTTTTTAAACAGTACAATTCAGAGAATACTAAAGTTATCAGCCACTAAAGCTGACATTAATTAAGTTCTATAGACGTTAAATATTTATTAATTTTGAAAAAATAGGGAAACAAAAGAGGAAAAGATTAATATGTTAGAACAAGGAAGAAAATATGAGCAGGGACAATCACTTTCATTTCTGCAAATGCTTCTGAGATTATCTTTGGTATTGATAACTTTCTTCCTCCAAGTTCCTCTTGTGCTCAAGACAGCACCTCAGCTGGTCATGGTTCTTTGGCTGGTGAGCTAATCCGAAGCTTAATTCCTGAGTGGTCTGAACCTTGGTGATACTAGCTGTATGGGGTTGCTGTGGTCTGCCGTTAACTTTTGGCACTGGATATTACAATACTAGGAGGCACTCCAGAGGAATCCCTGAGCTCCATCTTAGAAAATTACAGTAAACCACTACAGTAAACTTTTTTTTCCTTCCTGGTCCCTTGGCAGGAGGGGCCCAAAAAAGTCAAATGGCAGTCTCAAATCCCAACTTTCAGTTCAATTTTCTCCCCTGGTGGAATATTTATCCACTGAATACTAAGACCTTCAAAGTAGCAGGACTTGGACTTGAGAAGGAAAATTTTGTGCTTTGGTCATTCAGTGCAATAATGAGAGATACCACCCACACTTTACTCCTCAGTTTCTGGACCAATGTGTCCTGGTTTGGGGAGAAACAGCGTCACACGTTAGTCACTAGTTCAGAGAATGTATTTTATACTGAAGGATACCACCCTAATGTCAAAAGGTGTTATTTCCCAGCTGACACAGTAAATCAGTTCCTTGGATCATTCTGCTATGCCATAAGTCAGGTGCTTTTGGGTGAAGGTTTTATGGAAATACCAGTGAACCCCAAGAGCCCTGAGCTTAATTATTTTGCTGTGAAATGAGTCTCTTGATTAAAAACAATATTCTGTGAGAAAACATGATGTAATAAGGCATGATATAAATAAGGCATTAAGTCAACAGAATCAGCATAATGGCCCAGGAAAACAAACCATAACCAGATTGTGTTTATTCCAGTGAGGACAAAACACTGTTCACTCCATAATGGAGGGGACCCAGTATAATGAACCAGCAGGGAGGCTGGCCCCCTCATTATGTTATGCAATATCAAGAGCTCCCTATTGGTCTCCATGGCTGGCTGATTGGCATTTAGCCATAGTGGGAGAGCCAGGTCAGCCTCAGAGAGAGGCAATCGGTTTTTTTATTGACGCATATGCAGTCAGCATCCCTGCTATGATGGACCACTGTTCATGAGCTCACTGACACAGTAAAGTCACTAGGGAAAGAAGGTGACTGACATCAACAGTGGGTCATCTGGTTTACCTGGTTATTGAACACGCGGTGAAAATTCACATGGGACATTAATATTCCCTCATGCTAGGCCCATTTCAAGAGACTCATTCACATACTTCTTCCCCAATCCTCCTTATCAGCGAGCCTCAAATCCTGTTCTTTCCAACTCCTTCACCATATGGCCGAACCTTTAGCTATCACCCGTGAGCTGGTGTAGAACTGACATCATGTCATCTCCCTGGTTAAGTTCACCATAAGGTTTTGGAGGTAAAGGAGCAGGAGGAGGAGTTCCCTTCATTGTCCTTCAGAGCCACTCATGATTTATTTGTTAATCAACATAAAAGCAGAGGACCAATCCTTGAGTTTTTCAGCACATAATTCTAAGGCCAGGAAGCATGAACTAAAAATCAAAGAAAAATTAAACCACTTGGAAGCAGACTATTACGCTGAGTGAGATACTAAATGTCAATACAATTTTTTCCTATGACATACATTGTGCCAAGAATCCTCTGCAATAACAAGCTTGCCTGTGAACCATATACTCAATATTTGCATGCCTATTAGCTAATATTGATATTAGTTGGGACAGGAGCATTGCTAGCAACTAAAGCTTAGCCATCAGAAATCCTGTGACCTGACAATTCTTTAATCATTTTATCCACTTCCCTACTTTAAAAGAAATGCAAGTATGATTGGCATGCACAGCTTCTGCAAATCCATTTACCCAGATACCTCAGATAAGAGCAGGGAAGGAAATACATTTTAGCCCTTAAAGGTCAGGGATATGCAATTCTTATTTCATGTGAGAGGCTTCAGTCAAATAATTTGGGAGAAAAGACTAGGTGACTGGATGCAGATTTTTTTTTAAGGTTTTAAATGTTAAGCACTGTAAAGAAGTCAACAGCTGAACCTCAGGAAAGGACTGGCCTTTAAAGATCACTGAGCCAAATCCCATCTCAAATCCCTGAATCCTCTCGGCAACTCTCCCTCAAATGACTTTTCAGACTTGAAAAAAAACTTCAGTAACTGAGAAATCACTACCTTCGCAGGCAGCCATGTAAGGAAGTCCTTCCTCAGGGGAACAAAATATCTGTCTCATTGTCAGAGTTCTAACTCTGGGGCCCAAACAGGGCCAGCCCCATTCCTCTTTCAATGACAACCGTTCCGGTAGCTTCTTCTATCATAATCTTCTCTTCTCCAGAATAAATGTCACCAGTTTCTTCCATCATTTTTCACATGACTTGACTTTACATTCACCTCAATTTTCCAATATTCCTCCTGAAAGTATACATTTAAACTGAAGTAGTAGCATAGATTTAGTCTATAAGAGAGAAGTATAATTTACCATGTTCTAGAGAGGCTCTAGTTGTTTTTTTTTTCAGTTTCATATCCAGGGGGGGTTTCTGAAAGTTGCACTAATGTTCACGGTAATTGTTAACATTCATTAGGAGCTCAGGATATGCCAAGCACCTTGAAGAGGGCCTCACATGCATCATCTCACTTAATTCTCCCGACGTCCAACTGTGAGGTAGATACTATTTTATCCCCATTTTCAAACAAGGCGAATGAGGCTTAGAAAGAATAAGTACCCTACCCAGGGTCAAATACCCCATAAGTGGAAGAATTTGGATTCTATCCCAGGATTTCTGGAAAAGTAGTAGCACCTATTGAACACTTAGTATGTGCCATCACTGTGCTGAGCTCTCACCTCAAACTAAGTAGCTAGTATTATTATTCCCATTTTACACATAGGGAAACTGAGGCTTAGAGGGGTATAACAAAATGGTTAGAAATGATGAACTAGGTTATCTGAACAAGTTCACTTTATAAACCCAGATTCAGGATTTTTATTTACCCCTTATAAAATTAATCTTACTAGATTCAGTCTATTACTCTATTCTGTCAAAAATTTTTAGAGATACTGATTTGATCCAAAGTATTTTTATCCCTGCTCCATTTTTACAACTGCAAGTCTTATAGGAAAGTTTTCCATGTGTTCAAATTACCAACAAATTACACTGCATGGAAGGAGACCTAGGAAAGAGTCATGCACAAGCCACTGGAAACCTCTCTCCAGATGCCATCAACGCACTCACCAGACCATATCAGCCAGTCGTTCAACCTTTAATACACTATTTATTTATTTATTTTAAAAATTTAGTTTTATTTATTTTTGGTTGCATTGGGTCTTCGTTGCTGCGCACGGGCTTTCTCTAGGTGTGGCGAGCGGGGGCTACTCTTCGTTGTGGTGCACATGCTTCTCATTGCGGTGGTTTGTTGCGGAGCACGGGCTCTAGGCACGTGGGCTTCAGTAGTTGTGGCATGCGGGCTCAGTAGTTGTGGTGCATGGGCTTAGTTGCTCCGCGGCATGTGGGATCTTCCCGGACCAGGGATCAAACCCGTGTCCCCTGTATTGGCAGGCGGATTCTTAACCACTGCGCCACCAGGTAAGTCCCTAATACACTATTTAATCTAGGCCATATTTCTCCATTTTGTCCACAAGAACACAATTTGTTAAGTGTCCTACTGAAATACAGATTTGTCATCCCAGCTCAAACTTAACAACACTACCAAGAGAATATCATATTAGTGTGAAGTAATTCAGAGATAGTAAATCTATCTTGGATCTTAGTGATCACCATTTATTTCTAAGTATTTGTTATGTTTTCAGAAATGAAACACTAAATTAAATATATTTGAAGTTGCTTTCATGCTCATGATACTATATTTTTATTCGTGTAATCAGAGATAGCATTTTCTCCATGATCAAAATGATGTGTGAGTTCCAGTGTCTCCCCACTCAGTCTTCTGAGTTGATTTTTGACTTGAGTTGATTTTTATAATCCATGCTTGTGATCTTGACCCCTTGGGCATCTTTAAGATTGGCAGTATAATTTTAGGGTTTTGCTTGCATTTCGGATTTCGTTAAGCTGACAGTTTTACTTTTTCCTTAATTGAATTACCATTAACTGTAATTAAATTACCTTCTCCTGCAAGTCATCCAGAAGTTTTTCATAAATAGATGCTTGGCACCTGAGTAATAATCCTTTAAGACTACAAATCTGTCATACAATCTTTCCGGGCTTTGAAATGCCATAATATATTCAGTAGATATGGCAGTTTTCTGCTACCTCTGATTTCATTGCTTGGCATTTAATAGTCCTTCTTTGTATAAAATCACGTTTCCTTTCAGTTCTGTACTACAATGTTACCTCTTTTTAAAATATTTAAAGCAACATTACAGATTCAAACTTAAGTTAATTTAGGCATCCGAATGCTACCACATATGACTGTAATGTTATTCACAAAGATAATGACCACTAAGAAGCATAGGAACTGGGGCATATTGCTTTTGACACTGTTTTTAGGAAACACCCAGATTCCAAGTATGTCAAAATGTGAAAAATACGTAACTCTGATAATTGAAGAAAAACAATAGCTATGCTAATTATTGAGTTTATGTGACAAATTGTGCCCATATTTCAAAGCAGTACAAAACTGAGAATTTTCAACAGTATTATCCTGCCCTCCAGTCCCCATTTACAACCTATAACAGAAGATAAAGATGTTTGATTAGGAAATAAAAAAGGTCAGACATCTAACATTATAAAATGCTTTGTTCAAGATACTTTGTATTTTTCAACTGATTACCAAATTTCCTCACATGTTTTTGTAAATCTGGTGTCCTGTCCCAATTAGTTTTATTTTAAATGTATCTGTAGAGCTATTACCCCTTTGAGAGATACAAAAGGTCACTTTCCTTTTCTAAAACACAGAATTATTCAACAGAGCTTAATAACTGCATTGCTAATGAAATTCTTACTATACCTCTGAAGGAGAAAATGCTCCTTCAGATACATTCGGACCAAGTTTCATTTGTAATGTTAATGTATTTTGCCTGAGAAAGCCTCAGCTGTGTCACTTCCCCACATGCTGGCCAGATCCTAACGAGGTTTTGGTACTACAGTGAAGAAAGACACACATTCTCATTTTTCATCTCAATTCAGAAATAAAAATTACATTAGCCATTTGTAGTATGCCTATTAGTGTTCCTTCGATAATTTTCTGATCCTTAGCATTTATAAAGTAGACCTTGAATTTTGATACTACAAATCCTGATTGACATTTAATGATTCTTTTTCTTATTAATAAAATGGGGTGGCCTAAGAAATTTATGGAGATGCTCTGTTAAACTAATATCATAACCTAAAAAATAAGATAAAATAACCAAAACTATCTGAGCAGGAACCAGCCCGGTTCTTCCTCTTTAAAATGAGGGGGGAAATTTGTTTCTAAATATTGTGTCCTCAGGGTTAGGACTCAGGCTTGAATCTTATTCATGGAAGGAAAAACCAAGATGTGGTTTCAAACCTATTCAGAAAATAAAATTTTTTATAAGCAATGGAAGCAAGTAATTATGTAAACCACATCAAGCCATCGTCAGAAATGGAGATTATTCATATCAGACCCTGAATAAAACACCAACATGTTTCACACTCCCATACTTCATCCCATTCTCATTTACCCCTGTTTATAATTGCTAGAGTTTAGCTAGGTCTTGATTCTACTATTAGCCTCCCATAAAGGACACATTTTAAACTGCATAAAATTGAGAGGTTTATGCATCTATTAATAACTCTCAGTCCCCCTACTAATTTAAGCTCAAATTACATGGCTTAGAATTCACAGCCCTTCTTGCTCTGCCCTCAGCCTAACTTTCCATTCTTGTCATTAACCATTTCCTTAAAACTGCTTATGATCCAGTCAAACATAGTTATCTCGAGCCATTCCATGATTTTTTATCTCTACACCTTTGTCCATGCTCTTTGGTCATTTACTGGAATGAACTTCCACGCAGCTCCCTCTGTCTATCCTATAAATTAAGGTAAAATAACACTTCTTAAATAATTATTTGTTTTAGTTCCCCATTGGGTATGAGCATTTAGTTTATACCATCTTTATTGAATTTATTATTCATACCTATAAATGATATAAATGATCTTTGATATCCAGGGACCTTTCAGTATACTTACTGGCATCTTCTGCAGTGTAACACAGCACCTCATATTACACAGTGCCCAGTAAACATGTATAAGAGAGTGAATAAATGAATAAATGTCTAGTCTATGATCTTACATTTATGTTATCTACTATTCAGAGGATCCCCTGCATTCTTTTCATGCCAATCTAAATTTATTATAGGAATATATTATTTTCGAAGACTAAAAAAATCCATTTTCAGTAATATGACACACAACACCGTGACCAACCCTCCCACTGAAAATAATTAAAATACTAAAAAATATTTTTAAATACACCTTGTATTAGCAAGAAAGTAAGGACCCTCAGAAACCAAAAACTAAGTAAATGTAGGAATCCAGAGAGGTAAGCTGAGCTTTGAATCTGGCTTTCACTTTGTGTACATTTGCCCATGAAGGTGAACTTGAGTTTCTGTATTCACAGGTAACAACTCTGGGAGCTACCTGACCAAGATGAGGCGTCTGAGAGGCCATGCCTTAATAAATCAGGTACCCCAGAGGCCTAAACCCTCAAGGTATATGTGAACTAGAAATAAATCCAGAGGACAACAAGGAAAATGGCCTATTATAAAATGTGTCATTGTAGAAGGAAACACTAAATCGTCCCTTGGAATTCCTACCCACAAGCTGGCTCTCACTTGAGCTTGTAGCCCAATCTCATACTAGCCCAATCTCATATTTTCTGGATATACTCATACATCCAGAAAAATCCTCCGGCAAGAAAATTTACTTTAAACTGTTTCTATTTTGGTAGAGTTCCCCAATATTCGGCAGGAGCAAAGGCAAATAGTCAGTGGAGCTATAAATGACAAACACAGGGCTTAAAAAATTCGAACAGATAAAATTCCCAAACATATGAACTTATAGTTTAAAAACTCACAAAATGCATCAGGAAACAAGCCACCTAGAGTCAGAGGTAATAGAAACAACAGACAGCAAAGTTAGATATGTAAAGATTCCAGATATTGGAATTAGAAGACAAAATATAAATATTAAACTTATCTATTTTAAAAGTTAAGAGGACTCTGAAAATATAAGGGAAAAATAAGAGAATATATTTTAAAAAGACAAAACTGGTTTTAGAGAGAGAGAAAGAAGGAAGGAGGAAGGAAGAGAAGGAGAGAGGAAGGGAAAGAGGAAGAAAGAAAGCAAAGAAGGAAAGAACAGAAGGAAAGGACAGAAGGAAAGAAAAAAGAGGGTGGGAACTACATAGAACACTTAGAAATTAAAAC
Organism: Balaenoptera borealis; assembly: GCF_965194805.1. NCBI lineage: Eukaryota > Metazoa > Chordata > Mammalia > Artiodactyla > Balaenopteridae > Balaenoptera > Balaenoptera borealis. The sequence goes on from NC_138864.1 coordinate 53,013,767, forward strand.
TATTAAAATTGGAATAAAAAACTCAATGGACTCTCCTTTCCCATTCTATTTCCCTTTCTCTTGGTCCAGCTCAATAATTCAACCTTGATTTTTTTTCAATTAGCAAACTCCCCTTACCTAATAAAGAGTACCTACCAAAACAACTACCACTAAATATCATACTTAATGATAAAAACATTCCTTCTGCAATCAGGACAATGACTAGAATGCCCAATTTTTCTCAACTTCGTACTGGAGTTTCTAGCCAATACCAAAAGGGAATAAAAGGAAATAAACAATAGAAAGAACAGAAGGGAAGAAATTAAAATATCATTACTTTCAAGAGATATGAGTGTTATGAACATCCAACAGTACTATAGATAATTTCTGGAATAAGAAGGGTTTAGTAAATTTGCAGGGCAAAAATCTGTTACATTTTATACACCAATAATACAGAGTTGAAAAATATTTTTTAAACTAAAATAAAATTTATGGAATACTCAGAAATAGACTTAATAAAAATATGCAGAATCATTATGGACAAAAATATAAAACTGTACTGAAAAACATTAAAGAAGACCTAAATAAATCAAGAGGTACACCATGCTCATGAACTCAAAGACTAATATCATACAGATGACAGCTCTGTAATTGTTATGTAAATTCAGTACAGTGCCAATAAAAATCCCATCAGATGTGTGTGTGTGTACAAATTAACATGTTGAGTCTAAAATTTGTAGTGAGTTTCAAGGATCAAAAAATTGTCAAGACACTATTCAATTGAGAAGAAAAAAAGTTTGGAGAAGTTGCCTTACTAGATATCAAGATTTTTAATAAAGTTATAGAAATTTAAATCAGGTGGTGTTTACACAGATTGACAATTAGAGAAATGAAATAGAATGAAATGCTTAGAAATAGACTCATCCATTTATCAGTTGATATATGACCAAGGTGGTTTTAAAAATTCATGGGAGACAAATGGAATTTTCAACATGGTACTGGGATAATTGAGTATCCGTAAGGGGAAAAAAATGATAACGTATCCTTACCTGATACCATAAACACTCAATTTCATTTGGATTAAATATCTATGTGACTGTTAAAAATATAATTAAAATACAATATAGGAAAATATTTTCATGACCCCACAGCACAGAAAACTTTCTTAAATGTGCAACATAAAGGAAATGATTGATGGAATTGACTACATAGAAATTAAGAACTTCTGTTTCTCAAAAGATACCATAAAAAGATTAAAAACAAACAAAAAGACACAAACAGAAGAAGATATTCCTGGAAGAAGGATTTGTAGCTAGAATATATAAAGAATTCCTATGAAACAATAAGAATGCATAATCCAACAAAGTTTATTAAAAGTATCCCTCCAACAGATTTAACCTAACTATATACAAAAACTTCCTAAATCTCTACCTCAGTGACCTCTAGCTGTATCAATTTTAGTAAATTTAACATTGAAATAATCTTGTTTTTCCTAAAACCTGAGTCATCCAATCTCAAAACTTGTAGTCACACTTAACATTTACCTTACTTTACTTTCCATATTCAATTATTTACCAAATACAGTCAGTTCGTTTTCTGCAAGTTTTCTCACATTTTTGTCCTTTCCACTGTCATATCACCGTCATGATTCAGAACCTCATTTTCTTGAACTTGTGGTAAACTCCTAACTGGTCTCCCTGCCTCAGTGCTCTCTTTTACATCTTTCCTGCTTGCTGCTCAGCAGATCTAGATTAACCCACCTAAGCCACACTTTATTTTTCAATGCAAATACATTTAATCATAACCATATAATAAAATGTTGTTGAATCTGATCTAAGAAGAGGGCTTTTTGATTATACAAGTCATGAAACCTGATATATGACAGTGTTAGCACCCCAATTTGGTGGAGAATGTAGGGATTCTAATTGGTTAACCATATAGAAAAGAATAAATTATATTCCTAAAGCACACCATATATATCAAGAAAATCGTGTATTGAAAAATAAAACATTTTTTATATAAACAGCTCATGCAGTTCAATGTTAAAAAAACAAACAACCCAATCAAAAAATGGGCAGAAGACCTAAACAGACATTTCTCCAAAGAAGACATACAGATGGCCAAGAAGCATATGAAAAGCCGCTCAACATCACTAATTATTAGAGAAATGCAAATCAAAACTACAATGAGGTATCACCTCACACCAGTTAGAATGGGCATCATCAGAAAATCTACAAACAACAAATGCTGGAGAGGGTGTGGAGAAAAGGGAACCCTCTTGCACTGTTGGTGGGAATGTAAATTGATACAACCACTATGGAGAACAGTATGGAGGTTCCTTAAAAAACTAAAAATAGAATTACCATATGATCCAGCAATCCCACTACCGGGCATATACCCAGAGAAAACCGTAATTCAAAAAGATACTTGCACCCCAATGTTCATTGCAGCACTATTTACAATAGTCAGGTCATGGAAGCAACCTTAATGCCCATCGACAGACGAATGGATAAAGAAGATGCGGTACATATATACAATGGAATATTACTCAGCCATAGAAAGGAACGAAACTGGGTCATTTGTTGAGACGTGGATGGATCTAGAGACTGTCATACAGAGTGAAGTAAGTCAGAAAGAGAAAAACAAATATCATGTATTAATGCACGTATGTGGAACCTAGAAAAATGGTACAGATGAACCAGTTTGCAGAGCAGAAGTTGAGACACAGATGTAGAGAACAAACATATGGACACCAAGGGGGGGAAGCCATGGGGGTGGGGGTGGGGGTGGGATGAACTGGGAGATTGCGATTGACATGTATACACTGATGTGTATAAAATTGATGACTAATAAGGACCTGCTGTATAAAAAAATAAATAAAATAAAATTCAGGACTTCCCTGGTGGCGCAGTGGTTAAGAATCCACCTGCCAATGCAGGGCACACGGGTTCGAGCCCTGATCCGGGAAGATCCCACATGCCGTGGAGCAACTAAGCCTGTGCGCCACAGCTACGGAGCCTGCGCTCTAGAGCCCACGTGCCACACCTACTGAGCCCGCGTGCCACAACTACTGAAGCCCGCACGCCTAGAGCCCATGCTCTGGAACAAGAAAAGCCACCACAATGAGAAACCCGCACACCACAAGGAAGAGTAGCTCCTGCTCACCACAACTAGAGAAAGCTCACGTGCAGCAATTAAGATCCAACGTAGCCAAAAATAAATATAAATAAATAAATAAATAAATTTTAAAAAATAAAATTAAATTAAATTAAAAATTTCTTTAAATGATTAAAATGCTAAAATGAAAAATAAAACATTTTTGAAGATATAAGAGATTATCTCTTCAACATTAGGATAGAAAGGGTTTCTTAACTAAGACACAGTAAGCACAAGTTATACAAGAAGCAATGATAAAGTTGACTACATTAAAATTTAATACTTGTGTTTACCCAAAAAATTATTTTAAAAATGAAAAAGATAAATCATAAATTGAAAGGAAAGATTTGCATCACAAACTACTATCAAATTAGTATCCAGAAGATACGTTTTAAAAAAAACAACAACACGTGTTCAAATCAATGATCAAAAGACAACCCAGTAGAAAACAGGCAAAGATCCTAGAAAGTAACAGAAAAGTAGAAACAAGAATGACCAAAAAACGTAAGAAACAGTGTTTAATCTCATTAGTACTTGAGGTATACTAATTAAAATTACACTGAGCTACCAGATTAGCAAAAGTAAAAAAATGACAATAATAAGTATAAAAAGTGGTTGTGGAACAAATAAAACTTTTACATGGCTGTTTGGAGTGTAAACTGATACAAAACTCACTCTGGAAAAACACTATGACATTATCTGATAAAGTTGATGCAACTTTATTATCTAATAAAGTTGACCCAGCAATTATACTCCTAAGAATATATATCCCCTACAGCAACACTTGCATACATGCACCAGGATACATACATGCAACATTGCATACATTCATACCAGCATTTACTTGTTATGGCAAAAACCTGGAAACAACCCAAATGTCTATCAACAATACAAAGGATAAACAAATTGTGGTATATATGTGCAATGGAATTTCACATACAACAGTAAAAATTAAAGAACTACACCTACACAAAACAATAGGGATGAATCCTAATAACATAATCTTAAACAAAAAAGCAGGCTATGGAAAATGCTTATAATATGACTCCATTCATATAAAGCATAAAAGCATGTACTACCTACATGGATTTTTTTTTTCATTTATCAGTATTGTTGGTTCTTCACAATATGAAGGCAACCAATGTATTTTGCTAAACTGTGAAAATAGTTTCACTATATATTACTTTCCTGGGAGTCAACCAAAGAGCCTCCATCAATCCTTCTCCAGAAACTGATGAGATATAAATCAGAAAGGAAGAGAAAGAGAATGAGAGCGTGAATGGTAGAGTGAGATCTACCATTCTGTGATCAAAATCAATACATTTCAATATTTCACCTTTCTTTGTTTTACCTTTTCTGTGGAGTTCCAGCAAGCAATCTTTTACTCTCCCTTACATGGAGTTATAAAATGTATAAAATATCAACCAGAGATTACAATAATGTTATATTCGTGTCACCATTACAATGCAAAGCAATTTAAAAAAAAAGTCCAAAGACTTGCTTTCCAGTTCCAGTTCCGCAATTAGTCACGTGTCCTTCATCAAGTCATGCAACTTCACTGGGCTTCAGCTTTCTCTTCTGTTAAAACAGGGGTAATCATGCCTGCCTCAGAGCATCCTCGTGAGAATTAAAACAGTAAGCTTATCTAAAAAAAAACAAAAGCACCTTATGGTTCTCAACATATAACAGGCATTCAACAAATATCAGCTCCCTACTACCATCATTGTGCTATCTAAACACCTGAATCATTTATAAATACAAACGGGGGCAGTGAGGGGTGAGCAAAATTGGACCTCAGAAGGCACGCAGGTGCTTAATTTGCTTTCATTCCATAATTACAAGGTCACCAGGTCTTTTGAAAATATATTTATGTCTGTTGCAACAAAATGGAGGTCATGGTAATTCTAACTTATGTTTTCTTTGTCTATTAACGTCACTACATAATAATTATGCTAGTTCCTTTCCCCTCTTACTTTATATAGCAGCCCTTGCCAATTGGATGATAATCATCATGTCCTGTCATTTGTTTCCTGTTCTTTTATATAGTTTTCTCAGGACCCAAATCCCAAGTCCCAACTCCATCCTCCTTTAAGATGTCACTGACTGCTTCATATGCAGTACCTTTTTTATGCTTATGAAAAAAAATTAACCTGTTATACACAAGTTCTTATGACTGGTTAGGTTTGCCCTCTTCAGCTGTTGAACATGGAAAGCAGTCTGCAATCCCTACCAGTGATCTGGGCATCTGAAATTTGAACCTGGAATACATGTTATCTAATACATACACCATAATTTATACACTATTTCTGGGAGTCAAATGTGCCCCTATTTCTAAACAACTAACTCACAATGGAGCTTTGGATTCACCCTATTACTAAATCATTTATTTAACAGAATGAGTCAAAAAGACTTCTTGCCTTAATCCATTCTTTATATCCATGCATAGGAAATTTTGACTCTCTTTTTACTTTCATAGTACCTAATACAATGATATGCACCAAGCTGATCATCAATAAATAATGTTGACTGATAGATTCTTATTAAAGAACATGACAGAGACAATACGAAGGTCACATTTCCCTACTCTTTGCATCTAGGTCAGGCCATGTAACTACTTTTGGCCAGTGAAATGTGGGTGGTCATATACCTCACTTTCTGGCCTGACCCCTATAATATCCCATCTGGTCCTCAACCCTCTTTGCTAGTTAGCTGACCAAATGGAGGGCACTGAAGGACTCTGGAGGCCCTACTGGAAAGTAGAACCACCAGATGAAACAGGCCTGGATCCCTGACTCAACATTGTAGGAGAGAACCCCTGGGAGAGCCATCTGACCTGCTTTGGTCTGTGACATGAGTAAGAAACAAAACTTTTTGTATTATGTCACTGAAACTTGGGAGTTGTTTGTTAGCAACTAATGTTAATTACCCTAACAGCATGAACCACCTTACTCCCTGACAGTGTACATGTCAAAATAAAACACCAAACAGAGCTGTAAAATATTCCTAAAAGAAATTTTGAGAATTCAGGTAAATGCAGTCTTTAGATTGTGATTGTCCTAGTCAAGACCGTATCTGTGTGTTACAAGCACCATGTAGTTGTGGTCTTCCTAAATTTTAAATAGGAAAGATATACAAATGTAAAGTCAATAGATAATTTGGGAAATATTTGGCAGATATCAAACCAAACTATTTTCTTCATAATAATCTCTAGTTTCTGGTAGTTCCAAAGCTCTTATAACTTTAGTCAAGGCTTTAAGACTCTGAGCATAGTTTCTTCCATAATGTAGAACGAATACCCCTTCTACCTTTAAGGCTGAGCTGGGAAATTTAATTGTTATGGTTAAGGATGCGTGCATTGGGAGACAATTCCCCATTTATTTTTGTGTTTCTTTACATCATGTAAGCAGAGGCTATCTTTTCTGGGATGCTTGTGTAGAGAGCAGTCTTGAAAGATAGAGATAGTATGTCCTTCTGGAGCACAAGGTAGGTTTGTTTGGTGTCCAGATACCATTTTGGAAAGGTATAGAAGGAGGGGAAATAAGTTTTAAATCTAAGAATCTGAGTCAATCAGAAGAAAATATTTAAACCAGAAGATATTGTAAACTGGCAAATTTAAGGTTTATATCTCATCCCGTTCTCCCCCCACTTCTTCTATCAGAAGACATAGGAAACTTGAAGCCTTCGTTTTATTGGCACACTGTACAGATGGTCCTTGAACACACAGGTCTGAAAGGCACAGGTCCACTTATACATGGATTTTTTTCAACAGTGAATACTACAGTACTACACGATCCAAGGTTGGTTGAGTCTGCAGATGTAGAACTCGTGCATATGGAGGGCAGACTGTAAGCAGATTTTTGAGTGGGTGAAGGGTCAGCACCCCAACCCCGGTGTTGTTCAAGGGTCAATTGTATTAGTAAATTTGCAACCATTGGTAAATATAGGTCTATAGCAATTCCATTAAAAAAAAAATCCCAGTTTTCAAATCCTAATGTTTGTCAATGATAACATAGCTACAAAGGACTAGAACCTACATGGGTGGTTTGAAAGTCCTCTGATGCAAGAATATGAATTTTAAATTGACCAGACTATCAACTCCTTGAGAATGGCAACTGAGCTTTACTCTGAACCCTCGCAGTGACAACCAAAGCACATAATGAACAAACATTTGAATATAATTTACTATCAGCCTATTACGGATCATTTTGGAACCTATAGCTCCACTCTGTGTCTTTAAGTCTTTGGATTTTCGAAACCTTTTTATAATGTGAAAATATCCTCAGGAGGGTCATTTCTTTAGCTCCTATTACAAAATATTTTATCAGGATTAACCTAAGACTGAGGGTAAGAGAAGAGAGAAGAGTTCTGGGAAAGGATAAGTAAAACTGGAAGGAAAAAATTTGACAGGTCAGACAAATTACATCACCATTTTGCCTTGGGCCAGCCCTGAAAAAGGGCTTGCAAGAATAATAATTTTACTCCTGAAAGGTATTTTACACTACAACAGCTGAAGTAGTAAACTAGTATGACTGAGAAATAGTAAAAGGAAAACAGTATCTCCCCAGTGATTCTGTCCCATTTCAGACATTATCCACTCTTTTGAGTTACAGTATTTGTGGTTGGTAGAATGATGTACCCCACTGGAAAGATGTCCATGTCCTTATCCCTAGAACCCGTGAACATGTTGCCTTAGATACCAAAAAGGACTTTGTGGCTGTGATTAAGTTAAGGATCTTGACCTGGGAGATTATCCTGGATTATCCAGGGTGGGCCCAATGTAATCATGAGAGACCTTAAACGTGAGAGACACATGAGTGTCAGTGTCGGAGTGATGCACTATGAGAAAGACCGGACAGGCCATTGCTGGCTTTGAAGATGGAAGGGGATGTGGGAGACGCCTAGACACTAGAAAATGCAACACATCAGATGCTCCCCTAGGGCCTCTGGAAGAGAACACAGTCCTGCCAACACCTGGATTTTAGTCTAGTGAGAACTATTTCAGACTCCTGACCTCCAGAACTGTAAGATAGTAGATTTGTGTCATTTTAAGCCACTAAATTTGAGGTAATTTGTTTCAGCAGCTATACTAAGAGACCAATCTAGTGTTGACTGAAGATTTTTTTTAAAATAAATTTATATATTTATTTATTTATTTACGGCTGCATCGGGTCTTTGTTGCTGTGCGCGGGCTTTCTCTAGTTGCGGCGAGTGGGGGCTACTCTTGGTTGCGGTGCATGGGCTTCTTATTGCGGTGGCTTCTCTTGTTGTGGAGCACAGGCTCTAGGCACGCAGGCTTCAGTAGTTGTGGCACACAGGCTTCAGCAGTTGTAGCACGTGGGCTCAGTAGTTGTGGCGCACGGGCTCTAGAGCGCAGGCTCAGTAGTTGTGATGCACGGGCTTAGTTGCTCTGCGGAATGTGGGATCTTCCCGGGCCAGGGATCGAATCCGTGTCCCCTGCACTGGCAGGCGGATTCTTAACCACTGTGCCACCAGGGAAGCCCCTGAAGATTTCTTTTAAAATGTTAAGGTAATCCTGGGGAAGAAAAGCAAGGCTGACATAAGAATCAAACTATGATTCAGCCAGTATACCCGTTTAATCCCTTGAGAAGAGGTGTGTGAAACAGGTCTTCAGACAGACATTATCAGGAAGCACTCCATCATGGCATCTCTCCAGAAGACACATCTGACTGAGCAGCCACAGTGGATTTTCCCACGGGAGACAAGAGGCTAGACAAGGGCACTTGGTGACAGAGGCACTGAAATGGAGAAGGATCCTAGGGGCTTTTTGTTTCCCTTTTCCTGAGAGATTTTTTAAGTGTAAATGGTGAAAAAGGATCACAGCAGTAAATATTCAGGCTGGTGGGATAATGAAAAAAATCAGTCATCTCAAAACAACTTCATCTCCAGGGTGATTTCAGTAATTTAGGAAATAATGGCCTGTCTTAGATATGAATAGGTTTTTCTTGACTTTTGGAAAATACATGCAATCTCACATTTCACAAGGTAAAAAGAGGCAGGTGACAACTAATTATTTATTGACTAAATATTCTATAAATATTACATTTGAAGCTAAGCTACAAACAGCCAGAAAATAATGATGCGTCAATTTTTTCTTTCTATTCATTGAGCATTTTTCAATTAAAATTAATGCTAAGAAAGAAACCAAATTAACAATGGTTGTCTTTAGGTGGTTGGTCTAGAGAGTTATGTTTTTTCTTTCTACTTTTTTATACTTTTCCAATTTTACATAATGAATGTGTATTAAATTTGACAAATTATCAGGCCCTAAACAATTAGTGAGGAAAGGTTTTTTTTTTTCTTTTTTTAATGTAGTGAATGTCAATAGTTGAAAAAATAAAGTCACCTCTTAATCATCAGGAGGCAACTTTGCATCAGTGATCTGTAAAAGTTCTCTGTAGTAATTATAATCCTTAAAATATGCTGTGAAAAGGGAGACCAAGTAGCCTACCTTTCTTTAGGAGACAGTCATTCTGCTCTGTCTTCTGAGAACTTTGCCCCATCTTTCCTAATGACAGAGAAATCATAGATTATTTAAATCTACAAGTAATCTACCAACATGAAAACATAATATTATTGAATTTATATTGACAAAAAGAAGGGTGATCATGAAGAACTTAAGCTTTATATGCAATGTTTTCATTTTTGGAGCAGGGGTGGGCAAACTTTTTCCATAAAGGGCCAGAGAGTAAACATTTTAGGCTTTGCAGGTCATAAGGTTTCTGTTGCAACTGCTCAACTCTGCCTTTGGAGTCTGAAAGCAGCATAAACATGCATGCAGCAGAGTTACTGTAATGGACTGCAATTTTTGTTTTTGCATGTTATGGGATTGTCTCTTGATTTTCTACCCATGGGTCAAATGTGAGAGAGAAAACAAGTATGCATGAATATAAATGTGTAAAATCAAAGTGGTCTTGAGTCTTGAAGTACACACCAAAACAATGTGATGAATTTTGGTCTAAATGAAGTTTAATAAAGAAGTCTCAGACCGGAAATCAACATACACGGGCTCTTGTTCTACATCTACTCCCAACAAACTTAAATTTTGGGGGGCCCTCAGTGTTTTCCTGTGTAAAGTGTGTCAAAGCATTCTGAATCCCTCATCCCTAGCCTCCAGAGAACAGCCATCACAGTCACACAGTTATTTTTATAGATGCTGGAGCTCCTCTCACTAATATATTTCTTAATGCCTTAGTGAAGGGAGTAATCGCCGGACGTTCTCTAACATTACAGTGGAGGGAGCAGGGCAGTATGAGACTGCATATGATTAATCCACTCCAAAGTTCCCACCTCCCTAAAACTTTGAATTTCTTCCTTAACATTAGGCCTGGAAATTCTGACATCTCAACCTCAATGAATGTAGACAACCACTGAGTCCAAGTTTCATTCAATCAACCAAGCAAACTGTTACAGCCACTTCCGGTTGCTTGAACCAATGCATTAAATCCAGGCTTTCTGTGAATTCATATCAATAAACTTAGCCTAATCCAATGTTATAGTCCATCTATCTCAATCTAACAAGCAGAAAATCCATTCCCACATAAATTCACCAAGTTTCTGCCAGTATATAATAGCAAATTTTGCAATTCTTTTGAGCATAGCTATGTAAGCAGCTTTTGGCAGGAAAGCGCCCTTTGCAGGAAAGAGCTCTCTGCAGGAGGCCCCTTGGTCTTGCCACTAACCTTAAACCAGGCGCCCCCATGCTCTACTCATCTCCGGCCCTAGCACACCTTTCAAATCTTTTGATCACACAATACTTTGCCTAACTTGTTGGTCTTTCCATAGATCAAAGAAGTAGAAATGCAGAATAAGTAATTAACAGAGGACCAGGTCTCTTCCCTAGCTTCCCCTTCAGTAATCTCGTGAATAAACTGTGTGAACAAGACAGCATCTAAAGATCACAAGAAGTCGACAAGCCTGCACGCAAGGCTGCACGCGGTGGGGGAGGGCGATGGCTCTGACCCCCTACCTCAATGATTAACTGAGGTTACTTCCCTTTTTCTCTTTAATAGCTTTCATGGCTGAATAGAATCTTTGGAGATGGTTTTTGGGGGACACTGAGTCCACCATCTCCTCAGATTGTCAGCATTCTGATTAAAAGCAACTCTCCTTTCTACCAACATTTGCCTCTCTCTTGGGTATTGATTTTCAAGCAGCAAGCAGCCAGACCTGAGTTCAGGAACAGTTACACTCTCCTTGTACTCATCCCCTGTACTTGTTCTGACTTGAGTTGTAGAGGTCATCAGAGATGGTGCTGGTGGGTCTTGACAAGGCTAGGCATCCTTTTTTACTGCAACCAACTTAGGTGAGGTTATTACAGGACCTTGGAATAAGGGAAAGCCAGTTTCCTCAGTTACAGCAGGAAGTAAAGGAGGCTCAGAAAAACTCAGGGGTTCTACACTCTCTGCTCCATCTGAATTCATACAGGTACCCCACTCCAGGTCCCACTCCTTCCCAATCAATGTCTTAACTTTCAAGTAACAGATTGGTACTTTATAAATCCAGCTTTTATTGTAATTCTGCAACCAATTAAATTATGGCCTGATCTTCAGCAAAGTCAGCTTAGTGGCTACAGAAAGTAAAAGATTCTTTTAGGAGAGCTATAGAAACTCTCTGAATCTCCAACAGTGTCTAGTTGAGAGTTAAAAGGTCTGAATTTATCATTTTCTCTCAGTAAGCTCATCAGTTCAATCAAGGAGTTACCCTACCTTCTAGATTTCATAGTTTTCACTGCAACCAAAAAGATATGTATGACAGCCACTTGGTATCCAAGATGTTTGCTTCAGCAAACACTTCATCATAATCAACCACAAGAGATCATTTAATTAATCATGATACTAGTGCATGTCATGGACTATTAACAACTCATTTTTTATTGCCAAGGCATTAAGAAGTAATTCAAGGCCAAGAACATAATTGAACCAGCTCCAGAATTCCACCTTTTAGGATATGTTTCCTGGGACCATTTCTATTACTACAGGTCGGGATCTAGTTAGGAAAAGACACCAAAGTAAATATTGCAAGAGGGACTTAAATATTATATAAGGAATTGGTTACACAGGTATTGGTGGGCTGAAAGGGCAAAAACACTTAAACACTGAGGTAACCCAGAGATAATAACTATAGCTACCACCCCTTAGGCTAGGGAAATACAAAGGAGAGTTTAGATTATCAGAGCCTAGAAGCTCAGAGGAGGGAGACCTGGCTGCTCCAGGAATCTCTAAGCAGACAAAGGAGCAAAATACCCAAAGAAGCTGGAGCCTGGAACGAAATGCCCATGTAGGTGCCTTATCAACAGGAATAGCAAGCCCACAGGATGATAATCCCTTCTCTCCTCCTCCTAACTTCCAATTTCTTTGAAAGGCCTGCTACTCAAGGAAGCTGGCAGGCAAAGGATTCTGGGAAATGTAGTTTGCAAAGCCCCAGCTACATCATCACAGAGCAGACTAGAATAGGTTAAACGTGGAGTGAAATGACAATAGCTAAGTAACTGGTATACTGCCATCTCCCAAGGGTAGACTCATATGAATGAATTCAGGAGACTGAAGCATTAAAAACCAAATGCCCACTTAGTATTATACAGTTTTTTTAATTGCCATATAACTAGAAATGCATGACACCAATAGGATCAGCACATTCTCTCTCTTTAGAGGCAGACTTCCATGAGGGTACACAAAAGAAGTTTTGACCCTCAGTTCCAATTCAACCTTTACACTTAGAGCTTTAGATATGTGTAAATACTAATACCCTCCATGAATGACTCTGGTGTCAAAATCCTGATTCATCTTCTCATTTTTAATTAGTCCATCCAGAATACCGCCTGAGCCTTTGCCCGTTAAAATCAGGGAAATGAAATCTACTACTTCTTCAGTTCTTCAGGTTCCTTGTATTTAACAGAAAAAAAATTAATTTCTCAAATTATGTGGCATGACCAATCAGGATTCTTTGTGGTTAGAAATGACAGAAACCTAACTCAAACTGGCTTATACGCAAAAAGCAGAATTCATTAGTTCATGCAAATCTGTCTATATGTGTCTATCAGGTACACCAGTATTCAGTTATCCAGGTGAAGAATATAAAATGAAAAGCTCTTCCTCATTGTTCTGGCCTATTGTTGACTTTAGCTGCCTGCTCTTGATGCTTGACAGTCTGCCTGTGACCATATAAAAAGGACCTACCACCTCCCGTGCTCCAGTTACCTCCTCTTCCGCCTATGCTCAAGCAAAATATAGTTGTCCCTTGAACAACACAGGGTTGAGGGGCACTGCATTATCCAAGTATGACTTATATAACTCCATTATCCGCAGTTCCTACATATCCCCAGTTCCACATCCGAGGATTCAACCAACCTCAGATGGAATAGTACTGTAGCATTTACTATTGAAAAAAATCCACCTATAAGAGGACCTGCGAAGTTCAAACCCATATTGTTCAAGGGTCAACTGCATACAACCACTAGACCCTAAGGATAGTTTCAGCAGTTCTTTATTCAATGGTTCAAGTGAAAAGTGCCAATTGTAGAGGACAAGGGAGTGAAGGACACAGGATTTGTCACTGAGCCTCCAATGCAACTACCTCATTCCTCTGCACTACAGTCAGCCCTCCATATGTGAGGGTTCCACATGCACAGATTCAACCAGCCATGGATCGAAAATATTTGGGAAAACATATTCCAGAAAGTTCGAAAAAGCTAAACTTGAATTTGCTGCATACCAGAAACTTTTTATATAGCATTTACATTGTATTAGGTATTATAAGTGACCTAGAGATTATTTAAATTATATGGGAGGTTATGCATAGGTTACATGCAAATACAATGCCATTTTATATAAGGAACTTGAGCATCAGTGGATTTTTGGCATCCATGGGGGTCCTGGAGCCAATCCCCAGGGGGTACCAACGGGTGGCTGCACTTAGAGGGGGGAGGCCTCTTTGCTAGCTGGGGCCTCTGGATGAAGGAGGCCAAGCACAGGGCTCTTTCCGTGCTCTCTCCCTTCTCTCCAACAATACCTATGGTCCTCTTTTCACCCTACTGGTGTCGCCAATTCTCTCCATATTCTGAAAAGCTGCTTCCCCTGTCTTCTTACTTCCTACAAATCATGTTGAATACAGAAGTTTTCTCCACCAGTCTCTTGGCTCTGCTAGAGAAGGAGTGAACACAGGTCTCAGGTCTTTTGGCAGAAGGGGTAGAAAGAGGTGAAAACTCTAGCTCTGTCAGTAGAAGAGAAAGAACTGGGAGAGGATCTTCTAAAATCTAAAATCAAGGAATCATAATAATAATTGCTAACATTTATATAATATTTACTATGGGCCAGGCACAGTTGGCTCACAGATACAAATATCAATTCACTTAATCCCCACAAAAATCTCATCAGAAATCCTGGGTCCTCTACCTATTAACCATGGGATAGGCAGGACACCCCTTACATCACTGAACCTCTGCTGAAAATGTAGATAATAGAAGTAGCTACCCCATGGCTCATGGGGTTGTTGTGAGGATGAAATAATAAAATACATAAAACTCTTGGCTGGCCCCTGCCTAGAACAGAGTAAGCACGGAACAAATCATTAACATAGTTTTAAAAAAAAAAACTTATGAAACACATCTTACATTGGCTAATTAATTTCCTTTATAAATTCCCACCTACCTGGCATGAATGAATCTTATAACTCCCCATAGATTCCCCACATTTCTCTTGGAGTTCTGCTTCTCCCAACCAGGGAGTGGCGGGAGGGTAGGAGGGAGAAGGGGTCTTCTTAGGGACACTGATTTTCTTTGCAATCCAGTCCAATTGTATCATGACTTCTCTCCAATCTTTACATTTTTTCCTAAGTTCTTCCCTTTTCCCCCAAAGACCTAAACTTTTGAAACTCAGAACTCAGGAAAAGATTCCTTTGTCTCTGCTATACACTGTTTCCCTCTGAAGGTAGGAGCATAAAATAGTGCCCCTGAGTGCTCAAAGTATGGTCCTCAGACCAGCAGCACTGGCATCTCCTGGGAGCTTGGTAGACACGTGCAGATCTAAAAAAACAAAAAACAAAAAAACAAATCTATGAAATAAAGCAATATGCATTTGGGACTCTGAAAAAAAAAATCTAACTGTAGTCAAATCTAACTGTAATCAATTAAAGTTAAATATTGAGATGAGGGGAGGTTGTTTTGCATTAATATCTGTGATGGTTAATTTTATGTATCACCTTGAAGAGTATTTTTGAATGTGATTCATATTTAAATTGGTGAACTCTGAGTAAAGCAGATTGCCCTCCATAATGTGGATGGGACTTATCCAATCAGTTGAAGACCTGAACAGAACAAAAACACTCGCCTCCCAAGGAAAAGGGAATCCTCCAGCAGACTGAGTTTGGACTTCATCTGCATCACTGGCTCTCCTGGGTCTTGGGTGTACCAGCCCACATTGCAGATTTTTGAACTTGCCAGCCTCCATAACCACGTGAGCCAAATTCTTATAATAAATCTCTGTACACACATAATCAGAATATATATGCATCCTATTGGTTCTGTTTCACTGGAGAACCCTGATTAATACAATGTCTAAGTTAGGAAGTAGATTCCTCCCGGTAAAAATGTTTCAGGGAACCACTCAGTAAAGACCACCATCTTAATGCCACTCCAATGCCTCCTCTTAAACGGCTGAGAGCACCCCAGTCTGCGCTAAATGTCTACACAGATCTCATTTCTTCAGAGACTTTCTACTTTGAAAGCAAAGAGAACTGGAGACAGATTGGTTAATTGATTGATGCTTGCTGATTCTTACAATTTAATTGTGTTAATATGTGTAAACTCCTGCCATTCTACCTTGTTTAATGTTGATTAAACATTAGACTTACAATGTTGGTCATTCAAAGTCAAAATATTCTTCAGATTCCTTCATTGTGATTCTCACTGCAACTTAGATTTTTCCAGCTGTGCTCTAATCCGTTTCTCAATTGTTACAGAATATGTTATAATGCTTTGCACATAATAGGCAAAAAACATTTACTGGTTCACTTACTTCAATCCCATATAAGAAAAGCTCTCCATCTGTCTTCAGTCATTTGATATGTATATATTTCCAGTATAAAAATCCTGAGATGACAAAAAACAAAACAAACTGATTCTTATTCTCCTTCAGTGACTTTCAAATTAGCTTATTTCAAGTTTTAAGGTCCAAAGGCACTCTTTGTTGGAGGAAAATTGACTTTAGGAAATATACTAATACCTCTAAAGTTAACACATAGAAAAGTTTGTCTCATTCATTCATTCACCGAATATGTGTTAAGCTCACAGGTTTGGGCAGCGCACCAGGCTAAATGCTAAAAAGATACCACTAAAGACTGACCCACAATCCCTTATCTACAATTTGGAAGTTCTCAAAACTGCAATTTTCTTCTGAAATTTTGTGCCAAAATTCATTTGGCTGCAAAACTAGATCTCAGCTAACACAAGGCTATTTATGGTCTTTACAGTTTCCACTCAACTTGAATGTTTAGGTATGTCATTGTCAAAATATTTATGTATTTGACTGCAAGGGAAAGATCCAGACCCACCAAGCCTATTTCATATTAATGATTTATGCACCATTTTACCTTTTCAAAAGGTGGGGGTGGGGGAATCTGATTCTGAAACATTTCTGACTCCAAGCATGTCAAATAGGGATGGCAAATCTGTTGTCAAGGAATTTATAGACCTGTGCACATTAGAATCACCTGACCAGCTGTTAAAGCGTGTCAGTGCTCAGTTGTCACTCAAGATCTTTTAAAACAGAAGCGCTGGGGTGGCATCAGTATTTTTTTAAACTCCCCAGGTGATTCTAATATATATCCAGGTTCGAGAACTACTGTAATTGATATATAGAATGATAGGATGCTGATTCGGTGACTTTGGGGGTGCCTGCCAGAGTTCAGAATCCCATCCTTTAAGGGGTATGCTGAAAAAGTGCAGTATGTTGAGAAGAGAGCGACCAGGAGAGTAGGGGGGTGGACATCAGGACCTAAGAAATCATGATATCAGAAAATAACTCAAGTAATTGCAGACATTAGATGGAGAAGAAAAGACTTACATAAAGTGTATGTAACATCAGCCTATAGGATCTGATTTTGTCTGCAGGGTTCCGGAAGATAAATCAAATTCTAATTCAATAAATATTTATCAAACACTCAGTGCTAAGATCTATGACAGAGACTTTCATATATGTCCTCATTTAATTACTTTAATTCTCAGTTAATGCTATTCTTACCACAATATGAAGTAGGTATCAGCCCTCTTTTACAAGTGAGGAAACTGAAGCCCAACAGAAGTAGAGCATTTTGCCCAAGATCACAAAACAATTAGCGAGTGGAGTCAAGATTCAAAACTAGTTTTTCCAGACCCTACATTTACTGTTCTTTCCGTAACTCCCTCCAAGAGCAAAAGACACAAGAAGGCAGATTTGAGGGCTTTTAATAAGAAAAGATTTTCCTAATCATTAAGACGTAACTGGGAATGGCATGGTCAGTCATGGGATATAGTGAGTTCTCCATTATTGGAGGTAATCAAATAGAAGTTTATTGACTATTTAGAAGAATATTGTAGAAGGGTTTTGATGTCAGATAACACATTGGATGACATATTTTGAGACTCTCCCAACTCTGAAACCCTTAAATCTATGACTTTAAAACACACAAGTAGAATGTTAAATAATAAAGCAAGCCAGCATACAACTAGGACCCAAACATATAAGTGACATAGGAGTTTCACAAACAGGCAAGGGTTCTGTGAACAGTGTGCCCAGAAACAACTTCCTGGAGGTGTCTTAAAGAATGGTTTGGGGGACTTCCCTGGTGATGCAGTGGTTAAGAATCCACCTTCCAATGCAGGGGATGTGGGTTCGATCCCTGGCTGGGGAACTAAGAGTTTGCATGCCACAGCTAAGGAGCCCAAGAGCCGCAACTAAGGAGCCTGCCTTCCGCAACTAAGACCCTGCGTAACCAAAAATAAAAAAATAAAAAATAAAAATTCATTTATTAAAAAAAAAAAAGAATGGCTTGGGTGTGGGCAGGGCATTTCATGAGGAGAGAACAGCATACACAGAGGCACGGAGGCAAGGAGATGTGTTTGGGAGGCTAGGATTATTTCAGCCCATCTTGAGTAGAAAGCTCATGTAGAGAGGTAAGATTGAGTACCAAGATTAGAAAAATAGAATTGGCTAGAGGGCTCTGAGGGTTTGTTTTTTTTTTCCTCCTAACAATGGACAGTCTCCAGAATGTTTTTTTCCAAAGGATCACATATGAATAATACATATTTTTTAAAAAGACAAGAAATAGGAGATGGCTACAATCATACAGGGCCCAAAACAGGTCAGTAGCAGGAAGATTAGAAAGAAACTGACAGAAAGAATCATCAGAACTTTTATATGGATTTTAAATGGATGAAAAATGTACTTGTAAAAATGAAACTATGACTGTACTAAAAGAAAATTTAGGTAAACTCTTTTATAGTCCTGAGGTGGAGAAGGATTTTCTGAGCATGATTCCAAAGTAAGAAATAAAGGAAAATATTGACATTTTTGATTACATAAAACTTAACATTTCTGGTTGGGTAAAATACAGCATAAGTTAAAAGACAACTGGTAAACTTGGAAAAATATTAGCAATATGTATATAACATTACTAGGACTTAATATCCAAACAATATCCTTAATAAAAGTGTTTAAAAAACCACTTTGAAACAGATGAACAACCCGAAAGAGAGAATATACAAAGTACATGAATAGGCAATTCACAAAATAAGTGAAATATTCAAAACATCAAATAAGATCTAGGAGAAAGAGGCACTTCCATAAACCAATGGTAAAAGCAAAATTTTGTTAATTTAGCAATAGGAATAAAGTAATAAAATCTGTACATTTTTGGCCCAATAACTTTACTTCTAATAATTTAGCCTAAAGAAATCATCAGTTAAGTGTACATGTATAGAGATATTCATCATGGTGTTGTGTAAAGTAGTAAAAACTAGATATAAGCTAATGTTCTATAACAGGATATTGGTTAAATACATGAAGGTACATCCATTTATTTGGATGCCATGAAACCATTAAAAATTATTTTCTACACATAGATTTATGAACATGAAAAGACATACACAATTCACAAGGCAATTAACAAGTTAAGAAGACTACCAAAAAACATATATAGTATAATCCCATTTTTGAAAACATATTTGCAAGCACAAATGTATACTGTCTGGAAGAATGTACATTACAATACTGAGAAAAGGTATCTCTGGATGGTGAGATTACTGATAATCTTTTACTCTCTTCTCTATACCTGTTAAAATATATGAAATCTTATATCTCAATGAATTCTTTAATATTTATTTTACAAAAGCACAATAAGGCCCTTTTTACTTAGGAGATAGGGAAAGAATTAGCCTGACTTAACAACTGGATATGGGTGACAAGAGAGACAGCAGAATTAATAATGGTACTGAAGTTTTGCCCACAATTAATGTGAGAATAAAGTGGAACTGAAGAAAGGGTGACAGCAAGGGAATCACTTTGGAGTTGAGAAATTGAATTTCATGTTAATCTTTGTGTTCGAGATAACATGAAAGACAGGAGGAACTATCTGGCAAGCACTCTTTCTTCATTTCTCTGGCCAACAACAAAACAATGAATGTGGGAATCACACAGGTTTCAGCCTACTCTGTGTTGAAAGTAGGGTCCTATCCTCAGTGGATGGTTTTGAGGCAGGGCAAGGACTAGGGTGAGGCAAGTGAGATGTAAAATTTAAGGAGTGCCAAAAACCTCAGAGATCAAGATACATAATATTTTATGCAATATTTTAGAACATCAAAAGTATCAAAAAATCCACGATGAATAAAATATCTAAAGTTTAAATAAAGATATGATCTTATTATTAATTTTTCATTCCTTTTGCCCCAGGCTCTGATATGCTCAACACAAAGCTACCACTGTTCCCATCCCTATTTAAACTTTTGATATTCGTTTGGCATTGATTTTTTTGCATTAATTTCAATTTTTTAAATACTGCATGAAGATGTTATGCATATTCATTACTGAAGGGTATTTTTAGTGCCCCTTAAATGTCGTGCCTGAGGCAGGTGCTTCATTTGCTTCACCCTAGTCCCAGCCCTGTTTCAGAGAAACGGAAATAATTTTACCTGTGTGTATTACTTTACTAGCGCTGTCAAAACAAAGTACCACAAACTGGCTGGCTGAAATGAAATTTATTGTATCACAGTTCTGCAGGCTGTAAGTCCAAGATCAAGGTGTGGGCAGGCTTGGTTCCTTCTGAGGGCTGTGCTACAGACTCTGTTCCATGTCTCTCTCCTAGCTTCCTGTGGTTTGCTGGAATCTTTGGTGCTCTTTGGTTTATAGATGCATGACCCCAATACCTGCTTTCAGGACTTCATGGTGTTCTCCCTGTGCCCATGTCTGTCTCCACATTTTCCCTTTTTTAAGGACACTGGTCATATAGGATTAGGGGCCCACCCTACTCCAATATGACCTCATCTTATTTTAATTAGTTACATCTGCAATCACCCTATACCCAAATAAAGTCACATTCTGAGGTACTGGGGATTTAAGACTTCAACATATGAATTTGGGGGTGGGGGAACACAATCCAACCTATAACACCGTGTTTAGTAAATTTTCTATTTGCTTTAGTCTGGTATCCTTTAGAAGCCTCAACACAGTTAATCGCAGAATCTCTGCTCTGCACTCAGTAATGAGCAGGATCGATTTACAGCCTCTGGCTTCCTTTTGACTACAAAATGCTATGACTATTTGGACTATGAAATCTATGTCTGTTGAGAAGCAAATATCTCGTAGGCTGGAGGATATGTACGTGCCGCCTCAGTATTACCTACGCACCAGTCCATTATTTCTGACTCTTACAACTCAGGCTCTGGAACAGAAGGAAGCAAAGAAGAGTTGAAAAGCCAGTGAGCAGCACGAACCCCGGGAGCTATGGGAAATCCTAGGGGGTACCCCAATGCTATCTCCAGTCACACACTCATCCTCCACTCCCTATAGCTCATATCCAGTCTTTAAGAAAAAATGGAAGCATCGTGATTTGCATTTTTACTTTTGCCTTACGTCACTAAAGTAACAATGACCAGCCTTAACTGAGTGCTTTTACAGACGTGACTTGACGTAATCCTCACGAAAGCTCTAAAAAGTAATACAAATGTGGAAACTGAGGCTCAGAGTTCACACAGCTAGTAAGCAGCAGACCCAGGATTTATATCCAGATCTCTCTGACGTCAGAGCCCGGAAACAAGAAACTCTACTGCATGATGGATATAGATCTCCGACCCTATTCTAGAGCTCTGTCAAGAGAGTAAAGCCAGTGCAACCAGGGTCAGACACAGAAGATGACCCTCCAAACAACCCTCACTTCCACCCTTTTCTGCCGCTCACAGAGACTGTCCACGCGCTGACTGCCCAATTACACAGAGTATAAATTTGGAGCCCTTTCGTAGAGGCACTCCTGCTGAGTCAGTAACTTTCTAACAGATGCTTAACAAACACGATCTTAACAGGAAACTAGTATATGTTCCCTGGACAGTGTGATCATAGTTTCCATGAAGGTCAAGGCAGTGAAGCTCTGGCCATAAGCTCACTCAAACTCTATTTGAGTACCAAGGGGTTCACTCTGAGCCAACAATGGTGGAGTTGATCAACTGTGTTTTTATAAAACCTATAATCTATAAGACTTTCTTCTCTTCCCTCATCAAGATCTTTGCACAAATGGTTTTTCATAAAGAGAGTTAGCAAGGATGGTAGATAAATGAGCAGAATGGACAAATGTTTTTCACCTAATATAATTTAACATTTTGTTTGTTTTTAATTTATTTATCTTATTTATTTTTGGCTGCGTTGGGTCTTCGTTGCTGCACGCGGGCTGTCTCTAGCTGTGTCAATGGGCTTCTCATTGAGGTGGCTTCTCATTGCAGAGCATGGGCTCTAGGCGCACAGGCTTCAGTAGTTGTGGCACGTGGGCTCAGCAGCTGTGGCTCACGGGCTCTAGAGCACAGGCTCAGTAGTTGTGGTGCACGGGCTTAGTTGCTCTGTGGCACGTGGGATCTTCCTGGACCAGGGCTCAAACCCGTGTTCCCTGCATTGGCAGGCGGATTCTTAACCACTGTGCCACCAGGGAAGCCCTAATTTAACGTTTTAGTGAAGCCACTTAATGATATGCAACAGATAGCACAACTTGGTCTCTGTAACCCATGATAATTAACTCAAGGGGTAAACAACTAGAATATTAAATAATGTTGGCCCAAGGGAAAAAGAGGAATGAGAGAAAGAAATGCAAAGCTTGAGACATCTCAAGCCATGCTGTGGTATCATTCATTTTTTGAGGGGATTTGCAGGAAGGAACAGCAACAAAATTAAGAAAGAATAGTAAGTGGGCTTATCTCCTTGTTATTTGTTTTTTATTGTCATCCTTTCATGACAACATAAAATTAGACATGGTAACCCTCATGGAATTTTGTTTTATGTATTAAAGGATATTCCATATTTACTCAACTACCTTTACCATGCTGATTTGTATTAAGCTTTGTCACCACTGACATCTTAACGTTGTCATTCTTCATAAATTGTTTGCAAATTCTCTAGAAAGCATTATTCTGGAATGTTCAGGATAGGAGAATGAAATATCCCCTCTTAAAGTAATCTTCTGTCCCGTTATCGTTGCCTCCTTGACGAGTTTTACAATACCTGCTCTCCCCTCCCATTATGCCACCATCTCTCAATCTAGTTTTAGTCAAAGCGTAAGAATACTGTGATGTAGATCTGAAATCATTTTACCACTGTCTGCAGTGATTCCCCAGTGCCTGACGTACTCTTTGATTCTAACCTTCAAGAGATGCACAATTTTTCTTTTAAATCTTTTAGTCAAAAATAATTTTAAAGTCATTTCGGAGCTTTGAAATAGAGCATAGAACCAAAAATTAAGCACGAAAATATGTCTTTGATGTAAAATTTTATTCCTGTAGAGAAGATATATATTCACTATGTACTGTGCTCATGTATGCTCACAACATTATTTCTGATGGGATATCTGAAACCAGACTCAAGAAATACCCTCTTTCGTGGAAGAGTAGCTCCATCCTTGTACTATATGCTCTAGGCTCTCCTTGTCACAAGGAGGGTCATAAAACTCAATCTACTCCTGTTTCCTGTAATATTCACCTCTTTACTCCCTTCCTTCTAGGATAAAAGAGCTGTGACTATCCCTTTCTAAGGTGAAATATACTCAATAATAGAGGAAAAATGTACCTAGCTTTAAAAAAAAAACTTGATAAAATAAAATGGAAACAAACAAAATAGAATAATTCATCAGAGCCCTAATTATGATTCAACTACCTATAAAATTACATTTACAAACTTATAAAATTATGTTTATAAACAATTTTTCCATTATTATTGGAAGGAATATATCTATAATTATGGGAGTAAAGTTTTGGACTTTCAGACCTCACTACTGCCCCATCAGCAGTAAGCAAAGTTATAAAAGGACCTATAAATCATTAACATTAACAATGGGTTCTTTAGAAAAAATTATATTCAGTCTTCCCATTTTGAAGGGAAAACACTACATTATCATTTAATGAGTAAGTAGCTTTTTTATTATAACATCTTGGTGAAATAATGGCAATATTCCCAAACAGAAAATGAACAAATGCCTCTAGTCTCCACTAACTGAACCAGCCCTTTCTTCCTAAGTATCAGGTCCTTTCAGAGTCTTCTGAATACACTATGAAAATAGACAAGAGTCTGGCAGACAGAATCTTTGGAACTATTATGCAGTTCAGTCTACTGTCATCATGGGAATAAATAATGAGATGTTCAATCCTGGCTCAAAGGCAAACATTCCTGCAAAGGTTCATACATAGGTTAAAAACCTGTCCACATTTCATTATATCCTCAAAGTTCAATACTACACTAATTACCATTCAAACCTCCCATAGTAAACACCATGATATAAGAAAATGGGTGAGAAAAAATCTTACACTGTGATTTTCATCTACAATTCTGAAATATTGTCCTGGGTGGGGAGCAAGGGAGTCTCAGCCAGTGACCTCATCTTCTTTCTGAGGTGTTCTGGCAGCTCATGGAACCTTAGCCATTAGCACTGGAAAAAGGCCCAAGACAGATCAGAATACTCCTGACATCATATAACCAAGCATGTTATATACTTAGATCTATATGTGGACTTCCCAAGATCTACTTAAAGAAAAAGAAAGAAAAAGGTATATATGAATATGTAGATACACATGTATTTAATGTAATATATACACATTATATCTGTGTTACATATATATATATTACATTAAAGCAGTTCAGAAAGACAAAAGGGTGAGGAACACAGAACAAGGTGGGTTCAAAATATTCCCTATCTTCAGACTTCTGTTCCTTAAACGAGTTCTAGCATTTCCACTTGGAAAAAAATCTTTTTAAACTTAATCCAGATATAGAAGAGGAGATATATCTGCCAGTCCAACCACCTTATGCCAACCCCTATCTTCTCCCCAAGGAAGGAGGAATTGCTAAACCAGATTGATAAGGCTCAAAGTACTCATTTGGCCACCCTTAAAAGTATAAGCATTCATCAAGCATTTAAACGCATAAGGCGCACACAGATGCTCTTTTGGCCTTCTTTCTTCTTGGGGTTGGGTGTGTAAATAAACCTGGAATTGCCACCAAGGAAAGGCAGGTCCTTCCAGGTCTCAGAGAACTGGTTATTGCTTCTCGCTACGGTAACTTGTGGCTTCCCAAAGGGTAGTGACATGTCAAGATATAGTTTGGGGTTGGGAACAACAGGTGGGAGGCCCTGCTTAGGCTTCCATGAATGCTTTTAAAATAAAGACTGATAAATTGGAATGTGTCCAGAGGTCCAAAGAGGTACAAACGTAACCCTCTGGGAAACACCGACCTAGGCTATTGTGGATCAGATAAATGACCGTGGGCCAGCTGTCCTCCACCTTGTTCTCTCCTCTTGTGAAAGATGAATTGTAATTCAAGGAAGCATCCATGGGATGAGGCAGGAGTTGGTTCTGCGGGCTAACCGGACCCGAGTCTCACATACACTCGGTCTTCGGAAGTGCATCTTATTCCCACCCACAAAGCTCCGCTGGAGGATGGCACCTCTCCTCGCTTCCTGGTACCATCCTCAGGCTGTAGCCCTTTTAAAAACTCTTTTCGCTTTCTGTGTTCCTTGTGACCTGATATCACTAGATTAACAAGGCTGGTGGAGCAGAGAAGGAGACACACAGCATGATCCACCTAGGCCCTGCACCCTTCACCCCACCCCAAGGACTGCCCACTTCCTAGAACTAATAGAAAAAGTACAATCAATAATGCATTAGCCAGCCTTTTGAAATTCTCATGGGTCAGCAAGCATGGGCACTGCTGAATTTTACACTTGAGAAATTAACCAATTCTTGATTTTATTTCAAAAGTCAGAGTAATAAGGAAAATACTTTTTTCTTTTCCAGGAAATTCATTTAAAAATTGGCATCTCACATATAATAATATCACTTACAGTAAATCTGGAGCTAAAGTAAATAAGAACATTTCTCCCTAATCCTCCTATCAATCTTTGAAAATCCTTAGGTATTAATTTTAATTAATAATATCTCCCTCCCACCAGCAATAACAGTCACATAATATGGTGATTCTGATAAAATATTGCTTATGTATGCATCTGAAATATTAAAATTTTAAAATTGAGAGATAAAAGTACTCCAAGACACTAGTATGATTATATTCATTTCTGTATTTTTGAAATGGCAAACTCCTGGAATCAACCTAAATATCCATCAATGGGGGTCTAAATAAACGAATCACAGTACATCCAAGAAATAGTATTACATTATGCCCTTTGCTTTTTTATTTTTAACTAAATTTTATATCCTGGAGATCTTTAAACCGTAAAAAAAAGAACTAGGTAGATCTGTGTGTGTTTTTCTGGGAGAATCTCCAAGACACATAATTAATTTTTTTAATGGTAACATGATCCCATTGTTGTAAATTTCTTAGAGTGTGTGTGTGTGTGTGTGTGTGTGTCTGTTCCTCTGTATGAAAGGCATATTCTTTCGTTCAACAAATATGTACTATGCCCTGTTATGTGCCAGGCACTGTTTTTTTTTTTTTTTTTCGAGATATTGTGGAAACATAGAGGAACAAGACAAAGTCCTTATTCTTATGCAGCTTATTTGTGAATGGAGGAGAAAGACAGTAAGCAAGTAAATAAATAAGATACTTTCAGATAGTGATCAACACCATAAGAAAGTAAAACAGACTAATGGACAAACTGTGTAAGATCATCTAAGGTAACACCTGAATGCTAGACAAGATCGGGGGAGAGTCTTTCAGGCAGAAAAACCATCTGATGCAAGACCCTCAGACAGCAAAAAGCCAGTGAGGTGAAATACGGTTAAAGGAAATGGTAGAAATAGTAGAAGAAGCAGGCAGGGCCAGATCAAGAAGAGTGTTTTAGCTCATGTAAAGGAGTTTACATTTTATTCTATATGCAGTGGAAAACTAACAAAACTGGGATTGGGTGATGCGGGAAATGACTCAAAACGACATACATTTTAAAATGTAAGTCTTAAAAAGTGCATAAACACTCCCCATGCCAGTCCTTAGGATGCATTAGAAACATCTAATATTGAGGGAGAAACTTTTTCTCCATTGTTTTTTTTAACTATGTGCAAATAATACTTAAAATGTTTAATGAAAAAAATGGGTTAATAATGTAAGGTGGCAAACCAACGCTGAGGATGTTTTCTTGCTTCTTTGTTTAATGTGCAATACTTTTTTCTAAGCATACCTGTCTATAATGTCATCAATCTTCTCCAGACTGTGAGCAAGAGTAATGTCATATTAATATCAACTAAGATCTTCAAGCTTCTAAACTCCCCACCAATTCAGGCAAAACTTACTTTTTAAGTTCTCCCTCTCTTCCAGCCAACTCACACCAATTACTTAACCTCTCTGAATCCTAGCTTGGGCTTCTGTAAAGAGAGAAATGATAGCAACCTTAGATATAATGAGTTAATGCAGGAAGCATTCAAAGTTAGGTACATACTAGACCTACCCAAAAAGTTAGTACAAGATACAGAGGCTCACTGAAATAGGATAAGACCTGAACATCTGCATTTTATTGAAAGTTTCCAGGTGATTCTGATACATACCCAAGCTTGAGAACCAGCAAGTTAACATATTTGCCTAATCTAGTGCAATTCCTGGCATAGCAAGCTCCAATAAAAAAGTGTTTGCTCCTCACCCTTCCTTCTTCTGCCTGAACTACAGAGTAGGTGGTTTCCTTTCCATTATCTGTCTCACCAACTCTTCAGTGAAATTAACAGAATAAAAATTAAGAGAGACAAAATGTAAGACCCTGCACAAATAATAAAAAGTCATGTGTGCAAATATTAAGTATTATGTGCCCTACAATTACAGCCATTTAAAAAATATGCATATGCATGAGATGGGTGGGAATAATGTGAGACCTAGCCCTCTCAATGAGTGGTAGTTGATGGTACTGGATTTCCTCCAGGCTCCCTGTGCTTCCTCAACATGGGACAGTGATGCACTTGCATCCAGACTTATCCACACCTTTGGCAGTGTCTCCCGACACCACTGGCTGACTCAGCCTCCCTGGAAGTAAAGGTCAGACACTGATAAGGCTGTCGCTGTGCTCATCATAACAGGGCCACCGAAGTTCCTGTGTCCCACCCAGACCTGGAGGTACCCCTTGAGGCTCTGGCTCTTCCCACCACCTCAGCTCAGAAGAGCTGCACGAACTCTGGGGTTCCCAGTGGAGGGGTCAGATAAACACAACTCAAGGTTACATCCTCTGAGAGATGAGACACAGAAAGGAGCCAGCAGGTAAACTCCTTGCTTTTCTGGGTCCTCCCCCTACCCTCCTATCTACATCGTACCCCCATTCCCCAACCCCCATCCCCATATCAGATTGGCGGTTTCATGAATCAGCCCCTAATGCCATCCTCAGGCCCCCAAATACACTAGAAGTGAGCTGCTAAAACTAGGCAGTTGACCTCACTCCTTGTCACGAAATATGATGGACAAGGAGGATCCCCTACTCCCACCTCAGGAAGAAACAGAGGCATGAATGGAAGGACGGAGGGATTTCCCAGAAAACAGAAACAAGGTCTGTTAGATTGGCAGCAACTTCCTTGACACCCCAGAGTCCTTGCCACTCCTGCTCATCAGGGTTTGAATGTCTGCTGTGGACCAGTGACAGGTGGATGTTTTTACTCTGTCCCTTTTCAAATGGAAGCTTATTTTGCAATTTTTCCTGCTAATGTTTAATTATTGCATATGTCTGTGTTGAAATTAAGAACTTGTATTTAAGTTTTTACATCATTTGATGCTGGGGATACACAAGGAGACCAGGTGGAAAGGAATGAACATCACCCAGAGACCTTGGACTTTAAAGAAGAGAGTGAGAGGGTTATTTAAATGGGAAGAAAAATGTGACATTGGGGTACCAAAGAGGTGGACTATGAAAATTCACTTCTACTAGCGTGATGAGTGTACCCTTGGTTTTTTATCTCTGCTTGCAATAGCTGTTATCCCTTTTTAGATTTTTTTTTTTTTTAAGTACTTGCTAGTCTGGGAGATGTAAAGCAATGTATCAATGTTAGTTTGCATTTTTATGACTGCTAGCACATTAGAGCATCTTCTAATATATTTATTGGCTGTTTGGATTTGCTCTTGTGAATTGCATATTCATATCCCTTATTTTTCTGTTTGTCTTCTTTGTCAAATTTTAAGACCTCTCTGTATGTTATAGTTATTAACCCTTGCTAAATCCATCATCTGCTTTGCAGATATTTGTTCCAAATTGTCTGCAGGCATTGCTTATAGTTTATTTTGCATAAAAAAATTTTAGTACTTATATGCTCAGATATATCCATTTTTAAAAATAGATGCTAGAAAAAATTTTTATTGTAAATTTTTAAAAAATAGATGCTAGGCTTATTTAGTAGTAGCAGTAGTAGTAGTAGTAATAGTAGTAGTAGTAGGGTCTTTCTCTCCCCATAGCCTGTAAATGTTGTCTCTTAGATTTTTTTCTAAAATTCTTAACAATTTAATTTTTATAGTTAAGTCTTTTAACTGGAATTTACTTTTATATATGTGAAACATAGGAATCCAATTTCATTTTCTTATAGATGGATGACCAGTTGTGCCAGCACCAATTGTTAAATAAACCTTTCCTCCCTGAATTAAAATACTCCTGTCATATGCTAAATTTTAATGTTTCCTGCTCTATGTCTGAATGAACAATTTGTCTACTATGCCAGTTTCATATTACTTGGGTTGTAATGGCTTTATACTATGTTCTGATATCTGCGAAGTCTCCCTCACTATTCTTTTAGATATATTTCTTGACGTTTTTAAGATTTTTTTTTCTTCCAAATGAACCTTCCAGTTACTGTGTCCAGTCCCACAAAACAAATGCAAGTTGGTATTCTAATTGGAATTGTATGAAATGTATAAATTGATTTGAGAATAGTTTTTTATAATTAAATCTTCTCATCCAAGAACATGCTATGCCTCTCAATTTGTTCAGACCTTGATTTTATATTGAAAATCTGATAGTTTTCTTCATGTAGAGCCTTCATTTGTTTTGTTAATTTGGAGGGTAAATTGATTGCTTTAATGGCATCATAGAGACCGACTACCTTTCCCCACCCCATGTAACTTGCTTTGTCCAACAAAGGGGGCAGAAATGATAGAATGCTAGTTCTAAGCCTAGGTCTCTATATGCCTTGCATACTTCTGCTTGTTCTCTCTTTTTTTTTTTTAATAAATGGTTTCTTTTTTATAATTTATTTATGTATTTGGCTGTGCCAGGTCTTAGTGGTGGCGCGCGGGATCTTCGTTGCCATGTGTGGGATCTTTAGTTTTGGCATGCGGGATGTTTTCAGCTGTGGCATGCGGGCTCTTAGTTGCGGCAGGCGGCATCTAGTTCCCTGACCAGGGATTGAATACGGGCCCCCTGCGTTGGGAGCGCAGAGTCTTAACCACTGGACCACCAGGGAAGTCCCTCTGCTTGTTCTCTTGTACCTTTCCCATAGCCATGAAAAGAGCTTCCTCTGTAGCCACTGCCCCTTCAACCTAGAGACAGACCTTACAGCAAAGACCATGATAAGCAGGAGGTGTAGGGTTCTGTGACACAATCACAGCAAGAAGGAATAAGTGTGAAATTTATGGGATCCACTTGGGTAACTCTTGGTTTCTCTCTTTCCCAGTTGTGACTATGATTGGAGAAGTGTAGCAACCCTAGCCTGAGGAGGGTATGATTATCGGGAACTCTGACTCTTTGGGAAAGAGGGTGGGGTGTCACACCACCAGGGAGCTCACTAAGACCAGCAGCGATTATATCTGAGGTTGCAAAATGATTCCAATAGAGAAATGTAGCACAAGAATTGAGTGATCAAATGATAGGCATACTAAATTCAAAAGAATGTGTATTATATGGTTCAATACCATATTTATGTTGCAAGTAACAATGTCCTTCTAGGAAAGGAATAGCATCTTTCTCATTAAGTCTTGTTAATTTGAACTGAATTGGTTTTCATTATTTTTTGTATTTAATTTGTGAATTTACTTTGAGATTATGAATGTGCAAGATCTATATGCATAAAGAGCTTAAATCTAGTTTTATGGTTGTATTTATATAATAATATTTGTCATCACTGAGGGTCCATGGAAACTGGTTTCTCTGAAGGAGATTTGTTTTATATTACCGGGGTTTGAGAAACACTTTACACAGCATTAGTACCTGAGTGATGATCTGGTCTCCCTGAGTTTTCTCTGAATCAGAATACAGACAACTTGGAGTCTGAGCTAACACAGCTTTCCAGAGAAAATTACATGACTCTGGGGGGAGGCTAAAAAGGCTCAGCAGGCAGGCCCTGGTCCAGCTGCTGCCCTAACGAGCTTTCTTGATCCTAGTAAAACAAAAGTGATCTGTGACAATTTGGTACCACTGAATGACTGCTACTCAATGTGGAAAGTTTAACTTTCTCAACGTTAACAAAATTAGAAGTAGATCTATTCTTGTAGCCATTCCACATGGACTTTTCTCTCACGTTAAAGTTGAAAAGTTTCATTTAACTCATTTCTGGCAGTAAACCTAAGAGTATTCTCCCATATGAGTTGGAATGTGATCCTTTCAAAAATCCACATAATACTATAATCATCAATGAGTTAATCCATCAAATACTCTGTTTTTCACTTAGATTATGGGCAATTGAAATCTAAACAATTTAATTATGGTCATAAAATATCACTGAATAACACAGTAACACAGCCAAGATAATTATTTTGGCAATCTAAACATAGGACAGATTATGATGCTGAAGAGACTGGGTGGTTATCTACATCACAGCAACTAAAACAGTTGTACATTGATACAGATGTCTCCACAGAGAAAGGTTGGAATGAAAGGAAATTACCTAGGTTTCTCTTATCAATGTGGAATCAGGAATTTAGCAAAACTCAGAGGAAGTTGCATAAATTAAATAAATAAACATCAGTTTCCTATATTCACGCCTAATTTTGTGAGAGAAAACCCACCCCCAAACCTAAATAGTAACTGGCAGAGATCCTTGCTCAGAATCATACATTTAATATCAGTGGGAACAATAAACTTGAGGATCTGTGGACTAGACAAAGAGCTATTTCATGCAAACTGGTACCTAAACTCTTTTCCTAAAATAAATAAATAAAATTACATTGAAATAAAAATAAAGCAACAAAACTTTTCAAAGGACACGTTAGGAAATCCTTTCTTTTATCTAAATTCCCACGTGTGATCATAATATCCCTCTGTTTCCTGTTGATATGTTCACCCCAAAATGGAAAAAAGACAGAGATGGTGAAAGTACATGGGTACTGGTATGGCATTAATACTTACACACTTGACTAATCAGAGTTCCATAGACAAGAAATCTGAAGAAAATGTGCTCACAAGCATGGCAGCGGTTGGAGAAAAGATGACTAGGGTAGAGTAGCTAGCTACTCCTTCAGCTCCCCACAAGGTGGCGTGACCTTGGTAAATGCCTCACAAGTCTTCGCTGTCAGTCTTGAAAGCTCAAAACCCTGATCTGTCTCAAAACTACAATGATGCACCACTTCACACTGGTCAGAATGGCCCTCATTAAAAAGCCTACAAATAATAAATGCTGGAGAGGGTGCGGAGAAAAGAGAACCCTCCTTCACTGTTGGTCAGAATGTAAGCTGGTGCAGCCACTATGGAAAACAGTATGGAGATTCCTCAAAAAACTAAAAATAGAATTATCATATAATCCAGCAATCCCACTCCTAGGAATATATCCAGACAAAACTATAACTCAAAAAGATACATGCACCCCTATGTTCATAGCAGAACTATTCACAATAGCCAACACGTGGAAACAACCTAAATGTCCATTGACAGATGAATGGATATAGAAGACATGGTAGGGACTTCCCTGGTGACGCAGTGGTTAAGAATCCGCCTACCAATGCAGGGTACACAGTTCGATCCCTGGTCCGGGAAGATGCCACATGCCACGAAGCAACTAAGCCCACACACCACAACTACTGAGCCTGCGCTCTAGAGCCTGTGAGCCACAACTACTGAGCCAGCGTGCCACAACTACTGAAGCCCACACACCTAGAGCCCATGCTCTGCAACAAGAGAAGCCACCGCAATGAGAGGCCCACGCACCGCAAGGAAGAGTAGCCCCCGCTCGCCGCAACTAGAGAAAGCCTGCGTGCAGCAACAAAGACCCAACACAGCCAATAAATAAATTAATTAATTAATTAATTAATGAAAGAAGACGTGGTACGTATATACAATGGAATAACACTCATCCATAAAAAAGAATGAAATAATGCTATTTGCAGCAACATGGATGGACCTAGAGATTATCATATGAAGTAAGTCAGAAAGAGAAAGCCAAGTACCATATGATATCACTTTTATGTGGAATCTAAAATATGACACAAATGAACCTATCTGTGAAACAGAAACAGACTAACAGACGTAGAGAACAGACTTGTGGTTGCCAAGGGGAAGGGGGATTGGGGAGGGATGCAGTGGGAGGTTGGGGTTAGCAGATGCAGTAACTTCAAACTACTATATACAGAACGGATAAACAACAAGGTCCTACTAACACAGGGAACTATATTCAATATCCTGAGATAAACCATAATAGAAAAGAATATTAAAAAGAATGTATATATATGTATAACTGAATCACTTTGCTGTACAGCAGAAATTAACACAACATTGTAAATCAACTATACTTCAATAAAAAATTAAAAAACCGGGCTTCCCTGGTGGCGCAGTGGTTGAGAATCTGCCTGCCAATGCAGGGGCACGGGTTCGGGCCCTGGTCTGGGAGGATCCCATATGCCGCGGAGCAGCTGGGCCCGTGAGCCACAATTGCTGAGCCTGCGCGTCTGGAGCCTGTGCTCCGCAACAAGAGAGGCCACGATGGTGAGAGGCCCGCGCACCGCGATGAAGAGTGGCCCCCACTTGCCACAGCTGGAGAAAGCCCTCGCACAGAAACGAAGACCCAACACAGCCATAAATAATAAATAAATAAATAAATAAAATAAAATAAAAGACAAAACTGTAGTTCCCAGAGGCTCTCATTATAAAAAAAATAAAAAGCAAAAAAACCTGATTTGTCAGTACACCATGCAGCATTTCATTAATCCAGCTCGTAAAGACTGACACATAAACTCCATTTCAAGTATATTAATTTGCAAAGGAAAGGTTTACTGCTCCTGGGTGCCATGGCCTACATATCCTTTACCTATAGGAACAATACATGGGAAGCTAAATTATAATCAAAACATTTCTTGGTGACCATAACCTTGGAATGAGTGGTGTCAGTTCTATGCTGCCTCTGGGCCAAAGTGTCCTGTCCCTATGCACAGTCAATCGTTGTTTCTTTTCTGAAATTTCAGGGCTGGCCAAGCCCCCACACCATCTGACTGTCATGTTCTTTCTTTAGCTACTAAATATAGTCAATCAAGTTACAGTTCAATGTTACCTGCTGGGCAACCATCCTTCCTTTTTAGAGAAGATTTTTCTATTCTGTTCTATGATCTTTTTAAAATTTTAATTCTCAACAAACAATCTAAAGTCTTACTGAGAAGGAAGGGAGCTCACCTTCCCTGCTAAGTATTCACAACACACAGAAACCTTGAATTTCAAAAATTCCTCCTTCTTTAGCCTTCCCTCAGATGTCTCTGAACTGTCATCTGGGCAAAAGACTATTTTAAGCAGAAGAGAATTTGTGAGAAAAAGGGGGATGATCAAGAAGGGTTAGTACCTGGATATGGAATAAAAATTAGCCATAGTTTGTTCCCAGATGAATATATCAGAAGCTCAAAAACATATACAAGATGAAAGTAAGGATAAGAAAACCAAAAAGAGTGAGAAACTAGAAAAGCGAACAGAAGTCACAATTCATGCATAGTGAAACCTAGAACATGGAGTCGGTGAGAAAACAGTGCAGGCAGGAACCAAGAGTCAGAGTAGGACTAGGGCTGCCCCACTGTACATTCCAGGGGGTGCCTTTCACATCACCATCTATGTGAATGGTACCTGCTACAGTTTTGCTGTGTGCATGCTCAATATTTACATAAGCCCTGGACATCAGATCAGAAGCCCAGATCAGCAGGAATTAAGGAACTGAAAGGGAAGAGCAAAACAGGCAGGACAGATGTGAGGCCACTGCACTGAGAGGATTTAAAATTCTTCTATCTCTCTGTCTTAGGGAGCTTTTCTATAGTTCTGCCAAGGCAAGAAACACATTCTTTAAGTAAGATTGGTCTATGACAGCAAATTGAAGCCAGCTACATAACCTACTGAAGTGAGGAGGGGTAGGTGGGGAAGATGGCCAATCCCAAGAAATGTTGTTTACAGCTAGCATTTTATTCCATGTCTCACACTGGACGATGTTTCCAAACATATATTCTGATCCAGCCCAATGCACCATGGAAAAAATGCTTCAGTGACTAAGAAATACTTCAGAAATGAGTAGAATGTATTCCCCTGGTGGGAATTTACAATTCTCAATAATTTATAATGACTCATACATAAAAGCCTAATCTAGTTTATCTGGATATGAAATATCTTTCTTTTGTAACACTGACATTCTGTGGATCACGCTTTAGGGACAGGCAATTACTGTCATGTGTGATAACTGCTTAATTCTCCCTCGGGACTTAAAGTACATTTAGGTTTAGAAATACTGTACTCCTAACCAAACAAGATGAGAGAAAAAGAGATCAGGGGAAGTTTATCCATTGGGAAATGGTTTGGGCTGCTAGAACCGAGGCTCAATTATAATAGCTAAAACCCATTAGGATCTCAATCTCTTTCTCTCTCTTCTTTCTCTGTCTCTGTGTTTTACTGTCTCCGTCTGTCTCTCTGTCTCTCTCTCACACATACACACACACACACACAAATTCTGGAGGTACACAGCTGGGGAATGCTATGTGGTCCTACAAAGTTATAAGGAACTTACATTCCATCTTTTAATTCTGCCCTCCTTATGTCATGGCTTCCACACTCAACGTTACGTAATTGTTCCTAGGAAGAAAGAGCAAGACAAGGCATAAAAGGCTCTCTGCTGAGCTGAGTCAGCCCACCACTTATGTATTTTTGTTTTTTTAGTTGGGTTAAATTTTACATACAGTGAAATATACAAATCTTACATGCACAATTCAATGGATGTACTGTATAACCAATTTCCCATTAAGAGAAAATATTTTCATAACGGTAGCAAATTCCTTTGTGTATCTTCCACTTAACTCCAGTCCTCACAGGGAGCCACTGTTCTGGTCTACTTTACCATAGTTTAGTTTTGTCTGTTCTTGAACTTCATGTAAATGGATTCATCCAGGGTATTCTTGTCTGTGTCTGGATTCTTTCACTCAACAAAATGATTTTGAGATTTATCCATGTGATAGCATGATCATTTGTTCATTTATTTTTTGAATTTTTGCTAAGCAACATTCCATTGTATGAATATAGCACAATTTTCATGCACTCTCCTGTTGGTAGACATCTGTGCTGTTTCCAGCTTTGAGCTTTTATGAATAAAGCTCCATAACTACTCTTATACAAGTCTCTTTGAGCTGACATTATAAATTTCTGTCCACTGAGAGGCCTGGGAACAGCAATGTTCCAAGAGTAATGACCACACTTAGTGCCCAGTTCTTGATTTCTAAATACTGCCCTCCACTAAAAGAGAACCAGAGCTTTTTGGAGAAATGGCTAATTCATAAAGTGGGGCAAGGGAAGTACAAAATGAGCCTGGAAAAGAGGTTTGTTTGTTTGCTTGCTTACTGACTTTATAATTTTTATAAATAACAATTTTAAATTTTATTTTATAATCCATAAAAACCCATGAGTCAAAGAAAGAAAGAAAGAAAGGAAGAGAAGGAAGGGAGGGAGGGAGGAAGAAAGAAGGAAAGGGAGAGAGAAAGAAAGAAGGAAAGGGAGAGAGAAAGAAAGAGGGACAGAGGGACTTCCCTGGTGGTCCGGTGGGTAAGACTCTGCACTCCCAGTGCAGGGGGCCCAGTTTCGATCCCTGGTCAGGGAACTAGATCCCGCATTATGCCACAACTAAGAGTTCGCATGCCGCAACTAAGAAGTCCGCATGCTGCAACAAATATCCCACGTGCCTGCAACTAAGCCCCGGAGCAGCCTAAATAAATAAATAAATATTTAAAAAAGAAAAAGAAAGAGGGAGGGAAGGAGGAAGAAGAAACAGTGGAGAAAACTGGCAGGCTCCACCTTCATCAGGTGATAAAAGTGAACATTATCAAAAATAAGTGTGATAGGTAGAATAATGCACCCCTACATAAAACTCCACATCCTAACTCCCAGACCTGTGAATATGTTACCTTAAATAGAAAACGGAACTTGGCAGATGTGGTTAAGGTTAAGGACCTTGAGGTGGGAAGAGTATGCTGGATTATCCAGGTGAATCCAGTGTAATCAAAGGATCCTTAAAAGTGGAAAAGGGGGTCAGGAGAAGGAGTCAGAGAAGAAGATATGATGAAACCAGAGTTCAGAGTGATGTGATTATTGTTTTTAAAGATGTAAGGGAGGGACTTCTCTGGTGGCGCAGTGGTTAAGAATCAGCCTGCCAATGCAGGGGACATGGGTTTGAGCCCTGGTCCAGGAAGATCCCACATGCGCGAAGCAACTAAGTCCGTGTGCCACAACTACTGAGCCTGCGCTCTAGAGCCCCGGAGTCACAACTACTGAGCCCGCATGCCTAGAGCCCGTGCTCCACAACAAGAGAAGCCACGCAATGAGAAGCCCGCACACCGCAACGAAGAGTAGCCCCCGCTCGCCGCAACTAGAGAAAGCCTGCATGCAGCAACTAAGACCCAATGCAGACAAAAATAAATAAATTGTTTTAAAAAAAGATGGAAAGGAGCCATTAGCTGAGGAATGCAGGCAGCCTCTAGAAGCTAAAAATGGAAGCAAACAGATTTTCCCCAAAGTCTCCGGAAGGAATTCAGCCGTGCTGATACCTCCATTTTAGCCCAGTGAACCCATTTCAGCCTTCTGATCTCCAAAAATGTAAAATAAATTTTTGTGGTTTTAACTCACTAAATTTGTGCTAATTTGTTACAGCAGCAATGAATACAATGAGATAAATCAAAGTTTTGTGCCACCTGATAGGATTCAATGAGAGGAACCTGGCATTATTTCTGTGATATTTCTGAGAAAGGCACAGAACCTAAATTTAGTGGTGAGGACATATTAGACAAACACAAACGGTGGGACATTTTATAAAACTGGTCTGTCTGATTCCTGTGGCTAGGACTTCCAATACTATGTTGAATAGAAGTGGTGAGAGTGGGCATCCTCGCCCTATTCCAGATTTCAGCACGAAGGCTTTCAGCTTTTCACTGTTGAGTATTACGTTAGCTGTGGGTTTGTCATAAATAGCTTTTATTATGTTGAGATATGTTCCCTCTATACCAACTTTTCTAAGGGTTTTTATCATGAATGAATGTTGAATTTTATCAAATGCTTTTTCTGCATCTATTGAGACGATCATGTGGTTTTTGTCCTTTCTTTTGTTGATGTGGTGTATCACATTGATTGATTTGCATGTTGAACCACCCTTGTGACCCTGGAATGCATCCAACTTGGTTGTAGTGTATGACCATTTTTACGTGTTGTTGAATTCGGTTTGCTAATATTTTGTTGAGAATTTGTACATCTACATTCATCAAAGATACTGACCTGTAATTTTCTTTTTTGATAGTGTCTTTGTCTGGTTTTGGTATCAGGGTGATGGTGGCTTCATAGAATGTCTTTGGGAGTGTCCCTTCTTCTTCAATCTTCTAGAAGAGTTTTAGAAGGATCAGTGCAAGTTCTTCTTTGTGTGTTTGGTAGAATTCCCCAGTGAAGCCATCTGGTCCTGAACTTTTGTTTGTAGGTAGTTTGTTTGTTTTTTTTATTACAGATTCTATTTCATTTCCAGTGACTGGTATGTTCAAGTTATGTATTTCTTCCTGATTCAGTTTTGTTGGGATGTATGTTTCTAGAAAGTTGTCCATTTCCTTTACTTGTCAACTATGTTGGCATATAATTGTTCACAGCATTCTCTTATGGTTTTTTGTACTTCTGTGGTATCTGCTGTGATTTCTCCTCTTTCATTTCTTATTTTGTTTATTTGGGTCTTCTCTCTTTTCTTCTTGGTGAGCCTGGCCAGAGGTTTGTCAATTTTGTTTATCCTTTTACCAAGAGCTGATTCTTTGAACTAGAATTTGATTTATCTTCTGGAACCCTGCGGACAAAATCAAATCCTATAGGCTGATATTATACACACTTTGCTTAAGTCTTTTCTGCTCCATCTAATATTTCCAATTACTTGAGTTATTTTCTGATATCATGATTTCTTAGGTCATAATGTCCACCCCCTCTACTCTCCTGGTCACTCTCTTCTCAACATACTGCACTTTTTCAGCATACCCTTAAAGGATGGGATTCTGAACTCTGGCAGGCGCTCCCAAAGTCACCCAATCAGTATCCCATCATTTATATGTCAATTACAGTAGCTCTCAAACCTGGATACATATTAGAATCACCTGGGGAGTTTAAAAAAAATACTGATGCCAGCCCAGCACTTCCGTTTTAAAAGATCTTAAGTGACAATTGAGCACTGACACACTTTAACAGCTGGTCAGGTGATTCTAATGTGCACAGGTCTATAAATTCCTTGGGAACAGATTTGCAATCCCTATTTGACATGCTTGGAGTCAGAAATGTTTCAGAATCAGATTTTCCCCCCAACCTTCTGAAAAGGTAAAATGATGCATAAATCATTAAGATGAAATACCCTTAGTGGGTCTAGATCTTTACCTTTCAGTCAAATACATAAATATTTTGGCAATGACATACATAAACATTCAAGTTGAGTGGAAACAAAAAAGACCATAAAAAGCCTCATGTTAGCTGAGACCTAGTTTTGCAACCAAATGAATTTTGGCACAAAATTTCAGAAGAAAATTGCAGCTTTGAAAACTTCCAAATTGTAGATAAGGGATTGTGGACCAGCCTTTAGTGGTTATCTTTTCAGCATTTAGCCTGGTGCACTGCCCAAACCTATGAGCTTAACACATATTTGGTGAATGAATGAATGAACGAGACAAACTTTTCTATGTGTTAACTTTTAACTTTAGAGGTATTAGTATATTTCCTGAAGTCAATTCTCCTCCAACTAATAGTGCCTTTGGACCTTAAAACTTGAAATAAGCTCATCTGAAAGTCATTGAAGGAGACTAAGAATCAGTTTGTTCTGCAAGGCCAGAAGCATAACTCTCCCAAACTTCAGACAATATTACAAAGCTACAGTAATCAAAAGAGTGTGGTACTGGCACAAAAACAGACATATGGATCAATGGAACAGAACAGAGAGCCCAGAAATAAACTCACACACCTATAGTCAATTAATCTTCGACAAAGGAGGCAAGAATATACAATGGAGAAAAGACAGTCTCTTCAGCAAGTGGTGTTGGGAAAGTTGGACAGCTGCATGTAAATCAGTGAAGTTACAACACTCCCTCACACTATACACACAAAAAAACCCTCAAAATGGCATAAAGACTTCAATATAAGATATAACACTACAAAACTCCTAGAAAAGAACATAGGCAAAACATTCTCTGACATAAATTGTACCAATGTTTTCTCTGATCAGTCTTCCAAGGCAATAGAAATAAAAGGAAAAATAAACAAATGGGACATAATCAAACTTATAAGATTTTGCACAGCAAAGGAAACCACAAACAAAATGAAAAGACAACCTATAGACTGGGAGAAAATATTTGCAAATGGTGCAACCGACAAGGGCTTAATTTCCAAAATATACAATCAGCTCATACAACTCAACAACAAAAAAAACCAAACAACCCACACTGGTCAGATGGCCATCATTAAAACCTCTACAAATAAATGCTGGAGAGGGTGTACAGAAGAGGGACTTACACTGTTGGTGGGAATGTAAAGTGGTACAGCCACTGTGGAAAACAGTATGGAGCTTCCTCAAAAACCTAAAAGTAAAGTTGCCATATGATCCAGAAATCCCACTCCGGGGCATATACCCAGACAAAACTATAATTCGAAGGGATACATGCACCCTTATGTTCATAGCAGCACTATTTACAATAGCCAAGACATGGAAACAACATAAATGTCCATCGACAGATGAATGGAGA
The DNA here is from genome assembly GCF_965194805.1 of Balaenoptera borealis. NCBI lineage: Eukaryota > Metazoa > Chordata > Mammalia > Artiodactyla > Balaenopteridae > Balaenoptera > Balaenoptera borealis. The sequence continues at coordinate 53,054,722 of NC_138864.1, forward strand.
AAGAAGATGTGATATACATATACAATGGAATATTACTCAGCCATTAAAAAAAGAACAAAATAATGCCATTTGCAGCAATATGGATGGACCTAGAGATTGTCATACTAAGTGAAATAAGTCAGACAGAGAAAGACAAATATCATATGATATCACTTATATGTGGAATATAAAAAAAAAAGGGTACAAATGAACTTATCTACAAAACAGAAATAGAGTTACAGATGTAGAAAATAAATTTATGGTTACCAGGGGATAAAGGGGGGGAGGGGCAAACTGGAAGTTTGGGATTGACATATACACACTACTATATGTAAAACAGATAACTAATAAGGACCTACTGTACAGCACAGGGAACTCTACCCAATACTCTGTAATGGCCTATATGGGAAAACAATCTAAAAAAGAGTGGGTATATGTATATGTATAGATTCACTTTGCTGTACACCTGAAACTAACACAACATTGTAAATCAACTATACTCCAATAAAAATTTTTAAAAATTAGAAAAAAAAACTGGTCTGTAATCTTCATAAATGTCAAGGTCTAGAAAGTGAAGGAAGAGACGAAAGAACTCTTCCATATTGATGAAGAGTAAAGAACAATGACAACTAAATGCAACACATGGTTTGGACTGGATTCTTTTTCTGTAAAGGACATATTAAGACAGTAGGTGAAGTTTGAGGATTAGATAGTAATATATTTATTATGATTATGTAGGAAAATGTCACTGTAGGAAATACACAGAGAAGTATTCATGGGTGATGGTGCATCACGTCAGCAACAGACTCTCAAATGGCTTAGGAAAAAAAGTGAATTATACTGTACATGCAACTTTCCTGTAAGTTTGAGATTAATTCTATTTCAAATAAGAACTAAAACAAAACTACAGAGAAAAACCTTTATCCATAGATTAAGTCTTCAGAACCCTATGAATAAAGAAACTTCCTAGTATGAATTAACTTGCCCAAGAACAGGTAACTAGTCAATGACAGAAGATAACATGAAATGATAGATACAAACTTCTGGCCTAGATTTATAAAGATTTTTCCCAGCTGGAGACAATTCTGTTTTGTTATTTTGGGTCATTTTAAATTGTCCAGTTCTTCACCTCAAAAATTTCAGGTATTTCTGCCTTCAAAGTTGAGTTTAAATCCAGTTTCTGATTCTGTTCTCATTGTGTTGCTCAAAGCAGGCACATGGAGATCATTGATCTCTTTTTCACCCTAAGCCAGTTCTCCAGTAGTGGCAAGGTTGGGGGCGGGGTGGGGGAGGTAAGAGATAAGTAAGGGAGCGTATGCTTTTTCTTCAATTTAATTCTGTCTCTGCTTCTCAGAGCATTCTTCCCACCTCCCATCTCTCCCCAGATGAAAACCCCAAATGAGAGATACGTACCAAAATGTTTTGGGAATGTAGAGTATTGTGGGAGAAAGAACCATTATCTTTCCTTCTCCCCAACCTAAGAAAGTATAATGACATAGTCCATATATCATTCTATAATTTTTTTCACATATTGTAAAAAGTCATTTGCATTATGACTTTTTCATGTGAATATTTAAAGCACCAGTGTTTCCGGTATTCTCTGAATACAGTCCATGAGACAGCGGTTCTAATTTAATATCCTTCCATTTTTGTCAACAGCTCAGCTAAGTACTGACAACTCCAATAAGCAGCATATGCTCTTCATTCATCTTATCCCAAATAATTGTTTGAGCAAACAATTATTAGTCACTAATTTGCCATTTGTCGGAGATATTTTTATTCATGTATTTAACTACCAAATCCCTACTCTGGGGCTCATACTGATATATTGTAACATCTTATCTTATAAGTACCCTTTTGATTCATGAACCTAAATCTCCATCTTTTCCCCTCCCTCTTCCCCAGTCTCCCACCTCTGCCGAGCACTTCACTAGCCCCTTCCACTGCATTCTGTGGCATCTCTGTTCAATTGTAAAAGCTCTCTGCACCCTCAAACTCTTCCAGAAGTATTTTTTCAGCTATAATAACACAGTCAACATCTGGCTTTTCCCTGATGATATCTTTAACCTTAAAATCTGTCATAATGGGATAATTCTTATTTTCTCCAATTTATATGAAAAAAGAGTTAAGCATTTCCTTGGGCTTCCCTGGTGGCGCAGTGGTTAAGAATCCGCCTGCCAATGCAGGGGACACGGGTTCAAGCCCTGGTCTGGGAAGATCCCACATGCCACTGAGCAACTAAGCCCGTGCGCCACAACTACTGAGCCTGCGCTCTAGAGCCCGTGCTCCACAACAAGCGAAACCACCACAATGAGAAGCCTGCGCACCGCATCGAAGACTAGCCCTCACCCTCTACAACTAGAGAAAGCCCACGTGCAGCAACGAAGACCCAACACAGCCAATAAGTAAATATATAAAAATTTAAAAATAAAAAAAATTTTTTTAAAGAAGTGGGAAAAAAAAAAGAGTTAATAAGCATTTCCTTAATTCCCACCACCCTTTGGCTGTCCTCACGCAACTTCCATTTTTTGCCTTCCATGCCTTATGCAACCTGCTCCCTATACAGGTACAGCCTGGCTTTCTAGGCTACACTGGCCTATGATTGACGAGGGTATGTCAAAGGGGCACAGAAGCCAACTCAAATCTGGAACAATTTGAGCAAAAAAATAAAAATTAGTATCAGGTTATAACCCAAAGTATGTAAGTGCCCATGAGTTCATACTGATATAAAGATATTACTGAGTAAAGTAATAAATGGAGAAGAAGAAATAAATCTCCCATGTAGAGCAATTCCAAATAACTGATGTAGATATTCCATCCTCAAGAACAGGGAGAATAACATCCCACTACTTAAGTGTGGGCTGAGAATAGTGACTTCCTTCCAAAGAGTACACGGTTGGGGGCAGGGGGTGTTGGCAGGAGGGTGACTTTACAATGGAGGAACCTGACAAAAACTACCTCAGCCAGGTGATCAAGATTCACATTAACAGCGGGAAGTCATGAGGACAGTATGTACCTTTGATATGTTGAAACTGGCACTTTACCTCTGTGGTCTTCCTTCCAAAAACTCATAAACCAAATCTAACTATGAGGAAAACATCAGACAAATTCCAATAGAGGTACATCCTACAGAATATCTGACCTGTACTCCTCAAAATTGTCAAGGTCATCAAAAACATGGAAAGTCTAGAAGCTTTCACAACCAAGAGGAGACACTACAACTACATGTAATATGGTATCCTGGGATCCTGGAACAGAAAAAGGATATTAGTAAGTGCTAAAGAAATCTAAATAAAGCACAGATTTTAATTAATAATACTGTATCAGTATTGGCTCGTTACTTGTAACAAATATACCATATTAATGTAAGACCTTAATAACAAGGGATACTAAATGTATGGTATATGGGGATTCTGTACCATCGTCTCCATTTTTCTATAAATCTAAAACTCTTCTAAAAAGAGAGTTTTTTGGCTACATCTAAGGTTGGTCTCTAAATCTGTGCCCTTCCTTTCTCACTGTCTACCAATTAAAATTCCAAATTTCTTAGTTTAGTATTCAAGGATCTATCAGATTATAAAATACTGTCCTCTGATCATCTGCAATCCTTCCTACCAAGAGGTGAAGTATTATCTATACATGTGGGCTTGGCCACTGACTTGCTAATATGAAACAACTAGAGGCTTAGAAAGTGAGCATTGAGACTTGTCTTCTTTGCTGCTCTTGGAACATTGCTGCCATTTGGACAATCTGAAGTCAGACGCCTGAAGTGACAACATGGAGGAGAACTAAGCCACAGCAGCCATCAACCTATCAACTAGACATGTGAATGAGGCCACCCAATCCCAGTTAATCTTCCAACTGATTTCAGCTGCAGGAGTAAGCCCAGGTGAAACTGACCAACTGCTGCCAGCCCCAACTGCCAACCCATTAACAGTGAACTAATAACTGTTTGTAAGACACTAAAGTTGGTGTTCTGTGACACAACAAATTAGCCAAGGCTCACCGATATACTCCTCCATTACCTTACCTCACTGAAGTCACATTTCCAACCTTGTTTTCCAGAATTCCCCTATGCTCCACTCAAATTGCAGGGTTTTTATCCTCTAGAAGTGCTTTACACTTTTCTGAATATTACCTCATGAAATATTACCTCCCTCCACCTAAAGTACCTTTACTCTCACATCTCTACTTAAGGAAATGTCACTCATCTTCCCTTTCTACACAAAGTTTAATATATAAATATTAAGAGGGGAGGAAATTTGGTTCATCAGAGTTCTTCTTAGAAAGTGTCTAAGAAATGCCTTGGTGTGAAGGGTAAGAGCTTGAAGGCTTTGTATGGATTAGCATATAGACTCAGCTGCAGAAACAGAAACCCAAAATACAAATAGATTAAGAAGAAGATAGAAGTTTACCTCTCTCCCATGTAACAGGGCATAATCAGTCAAGGACAGGCATGGGAAAAGTCAGGTGTGTGGAACTCCGTCATGTCAATCCATCTTGTCACTCCACTATTCCTATAGCCTTTATCTGTGAGGTTAAAAATGACTCATTACCACCACACCCACATTCCAGCCAGAAGGAAGAGGTGAAAGCAAAAAGGAGGGCAGGCTCATTCCTTTAGGGAAAATACCCTGATGTTGTAAACATCAGTGCTGCATACAACACTTTGGCCAGAGTGACAGTCATGCAATTAAACCTGGCTGCACAGGAGGCTAGGAAATTATTACCAGGAATTATTATCTTGGCACACAAATATTCTACTATTACTACTGAACAAGGGAAGAATAAACATGGGGATCAGTAGCAGACTTCACCACAAGTAAGATCAAGAATATTAGCCTGCTAAAATGCTATGTCTGAGGCAAGAAGAGGAACTGGCTTTGTTCTGAGAAGTAAGAGAGAGAGTAGAAGAGAAAAAGAAGCCAGGCAAATGTTGGAAGGGTATGACTCCTTTCTTAACGTCGCTAAAATCTTGGAATGAGAAGCCCTGTGATAACTGGTGAAGACACTCAATTCTTTAAGGTAAAATCGATGCAAGAATTAAAGGAAGAGAGAACCATGATAGCATAAAACTCTGAGAACCTGCAGAAGACTATGGAAAGCTTTCAATGTAACTGGACTTTGGAACTGGGCATTTGAGACAATCTTACACTGACTTCATGAGATAGGAGACAAGAAACCCTAGCTGACATGTGAGTACTGCCACAGCTCCTTTTATTATTTATTTTTGAAATATAGAAACATTATTTATTTGGAGATTTGCCATGCATGTTAAAATGCATGTTAGCATTTTTTCTTTTTCTCATTAAAGTACAATTGACTTACAATATTTATTAGTTGCAGGTGTATAACATAGTGATTCAATATTTTTATACCTTATGAAATGATCACCACTATAAGTCTAGTTACCATCTGTCACCATGCAAAGTTATTACAATATCACTGACCACATTTCCTATGTTACATTACGTCCCCATGACTTATTTATAACTGGAATTTTGTACCTCTTATTCCCCTTTACCTATGTCACCCATCCTCCCAGCCCCCCCCACACAACCACTAGTTTATTCTTTGTATCAATGAGTCTCTTTCTATCTTGTTATGTTTGTTTTTCAGATTCCGCATATAAGAGAGGTCATAAGGTATTTGTCTTTCTCTGTCTGACTTATTTCATTTAGCATAATACTTTCTAGGTCCATTCATGTTGTCACAAATGGCAAGATTTCATTCTCTTTTATGGTTGAGTAATATTTTATATATATATATATATAAAATATATAATATACATACATCTTCTTTATCCATTCATCCACCAGTGGACACTTAAGTTGCTTCCCTATCTTGGCTATTGTAAATAATGCTGCAGTGAACACTGAGTGCATACATCTTTCCAAATTAGTGTTTTCATTTTCATTGGATAAATACCCAGAAATGGAATTACTGGATTATATGGTAGTTCTATTTTTAATTTTTTGAGAAACCTCCATACTGTTTTTCCATAGTGGCTGTACCAATTTACATTCACACCAACAGTGCACAAGGCTTCCCTTTTCTCCACATTCTCACCAACCCTTGTTTTTTCTTGTCTTTTTGATAATAGGCATTCTGATAGGTGTGAGGTGATATGTCATTGTGGTTTTGATTTGCATTTCCCTGATGATTAGTGATGTTGAGCATCTTTTTATGTGCCTGTTGGCCATCTGTATGTCTTCTTTGGAGAAGTGTCTATTCAGGTCCTCTGTTCATTTTTAAAACAGATTGTTTGTTTGTTTGCTTATATTGAGCTGTATGCATTCTTTAAACATTTTGGATATTGACCCCTTATCAGACAGATCATTTGCAAATATCTTCTTCCATCTGGTAGGTTGCCATTTCATTTTGTTAGTGGTTACCTTCACTGTGCAAAAGCTTTGTAATTTGACATAGTCCCATTTGTTTATCATTTGTTTATTTTTGCTTTTGTTGCCCTTGCCTGAGGGGACAGATCCAAAAAAATATTGCTAAGACCAATGTCAAAGAGCAACCTGCCTATGTTTTCTTCTAGGAGTTTTATGGTTTCAGGTCTTACATCTAAGTCTTTAATCAATTTTGAGTTTATTTTTGTATATGGTGTAAGAAAATGGTCTAGTTTCATTCTTTTGCATGTAGCTGTCAAGCTTTTCCAACACCAGTTATTAAAGACACTCTTTTCACCATTGTATACTCTTGCCTCCTTTGTCATAGATTAGTTGACCATGTAAGCATGGGTTTATTTCTGGGCTCTCTATTCTGTCATTGACCTATGTGTCTGTTTTTGTGCCAGTACCATACTGTTTTGATTATTATAGCTTTGCAGTATAGTCTGAAATCAGGGAAGAAGTAAAACTGTCACTATTTGCAGATTACATGATACTATATATAGAAAACCCTAAAGACTCCACCAAAAAACTATTAGAACTAATAAATGAATTCAGTAAAGTTGCAGGATACTAAATACACAAAAATTGGTTGCATTTCTATACACTAACAACAAACTATCACATAGAGACACCACTACATATTAATAGATAATCAGGGACTTCCCTGGTGGTCCAGTGGTAAAGAATCTGCCTTACAATGCAGGGGACGCGGGTTTGACTCCTGGTCAGGGAACTAAGATCCCACATGCCACAGGGCAACTAAGCCCATGTGCCACAACTACTGAGCTCACGTGCCTCAACTAGAGCCCACGTGCCACAAACTACAGAGCCCACGTGCCCTGGAGCCTGCGTGCCACAACTACAGAGCCCACGTGCCCTGGAGCCTGCATGCCACAACTAGAGAAGAGAAAACCCGCACGCCACAACTAGAGAAGAGAAAAACCCCGCACACCACAACTAGAGAGAAGTCCACGCACCACAACGAAGAGCCTGCGCTCCACAATGAAAGATCCCATGTGCCTCAGCTAAGACCTGACGCAGCCAAAAATAAATAAAATAAATAAATAAATAATAAATAAATCTTTAAGAAAATAAAATAAAACAAAATAGATAATCAACAAGGACCTATTGTATAGCATAGAGAACTCTACTCAATATTCTGTAATAACCTATATGGGAAAAGAATCTGAAAAAGAATAGATATATGTATATGTATAACTGAATCACTTTGCTGTACACCTGAAACTAATACAACATTGTAAATCAACTATACTCCAATATAAAATAACAATTACATTAAAAAAAAAACAAAACTGACCAAGCCTGGCCAGATTAACCCTAAGCCCTACAGTAAAATCTATCAGTCAATAATCTCTCCCTCTGCTTCCTCCCCATAGCTTCTAAACATAGGTTTTCATTGTCTTGGTCTCATGAGACAGAGAGCCAAGGAAGGCCAGGTATTTTAAGAACACCTCCAGTATGAAAGAGAAAAAAGAAACAAGAAGAAAGAAGGAACTTAAAAAAAAAAAAAAAACTACCAAAAAGAGAAATTAAGAAAATCCATTTACAATTGCATCAAAAAGAATAAAATATCTAGGAAAAAATTTATACTCTGAAAACTATACGGCAACTGACAAAATTAAAGATGACACAAATACAGTATGTCCCTTACATATGAACGAGTTCTGTTCCAAGAGCGCATTTGTTCATAAGTCCAACAAAGTTAGCCTAATAATACAATTGGCTATAAAGTACTGTACTGTAATAGGTTTATAATACTTTTCACACAAATAATACATAAAAAACATTTTTAATCTTATAGTACAGTACCTTGAAAAGTACGGTAGTACGGTACAACAGCTGGTATACAGGGGCTGGCATCGAGTGAACAGGCAAGAAGAGTTACTGACTGGAGGAGGAAGAGGAGGTGGGAGATGGTAGAGCTGAAGGATTGTCAGCAATAGGAGATGGAGGGCAAGCTGCAACTTCACTCACACTGACGTTGATGGCACAGGTTCTGGTTCCTTGCTGGATTCAATTCTATCTACCCTCTTGAAAAAACAATCCAGTGATGTCTGGTAGTAGCTCTTTTTTCTCATCGTAGATGACACGGTAGCATTGGATTGCATTCTGAACGGCTGCTGCAACCTTTATGTACTATTCTATGTTCGAGCCCTGTGCCTCAAAAATTAACAATGCCTCCTCAAATAGAACTAACTTACATGACTGGACACATGAACGCATGTTCGAATCTTTGAAAGTTCTCATCTTGAAGGCTTGTATATAGGGGACTTATTGTAAATGGAAAAATATACTGTGCTCATGGATTTGAACAATTAATATTGTTAAAGCTTCCATACTATGAAAAGCAATCTACAGATTTAATGCAATTCCTATCAAAATAGTCATGGCACGTTTCATAGAACTAGGACAAGTAATCCTAAAATTTGTATGGAACCACAAAAGACCCTGAATAGCCAATGCAATCTTGAGAAAGAAGAACAAAGCTGCAGGTACCACAGCTCCTTTTAAAGTCCACAACTTTTAAACAAACAAGGGTTCTAGGGGCAGGATTAAGCATGGTAGAAAAAACATGGTTTCTTTTAAAAAAAAAATCAGTGTAGATTTCCTAATTGTGCTACTTACAGCAACTTTGAAGTTAGCAATTTGAGAGAGCTTTTAATTAGGCTTAACATAGTGTTAGTTTTGGCTACTGGAAATAGACATGAAGTATGAATCACTTTCTTAACAGAAATGTAGGCTAAATGTAACCATCACAGATTTTAAGAACTTCACCTAAATTTCTTCTCAGCCACATTTTCTGTACTGACACCGAGACATCAGTAAAGGAAACAGGATGAACTAGCCAATTTCTGTCTTTCCAAAACAGTCCAAATAGACTATAGTTTATAATGTCAGTGGAAATGACACAGCAGATGGACAACTGCACTTCTGACAGATTGCAACATGCCTGATTACAAAATAATTCGTTGCTGAATAGGCCTCATCACCAGTAGAAGCTCTCATGGAGAAAGTTTCTTTAGAATCAAATAAACATAAAGCAAGAGTCATCAGGAAGCCCTATGTGAGCCTCCATGTGTCATTTTTCCAGATTTAACCAGGTACAAGAAGGCCCTCTTAGAAGAAATTCCTTGTGGAATAAGTTACACCCGCCCTTCTGATGTAAGCTGTGGGAGAAGGCACGTTAAAAATGTCTGGTCAACCAGGAAATGTAGAACATTACTCTGCCTCTTTGAGCTACTGGCGGAACTTCCATTTCCTGCCCAGATATTCAGGTAACCTCTATGTTACTAATTACTGACATGTAGAATTCAGGTAATTTCTATAACTATTTCATATTATTAGTAATGTAATAAATATGGGAACATCTATTGCATCAACATTTCTTTTCTGCACCACCATGGCTTGCAAGTGCTTGCATCAGTTATATTTTAAAATATGTTGAAAGTAATATGTAACAAGAATTTTCAGCTTCTAACCTATAAGATTTTCAAAATCCTAATCTTTTTAATCCTTCATCTCCTGTGAGAGGGCTCAACACCTCTGAACTGTGCCCTATTACCACTTCTGTGCCCTCTTGCCACTGTCTTATCTCCCTATCATTGGAAAGGACTCAGGTGGATACTCCACTTCCAGCCTTTTGAAACCCAGAAGCATCTCTGTAGTCTTTGGAAAGCACTCTGCTGAGTTGCTTGTCTACTAAAAATACTGGTAATTCCCAGGTACATGTTTCCTTCAGTCTCCATTTCCTATGGTACAATTTTGTAAATTGGAACTCCAGTCCTGGGTATACATTCCATACCTCCCAAATTTCAAAATCTATCACAAATAAATAAATAGATAAAAAGATAATGAACTATGACATGTACACATACTTTGTGCAAACTTTTATTATGTAAAATCAAATACCACTTAATATAAATGCTGTATGTTAATTATTCCTTTAGTATAATCATATCTTTGAGCTATTAATGAGTTGCTGTTCCTTCCTGCACTTTCTTATACCTGTTATCCTTCCCCCACCATAAAGGCAGCTTTGATAGTTTTCCATGCTCTGATTCAGAGGAAGAACATACATACAGGCTAGAACTAAGAAGTCAATTAAATTTCTGAATGGATTTTTATAAATTTATGTGAGACCATATTGAAATCCAGAACTTTTCATCTTTAAGAGCCAGGAACTATAAAGGAAAAAAAAGGATTTTTGAGGATTCTAAAACCTTTCATTTAAAAAGTAAGAGAAGGGTCTAGACCACCTAGATCAGAGTTTATATCATGAACCAGAGCATGGGGGAAATGTTAATGATATAAGAGCAGTTTTTCCAACCAAAAGGAAATTAAAATGTTTATAAGCTAACAAGTGCTAATAGGTACCTGAGAAGGACCCCCCATATGCTATTTCTTTCTTGGAGTCAAAATCCTAGGTTAGAGGAAGAAAAAGAAATAGAAACCCCAGGTAAGTCTGTGGGGATGCCAAAGAAGAGGGGAATACTTTCTGGCTTTCCAAGGTTTAATCCAAAAGACTCCATGCTATGGTTAGCTAATGCTGAAAAAAAATTACTCTAAAACATAGTGGCTTCAAACAACAGTAATCATTTTATTACCACTCATAGTTTCTATGGATCAGAATTTTAGGAAAGGCTGGGATAGGCAGTTCCACCTTGCAGGTGTCTCATGCCTTTGCAGTCAGATAATGGTGGGCACTGTAACAATGGATGGAGGGTGCCCACAAATTCCTTCAAAAGGTGGACCCCAATTCCTATCCCCTTGAGTGTGGGTTTACCATAGTGACTCACTTCTAATAAATGGATTAAAATATAAGTGACAATGTGTAACCTCTGAAACTAGGTCATTAAAGGCACTGCAGCATCCTTACTCTTGGATCACTTGCTCTTGGGGAAGCCAGCTGCCCTGTGCTTGAGGACACTCAAGCAGCTCTATGGAAAGGCCCACATAGTGGGAACTGAAGCCCCCAGCCAACAGCCAAGGATGAAGCCTCTTGCCAACAGCCATATGAGTAAGCCATCTGGGAACTAGCTCTTCTAGTCTCAGTCAAGCCTTCAGATGACTGAAGCCCCAGCTGACATCTTGATAGCAAGTTCATGAGAGTCCCTAAGAAAATCACCTAGCTAAGCCCTCTTGAATTCCTGACCCATAGAAACTGTGAGATAATAAATGCTTGCTGTTTTAAGCCACTACATTTTGGGGTAATTTGTTAGGCAGCAATAGATAACTAGTTTGGAGGGGAGGCTGGAGCAGCTAGGGGATCTCCAATCATCCTTCTTTTTTATGTTCTTAGTGCCTCTCCACGTGGTTTTTCTGAATGGGCTAGTTTGGGCTTCCTCACAGTATGGCAGCTGGACTGCTTATATGATGGCTGCTTACTTGTTGGCTGCCAGGTCTTTTATAACCTATCTTCACAAGTCCTATAGCACCACTTCCTACATACTTTATTGGTTAAAAACGGCCACAAAACCTGTCCAGTTTCAAGGGGAGAAGTCATACACCTCCACCTCTTGATGGAAGGAGTATCAAACCGTATTATATGAAGAGCACATTGGATGGGAAATACTGTTGCAGCCATGTTTAGAAAATGCAACTTTCCACACTGTAAGCCTTCCACATTTAAGCCAAGTACCACATCCAACAAGGCATTTGAATAATAGATTAACAGAGTTATAAATTTAGGAGTCATCAGTGTATAGAGAGCAACTGTAGCCACTGGAGTGGATGATATCACTTAGAAAGAGGATAGTGTGAGGAAGAGATGTAGGCCTAGGAGGTCACCATGAAGAACTATGAAATTTAAAAGCCAGGCCAGCTAAGAAGCATTTAGAGAGGCAGAAAGAATGCCAGAGTACTGTATCTCAAAGCCAAGAAAAAAAGAGTATTCGAAGAAGAATGACATAGTCATTTAAGGAGCAAATGCTGCTAAAAATTAAGGTAAATGATAATAGAATATTTTCATGGATTTAACAATGTGGAAGTCGTTAATGATCTTCAGAGGCATGTTGGAGGCAGAAACCAGGCTATAATGGTTGAAAACATAGAAGAAGGAATGAGCATAGTCCTGGGAGGGAGATGAGATCAAAAAACACAAAAGAAGGGATTAGCTTTGAATAAGAGAAGGAACATCTCCAGGATTGGAGGAAAGGAGTTTAGGATGAGCTCAGATGAGCACATAAGCAGGGGTGGGGGCAGCAGGCTGCTGAGGAAGTTAATGCTTAAAAGTCTCTGTAAAGGTCATTTGTTGAGAGAGTAGAACGAATAGCTATTAGAGTCTGAGGAGGTCTCCGAAGGCCTGTTGCTGAGGAAATGACAGACTCATTCATTGCAAACCTATAGTGTATAATCTATGACTTTAAAAAAAGTTACTTGGGGTTGAATTTCACCTTTTGTTTGCTTAAACAACAATAAAAATAAGTGAACTCAACCATTTTGATTCCTATTTTCAATTTAATAAAAATAAAATATCTGATAATATCAGATTTTCCTACCAAGTGAATATGGAAATGGTAGGAAAACACTGGTCACTTATTGCATCCTACCATTAGGTATAAGCCACCTATCCTAGGAATATCTAATTTCTAAATCCTTCATTCAATTTATTACTTTATAAAAGTGTAGTTGTGATGACAAGAGAGGTAGGAAAGGACTAAAAGCAGAGGGTTTCAGGTTTATTTTCATTTTTACCCATTTCAAGAGACAGACTGCTTATACTATACCTACTACAACATTTTCAAATAACATAGTTATTTATAACATTATATATGAGGCACTGTTGTATCACGTATTTCCCTGCAATTGGTCTACAACGGGAAAACAGCATGGGTTCCTCTGAGACTCTTGTGAAAATTTATTACAGGCTCAAGATCAAGAGTGTGCTCAACAGAGAATGATTCCACAGCAGATGGCTCTTTGGAAAAGGAAAAGAGAGAAAAGACTGCAGTATCATGTGAAATGGGCTCTTGTTCAACAAAAGTGAGCTTATCCAATTATAATGGAAATAGAGAAAGGGGTAACAAAGGCTGTAATAGCCTTATGTCTTGCTACACCAGGTTGAACCATCACAGACTAAAATTCAGCATAAATGTTAACCTTCTGGTAAGAAACACAAAAGACACAGGAAGAAAACATTAGTGATACTCTCACTGCTGAAGTTACATATCTTTTTTTTACCCTAGGTTTGCTAATATAAATATAATACTGCTGCAGTGGCTACAATTATATGATTATATATAATAATAATATTCACAAGTCTGAAAGATGGCCCATAGAAACTCTGCTTTCCTAATCCTGTTATTCCCAATTTCATTAAATTAACAATTATATATTACATGTCTTCACCAGGTCTGTCCACTTAAGGTGCAGTTGTTATAACAAAGGTATTACGCTCTGGAATTTAATTTACTATGGTTATACTTAATATAAGATAGATATTCTTTATGAAACAGAAACAGACTCACAGACATAAGAGAACAGACTAGTGGTTGCCAAGGGGGGTGAGGGTGGGGAAGGGAAGGATTGGGAGTTTGGGGTTAGCAGATGCAAACTATTATATATAGGAGGGATAAACAACAACGTCCTCCTGTATAGCACAGGGAACTATATTCAATATCCTGTGAGAAACCATAACGGAAAAGGATATGAAAAAGAATGTATATATATGTATAACAATCACTTTGCTGTACAGCAGAAATTAACACAACATTGTAAATCAACTATACTTCAATTAAATAAATTTTTTAAATATATATATATAATGTAGATATTCTTAAATTAGGTAGGTATTATAAGACTAGGTTGATATTTCAGGTAATTTGGGGGGAGGAATAGCTTGCTTGAAAAACAGTGTTTCCTACTGAGTTTAGATTTTACCTCTAACAATTTCAGGTCAAGAAAAACCTTTACCTTGCATGTGTCTGTATGTATCTGTTGCATGTATATTAAGGGTATCCAATGCATCCTTAAGTAAGAGGCCATATCACTTTCTCTAGTGCTTAAAACACTTTGCCCAGAAACATGAAAACAGGCCAATTTCCAAGAAACAGTTTCAGAGAAACAAAAAATGTAAAACAATGGAACTTATAATATCCCTTTCCATACCTTTCAGCAATAGACTGCCACTATGAAACACAGTTTAAAATAAGTTTAAAAGATATCTAGAAAGACTACTTGCTAGCTATTATGATTTCAATACAAATCTTAATATATTAAAGAATTTTTTATATACCAATCCTCTTCACTGAAATAAAATTGTTGCCCTAAGAAATCCTACTCAACAAATAAGGCAATTCTCTTTTCCTGCTTTTCATTATTTGTTGTTATGATGGATAAAGACAAATAATAATAGCTGACATTTTTGAGCACCTACTATTTGCCAGATATGTTTCAAAGTGCTTTGACTAAGCAAGACCAAGAGATTGGTCCATCTTTCCTAATATTTGCAATTTAGATCAATCTGATGATACTAAGTGATTTGATTCATATTTTGTCTTAATCCCTCATTAAGTTAATTATGAGCAAGTTTCATGGGCAGTTGCAATAATTTAGTAAATTACAAGAGTTAACCAAGAGTTTTGTACAAAGACACGTTGGAAAAAAACTACTATAATGTAAGCTCCTCCATCCCTTGTCTCTCTTGACCACTTCCATATTCCTTATGCCTAGGATAGCGCTCAATACAAAGGACATGCTCACGGAAGGTCTGCTGAATGAAAGGAAGGAATGGGTGTATCACAAATGTGCAAACTTCTGGAAGCTATAAAGGTTACACAGGTTCCTTGTTTCTTTCTCTGTCACTGCATTCTGGGCAAGAGAATCAGATATACATCGAATAAAAGAGAAGGGAATTAATCAATGACAAGTCATTAAATGCTAGAGGGCCTTTCACATTTGAATTTCAAAGCATAATCCCTTTGGTTTTACTATTGTTGAGGCTTGTCATTTGTCTACCACAGCTTATCACTAACAAATTCAAGGCACAGAATTCCCATCTACTGTTGTAGCTACTGGTCTGGGGGAAAAAAAAAAAAAAATCTTGCTGAACAATAAGGACATCTGCTGGTTAAAATGCAACACTTCTATCCTTAAAATACTGCATCTAGATGGACAAGATTTGGGTAATAAAGTTTAGAATAAGGCCGAACATGTGGCATCTTGTTAAAATAACCTCCTTCTACTAGAGTAATAATAAAGGTAACATTTGTTTGTTTCATTCCAGAGTTGCCCGAGTAGTGACACCATCTGAAAAAAGACTGAGCTCTCCTGCCAAAAAATAAAAATGGCTAGGTTTCTGATCTCCTGGTTTAAGACACAATTATCTTTGAACTCAACAAACATCTAAGTGTCTGCTAAGTTAAGGTACTGTACCAGATGCTGGCAAACTGAAGCTATAAGACAAGGCAGAGGCAGCAGATGGTCCAGCCTTAGAGGAATGGGGTATTAAACTCAGTTAACATCAGCAAGAGACTGAGCCTACTACTTACCAGCACTGTGCTCTCACCATTTTATAAACATTATAGACCAGCTGCTTTCTACAAACACACTCTTTCCCACAGTAGCTGAACAAATGCCTTCCCACCTCCCGCCCCCTACTCTGGTAATCTGTCACCTTTCCAGTCCCTGCTCAAGTGTCTTCTCAGAAAACCCAGCTCTGAACTCCCTACATAAAGTTCACCTTCAGAGTTTAGAACTTACCAAATTGGCAATTACCAATTGATTTACCAATATATGGTCCCTCTCCCTTCTAGGCCAGACTATAAAGGAACAGATATTTGAATCTGGGTTCAAACATTCTCCCAATTTTAGTAAAGTAACTTAACTGTTTCTGTTTCATTTTGCCCACAAAATTTTCAAGGACAGAATGAAAACTTCCATCCTCACTTGCTGGGAAGATCTGAAGTCTTACTTCTCCATTCTCCTAACTGGAAGAGGAACCAATTTTTGCTAATGTTCCATGAATAGGCCTCAGTAAAGATCTATTGCAAAAGAAAATGAAGTGAAGAGGTAACCAGGCTGAAAGATTAAAAGAGATGTAGAAGATGAGACACTGACATGAAATGGAGAGCAGGAAAGGGGTTATGAGATGGAGTGCCATAAGTCCCAGACAAAAGCCTGGAGGAGGAATCTCAGACAGAAGAGGACTTGGAAGAGCCTGATGTGTTGGCCTAACTAGGGAGTTCGCTCATTCCTCTCTTAGCACAGGAATCCCCATCAGCTTGCCGGAAATTCTGGCAGGGCTTCCAGCGTATACACATCACTTGTATTAATAGGACTCAGAGACTGTGTAGAAAGAAAATGGGCTACTCAATAATTATATTTTTCATTTACTTTGAACAGAAGTCCTTGCAAACATCTCTTTATTCTGAATCATGACATCCAGGACATGAGACAATTATTAAACAATAAAACCTGCCTCTCAGTATTTGAAACACTTTTATATTAACATATCAACCTTTCAAAAAAGGAAGGTCATTTCATCAATACTCTATTGCTGATGAGCTTCATGAAAGTGTTATAAAAAATCTGAAGTCCAACAGAGTTAATCATAACTAGCAAATGCAGTAAATACCATAACTGTGCTATACTTTTATAATACCTTCTATTTATGAAAAAACTATTCTTCACCATTTTTCTACAAAATATTTAATTACTAATTAGGAAAATCCTACGATAATATTAAAAATCTCATGCATTCCCTAGGTACATATTGACTAAGTAATGAGGTAGGAAACACCGAGAATTATAATTGCAGAAAGTTGCTCTAGGTTTAAACTTATGTTTGGATAGTCTTACGTTGATAATGCAAGTTAAAGATATAGAGGTGTTACTATTATAGGTTCACTTTTAAAATTATGTATTAAACTAATACTAAAATACACTTGTTTTCCCCAAGAAAACACCAATTGACCTTGGGAAAAGGTAATTATGAAAGAAACTCACCCAGAAAGGAAGAATTAATTATGAGGATGCACTTGACTTTTTTTAGGGAATTAACAGCGAAGTGCAGACTAACCTAAGATTTTTCAGAAGAGAATGGGTAGCAACTATAATTTAGATAACACTCTCTTATGCCTCAGTGAAGAAGAATCCTACACTGTAATGCTTTGTGGAAAATGTAGCTAATTAAGAACCAACTCCTCATAAATGGTAATGTTAACAATTTTACATATGTAACTATTATCTCATTAGAACTCCACTTTGAGTAATTTAATTGTTTTTCTGGTTCACGGGTTTATTAGTTTCCATATTTAAGTGCTTACTACATATGACAGGCTCTGTGCAAAGCATGTTGCCTAGATTATTCTGGGAGATAGATTTTAGTATCCCCACTTTTCAAAAGCAAACGAAGCTTAGAGATGCGAAGTACCATACCCACCGCTAAGCAATAAAGTCAAGATTCACACTCAGGTCTGACTTCAACATCTATACCACAACACTCTCCTGCCTCATGGTGTTGGTTACCTATTATTTATGTACTCATTTAAAAATTGAACGATATATGCCATAACCACAGTGGGATGCAGAGATTACCACAAACTGATAATAAAGTTAGATGCAATAACATGCTGCTCTTGACAGTTATTTTTGAAAACTAGTCAAATGTATCCTTCTTCCAGTTCAGTAAAGACTCTGGAAACTGGCTGTAATAATTTTTCATTATAAAAAGACTGCTGCCAAAGTGCACTTTTTGAGCTGCAGAAGGGTAGTTCAGAGCATAGGCTCTGGAGCTGAGGCTTTCATTCTGACTCTACCATTTATTTGCTGTGTTTCCTTGGACACATTCCTTCACTTTTTTGGTTCTTGTCTAAAGTGGGAATCATTTGTAATAACTATACTGAAGCTTTGGCAATTGTGAACATTACATGTGTTTAATATACGTAAAGCATTTAAATGACACATAAGCACTCAAAAAATGTTAGCTAACCTTGTCCAAATCCAGGCCCTTTCATATTTTCTTTTTTTTAAATAGACCTTATTTTGGGGGACAGTTTAAGATTCACAGCAAAATTGAGGGGAAGATACAGAGACTTCCCACATCCTCCCTGCCCTACACATGAACGTTATCAACATACCCCACCGGAGTGGTACATTTATTTGCAAATGATGAACCAACATTGACATATCATTAACAACCAAAGTCCGTGGGTTACATTAGGGTTCACTATCTGTGTTGTACATTGTATGGGTTTTGATAAATATATAATGCCATGTATCTACCATTACAGCATTATACAAAATCATTTCGCTGCCTTAAAAAATCCTCTGTGCTCCACCTTTTTCTCTTTCTCTGGCCTCAAACCCTGGCAACTACTGACCTTTTTACTATCTCCATAGTTTTGCCCTTTCCAGAAAGTCAGATAGTTGGAATCATTCAGTAGGTAGCCTTTTCAGACAGACTTCTTTCACTTAGTGGCATGCACTTAAGATTCCTCCATGTCTTTTCATGGCTCGACAGCTCAATTCTTTTTAGCACTGAATAATACTCCATTGTATGGATGTACCACAGTTTATCCATTTGCCTATTGAAGCACATCTTGGTTGCTTCTAAGTTTTGGCAATTCCAATGAAGTTGGTATAAATATCTCTGTGCAGCTTTTTATGTGGAGGTAAGGCTTCAACTATTTGGGGTAAATATCAAGGAGCAATTAATGGATCACATGGTAAGAATATGCTTAGTTCTCTAAGAAACCACCAAACTGTCTCCCAAAGTGGCTGTACCATTCAGCATTCCCTCTATCAATGAATGAGAGTTCCTATTGCTCCAAAGCCTTATCAGCCCTTGGTGTTGTCAGCGTTTGGGATTTTAGCACTTCTGATTGGTGTGTGATGGTATTTCGTTTTACACTCTTTTTTATGAAATGCAACATTTATGAGTAAGACAGTTACCCCAAAGAATAAATAATGTGGACTACTGGTGAAAACTGTGTACATTTGGCTTAAAATCGAAACAAATATTTATCTATGTAAACCCATTTCAGTGTGTACTTTTTCCCCTTTCTTCAATGAATTAGTGTCACTTCCACTAAGTCTTCCAACTACATTTTGTATTCAAAAGAAACCGGGGTTACAAAAAAAAATTTTTTTATGCCAAAAGAGAGGAAAAGAAATCACTAAGCATTATCAACTTCATTAGTTAAGACCAATTCAAGACGTACGTATACACACTCTTGACGGCCTTCATTTGACCTTTACAACCGATGCTCACTACACTCCCATTGTGACAATGTAGTGTAAGTCTACACATAGTTGCTGGATGCAAGAATATCTGTCAAATCTAATTTCTAAACTCCTCTCATCCCACAAGCAAAAGAAAAGCAGCGTACAATAAATCAATTTTATAAACAAGTGAAATGAATCCTAAGAAGAGTCGTAACAGGGTTCTGACCACTAAATCTTCGGAACTCTTTGGGAGACTGGGTTTGACACATACACACTACTTTATATAAAACAGCTACCTAACAAGAAGCTACTGTATAGCCCAGGGAACTCTATTCCCAACTCTGTAATGACCTATATGGGAACAGACTCTAAAGAGTGGATATATGTACAAGTATAACTGACTCGCTGTACAGCAGAAACTAACACAACATTGTAAATCAACTATACTCCAGTAAAAAAAAAATTAAAAAAATTTTCAGGACTCTTTCAAAAGAAAAATCTCTGCAGGAGTCTCTGGAAGCTTAAAGACTCTCTGGGGGCGGGGCCGAGTATTGGTCTTCCCTGAAAGCTCCCCAGGCTAACTGAAGAGCATCCACTTTAGAAAAGCCATGCTTTATAAGGCGTACTGTGCACTACAGAACAGCATATTCCTACATTCACACAGGATACATTTCACCAAGAAGTGCATCATACGCCCAACGGGTAACACCCCTACGCGCCTACGGCAAGGCAGACCAAGTCAGAAGAGCCAGACAAACAATTCCCAGTTATCGTCTGCACCCAGACCCGGCTTTCTAACAGTTCCACACGCGAGGCTCCCTCCGCTCCGAGGCCCAGAATAATTACGAAAGTCGGCTGGCGAGGCCCAACTGTCGCCGAGCCAGGAAAACCACAGTTGCGCCAAAGAAAGAAGGTCCTCCTTCATGGCATCAGTCAGTACCTATTTCCTTGTAGGAGGAGGAGAAAAGAGCAGACAACGAACAACTCCCACTCAGACGGGGCTCGAAGCTCAAATAACCAGGGACCTTTTTTCGCGCTCCGACTTGGCCGGAAGTGACGCCACGGCCGGCGCGCAGGGCCGCCCCCAGGGAGAGGAGGCCGGGCGGGGGAGCGCGCGGGGGCTGGGGGCGGGGCGCGGCCGCAGCTCCGTTTCCGGTGGCTTGTCGCGCTCGCTCACTCCAGCTGCAGCCACTCTTGCCCGTGGCTGCTTCCTCCATCCTGGTATTTTTTGGAGCCTCCATCCTGGTTCTTCCAAAGTGCCCGGACCCAAAACAGGAAGTAAGTGCGATGGAAGCCTCAGGTCCCAAGCGCCGCTAGGGCCGCTCCGCCCAGTGGAGCCTGTCCGGCCCCCTTGCTGCCCGCCTGCTCTCGCCGGCCGGCGCCAGCTGCCGGCGCTCGGGCACCGCGGGCGGGGTGGGAGCTGGGCCTTCGTGACGCTGAAGCTGCAGTCCCCTCACGCTCACGCCAGGGCCTCCCTCTCGGGGCCGGGCCTGCGGCGGTGGCGTGGGCTGCAGAGCAGGGTAGCGAGCGACCGCGGAGGCACAGCTAGCGATCCGGCGGGGGCGGAAAATGGCGGCGGCTTCGGAGGAGCTAAATGGCGCCGGGACCCCTGGGGGTGGGGTGGGCCGGGAGCTTGGCGAGAGAATCGGGCCCGGGAACCCCGAGAGTAAGGAAGCCCGCCTTGCTTTTTCGTAGAGTTCCTTTTTTACGTTTTTGTTACCTTTTCGGTTTTATTTGGTACAGTGAAGGAGAGGGGAGGTTGGATGGGATCGAGAGTTGGGGCTTGTCTCGCGCCACCCCACCGCACCCCCTGTTTTTCCTCTTACCTTTTCGCCTCTTCGACTCTTCTCCCACCTTTTGGGGTTCACTCTCGCTCAGCTGTTCATGGCCCAAGCGGAAGGGATCGGGGTTGCTCGCCGAACCATCTCTGTCAGCCTGAGTCTCTTTTAAAAGGGAAAGAGAGGAGCTGGAGTGCGGGGAGACAGACCTAACCCGGCAGAGAACAGGAAAATGAGCGTGCAAAATAGGGATTGTCGTATTTTGACGAGTTCTGAGGAAATTTTTAAAATTTTTAATTTTTTTCGTCCTTTAAAGTAGACTTTGAGAATCTTCAGGCAGTCTGCGGCATAGGTTTGAGGGTAGAAGTGGCCAATTCTCTGCAGTTGAATGGTACAGCATGTGTTTTTAGAATAAAAATAATTCGGTGTAGATAAGGAGAGGTGATAAATCTGTGAAATGCAAAAGTCAGGGCTCCCTTTCCCTGATTGAATTTGGAAATTCACATTCAATGGTTATTTTCTTGTAACTTGATTCATCGTTGTGCACCTTCTTTCTGACCGTAGGTGAGGCTGCTTGTTGGGACATTTGACAAAAAGCGTATTCCGTAGGAGTACTTCCTAATGTTCAGTATTTTAAACTTAACAGTAATATCGTTGGGAAGTATTTTATCTTTTACGGATTTTACCTTTATTTTGATTTCCCGAAGACAACCATTTTTAGCTTTTAAGCTCCAGTTCAAGTAAGACATTCTTGCATTGTGTTGAAAGTTTTACAGACAGAAAAACTATTTTTCAGGGAAGGATTTTCATATTTTTCCATTACTTCAGTTTTTTTTCTTTGAGCTGCTCTTAAACTTGTGTTTCAAATAACTTTGAGTGTCGCTGCATTTTTTTTCTATTTATTTATTAATTTGAATAATTTACCAGCATTTAAACGTTTAAAGACCGTGCTGATAATACATCAAAAACTTACCTTTTTACTGTGATGCTGTAGTGGTGGTAAGATACATTTATTAGGTTAAGATTTAGAGAGTTAGTTAAGGTTCAGGAAGAAATTAAGTTTATGTTCCTTACCGTTACAAAAATTGTCAGTCCGTTTGACTAAAATTTGGTGTGAGAATAAAGTTTTTTTCCCTTCATTCACAAGGGACAAAAACTAGCCTGATCATTTCTGGGGAAAAAATTACGTGTTAGTTATGAAGAAAAAATATTTCATGTTTTGTGATAATCTTATTATTTTAACTCCCATATACTAAGTACTTTATGTGCCACCAAACAACCTAATTTTTTTTTTTTTTTTTACTATTTTAGTTGATAGGCTCACCCCAAAATATGCTTTTTGGGACTGATCTAGAACCTGCATATTCTCCGTGAATCTCTTTAATTGATTGCAGTTGAGCTAGATGGTGGAGCCAAAATGCTATTGCCCTGTCTTCATCAACAGTTAATCAGTAAGTACTGGGCATTGCATACTTACATAGAACTTTTAAGTCCACACTTTGAGCAGTTATATGAATAAATATATGCTATATAAACATTTTTCTCTGGGTGTTCAGGTTTTAGAAGTATTTTGAGGGGAAACAGTCATGGGAAATGGTTACTGGTAGAGAATTATACCCCAAAAGAAGGTAGTTGTCTTCTTTAGTCTTTTTTTTTTTTTCTTTTTCCCAAGTTCTCTTCTTTTAACAGGCTTTTTTTAAGATGTAGAACAGTTACCTCATTTCACCCCAAGGCAGCGGGAGAGATAAGTGTATTTGTAAAGTTAGCTAGATGTTACTAGTTAATATTGAAATAAAAACAAAACTAGTCCTTACTTTTCCCACATAATATTTATCTTTCTGCTCACTTATTTATCTCTCCAACAACTACAGACCCTAATTTTTATTAATGTTGTAATAAACTTGTATGTCCTGAAAATAACATCTCATTATTTTAAACAGTTGTTGTTTTCATGCTCCATTAAGAACATTGACTTAACACTTGTGAGGATGAGTAAGATAATGTGAAACAAGTGTCCCTAGGAATTTACAGCCTGGCACATAGATGTTAAAATATTGAGGGGGCGTGGGAGCTGTGTTTTGTTGTAAAGACATCAAAACTTTGAAAAGATGAGGAAGAGTTCCAGTTTTTTAATACCGTATATAGAGGCTATCTATTTAACACTGAGTTGTTAACCTGCCTTGTCAAAATGGAGTTTTCTTTTTTAATCGTTTTCTCTTACCACCATCATTTTTAGCACCGTTTTTTCCCCCTCATATAAGAGGATTCCTTAGGAATTGGTATGCTTCTAAATGCTTTGCAAATTCAGCTCCAAAGCCTTTTCTGTCCTTAAATGGTAGCAGTGACCTGAGAAAGTGATAAACCTATTGCCAAGGGCATTAACTATAAAATACAGAGAGTTATCAAATGTATGTGGTATTTGCTCTCATATTATTTCTCCCCTTCACTTTTTTTCCTTTTGTGAAGAGGATGCTTGTAATAGAAATCACAAGTAGGCTTTGTTTTTTTTTTGATTCCATTAAGGTAAATGATAAACTTAAATAAAAGAAGAAACCTGTCTATCATGTCTCCTTTTTCAAGTTTATAGAAAGATCCCATTCCACGAATGAATACCAGAAAGAAGTTGTCATGAAAAAGCACACTGGAGAGCTCTTTATGAACAATTTAATTGTCTTTTTGTTTGGTGGGGTGTGTGTGTGTGTGTGTGTGTTTGTGTTAACCTTATGCCATTTTTTTAGCTGTCATTTTAGTTGTGTGCACTGTTGTCAAGCCCTTCCAAGTAACTGGTTGTCAAAGCTAATCTTTTTTGACCATCAGGTGTTAGGCAGCAAAAAAATGCTCTTTAGGTTTATTTACTGTCTATGTGTATTTTAGTATCTGTTGCAGAAGTGTGGTTTAAAAATCGGCTTCAGTGTATATCAGAACCATAGTGATAATTTAATGTATTTCCTTTAGAGAGCTTCTGATGATGCCTTGCTTAAAGGGCTCAGTTTTCAATGGCTGAAATCTTAAAATGTAGCCAGATACACATTATATAGCTCTTAAATCGTGCACTGGGTAAAAGACAACATTTTTGTTTTTTAATAAGCAGTATGGTTGTATTGCCAAACCAGGTATGAAATGCTGTACCTTGAAATGAATCATACTACCAAGTAATTTTTTTTACTCTAATAATGTCATTGTTTTCAGTAGTTGGTAATTGAAATCAACATCTTAAACAATTAAAGCCTATTATAATAAACCCTGTTAATATCTTTATTGACGTTTTATGGTATATAGTCATATAATCTTAAAACCAAGCCATAATGAACATTAGTTAGGTACCTTAATTCAGTATGCTTGTATGTTCATTTATAGTTCTCTTTCTCAAACTTTTCCACAAAGTATACAGAAGAACAAATCACCGGGGGCCTGGGACCATAGTCCAAAGCATTCAACCTCAACTGTGAAGTGACCCCATTCCTATATTTAATAAAATCAATATTTAAGATGTCTGTGGCTTTGTCTGTTTCCTGATATCCCTCTATGTCCCCGTGTTCAGGATATAGGATTTTTTTTTCTTATTATTAACTTTCATTATTTTTACTTTAAAAAAATATTTATTTATTTATTTTTGGCTGCGTTGGGTCTTCGTTGCTGCACATGGGCTTTCTCTAGTTGTGGTGAGCAGGGGCTACTCTTCGTTGCGGTGCGCGGGCTTCTCACTGCGTTGGCTTCTCTTGTTGCGGAGCACGGCCTCTAGGCACGCGGGCTTCAGTAGTTGTGGTACACGGGCTTAGTTGCTCCATGGCATGTGGGATCTTCCCAGACCGGGAATTGAACCCGTGTCCCCTACATTGGCAGGCGATTCTTAACCACTGCACCACCAGGGAAGTCCAGGAATTTGTTACCTATTCTCTTCCACTAAGACTTTCTATTTAGCAGAGTTTTCATTCTTTCAAAATAAAAATATTTCAGAACATATCTTTCAGGTTTTTTATTGTATGTTACTAAGCAAATCCCCTTATAAGCATTTCCTAAGGCGTTAGTTACGTACCACTTAAGGTATGGTAGTGGCCAATATGGAGTCTATAATAGCAAGACCTTGAAAACAAAAATGTTCAGTAATAGGTTAATGGTTAGATAAGTTTAGGTACCGTGTACCCATTTAAAGTGCTATGGAAGAATAACTAGTAATATCGGAAAATGCTCCCCATAAAGTTAAGTGCAAAAAAAAAGTTATAAAGGATGTGACAGTATGATCGCAGTATCGTAAAAACAATTAAAAATAGATAGGTATGTTGCTATATGGCTGAAAGGTTTGGAAGATTATCACCAAAAAAAAAAGGAAAATGAGTAATTTTCTTATTATATTGGGGCAGGAAAAAAGACATCTGAAAACTAAATGTTTCCTTACTGTCTTATTAGTTGAATTATGCCAAAAACTTTGCGTCAGCTAGTGTTTCTCAGTCTTTGCCTCATCCAATAAAATTCTGGTGCTTTATGTTCTGTAGCTTGCTTGATTTCCCCTTATAAAACTATTTTATAATACTGAATGTTTTTCACACCATGTAGTCTCATCCCACCTTGCAATGAAGAATCACATCTTCAAGCATCAAGGGTCAGCAAGTGCTCTGTGCTTCTCATGATCTCTAATAATAGAATCTGCCCTTCCCCATTTGTACTAGTCCTGTGCTTGGGAACCAGTAAACATCTATCTACAGAAACTAGTCCCAAAACCAGGAAGAAATGCCACTTTTCTTGGTTCGATCTAGTTTTTAGAAGATTATGACACTTAGTTGCCTGGTAAACCAGGACGATTATGTAGACTCAATTGATGGAAATACCAGTTTAAGATAATCTAATGAATAAAAACTTTACATCAATACTGGAATGAAGTAGAATAAAGGATTCATGTCTTTAAAGTCTATGTTAAGTAACAGATCCAAGAGTAGTAGGTTTTTTGGTTCTACATTGAGTAGGGTCATCTTGTTCATTGGGAGCTATAAATGTAAACAAATACATTTCTCATTTAAATGTGAGTATATATAAGTACTGTATTATAACTGTCCTGTACCACATTTCAGGTATTCTTTTCTTGATTTCACTAAGGTATTATTAAGATATCCACCAAATGATGGAAACGTGCCAGAATGCCATTTCACCAATTAAAATGGCTGTTAAAAATTTTTCCTTTCATGTTCTCACTTCTAGTTGGTTAAAAAAAAAATAGTGCATATGGTATAACCCATTTGAGAGAAAGAAAGGAAGATCTAAATAGGCTGATGGTGGACTTGGCTGATGGTGGACTTCCCTGGTGGTCCAGTCGTTAAGATTCTGCTCTTCCAGTGCAGGAGCCGCGGGTTGATCCCTGGTAGGGGAACTAAGATCCCACATGCCTCGTGGTGTGGCCTAAATAAATAAATATGTAGACTGTCTTTAAAAAATGTTTAAAAAAAAAACAGGCTGATGGTGTGTATTTATTTGCCCCAAAGGGAACCAAAATATTGATGTTAGAATTGGAGATCTTCTTAATATATTTCCCTATTAAACCAAATGCGGAATGGGTTTTGAAGTTAAGCATAGTTTCATGTATAATGAATTACAGTACAAGGCCCTAAATTACTCAACTTTGTACCTTACTATTGTAAGTTGATTTATTTACCAACATTTTTCAGTTACTCTAATAATCATATTAAAATACAGACGTACTCTTCCTATAAATAACAGCTGTCTTGACGCTACCATAGATCTTCTCACTCTGCTTACTTTGAGAGCTAAACCTTGTAAAAGACCTGTTTTGTATTACCTTCCGTACTTCCAATTCTCTGTATTCCAGCAGGTCAGCAGTGTTCTACTTATTGCCAAATCAAGTAGTCACTTCTCCATCTTATCCTCTCAGCAGTATTTAAGTCAGCTACTTAATGCTCCTTGAAAAACACTCTCAAGCCTTTTAAGTAACATCTCTTAGTTTTCCTCCTGTATCCCTGGCTGGTCCTTCTCAGTCTCCTTTCCTTGTTTGTGCATTGCTTGACTTCTGCTTCAGAACTCTAGGCTGTCTTCTCTAACTTCTCTAGGTGATCTTATCTTTAAAAACAATTTGCATGCCACTAACTCAAATTTACGGGTCTAATCCCTGCCTTTTGAATTCCAGCTTCCAACTGGCAACTTGACATCTTCATTTGGGTGCCGTATATCTTAACTTGTTGATATTAACTGTAATAAAAATATTTAATAAATATCTTCTAGTGCCCCAAGACTCAGTCAGTTATTCAAGCCAAAAGTCTAGGAATCATCTTGAAATAGCTCCTCATCTCTTAATCTACTTTCAGCAAATCCTGTCAACACTACCTCCAAAATAAATCCTCTGTCCAGGCTCTTTCCTTTGATTTCTGCCACCTATTCCAAATGACTATCATCTCTTGGACAGCTGCTTGTTTCATGACTTAATCCCTTATCCATTCTCCGTATTGCAGTCTGAATGGTCTTTTCAAAATGTAAATTATATTTCCCAATTTAAAACAGTCCAAGGATTTATAAGCCCTTGTGAGATGTGCCCCTGTCTTTTTCTCCAGCCTTAAATTCAGCTACTCTCCCTCTTGCTCAGAAGCCTCTGCCATAGTGGCTTTCTTTTTTAATCCCCTCCTGCCAGGCCAAATCAGGTCCCACCTTGGGGACTTTGCTATTAATCTGTTGGCTGGCTTACAGTACTTGCTGTTGAAGCAATATAAAGTAGCCATTAGGGTAAGCTTCCCTATTTGTAGTATGATGCTATTTCTGTTAAAAAGTGTATGTAGCAGGGAGGAATATATTGACATATATGAGTAAAATAACTGCAAGGAGGCATGAGAAATTGACAGCATTGTTTACCTCCAGGCAGGGGGTCTAGGGAACTAGAGTGGAAAGTAGGCTTTACCTTTTGAATTTTGAACCATGTAAATGTGTTACCTTAAAAAGTAAATTAAAAATAAAATTAGGTGAGTTTCTTAAATATTAATAAATCCAGACTGTGTAGCTCTAAGTACAAGAGGGGAAAAACCCCAGGAAGGTAAGTCAAGAGCTTATCTTTGGGGGTTAAAAATAAAGTAGCCACTATATCCCAGTGCCTAGAGAGTCCCTGGCACATTGCGCGTGTGATATATATTTGTTGATTGAACAGATATGCTAGTTAATTTGCAAAGCAGTGTAGAAGCATTTACTCATCTCTAACATGAATTATCAGACTTTTTAAAATGAACCTAGATTCCTGATTTAAAGCTAGTACACTGCATGGGATCAACCTCTAACCCCAGTACAGATTATCAAGAATGAAATACTCTCATCTAGCTATTTCAGACTCCTTTTTCCTTGTATCTTACCTTAAGATACCTTTCCTTGTATCTTACCATATTTTCTCAAATCCACCTTTATTTTCTCTTTTTCCCGAAGTTTTAGATTAATTTGGGTCCTAAGATGACAGTCATTAAATTGCTAAACCAGTAACGTTTTGTACCTATCAAATGAGGAGTTGTGCTGGTTTTTTTTTTTGCTTTGTTGTTTCTTTTTAAACAAAAATACTAGTGGCAGGGTATTTTTATTTACTACCAGGAGTAGAGTTTACACCTCAGTGGTTGGAATATAAATTTGTACATCCTTTCTGGAAAACAGACTGCAGCATGATTTAAGAGATTATTTTGTTTTATTCTTTGATCTAATAATTTTCAGTAATTAATATTGTTTAAGGAAATAGTGTATGAATGTTTCAGTGTTTTACGGAAATGAAAAATTGGGAAGAATGTAAATGTCCAGTTATAGGCTATTTGTTGGATAATGTCATGTTTTTTATGCAGTGGAAGTTTTAAACAATACAGAAAACTTCAGTTAAATACCTAGCTTGGTTTCCTTCACATGTTTCAATGTGAATGAACTCTGAAATGCAGGATATAAAATTGCTTCTCCAGTATAGTCTCATACACAAACACACACACATCAACAAGAGTGAAGTATGATTTTGGCAAGTTTATGGGTGGTTTTAACTTCTTTTTTCTTTTTTTAACATTTCATTTCTCCATCTTCTGCAGTAGGTATTACCTTACAAACCAGCTTTTAAGCTTTTTAATGGATTCTGAAGTGAGAACAACATGAAATCTTATTAAATGACTGGATGTTTCTCTAGCAGGGTCTGTACCTGTTGCACTGCAGACTTATTTATATACAGCAGTTCTCAAAGATACCCATCCTAGAGAGGAGTTCTAATTAGAATACTGCAAAAATTAGAATTTTAATCATTGGTTTTTGCTGAAACATCCCCTTGAACCTTAAATCTTACTGTGCTTTTTAATTTTCGGTTGATCCTTTGGGATGAAGATGAGAAGTTTATTGAAAGAAACCTTTAAAAATCAAATCATTTCAGATTTTGTAAGTTTTACAATACATTCAAAAGCTTTCTTGTAATTTATGTTTTCTGGCCTGATTGTTTAGGATTCCTTTTTTCCCCACAGATCCCTGGGCAGAGCTGTTAACAGATATTATATAGTTTCTAATGCTTTAAGATGAAATATGGTACTACATTTAAAGAGAGATGTTAATTGTTATAAAGAAAAATATAGTTACTGGTAATATTTGTGGTATTGTTGGTTGGTATACACCCTAGGTCACGTTACATGTACCCAGGTCTACAGTTCATAGAACCACTGGTGTAATTCAACCTATTTTTTCCGAGAAAGTTTGACTGCCGGATGAGGGGCAACTTGGACTGAGAAACTGCCTCTAAACTGACTTAGTAGGCATAGGATCCCATCATTTCTGCCCTTCACTGGAGAATTCTTTTAGAGGCTGATTTCCAAAAGGTCTACTTACGGAAGAATTCTGGTTTTGTCCTTCCTCTTCTAGTTGAGACGTCACAGAGGCTTGAGGCTAGATTGTCATCAGCATACTGCTAGCACACAGTTGTTTGTTCTCAGTAAGCCTTATTGTATAATGCTGTTACTTTTTCAGTGTTGCAGAGGTAGGAACATGGAGGAGAAACAATCTGGATAACATGAAAGTGATGCTGGTGGCTAAGGGAAGGCAACTCGATTCTGTGGGAAGGGCTATAGCTGATCCATCTGTTTTCTAGGTAAGCATTCCTTTGTTCCAGGGACCTTACCTCATGATTTGCAAATTTTAGTCATAACTAAATCATGACCCCCACTTATCTTTAATTGGGGAATGGCATCTTTACCATTGTAAAATGAATGATGTCCTTTTAAAATAGTAATTTGTACAGTAGAACTTGAGTGAATCAGTAGATCTTCACCATGTAAATGTTAATAGTTCTTAAGTTTTTCTGCTAAGGGAAAATGCATTTGTGTAAATGGCAAATATATGTACAGACTAATATCTTGTATATAGCAACCAAATAAATATTGAATGATTAATACACATCAAGGCTTATGTCCTCTGTATTATTTAGTTGGTAAAAAAGTATGTGGACAAGACCAAAATTGAGTATTGAGGCAAGAACTTCATTGAACATTACAAGGTAAGCCCGAAGACTTCAAGCAGGCCATTGATTACAATTCAGGGCATTTCCCCCTGTCAGCCATGAGATACTGTATTCAAAGTGCTGCTTATTCAGTCTGTCTGAACAAAAGGAAAATTATATATGTGTAAAATAGCAGGTAAAGGCACTTTAAGCAAAATCCAGTTCTCTATTTCAAAAGAAGACCTAGATCCATATCTATTAGGGAAACAGTTTGGTCAATGACAGATATATGTACTTGTTAAATATTATGAAAAAAACAGCAGGAAGAATTATTTAGTGTTCCTGTTTTTCAGATAATAATAGAGCTTAAATACTTGTAAATAGTGTTTTAGAGAAGTAATTCTTAGATTAAGAGAAAAGTTGTGATGGATCTTCTGGTAAAGAATCAGAAGTTAAACACCTATTTGAATATATCAAAGCTGTCAATAAAAAATAACTAAAAAGTGGTGTGAGTTTTTGCTGATATGACAGACAACTTGGAACAGGTTGTCTTTCATTGGATGTGGTAAAAACAACTCTTAAAAAAGTAAATGCTGTAGGTTTTTAATTAATCATCACATTTAGATTCTTGCAGATTATTACAGCTAATTCTAAATAATTGGTATAAACTTTTGAAAAAAAGTTTTGAAACCTGAAGCATCATTGCAGTTTCACATAAAGAATACTATAGGCAGATACAAATTGGGGGGGCGGGGTTCTGTGGGCTACTTTATGTTCATACTTGGAAATAACTTTTTAAACCCTAATCTGAAACCTGTTCTTATACAGATTTGAGTATGAGCACAGTTGAAGAGGATTCTGACACAGTAACAGTAGAAACTGTGAACTCTGTGACTTTGACTCGGGACGCAGACGGGAACCTCATTCTTCACTGCCCTCAGAATGGTAGGAGAACCTGCTGACATAATTGTATTGGGTTGGCCAAAAAGTTTGTTCGAGTTTTTCCGTAAGATGTTACGGAGAAACCCAAATGAACGAACTTTTTGGAAGTTTTTTTTAATTCACTCACAGTATAGGAAGTTGTTTTTTTTTAATAAGCTTCCCATGGTTTTTAGAATATAGTTCAGGTTCTTTAATTTGGCACACAGGCCTCCCATCATCTCAGCTTTCCTTGCAGCCTCATTTCCTGCCACATTTCATGTATCGGTATTCCAGCAGTTCACAGCTATTTTTATATTCCTAACATACTTTAAGCTTCTCGGACCTCAGTAGGACTGCATGTATTACTCCTACTGCCAGTAATAATCATTTTCCCCTGGCTTCTGTTTCGTTTTGAAGTTTAAGACACCTTTTCTAGAAACCTCCCTTCACCTCCAGTCTAAATTAAATGCCTGTGTGCTCATATAACAGCCTCTTCATTCCACCTTCATAGTTCTTATTACACCATCTTGAAATTGTTAGTTTAGTCATCTCCTACACTGTACTATGAGCTCCTTGACAGTCAGGGTATCTCTTATTGTTCTGTTTCTCAAACTTAGCTAATGGTAGGCATTCAGTGAATGTTGTGAGTGAATTAAATAACCGACCCTTGTCTTTACATGTGAAATATTTGGAAAGCCAGGTAGTCAACAGCACAAAAGTGTGATGTTTTAAAAAGTGGCACCTTTGTTCATAGTTCCTTGTCATAAGAATAAGAGCTGAGGTGCTGCAGTAGGCGTAGAGAGGGCAGTGCGTCTCACTTGCACGACTGGCTTTAGTTGACATAGCGAATCAGTAAGAAGATTATTTTACAGTCATTACTTGTTGAAGATTTTGTTTTCTCCCTGTTGGTTTGAAGATTTTGAGATTTTTGTTTTTGTTTTGTTTCATTAGAAGCTGATGAAATAGACTCAGAAGATAGTACTGAACCTCCACATAAAAGGCTTTGTCTGTCTTCTGAGGATGATCAAAGTATTGATGATTCCACTCCTTGCATATCAGTTGTTGCACTTCCACGTAAGTCACTGAGTATTAACATAGTTTCCTTCTGAATCAAAATTTAGATTCCAAGAGATTAAATTGGCATTTCAAGGTAGACTTGGACCCATTATTTTTCTCCTCTTAGTCCAAAAAACCTCCTTTTAACCAGCACTTAATGAGTGCTTATTTATGTGCCAGGCATGGCTCTGAATACTTTTACATATATTGCCTAGTTTAATCTCTCAACCTTTTTTTTTAATTGCCCCCCACTCCTGAGAGCCTTTTTAGACATTTTTTTCATGATCATGCTCTCCCCCATGAAATTGTAATACCACAAATATACTGTTGTTGTTTTTAATGTACTATATATATATGTGTCCTTGCTTTCTTAATAAAGAGAATAAGATCTTTTCACCTCCTCCCAAGAAGCATATTCACCCTCATTGAGAAAGCACTCTCTAGAGTGTTCCCTGTGTTATAAATGAGAAAACTAAGGTATAGAGAGGTGTAGTAACTTGTCTAAGGTCGTACCCAGGCATTCCGGTTCTTGTAGTTTATGTTCTTTTCCTGTGGTATATGGCTAGATGGAAGTTAGACCGAAGCCTAATAAGTTTATTCTCATTAAGAAAGTTCTTAAGGGACTTCCCTGGCGACCCCGTGGTTAAGACTCTGTGTTTCCACTGCTGGGGGCACGGGTTCGATCCCTGGTCGGGGAACTAAGATCCCACATGCCGCACAGTGCGACCAGAAAAAAAAAACCCAAAACAAAGAAAGTCCTTAAAATGTTTATATTCCAAGATCATTTAGAGTAGACTGGTTTCTAAGAAGATGTAGTATTTTGGGTGGAATACTGTTGGTGAAAGACTACAACCCACCAACTGTAATGTTAAATTATATTTCTGGTTTGTTTAGCAAAGAATATGGAATCTTGTTGAACTGTGGTGGCCCTCCAAAGCTGGAGTAGATATCTTAGTCCTTGGCGATGGGGTTGGGGCACAGGGCTGTTGGGGGCACTCTCTGCACAAAGGAGGGTCTTGGCATATCCACGAACTTTTATTTTGCACTCAGCATCAAGCAAGATCACATCATCATCTAGTGGAAGAAAACTAAGACTAGGTTTTCATTGTGGAAAATCATGTCTTCATAAGGAGATATGTACTCTGTATTTGGAGTTAATTGCTTATTGAATTGAGCAGAAAAGAAACCATATTATATAAGTTTACTATGAGACTTTGTTGAAAAATGGTGTTAATGTTAATATTGCTAATATTGCTTCCACTTGTGGAATATACAAGCATAATGTATTTCTAATTAAATGATCTTTCCTTCTAATGATGATTCATATGATTTTTAAAACTCTCTCCTAATTTGACTATTATTATGTTATGACTCAATTTTAGAACATGATTAGCCTATCTGTACAAATACAATCCTATATAGACATTTTCTAAGCTAGAATTTTTTTAATTCAGATATAACTGACATTAACATTATATTAGTTTCAGGTGTACATAATGATTTGGTATATGTATACCAAATCATTATGCATATGTATATGCAAAATGTTCAGCACAATAAGTCTAGTAATGTCCTTCACCACACAGTTATCAATACAGTTGTTTTTCCTGTGATAAGAACTTTTAAGATCTACTGTCGTAACAACTTTCAAATATACAGTACAGTATTATTAACTGTAGTCACCATGCTGAACAGTACATTCACAGGTTATAAAATAAAGTAAAAATATTTAATTAAGCCAGAATTTTTGATTACTTTAATGTAAATTTTGACTGGTTAATTGATTTGGTTAGAGTGCCTTGAACATTATTGTAGGTTTGAACTACACGATATTTTGTTCTATTTTATGGTGTGTTGACATAAAAGCACATGAGCTGTTTGATGTTGGGTCATAGCATCACCAAAGAGGACATTCTGAAGCCTAATTTACAATAAGACTGAATTTATGAAGAGTGACTTGAAGTTCCCTGGATTTGTAAAAAGTATGTTGATAAAATCAACTTAGGAAAGTTTCTGCATTTAAAAAAAGTCACACAAAAGCATGAAGTCCTGTATCCATCACCATCATCTGGGACTGATTAAATGCACGAGTAATTTATGCTGGACTTCATGGAGATGAATATTAGTTTTAATGATTTAATTTTAATATTCAGGTTTTCTTTACATGCTTTATAAAACTGATAAAAAGTTATCTGTCTGAGCCTTAAAAGTTCTCTTAACTCTCATGTTAATCAGTGTAGATAACTTACCACTTCTTTTTGCAATCATCTACACATTTATTCCATTACCTATTCATTGTTAAAACTCTTGGTGATTATTCGTTTAGAGGATTGTTGGAGTTACTAAGCCTCTGATTCCTTTTGTTCTTCACACGGCCTCATTTGTCATTCCCATACCACTCTTGCTATTGCATATTAATTGGAGTCTATTTGTAATCTACTTCAGATTTTGTTTTCCTACCACTAATTCCTATCTTCCAAATTACTTCCTCTCATACTTTTGCGATCCTTTGCCCCACTGGGACCCATTGACCTTACCACTTTTAAATGATTCCTTCTTCACTCGTATCCTTGTTTCCTCCTTACCTAGTTTCAGTTTTCATGGTTAATCATTATAATCATTGTCTTGCATTTACCCTCAGATCCTTTTTTCCTCCCCTCACTTCATCATTCTTTGATGAAACCACAACCCTGTTTCAATTTGTCTGCCTATTTATGTCTATACTGGTACAGCTAACTGAAAGAGATTGGAGAAAGACAGCACAAGTAAGCTGACCAGTCTCACTTTAAATTTATGATCATTAACTTGAAATGGACTCTTAATGTTGCCTGCCAGTCATACCATACTTATCTAGTGTTCTTTCTCCCACTCTAAGATGACTGTTTAATACATTCTGAAATCTCCAATACTTCTTCCACCTTTTTCACTCTCAACTGATAGCTTTGCTTCCTACTTAGAAAATTTAAGTGGCCAGAAAATAATTTCTGTAAGTTTCCACTACCATAGATACACACTGACTTGTATCTATGTCCATATATTCTGTCATTTCACCCAGCTAAGGCCAACCCTTCAGTGTACTAGATCCCACCCCTTTTGTCTACTCAAAGACATAGTTGTAGCAATTCTTTCCTTTCTCCTCTGAATCATCAATTTTTCATTCTCTATTGGATTAATCTCATCAACGTTTATAAACATACTATAATTTCTTCTTCAAAACGTCCTGTTAGCCCACTTTGGGCTCCCATCCAATTTCTCTCCTTCCCTTCAGAGCAGAGATCCTTGGAAGCATTGCCTATCCTTGCCTCCGTTTCTTCTTCCCTTGTTCTGTAAGCCCACTCCAGTCAGTCTTTCACCTCTATCACTACACCAGAACTGTTCTCCCCATGTCTCCAGACACTTTCTTTTTTTTCTTCTTCTTTTCTTCTTTTTAGTTTTTTCCAGAGACTTTCTTGTTGCTAAATCCAATGGTGATTTTTTTAGTCTTTGTCTTACTTGATCTGCTGACAATTTTCAACAATTTTGTCACTCCCTTCTCCCTGAAACATTTTGTCACTTGGCTTCCAGGGAAGACATTTCTCTAGTTTTCTCTCTGTCCATTCCTTCTTAGTCTCTTACGCTGACTTGTCCACATCTCCCCAACCTCTGAATGTGGAGTGCCCCAGGACTCAGTTCTTAGATTGCTTCTCTTTTCCATTTTTACTCACTCCCTAGAATTCATGGTTTTAAGTCCTGTCTCTGGTAATGACTCCCAGATTTATTCCAGTCCAGACTTCTCTTGACTCTAGAGGTTTAGTGGCTATCTCAAACGAATATGTTTAAATCTGAGCTCCTGAAACGTCCTACATTTTTAAACTTGCTTCTTCTGCAATCTTCCCCATCTCATTAATGGCAGGTACATTCTTCCAGTAGCTCAGATAAAAAACTTTAATTCCATCGTTGACTTTTCACTTTCATATTTGGTTTATCCGCACATCCTATTGGCTCTACCATCAAAATGTATCCACAATTTGAACTACTTCCTATCACCCTCACTTGCCTTCACTCTAGTCCAAGCCACTGACCTCTCTTATCTAGATTATTGAATTAGCTTCTTCACTGATTTCCTTCCAGCCTGTGCTGCCCTTCAGGCTATTTTCCCCTTAGCAGCCAGAGTGATCCTGTTAAAATAAAACTCAGTTTATATCACTCCTCTACTCTAAATCTTCCAATGGTCAACCCATTGGAAGAGAGTTAAAGCCAAAGTCTTTACAGTGGTCTGTGAGTCCCCACATAGTATCTTGTTTGGTCTGCTCTGGCCAGCTACACTGTCCTCCTTGCTGTTCCTATGAACAATCTAGGCAGGCCCTCATCTCAGAGCCTTTTTGCACTTGGCTTTCCATCTGCCTGAAGTGCTTTTCCTCAGTATACCTGCATGATATATGATATATGGACTTTATGGATAAAGTCCAAGTGTTGGTGACTTTTCCTGCCCTGCTATCTAAAATTCAAACACTCTCCCCAACTCCCAACACATTTCCTTTCATGCTTTATTTTTTCTCCTTAATACTTCTCCAGCATAATATCCTGTTCATTTTGTATCTTCCCCCCTGGGCTATAAGTGCTGTGAAGGCAGAATTTTTGTTTTTTTGTTTATTGTTGCCGAGAGCAATGCCTGGCATGTATTAGGTGCACAGTAGATATTTGTTAAGCAAATATATGTATATGAATGTATACACACACACACACACACACACACACACACACACATATATATGTGTGGATATATTGGCAAGGAATATGTTAAGAAATTAGATGATCACATACTTGTTCCTTGGGTATATTTTTAAATAATTAGAACCTGCCATTATTATGCTGGAGTTGAACTGTTCTTTTTCTTGAAGTTTCAGAAAATGATCAGAGCTTTGAGGTGACCATGACTGCAACCACAGAGGTGGCAGATGATGAGATTACTGAGGGAACTGTGACACAGATCCAGGTATAGTAAGTCTTTTTACTGGATACAAGAAGAGTATCCTTTACACATACCTTAGGTGATAAAATGATGAGAATACATTCTGTCTGACAAAAGAGCAACCACAGAACAGAGGTTGGACTTATTCATTCAGGTTTCCAGTCCCCACATATGTGAGTCTCAGAATTGTAAGCAATGATAGAATTTTAAAATTTATTCCCTGTAGAGTGGTTCACATCTGTTGAAGCAGATGATGCATGGGCATTCTTTATCCACTTGGAG
Source organism: Balaenoptera borealis (assembly GCF_965194805.1). Classification (NCBI taxonomy): domain Eukaryota; kingdom Metazoa; phylum Chordata; class Mammalia; order Artiodactyla; family Balaenopteridae; genus Balaenoptera; species Balaenoptera borealis. The sequence continues at coordinate 53,092,699 of NC_138864.1, forward strand.
TGATCTCATTTGAGCTGTTAAATAACTTTAAATTTTATCTACCAGTTATATATGCTATTGATTGGGATATAAAACTTTTTCAGATAAGTTTTACCCAGCAGTTATCTGTAGTGACAGATTTAGAACGGCTCCATGTATTCTCTGCCCTAATGTGAATGAAAGCTGGTTATTTCAAATAGATTTTAATTATAACAGTTGTAGGTAAGGTAGTTCCTTTTGTGCCTGTAGGACTAGATACATTTTACCGCATGTTAAGAGGTTAAGTAATAATTAGCCCTTTTTCCTACATGAACTTCTTTATTTGTCTCATGACTTATTTCTGCCAAAAGTAATCAGAATTCTTTGCTGTCTTCAGTAACCAACAGCTTAAATATATTTTACTTGTAAGTTTATTTCTGGCTGATTGTCCTTTCTTTTTACTAGCTGTCCTTTTGCTTCATCTCTTCATTTAATAAAATACTTCTAAGTAGACAGTAGACATTGTACCATTATTTTTTGTATGTGAAGCATCACAGTGACCCTTCAGTTAAGAAGTAAAGTAGTTACAAGTTGATATGTAACATCAGGGACTAAGGACATCTCAGGTAGGTGTACTGTGAATGGTTTGCAGTGGGGAGCTTCAGAGTGGTTCCAGAATGACAGGATTTCCAGAGAAGCAAGTCTCCAAAATGCTTCAAACAGCTTTGAGCCAGGCTGGAGATCTCATAATCTACCCTTGGGTTTCAGTGGGAATTTGGACAGAAATTTTTTTCTAAACCCTCAGAAATAATAGGGCACATTCTTTCTTCAAAATGGGTCTTGTCAAATTCATTTCAGATTCAAAGACTATGTAGTCTCACTTCCATTCCATTTTTAGCACATTGAAAATAACTATATACATATGTGTGATTTGGTTTACAACCTAGCTATTATAAGGTTAAGCAGTAGCAGTGCTAGTTAGACAAGTTATATGGTTTTGTTTGGATTATTTCTGAAGACTTAATGAATTACAATTTAATATTAACCTCTTGGTTTGTTATTACCATTTTAATGAACAAAATAATTAATAATTTCTGAATTTTTTTAATAAGATTAATATTAGGTTGGGAGTGAAAGTCAGCACAGTTAGATGTTCAGAAATAGTGTGCTTTTTGCTGTGCCCTTTTGTGTCAATCTAGGTGTAGTTATTTCACGTAGTTTAGTAGCTAATGCCCCTTCCCTCATTCCACTGGTGGGATGAGCTTGAAAAACAATTAGAAACTAAAAACATTCCCAATGTATGTAGTACTTTGTGGTTGCAAGAGGTATTTAGTGAATGAAATACTTATTTTTAGATTTCTAAGCCTGTATATATTACAGATAGGAAACCCTACAACCAACTCAAAAAAGCTTCATTTAGAAAGCAACAGCATGCTAATAAAGCCTGAGTAACTTTAAAAGATTTATGTATAAAGTAGCGAAAAATGGGGGTAAAATACTATAAAATTTATTACTATTTACAATACTAAAATACTTACTACTAAACTTATTACTAAGTATAGATAGATAGCCTTTCAGGTACCTAAGTCTCCTTCTATACTCACTTTTATTGACAGTGCTGAATATTACTGCTAAAATTTAATAATTATTTACTTCATTTCCTGGCTTTTCATGTTTAACGTTATATGGTTTAAGTAATAATTGTAAGTCTTCTTCAGAAAAATTTGAGCCATAAAGCATAAAGTGTTTGCCCAAAGACAGTGATTAATTGGCATGACAGATTTCTTTGTGAGATTCATAGAGTGGGCTTTGCTGTATATTTAGACTCACTTTGGAAAATGGTGATTTTATTCTTTTAACGAACTAATTAATATAAGAGATCATCTCAGGATATTTTCTACATTACATTTCTTAAAAGTAGGTATTATATGTATCAAGGTCTTTTGATAGGTCTCTGTATTGCCCTTGATGAATAACTCCTGTGTCAAATCTTACAGAATTGTGATCTTCATAATATAAGAGGCCTTGGATATCATCTTTCTAGTCTGTCTCAATTCTCAGCTTTATAAAGTCCTCTTAATCTTTAAAAGAAAAAGATCTAAAATGTATGATGCATAAATACAGGGTTATAAAACTTTTCATGTTTGTTCCAGTGATGTCTAGCTTTTGCCTATGGTTTTAAAAAACAACATTTTCATAAATACAAAATATTCATTACCACCAAATATAAAAATAAAGTAGGTGACAGTAGAGGCATGGCTTTTCTCCTCATTGTGCTTTGATTGTTCATGGACAATTTCTCTGTTTTCGAAGTGAGATGGGTTTCATATCTTCTTGAAAGTAGAGATCCAGTTTCTGCCTACTCAAAAAACAGTTCAAACTTTGTTAGGACTTACCTCCAGAGAGTGACATAGGTTAGTAGTTGATCCAATCCAGAGACAAAACTGGGTTGAGTGGTCACTAGGCATGTGACTCTCCCCTTATCCTGGTCTGCCTGTAATAGGTTCATACCTGATATGGTAGCACTGTTGCTAAATCTTCTTCACTTACACTATAGCTCTCTTTAGCCCAAGGCCAAGTCTCTTAAAAACAGCTTTGTTCCTGCAGAATTTGCTGGATTAGGTATGTCCTTAATTGAAAATGTACCTGGTGGGCTTCCCTGGTGACGCAGTGGTTGAGAACTGCCTGCTAATGCAGGGGACACGGGTTTGAGCCCTGGTCTGGGAAGATCCCACATGCCACGGAGCAGCTGGGCCCGTGAGCCACAACTACTGAGCCTGCGCGTCTGGAGCCTGTGCCCCGCAACGGGAGGGGCCGCGATAGTGAAAGGCCCGCGCACCGCGATGAAGAGCGGTCCCCGCACCGCGATGAAGAGTGGCCCCCACTTGCTGCAACTAGAGAAAGCCCTCGCACGAACCGAAGACCCAACACAGCCAAAAATAAATAAATAAATAAATAAAGTAGCTATAAAATTAAAAAAAAAGAAAATGTACCTGGTGAGCTTCCCTGGTGACGCAGTGGTTGAGAATCCGCCTGCCAATGCAGGGGACGGGTTCGAGCCCTGGTCCGGGAAGATCCCACATGCCGCGGAGCAACTAAGCCTGTGCGCCATAACTACTGAGCCTGGGCTCTAGAGCCCACATGCCACAAGTACTGAAGCCTGTGCGCCTAGAGCCCATGCTTTGCAACAAGAGAAGCCACCGCAATGAGAAGTCCACGCACAACAACAATGAGTAGCCCCTGCTTGCCACAACTAGAAAAAGCCCGTGCACAGCAACGAAGACCCAGCACAGCGAAAAATAAATAAAATACATAAATTTTTTAAAAAACAAAAGAAAATGTACCTGGTGATAGCTTCATAAATATACTGAAAGCCACTGAATTGTATACTTTACAGGGTGAATTTTATGATGTGTGAATTGTATCTCAATAAAGCTTATTTTTTAACTACACATTTCTCATGCAGACTGTTTTACTACAATAATAATAGAAAGTAGTACCATATAGTTCTTTGAAAGAAGGTACATTAAGGAGGGTAGGAATCAGCTCTAGAGGTTGGCTAAAACAAAGTTGTCAGTAAACAATAAGCAGATCATGATTTTGCAGTAACATCTTTTGAGTTAGCCTGTTAATCCTTTAGATTTAGCAACAGATTACATTACAGATGACTATATATTTAGGTAGCAAACTACCTGTGAGGATATGAATAATCATGACATCAACCCCAGCATTTTCATTTTATTTTATATGTGAGTTTGTTTTACATATATAAACATACAAATGGCTTTGAGTATCCTGTACTGTATTAATTTAAATGCTTAATGGAATCTTAGCCAATATTCTCTAAAATTCAAGCTACTAGTACTGACTTACTTGCTTAAATGAAGGTCATATTTTGTTAATGCAGATAATTTTGTTTTCATACTTGTCTTATTAAAAGAGCAAGAAAATATTTGTCTTTATAAATTCAATATAATTTTATTATATCTAAAACACATGGATTTCACATTATTAGAGTTTTATAGTGCTTAGCATTACAAACAAAGATGAATCAGGTTGGGTATTAAATCAGGCTGCTACTTTTTTTTTCTCTTTTACCTTTTCAAGATTCTACAGAATGAGCAACTAGATGACATATCTCCCTTGGGTAATGAGGAGGTTTCAGCAGTTAGCCAAGCATGGTTTACAACTAAAGAAGATAAGGATTCTCTAACTAACAAAGGTAAGAGATACTGTGAATTTTAGTGTCCAGCGGAAAAAATTGACGTTAAGAAGAGCTTGTAGTCATAAGGATTCTGAGTTGGGCCTTCATAATTATGGTTGAGTAGTTACAGTAATTGAGCCTTTTCTAATTAAATTTGGCTCTGAATGGGACCATGAAACCAATATTCATTTTTCAATAATTGATCATTAGTTCTCTGATATGAAGTAGGTTATAAACAGATGCACAGTGGTGTCATTTAAAAGACAATTCAGTTATTGCTTATGGGACTGGGAAGTCAAGCCTTTTTTCAAAGTTCTGCTACTAACTTTGGTCTCATAAGTGGCTTAGAGGTTTAAAGTAATGGTGTTTATAGTGCTGCTGTGCTCGTAAGGATTGCTAAGGAAGTTACTGCAACAAAGTGGAGGTTGTATATATGCCACTCTGAAGTAAGGAAAGGAAACAAAAAGTATGTAAATTGATTGTTTTCAACCACTGTACAGTAAGTACTCATTAAGAATAAATTATTCACTTCACCCACTGTACAGTAAGTACTCATTAAGAATAAATTATTCACTTGGTATCCAATATATTATGTTTACCTTGTCCTAGAATCTTTTATACATGTTTTTTGCCCATAAAATTTATTTTTCACTGGGGAAATTTTTCAGAAAGTTTTGAGGGTGATTTGGCTTTTGTACTTGTAAGTCCTATACTGCTGAAAGGATAAGAGATGTAACTAAGAGGAAGTGATATTTTTTATGAATCTTTTACTTATCATTATCTCTACTTAGTAGGGTCAAATGTATTCTTTCTTAAAAACCAGAGGTCACAAAAGCAACTTTACCTGGGGATTTTTCAGATTTCAGATGAGTGAGACATTAAATTAGCTACATTTTATTCCTCTCAAGGAATAATATTTTCTATAGCATTACTTGTTTTCTTTTAAAGGACATAAATGGAAGCAGGGGATGTGGTCCAAGGAAGAAATTGATATTTTGATGAACAATATTGAACGCTATTTGAAGGTATCTTATGGCATATTTTTTTGTTTCACTAATTTTTTCATCGCCAATTGCAAAAAATATCAAAGCAGCGTATTGTATATAGTACTTAGGAGCTTTTCAGTAATTAAGTAATGGATGACTGGCTAATATGTTGTAGATTAATAATTCTCAGTTGTATGATTACAGTATATTTTTAAGCACATTTTGAATTCTCAGTTTAAAATAGCTTTATTGCTTTAGTTAATACCCTGAAGTTTAGACAAAATTTTAATAGCCTCTCAGAATCTTAAAGCCCCATCTTTTCAAGCAACCTATAAATTAAGGTTTAAATTTATGTTGTATAAAGTCTAAGATATGCATCTTCTTTGAATGAGTTTATGACATCACACTAGTCTTTCCCCTTTAAAAAAAAAATTTAGTTCATTTTCATATTCAAGCTTATATCCTGTTACCTTAGTCATCCTCTTCATTAAATGTCTGATGAGAACAGAATTTTTGAAGCACTAGAAATGTGAATTGCTTTAACAAATAGTGTTGGCCTTCAAATGCCTGCCAACAGTCCATGTGGAAATTCTGAAAACAGGTGAAGAATGATATAAGGCTCTGTACCCTGTGAGTGATAACATGTTGTTAATTCTTCATGAGAACAAAGAAGGAAGAGTTTATTCTCAGGGTTAGGACAGTTATGGAAAATATTTGGAAGAGCAGGATTTGAGCTAAGTTTTAAAGAAAGGGGTGGGAGTTAGGGGTAGAATAGGGCTGGAGGGAACAGCATAAGTAAATGATGAGCGTCGGGGATTCAGAGTTCAAACCCAGAGTATGTTAAATTAACCGCTTTAACCCGAACCAAGATAACTAGCTTCTAGAACTTGGGCTTTGAAGTCCAGACCAAAGAATTAGAATTCTATCCTATAAGAAATGAGAAGAACTGGTAACTCAGTTTAGGGAGAGTTCGGTCGGGTAGATCTGTGCTCTTCTCAAGGAAATCTTTCCAGAGACTTGCTGACCATCCTAGTAATGGAGTTATGTTCAAATAGTGCATGTTTGAAATGGAGACCATTACCATTGTTTGGGAATGGGAAGTGTACAGAGTTTATTTAACTATTCTCCTCTTGTTTGATACTTAGTTTATGTACAATTTTTTACTATTTTAAATACACTGCAGCCTAGAATGTCCATGTTCTTAAGCTTAATTTTAAGCTGCACTCCTCCCTAAACTACACTTTATAAATTATAAAGAGTAAAAAACTTTAATTCTTTATTAGTGAAGAAAGATCCTTCCCACCAAGCTAATTGTTTTAAGAGAAACAGAAATATAGTGACCATTGAAATGTATCTAGAAGTGTATTAAAAGTTGTCCACTGATCACAAACACTTAAGTTAAAATTTGAAAAATGCTACAGGTATGGATAAGGTAGCAACGAATTGGTAAAAACACTGAATTTGGGGAATTAAGAAGCTGGTTTCTTGTGTAGGAGATTGGAGTAGATGATTTCCAAGGACTCTTTCAGCTTTATGATTAAGACTTTTAGATACCCATTTCAGGTGACCAGGTGAGAGTAGTAAGGACTTTACGATAGTTGAAATAGAATTGGCAGGGAAAGGCAGATAAGCAAGTAGTCTCTAAGGAAGCCTGGTGACTGAATATTGGTGAAGAAGGAAAATGAGGAGTGGGAATAATTAAGGGTTTTTTAAAAATTGAAGATGTTTGGGAGAATGATGATAGAATTGTCAGAAATAGGAAATGTCCATAAAGATATACTGATCTTGGGAAAAGCTAATTTGTTTGATTTTGATTTTTGACTGTGATTTTCATTATGTGGTGCTCTTACAGGAACATTGTGGAGCTATTTTTAAACCAATTAATTAGGTATCATATATTCCATATTTTGGGTAAAAGGATAAGGTATTGTCACAAGCAACAAGAAAAAAAAGGGCAGAAAAATCTTTTCATCTCACTATAATATCATCCCACAACACAGTGCCTTGCATGTAGGTACTTGTAAATATTTAGGTTTAATTGTTTGCAGAATTGAAAATGCGTAAAACAACTTTAGAAAAGATTCTAAATTTTTAAAGTTTTTACTGTGAAATTTAATACATTCAGAAGAGTGTTTAAAATGCATATCAGTGTAATTTTACCTGTTTTGAAATTTACGTAAGTTGATTGATTCTCTGGGTATTCTGTAACTGGCTTCTTTTGTTCAATATTGTGATTTGGAGACCCATCCCCTGTTGATTTTTTTTTTTTAGCTTTCATCATGCAAATATATATACCATAAGTTACACGTTCCACAGTTAATGGTCATTTGGGTTCTTTTTAGTTTTTTGCTATTAATTTGTGTAAATGGTATTTTATTATGGGTTTGATTTTTATTTCTCTGATTACATATTTTTATATGCTTGTTGGCCATTTGTGTTTCCTCTTTGAAATTCCTGTTTGTGTCTTTTATCAGTTTTTTCTGTGGGGTGGTTTATGTTTTTAATTTCTGTGACGTTCTTAATGTATGCTGGATACTAATGGTTTTTTGGTTGTGTTACAGATATCTTGCCCCATTTAGTGGCCTGTCTTTTCCTTCTCTCTAGGTATCATTTGATGAAAGAAGATTCTTAATTCCAGTGTCAAAATTATCATCTTTTTACTTCTGTGTTTTTGCATGCTTGTTTAAGAAATCTTCCCCTGCCTCAAGGGCATAAAGATATTCTCACATATATAGTTTTGCCTTTCACACTAATTTTTTTCCTGTGGGTATGAGATAGGGTTTCAATGTTATTGTGGGTTGTGGTTGTTTTTGTTTTGTTTTGTATGGATGATAATTGTCCCAGCATCATTAGGGAATGTCAGTCTTTTCCCAGTCTACAGTATCCATTCTGTCCTACTCAAACTTCCACAGATGTTTCTAGGTTTTCTAATTTGTTCTTAGGTTCAGTTTCATACCTGCACCAGTACAGCTCTGTCTTCAGAAGTCCCAATACCTGACGGGGCAGGTCTCTTCATGAGTGTCTTGGCTGTTCTTGGCCCTTTGCTCTTCCATTATAAATTTAGAATCAACCTGCAAAGAATGAAAAACTGTTGGAATTTTTATTGGGACTACATTGAATCTGAATCAGTTTGAAGGGAATTAACATCTTTGTAATATTCTGACTTCCTCTTGAAGAACATTTTATAGCTCTCCGTTTTAATTAGTTCCTCTTTAATGTCAGTTGATAGTTTTATGTTTCCTCCTTAAAGGAATTGCATAACTTGCCTAAGATTTAGTCTTAATGCTTTTTTAATTTTGATGCTATTATTAGTGGGAAGTTTTAAAGATTTTTTATGAGCTTTGTCTAGAAATACAAATGACTTCATTGATTTTGTAACCAGCATTCTTGCTAAGTACTCTTAAATAATTTTTGATTATAGATGTTTGGGTTTCTACATATATAACATCTGTAAATGATTCTTTTCTAATCTTTATGCTTTTTTAAAATTGGGGTATAATTGATGTACAATATTATATAAGTTTCAGGTGTACATAGTGATTTACAATATTTAAAGGTTATACTCTGTTTATAATTATTACAGTCTTTATGCTTTTTGAATGTTGGATTTTATGATTGCTCTTTCCATACCTATTGAGATTTTACTTTTTTTTCCATAAATCTCATGTGATTAATTGCTAATTTTTCTGAAATTAATACAAACTCATATTCCTGGAGTAAGCTTACTTTTTGCATTGATTATTAACCTTTTTATACATTACTGAGTTCAGTGTGCTAAAATATTTTGAGGATTTGGGGGATCGATTTTAATGAATGAGCTTGGCCCGGAAGATCTTTTCTGAAACTCCCCTTGTCTGGTTTTGCTATTGAGATTATGCTAGCCTAATCAAATGAGTGGGGAATTGTCCCCGCTTTTTATCTTTTTTTTTTTTTTTTAAATAAATTTATCTATTTTTATTTTTGGCTGCATTGGGTCTTCGTTGCTGTGCGTGGGCTTTCTCTAGTTGCAGCGAGCGGGGGCTACTCTTCGTTGTGGTGCTCATTGCGTTGGCTTCTCTTGTTGCCGAGCACGGGCTCTAGGTGCGCAGGCTTCAGTAGTTGTGGCACGTGGGCTCAGTAGTTGTGGCTCACAGGCTCTAGAACGCTGGCTCAGTAGTTGTGGCGCACGGGCTTAGTTGCTCTGCGGCATGTGGGATCTTCCCAGACCAGGGCTCAAACCCATGTCCTTGCTTTGGCAGGTGGACTCCCAACCACTGTGCCACCAGGGAAGTCCCACCCCCTTTTTATCTTTAGGATAGTTTAAAATCAGAATTATGTTTCTCTTAATTGTTTGGTAGGATTTACCTGTAAAGTCATCTTGGCCTGGTGTTTTCATTGTGGGAAAATTATTAATAACTGATTAAATTTTCTTCATGGTCTGTGTTTATTAGATTTTCTTTCTCTTCCTGAGTCAGTTGGTAAGTTGACTTTTTCTAGGAATTCATACATTTATATAAGTTTTCAAATTTATTGCCATAAAATTTTCACAATGTTCAACTATCTAATCTCTGTAGCATCTCTCCTTAGGTGCCATTTTTCATCTCTAATATAGTTTTGTCCTTTTTTTTTTTTTTTTTAAGTTTTGCCATAAGTTTATCTTTTTGTTTTTATTTAGTCTCATGGATCTTTTCAAAGAACCAATTTTTAGCATTGCTCATCCTTTCTATTCTTGATTTGATTATATTAATTTTGTTCTTATGATTTCTTCCTTTTCTACTTTCTTTAGATTTAATTTTTTGTAATTTTAAAAGGGGTTGGCAGGACTTTATTGAATTATATACAACTTATTTTTGGAACATTTAAGTATCATTGTATTATCTCTTGCAGCATTTTAAAGTCTATATTTGACTTATTAATGAATTATCAATATGTTATTTTTCTAAATGCCATTGATGATTTTAACATAAAAAAACTTTTAAAAAGCATAGTATATCCATATGCATTTTATCAGAAATCCCTAAATCAAAGAAATGTAACCCATTTAGGCACGCGGAATAAAAGATGCTACAGAAATCATCTTTGAGATGTCAAAAGACGAAAGAAAAGATTTCTACAGGACTATAGCATGGGGTCTGAACCGGCCTTTGTTTGCAGTTTATAGAAGAGTGCTTCGCATGTATGATGACAGAAACCATGTGGGAAAGTATGAAAACTTGTAATGCTGCATGTTTTCATGTAATTTAGGGGTAATATTTAAGGAACTATTTTTTTAAATAAAATTATGATCAAAGCCTTAATTGAAGATAGTTATGAATTACTGTTGAGTGATGTTAGTATTTTTATTGTCCAGGTCCATGTTGTAAATACGGTGAAACCTCATTACAATAAGGCCTCTTTTAGAAATTAGAATCTAAATTACTTTATATAGGTTTAAGACCTAGCTGACTTAATACATCAAAGTCTGCTTTGTAGTAAAGTAACATTATAAAAAGTATAGTAGTGGTTAAAGATTTAGGAAGTATAAAAAGAACTCTAAATTCATTGGTAACATTTTTCCTGTTCATTTCTATAGTATAACATTTCCTAGGTCAGTGACTTTTTTTTTTTTTTTTTTTTTTTTAATAAAACCAGAGTAGAAAATAGCTAAATTTCTGGATATAATGCGTGGATTTCTGTTATCGGTAATATCTGTGGGAAGCCATCATATCTTCAATGCAATGATAATATGGTGTTGTTGACATATTTTAAATTTCTCTTTGGGAGTTTTAGGTGGTAGTAGTGTGGCTTACTAGATACTGCTTTTAAAAAGAACATTGCATTGGCTATATTGAGTACTTACCCACTAAAAAGAAAGCCTTTACATGGAGCAAGAATATGTCAGTTGTCCATGCATGGGTAGAGAAAATAAAGAGAACTTAAAATTTTTCAGTGACTTGTGAGAATTGACCATAGATTTTCTTTTTAGCTCCAGTTTACCATGTCATCCATAAGTCTTTCAGAATAACTATGATATTAGAGTACCTAAACCTAACTTGAAATAATGCAAGAGTTAGGCAGCATAAGAGAAAATATGTTTTAAATGTTGAATTTTCCTAGAGAAAATTGTTACAGTGCTCACTTTTATTATAGCTTAAAATATTTGTTGTGGGTTTTTTTAATAGAGGCATTAATTTTGATTTTTATTAATCTACTTTGAAATTGGTTACTTTAAAAATGTTATCAATATGCTAAGTGACTTAACATTTGGCTCCCTAAGTGAAATTCTGATTTTTATTAAGTTTGTTAGCATTCTTTGTTTTAATTGATCTTTTAAAAATTTCTTTAAATTTCTAGATACACACCTGAAGAAATTGAAAAGCTCAAGGAGTAAGTTTAACTTTCTTTTTTTCATTAGTTCTGATAGTTGTGTTTTAATTTTTTAAAATATTTTGTGTTTTCTAAAGTTTTACTTTGAAAATGTCAAGAGATTTTTGGTAGACTGGTATAATTTAATCCTGCTGTTAAGCATAGTTGACCGTGTAAAGAACTTATCAAATCTATATCTGCACAGAGTAGCCATGTCCATACGTTGTCTTCTCTTGTTGTTAGTAACCAAATGAAATGTGTCCTTAGACCACTAATAGGGGTTACAGAAGAGATTAGATCACCATTCTTGGTGACCTGAAGACTAAGTCTGGGGAACTTACATACCAGGATCAAAACCAGGGTTGTGCTAATGGCTTAGTTTAGAATGGCGAGTTGGCAAATGTTTCACTGGCTATCTGGGCTGACTCTACCTTATACAGTCTTATTTTGCAGGAAACATAATTTTGGGACCATAAAGTATGGGTTAATGGATTGTATGGATCATGAAAAAAAAAACCCGAAGGCTGATCCTGTTTATGATAATAAGGACTTGTGAAACTGTTTCAGGTGTCTGAGAAGAGCTTGTTAGGAGTGCTCAAAAGGGAAAAATCTGGGGATTGCCTGGGAGATTGTGTCAATAACCTGAGGGGAAATTTGGTCTTTTTTGAACACATATCCAAGTTACTTATTTCTTCTCTGACCCAGGAAAAAGGCAATTGCTGCCTGTTTTTTTTTCACCCACAGACAACTGTGGACCCCAAAAAAAGGCCACACTTTCAAACTTTGGCTCTCAAAGTATTGCTGCCCACAACTTCCAAACCAGTCAAATGGGAAGAAGAAGAATGAAGAATAAATGATGAAATTAAAAGGGAGAAAACAGTTGAACCAAATGCTGATTGGCAGACTCTTGTTTTAGGCTCCGGATAAAGCATGGCAATGACTGGGCAACAATAGGGGCGGCGCTAGGAAGGAGTGCCTCTTCTGTCAAAGATCGGTGCCGACTGATGAAGGACACTTGCAACACAGGTACTGTGAGTGCCACTGGTGTTTTTTGTCACCATTTGAGCCCCCTGCCCCTTCAGATACTGCTTTCTCTTCTGTTCTGGAAAGAGATTTGCCATTCATTGTAGTTGAGGTTTTATTTTCTAGTGTCCTTTTTCTTTAGATAGACCCAACTAATCCTTTATTTTTGTGCTCTGTGTAGTAAGGTGATATTTTTCACAGGGACACATCTCCTCAGTTTCAAAGGTTTTATTTAGGTCTAGCATGTTTCCATTTTGTAGCAATTCAGAACTGCTCCAGTTGGGGAAGTAATTATTTTTAAGTCTAATAGGTACTTCTAAGGCATATATGTAGGAAGTAATTTTAATTTAAGCCCATCTAACTATTGAACTTATGTTGGTAACAGCTTATCAGCTCATATTTATGAAAAACTGTAGTTCCAGGCAGGTCCCAACTTAGGAAGAAGCTGTGTTCCAGAGGTTTGTATGTATTTTGCTTATTTCAAATTCAAAGTACATTTTTCCGTAGAAAAAACTCGTGATTGGTGTTTCAGACCACAGATGCCCAGTCAATTCGTAATGTATACAGATGTACTAATTGATGATAGATACTGTTAAACCTAACCTTTATATGACCAACAACAGTATTCAGGCTCCACCACCAACTCTCACTTACCTTTCTGAGCCTCAGTTTCCTCTATAAAATGAAGAAGTTAGAATAGATGATTTCATAGTTCCCTTTTTAGCTCTAATTTTTTCTGAAGGATCCATAATCTGTGCTCAGTCTTTCAATTAGAAAAATAGTTCTCAAGCTAGGCTTGAGCTTCCAGGGAATATAATTTTTGTCCTCACCCCCTACCCTGCTGAAGTGGAGTCAGGAACGTTTCCTCCTTAACCACTCCACCAGCACTATTACCTATAAGGCAATGAAAACATAAATTCCACCAACTCTAATTCTGTAGTGAATGACAGCTTAATGAATGAAGCAGGAATGGGAGCTTTAGATCTACGATGGGACCCCAGAGGTTCATGTAAGACACTGAGTATAGAACCCCTTTTGTGAGCATAATGGAAAAACACTATGCCATTCCCTGATTGCCAGCCTCAGGGAATGCTCTGCCTGTTAACTTGCCTTGTTGCTATGTATCCTTTTGGATCAGGAGTTTTCTCTTTGGACCATGCCATGAGATGGCAGTCTGAGTTTCCCCTTCCTTTTTTGCCATGCTAAAATAGGAGAGCAGGACTTTGTCTTGAATCCATGATATCCAGAACGGTGCCTAGCACATAGATATTCAGTATATATTTGTTGAATGAATGAATACCTGAAAGGCAAGCACATAGCCTTTTTGAAATTTTCCAGAAGTTTTCAGCTACTAGTAACAAAATGGAAACAGAGTGGAAGACATTTTTAAGAGGTTTTCTTTTTTTTTTCCTGTTTTTCTGCTTAAGCTTTTTTAAGAAAAAGGCTAATAGGAACATGTGATATTATTAGTGGGTTTATGGGTTCAAAAAAACTGAAATAGAAATATGTTTGGTTACCAGTCTCAGACTTATATTTTATCACAGTAGCTTGGAGTTGGGAAAGGAGATGGTATAAACCTAGTTTTTATTTTTACTGAAATGGGTGGGAAGCCATAGGTGTTACTCTACTTGTCCCTCCTCTTTCATTCCTGTAAATAATGGTCTCTATTGAGCTTATTACTTCACTTCTGCAGAGCAGGGAATCTTAGGTGGGACTAAGAAAAAAGTATGAATTTTTGTGTCCATCAAGCCATCAATGGAACACTTCCCAGTTAGGACTTAGTATAACTTGAGAAAATATAATTTTTTCTAGCTATGTTTTGAGTAGTTTTTCTTTCCTTAAAGAGTCAGTCAGTGCTTTCTATTAGGAGTCTGTATTTTCTTTTGTAGTACTAAGAACCTTACTGGGTTAGTAACTGTCTTAGCAGGTATATGCAGGTTTTCCATGTTTCTTTCAGAAATAATTCTAATACTACTGCATACTTCCCATCAGTCTTTTGAAATACAGGGCTGAATCTGATTTGCAAAACAAGGAGAAGGTAGCAGTGGTAGTCTGGATGATTTCCTTCTTTCAGGGAAGTGGACAGAAGAAGAAGAAAAGAGACTTGCAGAGGTGGTTCATGAATTGACAAGCACTGAGCCAGGTGACATAGTCACACAGGGTGTGTCTTGGGCAGCTGTGGCAGAACGAGTGGGTACTCGCTCAGAAAAGCAGTGTCGTTCTAAATGGCTCAACTACCTGAACTGGAAACAGAGTGGAGGTACTGAGTGGACCAAGGAAGATGAAATCAATCTCATCCTCAGGTTTGTGTCCTAAATCTTTTAATAACAAAAGCTGCTTAATTGCTGTGGCTATCTAGATTGGCTTTCCTCTTTTGGTTTCCATAGATGCCTAATGTCTGAAAAGCATCCTTTCCATAGAGAGCCACTGTTTAAAATCCTAAATATTTCATATTGAGCTCTTTTTTGTTTTGTTTTGTGTTTGTTCCTTTTTTAGTGGATTTAGTGCTCGTGTAAAGTACCAGATTGAAGGCGTGGAGACTGAAGTCCTCTCTATATCCGCAGAACAGGTATGGCACAGGCAGCGGCAGTGCAGCTTTTCCACTGTCCCACCAATGTGCCTCAGTCCTAGCCAAGAGGGACCATGTTGAGGGTAAGAGGGCTATCAGTCTCCATGCCCTTCAATCTTTGGCTACTATGCTAAGATTGCCCAGTCCACAGTTACCCCACACCTTCAAATTGGACCAAATTAGACACTTCCATTTCATACATATCCAAAAATAGCTTTAAGATAATCCCAAGTTTATTTTTTACATTAGTTAGTTTAACCATTAAGACTCAGAAACTCAAATGAGCAAAAATACCAGCAAGAAAATATCTGAGACACTTAAGTAGTAGAAGCTGCTTTTGTGGCTACACCCTACTGAAAATCAAGATCCTGACAGTTAAAACTAGAAAACAAATAGACATTAAAACCCCAAATTTAGTTGTACTATTTTGTATTGATTGTGGTTTTTTGGGTTGCAGCCTGAGTATTGTTTTTATCTTTTTATCACTTCGTTTTGAGTTTCGTTTTTAATATAGTTTTTTCCAGCTAGTCATCTTTATAAATAGTTCCTTTCTAAATAATTTTGTTTATTTTACAAATGGAAAAGCTCAGATCTAGGAAATAACTTATTGTAACACACTATAAAACATTGTAGAACACTATACAACTAAACCTGTCCTTATCTTATTCTAACCTTTAGCTATTCCCTTTCCTTCACTGTGCTTCCTCTGGTTCTGACCATTTATGGTACAGCCCATTGGTGGTACCATTAACAAGGCTGCTACTGTGATGTCATAGCTCTTAGCTCTGGAAGCAGGTCTGCACTCCTGCAATCCATCCTTTCCTGTGTACCTGAACGGTAGCATCTCAGTGACACAACCTGCCATTCCCTTTATTGCCAGTGCCGTCACCTGTAGTTAGAGGAGGGTTCTTATGGAGAAACAGACATCTAACAGATGCTTATTTTGTAACTTGTAGGATAGCAGAGCTTGATGTAGCTGATGAAAATGACATAAACTGGGATCTGTTAGCAGAGGGATGGAGCAGTGTCCGTTCACCACAATGGCTTCGAAGTAAATGGTGGACCATCAAAAGGCAAATTGCAAACCATAAGGATGTTTCATTCCCTGGTAATGTATTATTTGCTTCTTAAGTCCTTCCTTTTGTCTTACTCTATTTAGTCCTCAAGGAATTAGAGGTTAGAAGTTCTTTGCCTCAGCTGAAGAGATATGAATCATAGTAGGTTTTTACTTCAACCTCTGCCCTATTTCTTTGGGTAACTGTCTTCCCCTGAGAAGAGTTGATATGATTTATAATTCTCAAAGCACCAAAGATAAACTATACACATCTACACACATTCTTATCCTCTCACATAAACTATGAAGAGGAAATAAATTTTACATGTATATTTTCACTGTATACAAAGATGTAAGAACTTACATTTAAATCAACTTTTACGAATTGAATAATTTCAGATATCTTAACTGAGTTAGAGAAATTCTGTGGTGATGTATTTTGTAGAACAAAAGCTTGCAAATTTCTAATTTCATTTGTTATGTAAATCTAGATATCTTAGGTTTGCTTAAGTGAGATATAGCATACTTTCCACTTCACTGTCTGCTTTGTTCTTAGACACGGAACTAAATTGTAGAGTCTGTGTGATTTAGGTAATCAGATTCCCTCCCATTGGTATAGTGCTCCAACTTCCATTTTTGCAAAGGAAAATTAAATGCTGAGGAATTTGGCTTGATGAAAATGTGATTTTTTTTCTTTAAATACCCAGTTATAAATTTATATTACATTTTAAAAATTATAAATTCTGGTATAACCAGGAGAGTGAATGAATACTAATGTAACATGAACCCAGCCAGATTGCAGCATTACCTGAGAGGATTGATGTAGTTTATCATGATTAGTAGAGGAGTTGGCTTTCCTGTACAAGAACTCAAGGCAGTTGCATACCGTTTGGAAAAGTTCAGCTGCTACTCTGGAGTTGTAAGTTAGACTCACAGCCAACTGATTATGTTCTTGCAGTGGCTAAAAAGTGCCCAGGGTTGGGGGAGGGAGAGTAGTAGACTATTCATTGCTGAATGAAAATAAGTTAATTAGCATTACCAATATTCTCCCTAAATAGTAAGAATTTTATCAAGAAGTCCTAGGGCATAGAAAATGTCTTATTTCCATGTTCCTTACAATGGCTATTAATTCATCTTTGATGGCAAAAACAGTATCATGTTATGAATTTTTTTAATCTCTTTTGACGGATGTTTCCAAAAATTTCCAGACAGGTTGTAGTTTTTAAATATTTTTATTGTTATTTTGGTAAGATCACATATCCAGTATACAATTATTTATTCCAAATACTTTCCCTCCTTACCCCCCACCTCCCTTGCTGCTTAGATGGTGGTCTGTCGGAGAATCAATGTTCTTTTTGTCTACCCATCTCCCTTCAGTCTTGATAAAAGGTCTTAAACAGTTACATGAGAATCAAAAAAACAACCCAACGCTTTTGGAGAATAAATCAGGATCTGGAGTTCCAAACAGTAATTCCAATTCCAGCGTACAGCATGTTCAGATCAGAGTTGCCCGCCTGGAAGACAATACAGCCATGTCTCCAAGCCCCGTGACGGCCCTGCAGATTCCAGTCCAGATCACCCATGTCTGTAAGTAACATCCAGACTCCATGCTGTTTGAACTATATGATTTCGTTAATGGCTCTGACACCTTTCAGTCTTCTAGAATGTTGACAGAAATTTATCCAAGTTGAGAAATTAAAGGAGATCTAAGGCATTTTATGTTTATTAGCTTGATTAATATTTGCACAAAGGATGAATGTGTGACAGGAAAGACTGATAACCCACTGCCCAGCCATTATAAACCATTTTAAATCATCTTACTTTCTAGGTGTTATAAAGAATTAATGGTTAATAGAAAACTACCTAAAATACAGTCAACTAAGCAAAGACATAGAGTCCCTAGGATGGCACATCATTTGTAGTAATTCACCAGAAGACACACAAATGAAGAATGGATTTGAAGTGAAATGTAGAAGACGTGGGTTTTGGTGAGGTTGAAAAACATTTTCTTCAGAGAGTAAAGAACCAGTGTCCTACGGGAACTGTTCTGTTTACCCCTCTCTTCTCCTTAGCCTGTGACATTTTTTTTGTGCTTAATGAGATGAGAGCCCAGTGATAGTTATAGGGAAAGGAAATTTATTTCCTAAGATCTAAGCCAAGTTGATCTTTCTCCCTTTCCATTACAGAGGGACAGGAAAGGAATGAGGATAAAATTCTCTGAACCATATTATTTTTCACTTTTACCTCACTTTTTTTCCCCTACATAATGTTATTTGCCTATGGAAAGGCCATTGCCAAGAGTTTATCAATCACTTGGTGTTATTCTCAATCAGGGGATTATTGGCATTTTAGGTGGGACAGTTCTTTCTTGGCAGGGATGTCCTCCTGCACATTGCGGGATGTTTAGGGTCCCCTGACCTCACCCACAAAATGCCAACCGTGCTTTCCAGTCAGTATGACAAATACAAATACCCTGCAGATTTTCATATATACTCTATGATCCCATCTGAGAATCACTGGGCCACTTATTGGCATTATTAACACTGTATTTCTGGGAATTCCATGGCAGTCCAGCGGTGAGGACTCCGTGCTCTCACTGCCCAGGGAGTGGGTTCAATCCCTGGTCAGGGAACTAAAATCCCAGAAACTGCGCAGCACAGCAAAAAACAAACAGACCAAAAAAAAAAAAAAAAAAAACAACAAACCTATATTTCTGATGTTTAAATTAATTATGCTTGTCTTATTCTTAAAGTTCTAATTTAAATTTGGTTATTTGCTTTAGCTTTCTACCAGTGCAGTAAAGCATGAAGAATTTATTTTCTTTAGCCCTGCTTGTTTTGTTTGGTAGTCTTGAGCATTGCAAAGCAACTGAAATTACTAGTCCACCATAAATGTGAGAGCTCCTGTTGGCTAAAAATTTTTTGTGCATGGAGAATGTTACAATTTTCCTTGGCTATTGGGTTGACAATACTTATTGGGAAAATAGCAAACATTTTATAAATGGTACCTTAATATCGTTCACAGCATGGCTTTTTTTTTTTTTTTAAGTACTAGAATAATTTTATTTCTTCCAGCAAGAAATGTGAGTATATTAAGAGTTTAACAACATACCCATTATTCTTGGCATTCGGGCTAAAATCTCACAATTGTTTCTTCCTTTAGGTTAGAGGTCAGGGATTAGCAAACTTTAGGGCCAGAACAGTAAATATGAATATATTAGGCTTTGCAGGCCACATAGATCTCTATGGAATTTTCTTTTTGTTTTTAAACAATCCTTTAAAAATGTAAAAACCATTCTTAGCCTTGAGCCACATTTGTCTCCAGCCATAATTTGCTTACCTTTCATTTAGGTTATTTATCTGAAATCACTTCAAATTATTCTAGGTATGATCTTAAGAATCCATCAAATAGTAAGAGAACTAACATGAATTCAGTGCATTTCTTTTAAACTGAGAAGCATTACAGTCAGAGTATAATAAACTAACAAACATTATACATTAAAAGTCAATTTCAGATCATTTTTCACATAGATTTACCTACAGGTGGGACTGAAAACACCAAAAGAGATCACATTTCTTCTCATTAGCCCTAGTTCTGTATAACCTTGAGCAGACACTGATCAAGTCTGAGCCTCAGCTGACATATCTGTAAAGAGATTATACTGTCTGATCTCTGAAGTGCTATTTAGTCTCCCTAGTACGGTCATCTGAAACTATATATATTTCATGTTTCTGATCCTCACAACAACTATATGAGGTAGACAGGGCAGATAAAGTCTCTGAACATTAGTTTGGGTTAAAGTAAGTTATTTGCCCCGGTTTACATTGCCAGAAGTGATGTCACTACAACTAAAGCCTAGTGTTATAGGACACCTATATATTCCAGACATTTATACTTCTTACCAGAAGGTCCAGTAAAACTTACTTTTTTATCAAGTTCCTGTCTCTTTGCAGGTTAGCCTTAGTGTATTCCTCTTACTTCCTAACATTAGAAGTATTTTATGATCTATAGCAGGGGTTAGCAAATATTGTCTCTGTCATAGCTACTCAACTGCCCTCGTAGTGCAAAAGCAACCATAGAAAATACATAAACGAACAGGAATGACTGTGTTCCTATAACACTTGATTTATAAAAACTGATAGTGGGCTGGATTTGGCTGTGGGTCATGGTTGGCTGACCCTTATATCTATGCCATCCCAGACAAGTCCATTAGATTTCTTATCTCTTATAAGAAATTTAAATGACTTTGGGTTTCTAGGCAAATTATTCAATATGAGATTGCCCTCATAATTAATTGAGTACACTAAGAAAATTTATATTTACAAAGTGTTTATTTATTGTCCTTGTTCTTACCACAGCTTCAGCAGACTCCCCTGCTGCTACTGTTGACTCGGAAACAATAACACTAAACAGTGGAACACTACAGACATTTGAGATTCTTCCAGTGAGTAACTACTTTAAAAAGCAGATATTGGCCATTTTATGCATAAGAAAGATCAGTTGGTATCAGTTTTAGAAATGTTATATAGGCAAATGAAATGTAAAAGTTAACCTGATTGTCATTAAGTGTAACTATATCCATGGCTTTGACAGCCAAGATGGTTACAAGACAACATAAATCAGACTTCCACTTTTATAATTAGTCTTTTTTTTTCATCTGTATATAAACCAATAATATGTTCTTTTTATAGATGAAAATGACAGTGCTAACAAGTAGGGTACATGCTATGTATTTTTATTGAGTCATAAACAAATATATACTCAAAAAGTTCATATTGGTTATTTGAGGAAAAGTTTATGGAATGAATTATTTAACGACAGTCAGTAAACACTGTACTAGCCCATTGGGGGATAGAGGATTTAAAAGTCCTAGTCATAAATGATATAGCCACTTAGGCAAAGAATCTTGCAATCCCTAAAAAGGTTAAACATATAGTAACCATATGACCTACCAATTCTAATCCCAGGTATACCTAAGAGAAGTGAAAATATATGTCCACATAAAAACTTGTACATGAATGTTCATAACAACTAAAAAGCAGAAACAACTCATATGTCCATCCGCTGATAAATGGGTAAATAAAATGTGCTGCAGCCATACAAATGATTATTTGGCAGTAAAAAATATGCTACCACGAGGATGAACCTTGAAAACATTATGCTAAGTGAAAGAAATTAGACACAAAATATATAGTGTACGACTCCCATTTATCTGAAACGTCAAAAATAGGCAAATCTGTAGAGACAGAAAATAGATTAGGGGTTAACTATGCTAAGACGTTTTGGGGAGAGATGGGGCATGACTGCTAATTTAAATGTAATTCCTTGGAGGGGTGGTGATGAAAATTGAAAAGAAAAATGCCCCAATTCTTTCCCTGCTTTCTAAAATAGGTAAACCCAGAATTATTAGCTCATTTTTCATGAAGAAAATATAAAGTATATTTTATTTAAATTATGTCAAGATTTATTTGCTGTGAAGAACATAAGGGGTATTAGTGCAAGAGTTTATTTATCCTATCCAAAGCCAAATCTCATAGGAATGGCCCACCTAGCAAAAGGTTCTCTTTTGGAACTCCTACTAGGCCACTTGCTTAAGTTAAGCCTCGGTTTCCTAATCCATTGGTCTCCAAAATACGGATGTGTAAGAAGACCATTTGCCACAGGTAGAAAACAGAACTTCGCTTTACATTTTTTGCCACCTCACCCTCCCTTTCCCCCGGCCAAATAAACAATATATACACATGTATTTAGGGTATGTGTTCAGGTTTTAACTTACAGGGTCACAATCAAATATTTAGAGACTCTTATTTATAAATAAAACATGATAATAGTGCCTCAGCTTCAAAAACTTATGAACGTTAAATGTATTTAAGCATATTAAATAAAATACATGTATATGACATACATGTACATGTAAAGTATTTATTATACTGCCTGATCATATGTGATTAATAAATACAACCTTTAGGAAAACTTTTATAGAGCGGGAGGGAAAAAAGTGAGTTGAGTCCCCAGTGTGTGCCAGGCACAGTCACAATCATTTCTAATCCTCAACAATCCTTTCCATGAGAAGTAGTTACTATCTCTGCTTTAGCATCAAAGAAACCTAGATTCAGTGAGTCAGTAGCCAGGAGCGCTGTTGTGGCCTAAGTCCACAAGACCACATCAGACTAAAGAACCCAGGCTATATGACTTTAACTTCCAGCTCTATTCTAAGTGCAAAAACTTTTCCTTCATAGTGTTAGGATAGACCAAACTCAGATTATCACGTAGAAGCTTATGGTTGTGAAACATGTGTTGTTGTTCAATAGTTTTGTTACACTTTCATAAAAGATCTCAAAAGATAAACGTACTGTCAGTGAACCGGCTTTTCAGTTAGGAGCTTTTTCTCTCAACGAACACTAATTGCTATTTCTATACATTTTCTCTGAACATAAAAAAATTTCCTAAAATTATACTATGAAAAAAATCTATTCAAGTAAGTAAACACTGCCATAGTGCCTTTTGGAAAATGTGAAGCTTTTTTAACTGGGAGACTGCTAGTTTTTATGTGCTACAGAGAAGGGATAAAGAGGGAAGACGAGGCATGCTGAATTACTGTGCTAGAAACAATGGCTTATGAGACCATGTCTTGGACCTGAAACAGATAGCTGAGACCAGACCATAGACATACAGGGAGTGAAGAGTAGGATCAAGCCTTTCCTTTGTTAAACCTGCAGGCCGAGAAATGACTTACAACAGATGAATAGTCCAGAATATTATACCCTTCATTTTATTATTTGCCCCTTCATGATTGGTAAGTACATTTGTGGCTAGTAAATTAAAGTCCCCGTTTTGGATGTCAAGCTAGACTTAATGGGTACTCAGTGGTTTGGCGCACCTGTGTTGATCTTGTTTTTCTTTTTCCTTCAGTCTTTCCATTTACAGCCTACTGGCACTCCAGGCACCTACCTACTTCAGACAAGCTCGAGCCAAGGTCTTCCCCTAACTCTGACTGCTGGCCCCACAGTAACCCTGGCGGCTGCTGCTCCCGCCTCTCCTGAACAGATCATTGTTCATGCTTTATCTGTAGGTCACCTCACTTAAACTCCTTCTTGAGTTTTCTAGTTTCTGTAGAAAAGACTCGCTAACTGATAAGTACCACCCGAGAGGGGCTCATGTGCCTTCAATTACAGTATCGTGGGGGAGGGGGAAATAAATTTTGAGCTCCGTTCAAACACTTTAGTATCGATACCTGTTAGGGACCAGGATTAGTTGATACAAAATATAAGAGCCAATACTAATGTAGTCCATTTATTTAAACAATTCTTCCTACCACTGTTGTTCCAGGAGCAATGTTTTACACCTTCACCGGGGTACATCCCTCCTTCCCTGGGTCTCCTTACATGACATGGACTTCCGTTAGGGGAAAAGGGATATTATGAGAGCGGAGGCCCCAGTGTGTAAAGAATAGGGGTTCTAGAAAAACAGTGATAAGAACACTGAAGTTCCAGAGGTGAGAGAGAGGCATGGAGGGGACAATAGGGTACCACTTATAAATATCATTTGTTGTCTATAACTTTAGTCTGGTGGGTACTTTTTCATTTTGCCACTGATCGTTTTCTTTAACATTTTATAGCCAGAACATTTGTTGAACACAAGTGACAACGTCACAGTGCAGTGTCACACACCAAGAGTCATCATTCAGACAGTTGCCACAGAAGACATCACCTCTTCCATATCCCAAGCAGAACTGACAGTGGATGGTGATATTCACTCATCTGATTTTCCTGAGCCTCCAGATGCCCTAGAAGCAGACACTTTCCCAGATGAAATTCATCAGCCTAAGATTACTGTAGAGCCGTCATTTAACGATGCTCATATATCCAGATTCAGTGACCAAAATAGCACAGAACTGATGAACAGTGTTATGGTCAGAACAGAAGAGGAAATCTCTGACACCCACCTTAAACAAGAGGACGCACCCTCCCCTTTAGCCCGGGCTTATGTTACTGAGGTAAGTTGCACTTAAGGAAATAGCCTTAAGCCTCAAACCTGCAGTTTGGGAAAAGCCTAGAAATTAATTATGGAAAGATGTCCTCAGTACCTCCTATTTTCTTTAGACACACAAAATAAAGCACAGACCCCTACGTGACCTGAAGTATCATTCAACCAGCAGTGTTGCTTTTACCACAGTTCCTCACTAAAACCTTTCCTTCTCCACCCCCTATAGACCGAGAAATGTTTGTTGGAACCCGTGGAAGCATTTTCCTGAGGGTGGTCTGTAACAGGTCTTTGTGGTTCAGTGTAGGAACCTCATCCCACAGTGCTACAGCATTGTTTCTTCTGTATTCAGGACCTATAACTGAACTGGTTCTTTTAAATTATTTTTTGCTAGTATGTAATACATTGGAGTATGAGGTTATCACTTTTGTCCATTTTAAGACCTTAACTTTGATTTCTTTTAATTTTAACTTTAAAGTGGGATAATATTTGAAAGTTAAGTCCCTTCAAGCCTAAATGTGTTTGGGGACTTAAGGAAAACTAATAAGGAATATGAGACAGAATCTCATTTTTTTAATTATTATTACTTAGGATTTAGGGTCTCCTACCATAGAAGAACAAGTTGATCAAACAACAATTGATGATGAAACGATACTTATCGTTCCTTCACCACATGGCTTTATCCAGACATCTGATGTTATAGATACTGAATCTGTCTTGCCTTTGACAACACTAACAGGTACTGTAACTCCCTCGAGTGCCTGATAAATCTTAAGGCGGAAATCTTCTTGTTAAATTTTCACTTTGGTAGAAGAACACTGACTCTAAATTCTTGACATGGATTAGAGGATATATACATTTAAGATTAACTTGAAACTTATCTCATTACAGATCCCATATTCCAACATCATCGAGAAGAATCAAACATCACTGGATCATCTCTGGGCAGTCCTGTTTCAGAAGACTCAAAAGATGTTGAGGATTTGGTAAACTGTCATTAGGTAATTCTTAGGAACAGGTAGTTCAGGCAGAGAAGCCACACTGTTAATTACAACATCTCCAAAGAAATAGGAGCAACCCCCAAGAGGCTTAATTTACCATTCCTCTGGCTTTTAAATAGCTACAGTGCTCAAGCCACATACAGTGTTGCTGCTATGACTTTTTACCTCCTTTAAATATATCATCTGAGGTCTAGTCTTATGACAGAGTGTAGTTGAGTTGGAGCACTGGGGTCTTTCTTAACTGTAGAGATCCTAGTGATTAGTGTTACTTGTCAGCAGGGAATTTCATTCACTTTAGCTGAGAGAAGTTTAAAATCACCAAAGCTTAACTGCTGTTTTAAAAGCAGTAATATTCATCTCTAAAGATCAGACATGGCACTCTATCCAGTCTCAAATAGGCCTGTTTATATTTCAGAGAAGTTACATCAACATGGTCTAGAGCTTACCAGTGACCTTCTCCACAAAGATTATCTTCTAAATAGTTTGAGACTTGGGGTGTGGTGGTTACTTTTGGTTTACCCATTGCTGGCAGTGGGAGCTGATTTAGGCTGGGCAAAGAGGAAAGCATTAAGAGAGTTAAGAAAATTCACTACAGGCTTGTTTGTTTTAACATGGATGAGAGTAGGAAGACAAAATTCACGAGAAGCTAAGAGTTTTCACCCCCTCAGAACCCACTGTCATCAGTTTACAAAGTTAGCACTTTGAAGTAAAACTAAATGGGAAAGGAAGTAAAGTTGCCTGTCCTATGCCATGACCTTTTATGACATGTCTTGCTATATAAGTTACCCAGGAAATAGTTGAGGAGAGGATCAGAGTTTTCCGTTCACTTAGTGCATTAACTGATGGGGGTTTGATATAACTTCTCCCTCTCAGGCAATTTAAAAAAACAAAATTTGCTTCTGTAATGAAAGGAAACAAATCAAGAGTCATTCCTATACCAGAGAAGGTTAAGCCAAAATTAGCCTCTAGGGCTTTAATGAATATGACCCCTATAGAAAAGTCAAAAAAAACTTGTATAAATTATTTTATTTATTATTGTAATTAGATCTACACAATCAAAGTTGTCTTTTCACCGTCTGTGTTTTTTGTTAACGTGAAATTGTAGTTATAAGCAAAAGTTGGTTGCCTAGGGAACAATAATTGTATATTCAGTTTAACAGAAATAAAAGAGTATTTGTCTTAAAATGCAAGATTGTTTGTTACATAGCCTTTCGCCATGCAATTCCATTATAAAAAATTTTAATTTCAAAAGTGAAAATGACTTGTGCTGTTTGAGCTTTAAGGGGGAATGTTTAAGTGCAACATCAGCTCCTTAAAGAAAAAGCAAAGTGATCTAGGATATGTCTCCCCTGCAAGAGGGAATTTAGATTTACAATTAACATGAAAATCATGTATCAGACTTATGCAGGAGATTGTTCAGCATACCTTATCCAGTTCTTATTCAAGTCCAAATATATAGCTTTGATGAAGAGACCTGGTAAGTATTTCTCCTTGGCAGACTCACTTTCCCACATCATGGAAGTACAAATTTGCACATATACATAACATGATGATAGAAAATAAGATATAGTAAATTAGGTTTCTAAATTTCGGTTCTAAGTCTCCTTGTCGATACCAGTAGATCTAAAAGAAGAAGAATTAAAGTTTAAGTAATAGCACTGGGCTGAATATTAAAAATTTTAAATACAACTAATTCTTTTCCACTGTGACCAATTTCATCCATATATACTTTTTCCCCCTAAATTTTGAGACTAATGCAGCCAGAATTTTATTCTTATTCTTTATAATTCAAGTGGTACCAACTGAGTTTCTATATCCAAGACCATACTTTATTCCTGCATTCTCAGTTAACTCTGTTCAATGTTTAAACCAAGAGTCCACAGTCATTTGGCAGGTCATCCAAGAACAGATATTTTAAATATATTTGAGTAAAACGTACAGCTCTTTTAGGTACTGGAAGGGAGGACAACTTTTTAATTCCTTTAACTGATTCAAACTGCCAACAAAACTAGGGCTTCACACGTGCATGTATTTGGTTTAAACTAGATCACTGTCAGTCACTTCTGGCTGGGAGTGGGAGGAGAGCATCTCTGGTAGCTTTTTTCCCAAGGCTCTCAAAGTGGGATGGGCCAATTCTTCCCTCAGGTCATAGGAATATAGCAGAATCATTGAGTTTGAATCTGGGAAATGTCCTCTGGTTTAATTTTAACTCAGATAAGCACAAAGCCTTATGTGAGTCAGAACAATTATGTTTAAGAGTTTACTGTTTTGAAGGAAAAAAAAAAAAAAAGTTTACTGTTTTGATTCTGCCTCTCCTCAAGGGAAATGAAAACAACAGCCAACTAATGAAATGACCGAACACTTGGCAAATACCTAACTGGGAGTCCACCACCATCTTTATTTCTTTACCTAAAAGAAAGGCTTCTCTGTAGTAAAATTGAACATTCTTGTGAAAAGGGTACAACTGTAGCTTTAGGTTTGCAAAGAGATTTTGGTGTTAATTACTTTTATTTGGGGAGATAAAGCTCAAAGATTAAAACAGACTAGTTTTGAAATTATTAGAAACAGAGGAGTAATGGCATTTCCCAAAGCCTGTTGGGCTCTGTATGTAGTTCTTGAAGGAAGATGAATTAAATACATGACATCAAATCTTTGGCGACCTAAGTCTTTTTTTTTTTTTTTTTTTTTTTTTGCTATCAAGGGAGCAGGGTTTCCTTTTAGGGTTACAAGATTACAACTTTGGGATTTAGGAGAAAAGTAAACTCAGATTCAAAAAAAACCCCTGCAATTTAACATTGAGAACTGTGACAGGCTTTGGGGGAGAGGGATGGCATATAATTAGAGACACCCTTTTATACAGATTGTCTACCAGAGCTGGGAATTCTGCCCTAGGCACCTTCAGCCCTCAAGGATACTGAATTTAAATTCTAAATAGTACTCACAAGTATGCAGGCAGTAATACTACTCAAAGAGATGCAGACAGCAAAAAATATATTCAGCGGTTTTGGAGGTAGTTGAGGGAAAACAAAAGCACTGATCAGCGTTACCTGTATGAAGAGAAATTATGTCAGGCCTCAGGAATAATTCTAAGACTTGGTTAGACTGGCATTTAGGCAATGTAATAGTATAAAATGCTCCACATTGTAAAACGATATCTACCACCAGGTTTGCCTTCTGGAATGTTAATATTTAATAAAATATTAAAATACCTTCAATTGTGTTATTTCTTTCAGTATTTCTACTTAATCTTCCTAACCTTTTCCTCCTTTATGAGAGGAGACAAACCACCACAGGACAGTAAAACTGGCTAACCTCAAAATAACCTCTTTATCAAAGATTAGATAGCATTTAAACCTCATCCCCAGGATTAATGACTATACTGAAAAGTTCTAAACTTTTTGTTATTTTGAATACTCCAGCAAAAAAAAAACCAAAACTGTTTTTGCTTAACATGAAAAATTCTAAAAATTAGGTTTCTAATATCCTATAGTTCTCTTTCTACCTTAGATATAACATTTTACCCATTCTTTTTTTTTTTTTTAATTTTTATTTATTTATTTTTGGCTGTGTTATGTCTTCATTTCTGTGCGAGGGCTTTCTCTAGTTGCGGTGAGGGGGGGCCACTCTTCATCGCGGTGCGCGGGCCTCTCACTATCGCGGCCTCTTTTGTTGTGGAGCACAGGCTCCAGACGCGCAGGCTCAGTAGTTGTGGCTCACGGGCCTAGTTGCTCCGCGGCATGTGGGATCTTCCCAGACCAGGGCTCGAACCCGTGTCCCCTGCATTGGCAAGCAGATTCTTGACCACTGCGCCACCAGGGAAGCCCATACCCATTCTTTTTATTAAGAAGTCATAGAAACAAACTTCACTAAAATTCTCTTATATTTAATGAAAATGTGCCAAAGAAATGTCATTCTCAGACTGGGAAATGTAGCTTTGTTTTATTTTATTGTGATAGCACCAAGCTGTAGTATACAGGATGAAAAACTAAAATCTCTTAAAACCAAAGGATAATGAACATGCTTCAAGAACAAAATAAAAGTAAAGGCATTAGCAGAAATGGGGAAGTTGTGGGTTATGTACAGAAGAGAGTTACTGGTAGCCACTGACATAGTACAGATTTACTAGGCAAACCCAGAAAACCAAGTTATTTGACTTGTGCTATTTCACCTTCAACCAGGGGGTGAGAGTGGAAATCAATTAGCTACTCCACTTACCAAGTGCAGTTTTGTTTAAGTGTCAACAAAATTGAAAGCATTACTTTAACTATGATTGGAATATTTCACATGCTCATGTACTGGCCCCTTTTAACTTTTTTTTTTTTTTTGGAGAGTTGATTGAACCACAATATTAAGGTTTTCAAAACTTTGGCTAAGAGCCCGGGTGAGACACAAATAAAGATACTTACTAGAATCAACAAGGATGTTAAGCTGCCAACAACTAAATTGATGATTCTATCCTGAAAGAGAAAAGAGTTTTTGAGCCATATGATAAACCCATGGCACTTTAGAAAGATACAGTGCAAGGCATTATGGTGTTTCAGAATGGAGGAACCAGGATCCTGCCCCTCTGAGCTTCACACAAACACCTGCCAGAAGGACAGAGTGTACTGAGCCACCAGAGTAGAAGAGGTATTTGGGGAAGATGGACAACTAACTGGAGAAGGTTTTTGGTTTTTATTTGGCTGCGCCAGGTCTCTTAGTTGCGGCATGTGGGATCTTTTAAATGCGGCACGCGGGCTCTCTTTGTTGCAGCATGTGGAACTAGTTCCCTGACCAGAGATCGAACCCGGGCCCCCTACATTGGGAGCACGGAGTCTTAACCATGGACCACTAGGGAAGTCCCTGGAGACGGTTTCTTGAAGGGACAGGACATTTTTACATTAGGGCCTTTTGAAGATTGGGAAGGCCTGGATGGGGAAGGGAGGCTTACAAATAATCCACAAGCTGCTGGGAACAGTATGAGCAGAAGCAAAGGGACAGGAGCCCTGGGCTGGCCAGCCGAGAGCCTCGGTGAAAACAACAAGAAACCAGACTTAGATGGTGTCAAGTGCCATCATGAGTTTGGACCTATTTGTGATTCAGCTTAAGTGTCCTTGTTTAATGTAATCTAAAAGTAAATGCAACGTAGAATCATCTGAATGAGGAGCCTGAGGTTCTACCCATCGAGATTTCTTGTTATTCCCATCCCTACCCCAACCAACTCCAAAGAATGGTTTGAAAAACTGATCTAATCCAATCCTGATTTTACAGGTTAAGGTAAATTTAGGTCCAGTGAGTGCTGTTAAATTATTTGCCTAAAATCATACAGCAAGTTAGAAGCAACTTTGAAATAGGATATCTAAATCAGGGTCACTGGTTAGATGGTTTCAGTTATAGGAACTGAAAAGTTAAAGTATCAATAATATATAAATAGTAGTAGTATATACTAATATTATATGTATAATATGTATTAGATTGACAGAACTTATTTACAGAGCTTACAGAATAAGGTGGTAAGGGTTTAAGACCTGATTAGGAAACACTACCTTATGGCCAATGAGAATATCAAGTAATCTTAGTTCTGAAAAGTCAAAGCTGAAGTCTTTAAAGAATCAGCCTTAAAGACTGTGTTGGTAACGTCTGAGCAAAGAACAGCAGGATATGGAATATGAGCAGCCAGAAAACAAAAGCTCAGGGACGGGAAGGGCACAGGAACCTGCACAGAGCAACTGAGCACTCATTTCCAAGTTGTCTGCTTCTAAAGATAAGAATCCAAAGAAGAGCCAGGCAGGCAAAGCTGGGAGGGAAGAGTGAAGCAAAGCCAAGTATATCTGGTGTCTCTGACCTCACCAGGGATAAACCACACTCCAGACCAAGGCCACTGCAGTTCAAATGTTATACAGGACAAAGGAAGCTGAACTACTCCAGCTACACCCTTACTAAACTTGAGGGCTCAGAACAGGTCTTAATCACCACGTCAGCTAGATAAGACAACACAGCAGACACAAGAGTCGGAAACTAGGACCATCCGTTATGCAAGAGACCCAGGGACCAATCACTGATCACTGTTAACTTATTCCCACACAAGACAAATGTGTATTTAACATAAAATGTGTTAACAGACAATCCATTTATGAGAACCCCACTGTTTCTGCCTTGTGAAAAAGTTTCACCTCAACTCTTCTGGTCTATTCTAAGAAGCCAAGAGTATTTGCTCCCATCTCCTTATGAGCTCCAGGTATTTGCAACAGTCTGTAAAGGTCTGCATACCTCACAAGAGCTCTTACCAATAGAAAGAGGCCAGTGAAGAGGTTCAGGTGAGAGGTAGCCAACATGAATCACTATTCTCCAAATGGTACAGCAAGTTTGCCAACCAGGATCGAAATGGGGAGGGGAGAGGGGTATAATGGTGAACAGATGGTGCCTACGCCAAAAGCTTTTGTATATCTCCTAAAAAAAATCCTGGGGTGAAATGATATTATGACAATTCTACAGGTGGCCACACAGGCTCGGGGAAATAGCTTGCCCAAAATCTCAATACCAATAAGTGATGGAAACAGGATTCAATGCAACAGCAGATTCCATTTATACTTCTCAGTGAAACAGCAGCCTAGCATGCTAACTGCTGGTCTAGACAAAGAGATCAAGTTGCAAAGAGCACCCCCATTAGCAAAGTACTACAGTAAAGTGTTTACCTTTCAGGAATGAAGACTTCCTCGTAAGTGGTTGTTTTAGATTGTTGAACTTATCCATGGAAGCCTAACTGGTTTCAATCATTCATGAAAATACATCTAATCTTTAATGAATACTTCTCTGCTTGCCTTCTAGACAGCCCACTGTCTAGAATCCCAAATCATCTTCATGAGTATCAGGTATTCTATTGTTAGGATACAGTCTCTCTGGGACTCCCAAGATGGGACAAACTATTCAGAAGACGGCAGAACTGTTTCTCACAGGGTCTCCTTTCTCCAAGCCAAGGCCTTGGCTTTAGGCCTTCTGCTGTTGAAGTAACCAGGAATCCAGACCAAAGAAATAGCAGAGTTAACTCTGGAAGACCTCCTACTTCCTTCTAAACTCTTGCTACGCAGAGTGGTCTGTGGCCCAGCAGCACCGGCATCACATGAGAGCCTGTAAAAAATGCAGAACCGGGCTTCCCTGGTGGCGCAGTGGTTGCGAATCTGCCTGCCAATGCAGGGGACACGGGTTCGAGCCCTGGTCTGGGAAGATCCCACATGCCGCGGAGCAACTAGGCCCGTGAGCCACAATTACTGAGCCTGCGCGTCTGGAGCCTGTGCTCCGCAACAAGAGAGGCCGCGATAGTGAGAGGCCCGCGCACCGCGATGAAGAGTGGCCCCCGCTTGCCACAGCTAGAGAAAGCCCTCGCACAGAAATGAAGACCCAACACAGCCAAAAATAAATAAATAAACAAAGTAAACAATGCGTTAAAAAAAATTCTAAAAAAAAAAAAAAAAATGCAGAACCTTGGGCCTTGCCCCAGATCTACTGAATCAGAATCCACATTTTAACAAGAGCCTCACATGATCTGTGTGCACGTTTAAATGTGTGAAGCACTGCTCTAAAGTTTTGAGTCTAAGCTAAACCATTTTGAATATTGCTAAGTTCATATCACAGAGTGGAGACCCCTCTCTAGGCCCAGAGATGATTTTTCAGGGCTTTAGCAGCTGAAGCCCTGGGAGCCCTGTTCCCAGTCTCCAAAGATAGAATAAGAGAGAATAATTAAATCGCCCATTAATTACCATTTCAAAGGGCAGTGTTAGAGCTAATAGCTCCAAGTCAGAACCAGAGTTATCTCCACATCAGAAGCTAGTTTCTATTAACTCAGTTTCTCTATGTCTCAGAAAAACTAGCTGTCTCCTCCCCAGTTTTATTATTGCCCTATTTCCATCTAACAAAACCATTCTCCCTACCAGAGCTTTACACTTTGTACTGCTGCTTATTTTCACTCCCCAAGGAAGTTCAGCAGGATCAGAATCAGCCTTAATCTTTACCCACAGAGATGACAGGACAGGGAATTAGTTGTCTTCCCACAGACATCTACTCAGCAACAGGCTGAGAGACAGTCTTACCTCATGTACATGAATTTATATATGTGAGCACTTGAACATAACAACATACATATACAAACATATATAGTTTCAAGAGGGACTCAGCATATATTACCTCTTAAGGCATTTATTTATTCACTTAAACATTATCTCAATAAAGCTGAAAAAAAAAATTATCTACTATATCCCAGATGCAAATACAACCGCAAATAAAACCATCTCTACTCTCCAGAAGTTCGCACAACGCAGAGCGCAAGTGGGCACGAAGGAGAAAGGAGAGGTATCTTGGGCAATCAGGGAGAGACTATGAGAGAAAGTCAAACCTGGAGGGGGAGGACTACCAGGTGGGCAAGGAGGAAAGAAAAGGGAGCTCAGAGTGAAGGGACTCCACAAAGACCCCGGGGAGAAAAAACGTCAAGAAGCTGCAAGGATTACCAGTGGGAAGCGGCCACATAGCACAGGGAGATCAGCTCGGTGCTTTGTGTCCACCTAGAGGGGTGGGATAGGGAGGGTGGGAGGGAGACGCAAGAGGGAGGAGATATGGGGATATATGTAAACGTATGGCTGATTCACTTTGTTATAAAGCAGAAACTAACACACCATTGTAAAGCAATTACACTCCAATAAAGATGTCAAAAAAAAAACAAACAAAAAAAAGCTGCGAGGGAAGGGGCTGGGATGCGATGTACAGGTGGAGAGAGCAGCCTGAGCCCAAAAGAGGCACGTCTTCGTCTTCCTTTGAAATGGGGAAGGAGAAAAAGATGGTTGTGCCTACCAAGTGTCTGTACCTGGGATGAGAGAAGGTTAACTCTGTGAAGCAGTAAGGAATATGTTATCTCCATTTACCAATGAGTAACTAGGTTCAGTCAGACCGATTTGCCCAAGGTCATACAGCCAGATAATGGCAAAAGTCTCCTATTCAATGCTCTTTGCAAAACGCGAGCCTAGTGAGCAGTTCAAAAGGTCTAAGAATCCTTAGACTAATACATATGGGCCCTGAAATGAGAGTTAAGGGACCAAGGTTCTCATCTCACTGACTAGCGAGGTGACTTCAAAAGGATCCCTTAACCCATTTGGATCTATCAAATGAGAGGACTGGGCTGATATCCGGTCCTTTCCAGTTTTAACAATTTATGGTTCTGGATCATCAGCTTCAGGCTGCACCTGGGCCAGAGTAGAAGACCTATTCCCCAGC
The DNA here is from genome assembly GCF_965194805.1 of Balaenoptera borealis. Classification (NCBI taxonomy): domain Eukaryota; kingdom Metazoa; phylum Chordata; class Mammalia; order Artiodactyla; family Balaenopteridae; genus Balaenoptera; species Balaenoptera borealis. The sequence continues at coordinate 53,127,041 of NC_138864.1, forward strand.
AATCAAAAAGCACAGGAGGCCCCCCAGATTGCTTGGTCAGTCATTAACCAGCATCCTGATACAAGACAAAGCTCCAAATTCATTTCAAATGCTCCGGTGGTAATCGTGGTTCTGGGAACATCCCAAATAACCAAAAGCTGGCATTTGTCCTCAGCAACCAGGAAAAATCCTGGCTCTGGACAGCTTGGAACGCTAACAAGCAAAATCACGCTTCCATTTCCACAGTAATTTGTTTTGCCTGCTTCCAAAATGGATCTAAAGCTTGGGCTATCACAGCAAAACCCTAACCCATTCAAGCAACAGTAAAAAGAGCATGGCAAAATTCCTAAAGGGATCTGGGGACTAGAAAGAAGGAGTAAAAGGATTTACAAGGAAAAGTCTGAGTAAAGAAAACTTCTCTAAGTTCAAATGTTAGTACTAAGATTCCTGGCAGCCAAGAAGGAAGTACAATGGGTTTCAAAGCTCTCACTAATGACAGTAAGCACACTGCATCATCAGAACAGGCAAACTTCTCCTGGATCTAAGAAGAGTTTGTCGCATGGGTCTATGCAAATTCTGCGAGGCAGAAAGTGCAGCTACTTCATACATAATTGCTTCTTATATTGACACGTAAAAATAGCTGAAGGCATAATGTCCCCAGAAGAGTGAGATGAGGGCTGAGAAGTAGGATGGCTGAAATGCCACACACCCAATTTAACTGCTCATCCTTCAGGGCGCAGCTCAAACATCGCCTCCACTGTAAACCCTTTCTGGACGGCTTCCTTGGGCACTTCTCAGGATGGGAGATGCCCCTGCCTCAGGGCTCCCGGGTCACATGGCCCAGACTTTACACTTTACGGATTCACTGGCCGTCTCCTCCATGAAGACTGGCAGTTAATTAACCATGGGGGGGAAGGCAGCCGGGAGCCTGGCACACTGCCGGCCGGTGCTCTGTGAATGATGCTTAAATAACAGAACCATAAATACAGGTGACCGATGGCATTTTCCTTAGAGCGCCTCTCACCAGGAGAGGCTACTCACCACTCATCCGGGGCCTGACTTGTCAGAAATCTCAGCTTCTGGTCAGAAGACAGCCCGGCCTCACTAGTCCGGGACAGACATGCAACACCACCACAGAAGCCACAGCCTGGCCCCGCAGCCCAAGAGGTCAGGCTCTCACCAGCCACGGAGGCCCGAGCCCTCACGGTGCCTCCCGGGCCAATGACCCCACGGTAATACCAGGAGTAAACCATGGGCACCTCCAGGTCTGGGTTTCCCGAACCTGAGGACAGAAGCCCAGCCACTCACTTCCTGCCACAGCAGCAAGCACTGGTTTCAGAGGCACGACAGCAACTCCCGCCCAGGAGCTGGTCCTTCCGCAGTGCTGCTCAGCACTCCCAGGGAGAAGCCATGCAAAACAGAAAGCTCCTTGCGGGAAAGGAAAACCCTGCGTGGACAACAGCACGAGAACATTCCCTTACACGCCCTGGAGGGAGGGGCGGGGGAAGACTGAGAATTCCAGTTTTGTGTTACTTCCACCTTCCTCTGCGACTCCATCAAAGTCCTCAGACAACATCACAGGCAGCCCTACAGACCCCATCCCTCCCCAAGTGCACTCCGGGTCAATCTTCACCCTCCGCACCTTCGAGTTCTCCGTCAGCCACCCCACCACCCCTTGAAACCCGTTCTGTGTGAGCAAAGTACTTCCTGGACCACACAGAGAGTTCTCCCGCGCCCTGGACTTCCCCTGCTGCCTCTGCCTCTCAACTTTCTCCCCAACAGAGCCTGTGCCACCCACATACTCATCCCAGGTGTCACCGGGCCAGGAAGGAGTCGGGAGGGGGGGTGGGGGGTGGGCAAGGCATTTCCTGCTCCCCAGGCCGGAATGAGATGGCAATTTCAGTAATATCCTCTGCTATGGTCTGAAAGTTTGTGTCCCTCCAACACTGGTAGTTGAAATCCTAATGGCTAATGTTGACAGCAGTATGAGGTGGGGCCTTTGGGAGGTTCGTAGGTCATGAGGGTGGAGCCCTCACGAGTGGGATTCGTGCCCTTATAAGAGAGGCTCCAGAGAGCTCCCTACCCCTTCCACCAGGTGAGGACACAAACAGAAGTCTACAACCCGGAAGAAGGCCCTCATCCAACCATGCTGGCATTCTGACCTGGGACTTCTAGAACTGAAAGAAAGAAATGTTTGTTGTTTGTAAGTCACGCAGTCTGTGTGGTATTCTGTGACAGCAGCCCAGACAGACAAAAACATCCTCTATTTTTAAGATGTATGTCCCTGGCAGTCTCATGGCAACTTCTTCCCTTCCTCTTCTCAGCAAGCTCAATTATTTCAGCACCCGTTTTGCCAAATCCCTCTCCTCCAACCCTCTCCTCCACTGCCCCTGAGCCTGGTCTTCCCCGGCATCCACTGACTAGATCATTCCCAATCTGTCACACCAAAGCCCTAACCTGACCATGGAGCCGGCAGTTTCAGCAATGCCCAGAGCCTCTCTGGTGGATGTGTTCATCTGCTCTTGATGCTTTGAAAACCCAGTCCCGAGTCACTCCCAAACCCTCAGCCACTTCCAGGCTCTGGTGCTAAGCCTTGCTGTGAAGCCTTTCAACTATCCTACCTGTTAACTGCCAGTTTACTTGTCTGTCTCCTCCTCCACACTGTAAGGCCTGGGAGGCTAAGGGCCATGTCCTCCTTGTTCACTGCTGGGTTCTGGGCCACTGCCCATGGCTGAAACCCAGCCCAATGCTGCACTCTCCAAGCTGTGTACCCCACAGGGCCTGTGTCCACCCAGAGGCAGGAGCACCTCTGTCTCACTCAGACAAAGCCAAGCCACGCGGCTGTGGGAGCTGCCACTACCCAGAGTGGAAAGACTCTTCTTCTGAATCTACAAAGCTGCCACCGTACCAGTGGGTGGGGGGAAACCGGTCATTTCCTTCTGCCAACCCTCTAAATATTCCCAGCATATATGAGATATTCAAATATTAGCTGAAAGAACAAACTAACTGTGTTACTACAAATTCATGTATTCAGCTGGGCCTTCACTGTATTTTCATGGCCTTTTATTTTGAGTTGACTTTCGCAGTCGCTCTCCAGGAAGTGGTTTGAAGCTCCACCTCCACTCAGGTTCCCAGTCTCACTCTTGAAGCCTGTCCGTCAGCAGACATCTTTACAAAAAAAAAAAAAAAAAAAAAAGATGCTGAGAAAAAGAAGAACTCCCCCCCACCATTTCCACTCCTTCCAGCCTGAAGAGGACCGGAGGGCAGCCTGTTCCTCTGCCAATCCTGCACCCATTCCCTGGCCTTATTAGTTATCTCTGTCCTCATATCTATGCTGAATCTCTCCCTCATGGAGTCCATCTCTGGCCCCAAAATCTCAATCCCTCCAACATCAGAACAGCCTTCCCTCCATCCTGCTTCCCACCTTGATGTTTGGCATCCATTCTCCACCCTTTTTACATGCTTAGTGTGAGGAAGTTAGGAACGAAATAAAACAGGGTAAATGAAGAGTGACCAGAGTGGAGCTGGGGGCTATTTTTAAAAAGGAGGTCAAGGAATCCTCCTGTTTGAGCGGGGACCTTTTAAAGAAAAAGGAACGAGACATGCAAGGATCTAAGAGAAGTGTACTGCAAACAAGGCAGTGCCCCAGGTGCAAAGGCCCTGAGGCAGGAGTGAGCTCGGAAACTGGAAGACAAAGTAGGCTAGGATGACTGAAGCTTAGTAAGGAAAAGAAAGGGAAGAACAAGGATTTGTGTAGTGCCTTTCTATCCTCCTTGTAGTACATATATGCTCCATGAGAAAAGATGCCCTCTCCAGCCCACGGCACATGCCCCAGGATGCAGTACACACACAATTAAGCATTGAATCAAAGCACACACACATGCACACTCAACAACCGACAGCCTCCAGAAGACAACTGTACTTAGCACAGCACTCAGGGCTCCTCCCCCGGCCCAGGCTTTCCTCTGACCATCCCTCCCAAGTTCTAGAGTCTGCTTGCAATGGAACACTCACAGTTCCCTCCCCCTTCCCGGCACTTTCCTGCTCCCACCTCTTCAGCACAGTTGGACCTCCTGCTTGGGATTCCCAGTCACCTCCTCCTGTCAAATCTTACTCCTGCTTCTGGGTCTAAAAATCAAAAGCAGTCTGACCTGATGCCCCCAGTAGAATTATCCCCTTCCTCCATGCTCCCTGGCACTTTGCTCCTCCTTTCATTAAAGGGCTCGACCCCATGTTCATCTTCCTTGTGCACAAGATCTTCAGGTCCCTGAAGACAGTGATTATCTTCTCTTGTGAGGGAAAGAGAAGAAAGGCAATCCAATCAGCATGTATTAAACATACAAGGGGGGGGACTCCCCTGGTGGCACAGTGGTTAAGAAACCGCCTGCCAATGCAGGGGACACGGGTTCGATCCCTGGTCTGGGAAGATCCCACATGCCGCGGAGCAACTAAGCCCGTGCGCCACACCTACTGAGCCTGCGCTCTAGAGTCCGCGTGCCGCAACTACTGAGCCCACATGCCACAACTACTGAAGCCTGCACGCCTAGAGCCCGTGCTCCACAACAAGAGAAGCCACCACAGTGAGAGGCCCGTGCACTGCAACGAAGAGCAGCCCCCGCTCGTCGCAACTAGAGAAAGCCCACACGCGGCAACGAAGACCCAACGCATCCAAAAGAGAAAGAAAGAAAGAAATTTATTTAAAAAAAAAGAAAAAGAAGAAGAAATGATTGTCCTTTTCTTCTTCCAAGTCCCAGTGGAAAACGTCTTGTCAGGAAAGCTCTGGAAATGGCCCAGTCAGCAGGCTAAGGGGCAGCTGTCTTGGGACAGACACGGTGAGAGGACGTGACACATGGGAGGAGGTCTGGGCCCCTCGGAAGCAAGAAACCTCAGGCCTTGCCAGTGGGTCCCCTCGGTTCCCCCAGAGCTGCGCGGCCCTGAACAGGCAGGAGCTTCCCCCCACGCCGTGGCCGGAGGCAGCGCTGGCGACAGTGTCCCCGGGGTGAAGCGAGGAGACAGCTGGCCTCCCTGGCTGACTGCGAAATGGCGAGCCCGGATCACGGGGCTGCTGTCCTGAGGCTTCGCAGAGAACCCTAGGAGTAGCTGCACGTGAGGAAAGCTTGAGACTCACACACACCCATACTCGCCCACTCTCATGCTCTGAGCTCTCAAATGCACCGGGGTCTCCACGGCTGCCTGTAGCTCTGAACACCGACCTCTCCCTCGGGTCCCTCTAGAGAAGGTACATGTATGGACACTTTGAAACATTTCCCTTATTTCACAGATTCACGTTCTGAAGCATCTTTCAGTTGTGAATATTTCTGTCATACCCACCCTGCCAGATTCTCCTCCCCACAGGAGGAGAATACTTGAAATATATTATTCACAGTTAGGCATATTTGAAATAGATTATTTTCATTGAAGCATCACTTAGGGAAATGAGATCACAGTAAAAATACAAAACAAACCTATTCCCCATGTTTTTTTTTTTTGGTTTTTGTTTTAAAATATTTATTTATTTATTTATTTGGCTGTGCTGGTCTTCCCTGTGGCACGTGGGATCTCTCAGTTGCACATGCGGGATCTTTTAGTTGCTGGCATGCAAACTCGTAGGTGCTGCATGTGGGATCTAGTTCCCTGACCAGGAATCGAACCTGGGCCCCCTGCATTGGGAGCGCGGAGTCTTAGACGCTGGACCACCGGGGAAGTCCATTCCCCATGTTTAAGGACCAAAATGATCCCTAGAGTTGGTACCACAGGAAGTGCCGGATCTTTATGTGCTCCGACCTTCAGAACTGGGAGGCCTACAGCAAGGCCTAGGACGTCAGGAGCCTGACAGACCTGACTTACACTTATTCTCCCACCACATGCCTGCCTGTGGCCTTGGGTAAGCCACTTAACTCTGAAGCCGAAGTTTCCATATTTGTACAAATAAATCCGTATTTGTACAATGGTCGAACACGCAGGGTTGCTGTTAGGAATCGGAGATGATACACGTAAAGCCCTAGAACAGACTGCCATTTAGTAGAGTCAGTAAACGGCTGCTCACGTTAGTATTATTTCTACCTCATCTATTGGGGCATCTTACCAACAAGGTTAGGTCCTCAGAGATGAGTGGGAGTTGAGTGGGCCCCAGACCCTGGCCCCCATTTCTACGGCAGCCCAATTTCAAACGCATTCCATCATCCCCATAGGGACACTCAAGTTTGTCAACCCACGTGTCCTTATGGCAGTGCAGAAAATATGGTCATTATACCTACACATGAACTATGGACTGACCCCAAGAAAAAAAAATGACTCAATTTAGTAGACCCAGTCTATTACCACAGAACTGCAACAACCTTGTCTACAGAGGGAAAAACTCAGCAGACCACCAGCTTCTGAGAGACCAGGTCTCAGTTTAAGTTTTTTCTACGGTACTGTGTTATGTTTACGGCCTCTTTGCTGAAGCTCAGCAAGGAGAGGAGAGAGTGAAGCCCTTAACTGCACGAGAGCCTGAAGCACCCCTTCCTGTTTTGGTACCCAGTGCTCCAGGTTTCTGAACACGAGCCCCTGCCTTCTCCTGATGGTTTAGGATGTCCCAAGAAAGCAGGTTACTTTTTAGTGATGCCAGATGCTCATTTCACTTAAGATTTAATAAATATAACAAAAAAGAAGCAGACTCACAGATACAGAGAACAAACTAGTGGTTACCAGTGGGGAGAGGGAAGCGGGGAGGGGCAAGATAAGGGCAGGGGATGAAGAGGTACAAACTTTTAGGTATAAAATAAGCTACAAGGAAGGAAATATTGTACAACATGGGGAATATAGCAAATATTTTATAATAACTATAAATGGACAGCAACCTTTAAAAACTGTAAATCTCTTTATTGTACACCTGTAACCTACATAATACTGCACATCAAGTATACTTCAATTAAAAAAAAAAAAACTTAATATATATAAAATCCAGAACTAGGTAAGGCACTGTGCCGAGTGCTAGAAAGGCTGGAGAAATAAGGCAACTGGCTCCTACCCTCAAGGAGCTTAGACGCTGGCCGGGGAGGCAAGATCTATACAAATCCCTCACAGCACAAGGAGTAAATACCAGGAGACGTCTCTGACCACCAGGCTCGTAGGAGGGAAGCATGGGTGCAGGCTGGGTTGTGAGGGAGGTTCGAAGGTGGGAAATTAGACTGGGCAGGATTCAGATATGTGGGGAAGAGAGGGTGTCACAGCAAGAAGAAGAGCATTTGCCAAGAGCTCAAGGAAAGGGATCCGTGGAGAGGTGCCAGTCTGGACTGGGTATCCACAGAGCAACGGTGAAGACCAGGGATGTCAGCCTCCCTATGCGCCAGCATCCTCTCAAGAGCCTTCTCAAAATACAAATGCCTGAGTGCAACCCCCAGAGATCCCCAGTCCTCTGGTCTAGGGGTGGGGGAGGAAAAGACTGATTAGAGCAGGAGAGAAGGAAGTCCTGGCGTCTATCATCCTGAACCGTTTCTCCTGCACAAGAAATGGCAACTAAAAGTGGTTTGGCCGCCCGGATGAGAGGCAAGGGGACAACAGATCCGATCCCTTGGGCGACTAGCTCTGCTTTGAGGGAGATAGGTGTTGTGCTCAGAGAATCACCCAGAAGCTGTGTCAAGAGGCCGGAAGCCCGCACCCCTCGGAGGACAGCCTTTGGGGGTCTGGGCAGGGGTAAGGGCGGCAGGCAGACACAACAATCCTAACCCCAGCTTTGTTCTTAATTAAGCAACAACCCTCACCTCCAACCCGAAAAAGGCAAGAAGTAGCATTCTCATCTTACACTACTATTTGCAGAAGCCAAATGCTCCAATTCTGAATGGTCTGAATTCGACTACAGGTCATCAAAAGACCTTGTTTTTCACTGTTTTTGTTTATTTGCTTTTTTTTTTGCAGGGAGGGGAGGTAAGGATCAGGAAAGTGCTTTAGAACATGGAACTTCCGCCTTTGGAACCAAAGATCTGAGCCTCAGGACCCACTAACTTGCTCCCTACACGGAAGGTCCCCCTATATTATCTGACTCCAGTGTATGCGCCTTCCTCCAATGTCACTCACTTTTCTTACATCACATCCAAGTAGGAATAAAGGGACAAGAATGGTCACCACCGTTCTCAGACGATGAATCACTTATTATTAGTGAAAATCAATAGAAGAGGCTGGTCCAGGAACCGGCTTACACTACATTCCAAGGAATGAAGTATTCCCCGCTCGCCCATTCGCAGTAGCTGTCGGATACTGCTTTGCCCTCTTCCCCAGAGAGAACCATCCTCCCTCTCCCCGCTAGGTTCACCAATCCACTGGCTGAAACTGAGTTCGGATGATTCCGCAGCCAGCCAGCAAATCAAGAAATCAAGATCGACTCACAAGCCCTGAGGATAACTTAAAGCCTTTCCATTACCCAGACAGAAAGACAGCCCAAAGGAAATTTTAAAGGCAGCCGTGGACAAGAGTGGTGGGGGGAATACCTCCAGGTTATAGTTCGTACTAGGAAGGGAGGAGCAGGGGATAGATTCCTAGAGTGACATTTCCCGAAGCGGGCTCTGTGGACACTCAGCTCAGACCTGCTGAGGGCGAGGGGCGTGCAAGGTAAGAACGGAGTTAAGGCACTGACTGTGCCAGTGAACAAAAGGCCAGCCGCGGAAACAGCACAGGAAGTAGTACTCGCCCTCCCGCTCCAACCACAGTCTCAGTGAAAATTAGCACATTTTAAAGGTTCTGAAAAGTCCCGCAACAAAGAAAAATGTTTCACGATCGTGACTATACAACCACCGTGACTAATAACTCACTTGCTTTAGAACTGCACTACCGGACACGGGAGTACCAGCTGTATGTGGTCACTGAGCACCTGAAGTAGCTAGTCCAAACTGAGACGGGCTGTAAGTGAAAATCCACGCTGCATTTCAAAGGCTTAGTGCGGAAAAAAAGGATGGAAAAATATCTCCACTTTTCATATTGAGTACATATGGAAATGATAGTATTTTAGATGTATGGAATTAAATAAAGCATAGTATTAAAATTAACTGCATCGGGCTTCCCTGGTGGCGCAGTGGTTGAGAATCTGCCTGCCAATGCAGGGGACACGGGTTCGAGCCCTGGTCTGGGAAGATCCCACATGCCGCAGAGCAACTAGGCCCGTGAGCCACAACTACTGAGCCTGCGCGTCTGGAGCCTGTGCTCCGCAACAAGAGAGGCCGCGATAGTGAGAGGCCCGCGCACATACTTTGTAAATATATGGCTACTAAGACATTTAAAATCACATACATGGCTCATCTTATATTTCTACTGGGTAGCGCTCCTTCAGAAAGTGCTAAGCAACAGCACATGCTCAGAAACCTCAGATACATTGTACTACCGTGGCATTTGTGCCACATTTGTTTTCCCCCGAAAGAGATGTATTACATCCCAGAACTGGGGATGGAATAAAAACAGACGAAAAAAGCATCTGGATATTCTGACCAGGATTGATGCGACAGCCCACCTAGCAATATGTAATTCCAAAGGTATCAAGGAATGAATATGTTTCCTTTTCTTGTCTATTATCCCTTAGATGTTTAAGTAACAACAGAAAACTGTTTTGCTTTACCTTTCGCTCCATGGCTGTGTCTGTAAAGTTATTCCTAAACATCACGCTAAAGACTGAATGAATCTGGAGTTTGGTATCCTTCAGGGACTGCCCACAAGGGTGCTGCTAGGGGCCCACTGGGTTGTGTATTTCTATAGCAGATGCTAGTATCTTTCACTCACTCCATGACTTTGGGCAAACCACTTCACCTACTTCCTGTGGAAGAGCCAAGTATGTGAACGTCCACAGTGACTTCTGGAGCATGTGACCCAGACTGTGTAAGTCACCTCACCATTTACTATCCTAGGCAACTCGTGAAACATCGCCAGAGGAGAGCCAGTTGTGCGACTAAACACGTAGCCTGCTTCGTAGTTCAGCTTCCCTGCGTGTGAAATAGCAGTAACAACACCCATCTCACAGAGGAACTGGGTGATCAAACTAGGGAACGCTGAATGCAGAGCACGCTGCCTGGCACTGAGGAAACACGACTTCCCTCCACACTCTGCTCCGTGCACTTCAGTCATCTCGGCCACAGAGGGAGAGGCTGGACCTAAAGCTCTGGTCCTTTCTAGGCTTAAAATTAAGAGGCTATCTCTGGTCAGTTGTTAAAAGGCAGATAAGATTACTAAAAGCTCAGAAGACCTGTCAGAATAGGACAGGAAGTGGGCTTTCCCCTTTCTCGATTCCCTTCCTCAGAGGCGAAAGCACGCTGGGAGCGCACACATGCAGGGGCCAGTGAAGGGTTTCCCAGGGTCCCGGGGAAGCCTCCCGGCTCTGGCAGTGACCATCCTCCAGCGGAATGGCTCCACTGTAACGTGTCCTATCCTTTCACTATTGAGGCCCCATCCCTGTGCGCTGCCCACTCAGGTCCTCAAAATCATTTGCTGTCATTAAAGACACACGCCTCGGGCTTCCCTGGTGGTACAGTGGTTAAGAATCCGCCTGGCAACGCAGGGGACACGGGTTCGAGCCCTGGTTCGGGAAGATCCCACATGCCGCGGAGCAACTAGGCCCGTGCGCCACAACTACTGAGCCTGCGCTCTAGAGCCCGCGAGCCACAACTACTGAAGCCCGCGTGCCTAGAGCCCGTGATCCCCAACAAGAGAAGCCACAGCAACGAGAAGCCCGCACACCACAACAAAGGGTAGCCCCCGCTCGCCGCAACTAGAGAAAGCCCGTGTACAACAATGAAGACCCAACGCAGCCAAAAATAAATAAATAAAAATAAATTAAAAAAAAAAATAAAGACAGACGCCTCTCCCTCCTCAGATACGGCATCTCAATTTATACAAAACATGATGCTTCTTCCCATCCTCAGACCAGAAGTCTCTCTCCTTTCTCCATTCTGTACAATTTCTGTATGTCCAATCATACTGTCAGCCCCACACAGGAAGCTCAAGGAAGCAATTCTGAGAGATCTGGAAATATATATTATTCTTATTTTTTTTTCCTCCGAGTAGCTGATTCTACTGTTATGATGCCTAAAATTGCCTAAGTAATGCTAGGGGTGTATGCTCTTGGATTAAATAAATCTGCAGTAAACAGAGATACATTTGGAATAGTCAATTTCTTGGATGGGTTTCAAATGGATCATAGGCAACAGGGAAACTTACAGTCATTGACTATTTGGGCCCAAGTGAGTCAGAAACATCAATATTTCTAAGTGTCTCTATAAATCAACAAGTCCCTTATGGAGTCATCTACCTCAGTATTCAAGGGTCAAAGGAGGTCAGAGGTCTGCATCACCCAGAACCCCAACCTGTGCACCAAGGTATGTAGAGGAGACACTGAACTTCTTGGCTCTCAGGACAGCTGGGCAGCCAGATGCCCTGGGTCCGACCCCTTCAAGCAGCTAGCTGCCTCCATTCTCCAGGCCCCAAATCCTCTCCTAATCAAACCCCAATTTAGGGGCATCCATATCTGAAAGCCGAAGGCTACCGGACACTCTGAATGTAGAATCCATCCTCTAAGATCTTCCCCAAGCTTCCCAAACAAAGTGACCACTCTCTCCCCTGTACCCCAACACGTCCCCTCTATGCCCTCTCAGAGCACAGATCCAACCGCATCACGTTTGCTCACATATTTCCCCCATCTACCTGGGTTCCTTGGACACCCCAGGGCCTATCACATAATGCTCAATAATGTTAGCAGACTGGAATTCCCTGGAGGTCCAGTGGTTAGGACTTGGCACTTTCCCTGCTGAGGGCCTGGGTTCAATCCCTGGTGGGGAACTAAGATCCCACAAGCCATGCGGCCAAAAAAATTAAATAAAATTTTAAAAAAATAATAAAATGTTCGGGACTTCCCTGGTGGTGCCGTGGTTAAGAATCCGCCTGCCAATGCAGGGGACACGGGTTCGATCCCGGGTCCAGGAAGATCCTACATGTCACGGAGCAACGGAGCCCGCGAGCCACAACTACTGAGCCTGCGCTCTAGAGCCCACGAGCCACAACCACCGAGCCCGCGTGCTGCAACTACTGAAGTCTGCGCACCTAGAGCCCGAGCTCCGCAACAAGAGAAGCCACCTCAAGGAGAAGCCCGCGCACCGGAACGAAGAGTAGCCCCCGCTCGTCGCAACTAGAGAAAGCCCGCGTGCAGCAACGAAGACCCAACGCAGCCAAAAATAAATAAAATAAAATAAATTTTAAAAAATAAGTAAATAAAAAATAATGTTAGCAGAAACAGGAATATCTACTGGACCAGGGCCGTGCTTCTCAAAACCAGGTGTACTGTGGGCTGGGATTATGCAAAGTCACAGGATAAACAAGGAGCAACTTCCTAGACATAAAGCTTAAAACATTTTCTTATAAAGTCCCTTTGAGAAGAGAAAGCAAAATCCACATGGAGTTAAAAAAAAAGAAATAAAGTAGTAGCCTCCTGGCAGGCTGGCAGCTTCCAAATTCAGGGTCATGCCCCAGGCTGTCGGGTGTACAAGTTCCCTATCCTTTCTGCTAAAGAGGTCCCTGACAAGCTGAGAAACCCAAGAAGCTCTGGACTCCATATGTGCCCTACTTTTTGAGAGGCTGAAAGTACTTTGTCAGGGGTCAAAGATCACCTATGCCACTTTCTAGGTGAAAAAAAAAACAAACAAAACTAGCTAATCTTGCCCAAATGACTCAGAAAGTTAATGTTGGGGACAGGAAAAGAGCTCTCTTCAATTACTGGCCCAGGACATCACATGATTAAGCTTGTAAGAAGACATTATACTTTTTAAAAGCCTAAAATAATGTACTACTAGCTTCTTTGGGCCTGAGACACTTTGATCACTTCCTGGAATGGAGTCCCATCAAAGAAACCCTCATTTCACGCCTCCCTTTTTCTCTGCTCGGCTGCCTCAGCAGTAAACTCTTAAGGGCTCTAGATAAACACGAATCAGAAGCACCTCTCTTGGGCTCTTACGGAAGCCTCAGGTGCACACCTGAAGCCTCTTGAAGGTCAGCACTCCAGCTGGACCAGCGGATGTGCAAACACCATGACCACCTGGCCTTGGGGAAGAGGGCTTCCGCACTCCCGTTTAGGACCCCCAGCAGCCCAGAACTTTCTGAACTTTTCTCCACTCCCCAGCCTTCAAGGCTCTTGGCCAACCCTGTACCAAAGAGGAAGCCGAGGGGCAGCTCAAGTTATCTTGAGAGGGATGAAGCGGGGTTGAAGGCACTTTCTTGCTCCAAGGGCCTTCAGGGGCCGCAGAAGGACCCAGCAGGGCTCCGGGTCGGTAGGGGGCGGGGAAGGGGAGGGTGCGGACAGACCCACAAACACAAGCACCCAGGCCCCGAGTCCCGGACCGCACTCACCTTGGCCGACGTCTCTCCGAACAGTGGTCTGTTGTCGAGGCCACTGGTGCCGTAGGTCCTGTTGGAAAAGTCCTCCATTTTAGGGGTTTCTTCACTGTCCCGAAGCCACTCAAAGCCGAGCCAGCATTGCCTCCCGAAGTCCCGGGTCTACGACTCGCGGCGCCGCCGGTCACCGAGCGCTCATAGCCGAAGCCCAGGGGGGCCGAAGTCCCGGCGGCGGGGGTGGACGCTCAGACCCACGGGACGAGGCCGCTCCGCCCGAGCCCCGCTCCCCTCCTCATCTTGAGCAGCTGCCGCAGGAAGTGAAAAGAAACAAACACAGCGTGGCCGCCCCGCCCGGCGGCTCCCGCTTCCCCAAATCTCAGCGCCCGGGCCGCCGGGCTCGCGCCGCAGCTCGCGGAGCAAATCGGCTTCCCCGGAGCTCCCCGCTTCCCCGCCCTCGCCACTCCTCTCCGTGACACGGTAACTTCTCGTGCTTTCTAAATGTTCTGGTGATCCCTTCACTATCGGGGGGGGGGGGGTAGTTTTTCCTGGGAGAAGGCATTACCAGCCGTCTGCACCGCTCCACCCCTCTCGCCCCAGTGGCCAGCGGCCGGAGAAGTGAAGCCGCCGGAGCAGAGCCGAGCGCTCCGCGCGCCCCTCCCGCAGCGCTCTGGGATCAGGTCGCGGCGGCGCCGAGCGACTCGGATCCCCGCTCAGGTGTTGCCTGTACCCGAGGGCCGGCGCGCCTCCCGCAGCTCCCCTGGAGCTCTCGGGGCAGGAGGAGGGGATCCCGCCCCGGCCCGGCCACCCTCCCGGAAGCGCCCCGCGCCCGCAGGCCAAACCTCGGCATCCCCAGCCGCCCGTTCGCTGGGGAGTCCCGGCCGCACTAGGGAGCACGCGTCCCGGTCCACGCCGACGCTGGAAGGCGGAGCAGAGCCTCCGGGGCGTGGCGGAGCGAAGGACCTTCCCTGCTGGCAGAGAGCCAGCACGCGGGCCGGGCGGTGCGCGGCGGGTCCCCGCTCCGCTCCCCCAGCCGGGACCCGCGGCCACCGTCGCAAACCGACTCGGCCCGCCCAGGCCACGTCACGGCCGAGGCCGCCAATCCCGCGTGCCGAGGCGCCGCATTGGCTGCGGAGCTTTATTTCTAGAGGGGCCAGTTTATTCCCCGCCGGGCGGCCGTTCTCCTCCGCTCCTTGTTTCTCAGCCTCTTAGTAATTAGCGCCTGCGCGACCCACGTGGGCTGAGCAGATTTCGGAAGATAGCCTTGCAGTGGGCTGAAACTTTTTAAAAACAACCAGCCTGCTTTAACCACCCCAGTCTTTGCACCACTAGCACGGAAAGGGGGTCGTTGATAAATATGGTTTGGGGTTGTTTGTATGTTTGTCCTGTGATAGGGAACCTATGTCCTGGACAGTGACGGTCGGGAGGTAATACGTGCTTAGGTATGTCTTGGACTTGTCCACTCATCCTGCTGATGATGATGCTGATTAAGCATATATATGCAGCCACAGAGAACCAACCCGTCGTTATGTCAGCCTCTTCGGGTTTGAGAACGCAGAGAACCGGAGGTGGACAGGCCCCCTAGGCAACATAGCGTCACTCTACATTTGGGATCATTTATAAGTATTAGGAAACAAATGCAACCACGCTAGGTACCCTGGACACTACGGTTCCTACACTGAAGAAAGCTGTGACTACATTTGTTGGCAAGGAGAGCCCGTGTTGCAACATTGTAGCCCTGTGACACTTAGAATCCAAGCAAAGATTCCACGTGGTCCCTCTAGAGTTTGGGACAAAGGATTAGGACAAGGGATGCACTAAGAGCCACAGAGCTACAGATGTGAAATTTGCAACACTGAGTAGAATTGGGCATGGTGCCTATCTGATCTACCAGTTATATATTTTATGAATGATCTTCTCTTTGTTCAGGACTTTTTGTTCTGAGAGGAATGCTACACAATCTTGCACCCAGTTCTATTAGAAGTTTGACCCAATAAATAATTTCAGGTCACTCACATGCTGCCACATTCATTCAACAAATACTTCTGAGAACCTGCTCTGTACCAGGCAACCACCAGACAGGGTAATACAGTAATCAAGAGATAGTCAAGGTCATATTGTTGAGGCTGGAGTACAGATAGAGACACATGATTACAGTGTAGAGAAAGGAGGAGGTACAGTGGAGTGACTAATAGCACAAGCTTTGAGGTTGATCATATCTGCCCTCAAACCCTGATGCCACCATCTACAAGCAATGTGATCTTGGGAAAGTTATCTAACATCTAAACTCTCTTGAGCTCCTTCCTATGTAAAAAGTGAAGATAATAAAAAATGGAACCAGAATATCTAACTTCAACCGTTTTGCTTTTTTTAGATAATCTAATAGAGAATATTTCAGACACCTGGCAAGTAAGTATCCAAATGGTAGTTGTCATCAATGGTGATGAGTGCTGTGATCTGGACACTAGGGGCACCATGGACATACATGGGAGGGCACCCACCAGATTCGGGTGGCAGGGAAAGCTTCCTGGAGGAGCCTTCTAAATCAAGACCCCCAAAGAAAAGCATTTGTTAGCCAAGGTGAGGAGGAGAGTCAAGAAGACAGGTCAGAGAGGCTATATATTCGTGTAGGGTGTATTTGAGGAGGAAGGTTGAATCAGGAATGGTGACCCTTTTGCTCAAGAGCTGCTTATTCTCTTGTCTCATCAATTTCCTGTGCCTCTGTTCCATTGCTTTTCCTAAAAACCAGCTTCCTCGTGACTACTACTCACCCCACACTATAACATACCAGTGGCTTTAGTTTGTTTTTGGTGCTAAACTCGGGGAAAATGGATCTTACCACTCCAGTGCCCACCAGTGCTCAGTGGGCTGAGTCTCTATCTTCGAGTTCAGATTCTCATGAGAAATTTCAACTGGCTGAGTCCAGATGATGGACTGATTTCAAGTTGCATGAGGTCTTCCACCGCAAACAGCCAACAGGTGGGACCAAGTAGAACATATTTTCTAGGGACCACCCCCTTGAGGAGGGTAGGATAGAAGATTGTTTAAATAAGGAAGAGAGTACGTATGTATCAAGTCAATGATAGGATTATCCAGTGTCTTGCTGCTCACAGTGTGGTCCCTGGACCACAAGCATGGCATCACCTGGTAACTTCTTAGAAATGCAGAGCCACCCCAGATCTACTAAATCACAATCTGCATTTTAATAAGATCCCCAGGGGATTCGTACACACATTGAAACGTGAAAAGCGCTTCTTGCATATGCCTCTATTTTTACAAATTGGGCCACAGGCCACATAGATGACCCTCCCAATAACCACCACTTCTTATTTCTTGATCTTCATTGTGCTTCAGCCACTCATTCCAATGCAAATTCTGGACTTTGGCAACACCCGTGTTTGAAATAAGCCCAGATACACCATTTAGTAAGCCTTCTCCTCCAATCCTTTTAAATCTTTTACTCCTGGTCAATATATCAGTCCTTTGGTCACTTTAGTGTCTCTGATCCTTTGGTCTCTTGACTTTTTCTCAGTGGATCTACTCTCCCACTTTCACTTTCTTCCAGCTTAAATTCTGTGTTCTATCGCTGCAATTGATCTTTTGATATCTTCAGTTCCCTTGTCCCATTTATTTTACCACACCTGGGCAGAAAGTCCCCTGAGATATTAATCCTTCTGCTTTCTCAACACCTGTGGCCAGGTGTCTAGCACAGCTGGAGGGGAAAAAAATCATAAATGCCCCTAATTAGAGTAATTTTAGATTTAAGGCAGTCAACCTCAACTGTGCCCTTAGAACCATCTGGAAATCCTGTGTTGCCTGGACAACTCTCTTTTGTGTTGTCTACTCTCCCTGACCCTCAGCAGATGACTCAGCTGCCTACTTCACAGGGAAGAAACCAAAGCCATCCCACGAGAATTCCCTCAACTTCCCAGCAAACCTACACATTCACCTCTGTCCACCCTCTCCTACTCCTCCTTCCGTCCAGTGAGAATGGAAGAGATGCCTGTCTTTCTCTCGTGTTTTACATCCCATTCCATTCCACGGTCATAGGGGTCTCACTGTTATGATTATATTTTTTCTGTGAAAAGCATTTAAACATGCTCAGTTTCAATCATGTTAAAACAAACAAGCAAGAACCTCGCATGAAGCCTGCGTCTCCCTCTGGCTACCACACTCCTTCTCCACACCCTCCTGGAACTCTTGGTTGCCTTGGTAGCCGTCTTACCCCTCCCCCTTCTCCCTTGACAGCAAAGCCTACCTCCCACTATAAAGGGAAAAAACGCCAGATGTTCACTTGTAGCTGGGGGAGGGGAATGTGAGTTTTAGGGCCAGTGAGTCATTAGGGCAAATCTACTGGGGGCTTTTAGGAAGGTTTCCTCCCTGATAAAAGGAGAGAGGCGTGTGAAGAGAGCTATCCCTCTAGACAGTGTCATATGATGATGTGGTATTTAGAGATGCTTCTACCGTCTTATGACCATGAAGGGCGGCCGAGAGTATCCCAGAGAAACCAACTAGAATCTTAACTGTGAACTGCCCACCTCTGGGCTTCTTATATGTGGGGTGTGTGTGTGTGTGTGTGTGTGTGTCTGTGTGTCTGTGTGTTGAATGGGAGTGTCTCTATTGTCTAAGTCATTTTTATCTGGGTATTCCCATGCTCACAGCTGAAAGCATATTGGCACATTTTTAAAGCCAAACTTTCTGTGGAAAGGTCCATAGAGATTATATCCACTTCCTTCCCTCCCACCTTTGCCTCAATCACTGAAATCTGGTTTAGCAGCCTGCTTCCCCGGTGTTCTTTCATGAAGGTTCCCATGGGGACTTTATTGCTGAATCCACTGGACCCTTTTCAGGCCTCCTCCTATCTGGCCTCTCGGCAGCACTTTGCATTTTAAAATTCTGGAAACAGCCTTTACTATAGCTCTTCTGCTCTTCCTCTGCATGGCTCTTAAATATTAGCCCCCAGGGCTCTGTCCTTCGCCTTTTTCTCTTCTCACTACATGTTTTGCAAGGGCCAGTTCACATATATCCATGGCTTCCATTTATATCTCTATGCTAATGACACACAAACCTATACGAATGGACTTCGGCAATTTGTCAGGAGACAGATAATTTATGAAGAAAGCCACTTTTGAAGTTAAATAACTCATTCATTTCAGGTATGATTTAACCATGTTTCTCCTCTTTCATTGTCTCTACAGTAAAGCTCTCCTAAAGAGCAGTGCCTCTCAATTCCGGCTGGACATTAAAATACTCAGGATTTTCAAATACCCTGATGCTTGGGGCCACACCCCAGGCCAATTATATCAGAATCTCTGGAGATGAGACTCAGCAGCAGTATTTTTTAAAGCTCTCCAGATGATTCTGGTGTGCAGCTAAGTAGAGAATCACGGTTTAAGAACAGAGTATTGGGCTCAGAATCTGGGCCTGGGTTTCACTGTGGATCCTTATTATATTATCTGACAAGTCAATAGTACACCCTGTAGAGTTGACAGACCTCGTCTGAATCCTGGCATGATTTTTTTTTTTTTATTAACCAATTCTATTTTTATTTCCTGGGAACTGTTAATGGACTTTGCCAGTGACACTTACATAATTGGTGAACTGGTTTGAGATAGAGCTTCACTTGAGGGGTCATTGGCAGTCATAACATCAGGTCCAATGATTCTAAGTAAGTAGAATAGATGCATGATTTTGAGCCAAGTTACTTAACCCCTCTGGGCCTCAGTTTGGACTTTCGTGAAATCAGCAAAACAATACTTGCCCTGTAGGGTTCTGTGAGAATTAAATAAAATATTTTAAACACCTGACACATAGTTAAAACTCTGTAAATTATGCATATTACACATTTACTACAATGAACATAATGAAGCAAAATGGAAAAAATATGACAATGTTAAAGGGAAAAACTAAATATAAAATAGAATCTTTATAGTATACAGTTGACCCTTGAACAACTGCACCGGTCAACTTATTTGTGGATATTTTTCAATAAACACATATTATACGATCTGTGGTTGGTTGAATCCTCAGATGTGGAACCAGGGATACAGAGGGAAGGCCAACTGTAAATTTATACGCAGATTTTCCACTGCACAGAGGCGTGGCACCCCTAACCCTCGAATTGTTCAAGGGTCAACTCTAATTGTGTAAAATATCTTTGCATGTGAACCAAGACTGGAAAGGAACATGGAAAACATAAAAACAGTTTTTTAAAACTCATCTTTCTCTGGTTTCCTGAATGGTCGTGAAGTTCCAGGCTTTTGGAGAAGACAGGAACACTGGAAATAATGCAGTTGTGCTTCTTTCTTGTTTTCCTTTCTTCCCTTAATATATGCTCTGTAGAAACGGGCATCATATGCTCCTTCATAGCCAAGGGCAACAGTTTTCAGAAACTGAAACTAGATAGAGGTCAGGAAAGGATGAGGCAAGAAGCAGCGTCCAAAGTCAATCCAGGAAGTGAGAACTAGGAAAAAATCAGAATCCAGTACCTGTCAGCAAGGTGGGTTACAGCAGGAATGAAGTAATAACCCCCAGGCCATCTTTATGGTATATAGAATGATTTCAAGAGCCGGATGGAGGAAGGGTCGTCCAGCAGCATTTTGAAGAGATGTGTTTCTCCCTGTTCCCAGGGCTCAGGGACCAGAGGAGGGCGAGGCAGGGAATCCGTGCCTGAGTCTGGTGGGACTGGATGTCCCTTTAAGGGCAGGGCGTGGGAGAAGCACACATCTTCGAAACTCTGCTCTGAGTATGACCGTCACAGCCTCACTCAGCTGACTCCAGAAAAAAGGTAAGGGGGTAAAACAAATCAAGACGGAATAAAGGCTGCAGTACCAAAGAAAAGCAACAAAAGAACAAGAAGGAGGGAGAAAGTGTCTTCCTACAACACGGGGGACCAGATGGAAATAACTTCTGGGGGCCTTTTCAGGTTAAACAGGAGACAACAGGCCCCTAGTGGAGTCACCTGTACTAAACTCCACGTAACAAACCAAGACTTGATACTTAACCTAATTGCAGTTTCGGCCCCCAGGAGTGTAGTCTTTAGCAAGTCCACCTGGAATAACCTGGTCAGCACTGGTGAGGTAATCCCCCCAGAGGCCCTCAGCTTCCCCTTAGGAAGACGACCTTGCCTGAAACAACGCATTCCTTGCTAATAATTTCCTTTTTCCTCCACCGTGAAAAACCTTTCCTCTTCTACAACTTGGTGACAGTCCTTTCTGTTGCTACATGGGAGGATGCCCGATTCATGAATCACTGAATAAAGCCAATTTGAGCTTTAAATTTACTCGGCTGAATTTTAACAAGGCACACATAGTTTGAACAGTCATGTGATAGGAAAATGGATTCACAAATATAAAGAATTTAGGCATTGCAGCAGATTGCACCTTGCAGTCTGAATGTGCTCCCAGGAGTGGGTAGGATCTGTGGGTTTATTGCTCACATTTTTTTGAATAGAAGAATGAGATTTCCACACACCCCCTGCAAATCAGGCAGGTGTCATGAAAGAGCCAGCTCAGTGATCGGGAGTCACTTGCTTGGTCTGAGCTTAAAAAAGTCCGCTTGGGCACTAGATTCCTCAACTGTAAAAGGAAACATTATATTCTACCCTGACAGATCTAAAATGCTAACAAACTGTGAGAATAACTGGAGGATATATTTTTAAAATATTTTTCTATTTTGAAATGCTTATAGATTTACAAAAAACTTCTAAGGGTAGCGCGGAGAGTTCTAGTACATACCCTTCC
The DNA here is from genome assembly GCF_965194805.1 of Balaenoptera borealis. NCBI lineage: Eukaryota > Metazoa > Chordata > Mammalia > Artiodactyla > Balaenopteridae > Balaenoptera > Balaenoptera borealis. Next base: position 53,148,100 of record NC_138864.1, read on the forward strand.
CCCCAGCTTTCCCCAATGTTATCATCTTACACAACTACGGCACATTTATCAAACCTGAGAAATTAGCGTTGCTATAATACTATTAACTAAATCACACACTTTACTTGGAGTTTCCTATTTTTAAATAAGGCTGCTGTGTAGTACAGAACTGTGGCTTTGTCAGAGGCTCAGTTTTATACACAATAAAAACTAAGGAAGGGACTTCCCTGGTGGCGCAGTGGTTAGAAATCCACCTGCCATTGCAGGGGACACGGGTTCGAGCCCTGGTCCAGGAAGATCCCACATGCCACAGAGCAAGTAAGGCCGTGCGCCACAACTACTGAGCCCGCGAGCCACAACTCCTGAAGCCCACGCGCCTAGAGCCGGTGCTGCACAAGAGAAGCCACCGCACTGAGAAGCCCACGCACCGCACCGAAGAGTAGACCCCACTCGCCACAACTAGAGAAAGCCCGCGCACAGCAACAAAGACCCAATGCGGCCAACAATAAATAAATAAATAAATTTATTTTAAAAAAAAACAACTAAGGAAAATAAATTTCCCCAGAGGATGTGAAAATTAAATGAGATATGGTAGGTGAAATTGATTTTTATACTCCGAAGTGCTATTCATGGGAATGAGTCACACAGGATAAAAAGACATTTTTAGGTGCTTTAATAATTGATTTAGCACTGCTCCTGAAGTGGATAAAATCTGAAACAGGGTCTATTGCCCACAGCTGAAACACTGTTCTCAATGTGAAAGCGCAAAATTTGCACAGAGAAATTAGAACAAAGAAACAAATATGCTAATTTAAGCCAGTCCTCTTGAATAAGAGCAAATAGATTTTTTTAGCCGATGAACAGTTTACTGAAGTTCCTATAATATTGTAACTTCTGAGTTTTAAATTGTGTGTGCGTGTTGTTTTTAACTAATCAAATTCATGATTTAGAAATTTGAAAGCACAGTTTCATGGACAAGGTAAAGAATTTTTTAGGTTTTGAACTAAAATACATTTCTTAAGAAAGCTCAGGAAAAAATGATGGGAATGACATTAGGCAGTTATTTTTTGTTACCATTTCATTCAAGATTTAGAATATTCCTGATAATGATTTTGAGTAAATTATTTAAAATTCAGGCATTTAGCTTTAGGAGAAGTGTGTGCTATGCCCTGGCTTTGTCACTACTTGTGTCACGTTCAGTTATTTATTTAACCTTACCGGTTTCATTTCCTCATTATAAATGAGAACGATGGGACAGATCGCTTTTTAAAGATCTGTGGCACTAACATCGTGTGACTCTTTGGCCATAAGAGAGGAAGTCCTGAAGTTAAAGAGGAGAAAGAAAGAAAAATAAAATGTAGTTCACAGATGCAATGTAGTTGTATTAGCTTTTTATATAGTGACATTGGATATTTTTGATCTTTTGGGGGGGGTCAGAGTTAAGATCCTTTTTCACAAAGGTATTTTCTCTGTGACAATTAGATATTTTTAGGGCCGTAAGCACAGCATCGCACACGCTCAAGCCCTAACCTGCTAGCCTTTCTGAGGGTGCCCTTCCCATGTGGCTTAAATTGTTCTCTAAATAGACCTAACAACGGGGTAATCACACTTCTTTTCTTAGAATAATGTCATTTTAATTTTTTTAAGGGAGACTAGACAGGAATCCAACTATCTCATTGCTTAGCAATCCAGGTTCATAGTGAAAAACATCTGAAGAAGTAAACAGTATCGCTTAAAAAAATATCTATGATGTCTCCTGTTAATAATGGGAAATTTATCAAATTAACTTTAATTGCAAAAATACAGAAAAGTTTAAAAAAATGAAAAAGTTAACCTTTTGTCATTCTTACTTCTGACTTGTGAAATAAAATAAATAGAACATTACAGAACAGGTTTATTTTACAGGGAAGAACTTTAGGGAAGTTTTTTGTTTTTTGTTTTGTTTTTTGTTTTTTTAAAGAAACACATTAAGATGCAAAAGAAAAAAATAAATAACAACCAAGGTAAAGAAATTCTCGTACAACGTGTCCATCCAACAGCACACCCATTCTTCCTTCTTGGAGAGTCATTTATATTCTCCCCCATGAAAATGTTAGCACCACTTCCCCTTGGCTGGATTCCTTGACACTGTAGCAGACATCTGTTACTGAGCCTCTATTTAGGGAAAAGGTATGAACACTCAGAATACACAAAGGAAGAAATCTCATCTATAACACGCAGCATGGTATTTTTCAATCAACCCCATCCCCTAAAAGAGCGATCTGAGCAGAACCTCTGAATATCTGATATAATTAGCTTCTCTTGCCAACAGTGTCTTCTGTTCCCTCCTGTAGTGTGGGTTGCATTGTGGATTCCCAAAAGATATGTTTACCAAACACCTGTGAAGGTGACCTTATTTGGAAACAGGATCTTCGCAGGTAAAATCAAGGTAAGAACCTCGAGATGAGATTATCCTGGATTAACGTGGCCCTACATCCGATGACAAGCGCCCTTGTAAGAGATGAAGGCTATGTGAAGAAAGCCCAAGGTTGGAGTGATGCAGCCAATGGATGCCAAGGGATGTTGGCAGCTACCAGCAGCTAGGAGAGAGGCATGGAACAGATTCTCCCTCAGAGCCTCCAGAAGGAAACAACCCTGCTGACTCCCTGATTTTGGACTTCTGGACTCCAGAGCCGGGAGAGAATAAACATGTGCTGTTGTCAGCCGCCCGGTTTGTGGTTATTTGTTACAGCAGTGCTACGAAACTAATACTGGGCACTTCTACTGGGAGCTGCTTCCTCTCTCACTAGAGATGTTGCAAGAATTTAATAAGGTTGGCAAAGCTCTCTCCTGTAGTAAGTGCCCTAGAAGAACCACTTGTTCCAAAGTGAAGAGGGTCCTAAGAAAACCATTAAGTAGGAGTACAGAGAAGGAAACCTATTGCCTGTAGAGAATGACACTTTCCTGTAAAATAAGGACACTGAATTTTTAATAGACACACAGAACTTTAGTGTCTTCCTACAATGCTATCCTTACACGCTACACCTAATTCAAGTTGCTACCTTCACTCACACTTTTGAAAGTCTTCTTTTGTAATTGGCTTTAGAACCTGTTGGGAAGTTGTATTAGTGTTCTCTAGAGAAACAGAGCCAGTAATTTATATATATATATATATATATATATATATATATGGATAGGGGGGAGAGAGACAGAGAGGGAGAGATTGATTTATTATAAAGAATGGGCTCATGCAATTTTGGAGGTTGAGAAATCCCACAATCTGCCATCTGCAAGCTGGTCGTGTGGTTCGGTCTGATCTAAAGACTTGACAACGAGGAGAGCTGATAATGTAGATTCTAGTCCAGATCTGAAGGCTTGAGCACCAGGCATGCTGAAGGCAGACGAAGGTGGACGTCCCAGCTCAAGTAATCAGCAGGAAGGGCAAAGTTCTTCCTTCCTCCACCTTTTTGTTCTATTTGGACCCTCGACAGGTTGGATAATACCCACCCACACTGGAGAGGGCAATCTGCTTTACTGACTCCACTGATTCAAACACTAATTTCATCCGGAAGTACCCTCACAGACACACCCAGAAATAATGTTTAGCCAAATATGTGGGCACCCCACGACCCAGTCAGGTTGACAGTTAAAATAAAGCATCATACAAGTTATGCAAGCAAAACAATACCATTCATTTATAGTCACAATTCCAATGTTATTATCCAATCTTTCTTCTTAGGCAATTTAAATTACAATTAAAGGAACGAATACTGAACTTGAATCCACACGACTTTTAACTTAAAAAATTAGACAGATAGATAGATCGTCAAAAAATGAAGAAATTTCACTATTTATAATTTTATACCAACCAGACTGGCAAAAATTAAAAGTGTGACAGTACCTTTTTTTTTTTTTTTGGCCATGCTACACAGCAGGCAGGATCTTAAGTTCCCTAACCAGGGATCGAACCTGCACCCCCTGCAGTGGAAGCGCGGAGCCTTAACCACTGGACCACCGGGGAATTCCGACAATATCATTTTTAAGCAAAGATATAAAACTTTAGGACATCTACATCTCTGCTGCTGGCACTTCTACCGGAAAAACTGCTATACTCATTAGGTCATAAAGATGCAAGTGCCAATACTTCTCACCCCAATAATTCTAAACCTAGGTGTGTAGAAGTAGCTCTTACACAAATGCAGCAAGAGACTTGCAAGTTTCAAGGTAACATTATTTGTGATAACAAAAGAGTGCAAACAGCCCAAATGTCCATTAAGTAAAGAATGGATAAGTCAGTGGACCAGATCTATACAATGGAATATAGCACTCAAAGTGAGTGAACCGCAGTTATATACATGTATCAACATGCCAATATGGATGAAGCTCACAACCATAATGGTGAAGAGTAACCAAAAAATGTAAGTTGCAGAATGCTCATGAGTATGTAACACACTGGAAGCGCCCTGCTCATAAACCCTTAGGCCTTATCATTTCAGCACAGGCCAGTCCAACCCCTAACTGTCAGTAATTTCAACCCTTTGCCAGAGGGGTTCCTTTGTTTGCAAAGCCCACTCTGCTTGCACACGTGGCAGGCCAGAAGTGCCAGGGAATTAACACCCTCCAGGAGCCAGCCCTCAGCCAATGATCCACAGGACCTGTGTATAAATACTTGGGAGGATTAATTCCAAAGTGTATACTCTACTCCAGCTCCTCAGTGTGATTAAGATATAGGTGCCCACAGGCCTAGTAACTTCTTTGTTGACTGCTTTCTCTTCCTTGCCTCAGTTCCCCACTCCCTTGCTGGCCTTCTGTGGCTGTGATGGTTAATTTTATGTGTCAGCTGAGCTAAGGGATGCCCAGATAGCTGGTAAACACTTTCTGGGTGTGTTTGGGAGGATGCCTTGGGAAGAGATTAGCATTTGAATGGGTAGACTGAGTAAGAAGGTGGCCCTCACCAATGCAGCTGGGCATCACCAAATCCGATGAGGACCTGAACAGAACAAAAAGGCAGAGAAAGGGCAAATTTGCTTTCTCTGCTTGAGCTGATAAACCCATCTTCTCCTGCCCTTGGACACTGGCGTTCCTGGTTCGTGGGCTGTCAGACTCAGAACAAGATTTACACTATTGGGCCCTGGGTCTCAGGCTTTCAGACTCGAACTGAATTACACCACCAGCTTTCCTGGTTGTCAAGCTTGCAGACGGCAGATGGTGGCACTTCTAAGCCTTCACAACCACGTGAGCCAATTCCTATAATAAATACAAATCACCTCTTATATATATCTATATTTATCCTATTAGTTTTATTTTTCTGGATAACCCTGACTAATACAGTGGCTTGCCACCCAACTAAACTACTTGTATTAGAATCCATGTCTCAGACTGTGCTTCTGGGCGAACAAAACTCAGACAGTAGGGTTCTATTTGTATGTGATTCAAAAATAAGTAGAATGACAATATATTGTCAAGAACAGGTGCAGCAGGGGGAGTTAATTGTAAATCGGTACAAGATGGTGAAGGGGGACGAGGCAGCGCGGGGACAGCAGTCACACGAGGGGCTGCGAACCAGCGACCCAAACACTGGAGTTAACCATGTCTCGTCCACGACCCTCCTCGGTGAGAATTATGAAGATGATGACCTAGTAAACTCTGATGAGGTTATGAAGAAACCATGTCCAGTACAGATTGTTCTTGCACATCAAGATGACCGTAACTTTGAGCTTGATGAAGAAGCTTTGGAGCAGGTATTGCTACAGGAGCACATAGGAGATCTTAACATAGTAGTGGTATCCGTGGCAGGAGCTTTCCGTAAAGGGAAATCATTTCTACTGGACTTCATGCTTAGATAGATGTATAACAAGGTGAATAGTGTCTTTTAAATTGAACTGAGTTAAAAACAAAAATTACCAACCAATGCTGTTTAAAAATAGTAGACAAAAAACAATAAGAGCTGTATCTTTAATTTTATGAAAATACAGTTCTTGATAAGACTTCTCAGTTAAGACAGTAATGTAAGTGTGTTCGAGCTCTTGATTCTTCTTCATCTCCATAATTCCTTTTTGCATGTAGTACATATTGAGGCATATGATTGAGCACCTGTGTTCCAAGCATTGTAGCTCTAACCTAAGATGTCTGAGTATACTCTGAAGTCTCTGAAGCACTGTTCGGTCTCTCGCTTTCTGTTATTTCCTCACACCTTCCCCTTCTTGATCGCCTTTACAACAATGGGTGAAGTGGGCTGATAGAGACTTCTGTAAAGGTATACTTATGCTCCTCAAATAAGTCTCCTTCAGAGACTTTTACTTTTTGAGATAAGGTTCAGTTCCTTAAAGTGACTTCCATGGTCTTCCATTATCTCTGAGGCTCATTCCTTGTCTCTGTATGTCAGGTATACTATAGTTTTTGCAGTTCCTCGAATATGTCGTGTTATCTCTCAAATGTTGCTGTACTATTGGCTAATCTTTTCATAGGAAGCCTTCCTTGGTTTCTAAGACTGTGTTATGACCATACGGCACAGGTCCTATGTTTCACTGATACTACTTTAGTTACTTATTTTTCCTGGCTAGTTTACTGTCAGCAGTGGGCCTTATCTTGATTACCGTATCTCCCATGCCTGGCACAATAATTGGCCCGTAGTAAGCACTTATTTTCTGTTTTGACTGATGAATCACCCTTTCTCTACACATTTTCACTTTTTGATGGTACCAGACAATTGTTATTTCCCTCCCCCTCCCTGGCTTCAACTTTCTCTGCTAAACAAAAGCAAAAAAAAATTTATTTTTTCACTTGAGTCAGAATATTTTTCTAACAGTTGGAAGTTAGGCTGAGGGAATGAGAGTTTGATAGGGACCAAGAAGGAGGAACTGGAAATTTGTAGTGGAGCACATAGGGGGAAGGGCCTTATAGGAGGAGGCTTTAGACATTCAGAAGGCCACATGAAGGTGCTAGAAATAACCCTTTGACAGAATTATGTAATTGTCTAAACATCTGTCAGGGTGTTCACCTTTATGAGTTCTGTGTAAATCTGTAACTGGCTATGCATCCTACTTGAGATAAGTAATAAGGCAAACATTCCTAGTTGACTTTCAGGAAGCTTTTCAATATTCTTTCCATAGGGAGCTCTTCAGGCATGTTCAAGCATGCCTGAGTATCAAGAATGTAGTTCATGATAAAGAACACTATTTTACACAATTTGGAAATTGAGAAAGATATAGTATTTTAAGGTTTTTCCACTTAGACTTGATTATTTTCCAGAATTTTACATCTGAAATAGAGAAATGTATAAATAGTGACTTATTCTTTAAAAGAAAAAAAATCTGTACATTGAAAGATGATAAAGAATTTCTGTATTTTGAGGCTCTAACTCCTTAAGTTAGCTTGTGTATATTGTTTCTATCTGTGTCTGAGCTGTTCACTGCAAATGTATTTGATTCCAAGTAGGTCACAGACAGAATGTTAGAAGGGGCAGGAAGCTTAGATCACTTGTCTAGCAAGTTTCACCTTAGGTGCCATTTCTTATTTGATCTCTGACCAATTAGTAGTGGCTGTTCAGAGGGGGAGTAGCAGGCCACACGTGTCATATTTTTGTAATCTCTGAACTAATAGAATTTCCTCCTTTGTGGGGAAGATACTGAAGCCACAGAATGGTAACGAGGGCCTGAGGCTACACACCTAGTTAGTGGTTTCTAAGCTAAATGTCTTTATTAATTTTCATTCATAAGGTTTCCATATAGTATTCCTGATGTAAATAATCTTATTCTGTTAATTGAAAATCACATTAAACAGTGTTTGATTTGGAGGATTAACAGGCTTCTACTTATACTGACTTAGTGGTGGGTCATGCTTTTCCTAGGAGATGAAAGTAAAGAAGAAAAAACAGTGGGATAGTTTTGGAATGTTTCATTAACCTGTATGCCTGCAAAGATGGGATGGTAGTTGAAGAAGGTAGGAGATGAACAGTGGCTTTATACAGTCGTCCCTAGGTATCCCAGAGTGCAGGAGGGATTGGGGGGGCGGGTGTTGATTCCAAGACCTCCAGTGGATCCCAAAATCCCTGGATGTTCGGGTTCCTTATATAAAATGGTGTAGTACAGTCAGCCCACTGTATCTGTGGGTTTCACATCCGGAGGACCTACTGTACTGACGTCATATGTCTTCTGTATTGACCTGAATCAGTTTATGTAAAGGGGCAGTTCACTAAAGGAGCCAAATGTAAATATTTTACTTTATGATTTAGAAATAGATACATTTTTTTTTTTTAAGATGACTTCCAACTTCCGACCTTCTCTTGTTGCTTTTTTTTTTTTTTTAATTATTTATTTATTTTATTTATGGCTGTGTTAGGTCTTCGTTTCTGTGCGAGGGCTTTCTCTAGTTGCGGCAAGTGGGGACCACTCTTCATCGCGGTGCGCGGGCCTTTCACTGTCGCGGCCTCTCTTGTTGGGGAGCACAGGCTCCAGACGCGCAGGCTCAGTAATTGTGGCTCACGGGCCTAGTTGCTCCGCGGCATGTGGGATCTTCCCAGACCAGGGCTCGAACCCGTGTGCCCTGCATTGGCAGGCAGACTCTCAACCACTGCGCCACCAGGGAAGCCCTAGATACATGTTTTAATTTTGATTAGTTAAGAAAGGAATCATAACAAAGCTGAATGTGAGCTCTTTTCTGCTGGATAAAAACAAAAACTTCAGTAGCTAACTTCTTAAAACCAAGACTATTCTGAGATTGTTACCAAACGTTTCCAAATTACAGGGGAAATTCTGATTTTTAGGTCTTATTTTCTTGCAAAGTAAACAGCTTCTTACACAGGTTTTTTTTTTTAAGCTGCTACTTGTATTATGAAAATAGGTTGTTTTGCTTGAAATATAGGAGGAAAGAAATCAGTCTTTTGTAAACTTGAGAAGTGAATTAAAAGTTTTTCTAGAATAAAATTCCTTCATGTCATGATGGAATTAATCGGTTATTTATTTATTTTATTTATTAAAAAAAAAAAAAAAGAACAGGTGCAGCAGGTAGTTAAGGGTACAGAAGCTAGAGCAGACTGCCTGGGTTTGAAACCAGAGTCTGCCACTTACTAGCTGTGTGACTTTGAGCAAGTCTCTTAACCTCTTTGTGCCTCAGTTTCCCCATTTGCTGATTGAGGATGAAACAATATCTACCTTTTATGGTTGTTGTGAGGACTAGAGTTAAAACATGTAACGAATTTAGAATAGTGCCTTACAAAGACCAAGCTCCCAAAGACTGTTAGCTCTTCCTATTGCATTCGCAATAAAACCATAAGGGAAATTTTAAACACAATATTCAGAACAATGGTTATTTTTGGAAGGGAGAGAGCTTGATAGGTTCAGAGTATATGGGGGTCTCAAAGGTATTAGTTATGTTCTATTTTTTTTAAGTTGGGTAATGGATATATTTTTGTTGTTTTATTATTATGCTTTATAACTTACATATAAATTACATCTTTTAAAATATCTATCAAATAGTGCATAATTTTTAAAAGTTGAAAAAATAAAATAATCTCCACCAAATATATTCAAATTTATATGTCTTTTATGATTTCAGGGTACTCTCTGCTTCAGCTAAGGCCAGTCCTCCCCCCACCAACCCCACCTTTCCCAGCATTCCCTGGAAGCACTGGCCTCTCAGGCTTTACCAGAGTGGTCCCTTTAAGGAAAGTTTGCCAGACACCTGTACCTTGCAATGCCCTCAGGCGCAGCTCACATCACATGATCCTCCTGCAGAGACTCAGCAACCTTGTACTGTTATCTTTAAACATATCTTGGTTTAAAAAATTCTTTCCTGGTACTTTCCTGGTGGCGCAGTGGTTAAGAATCTGCACGCCAATGCAAGAGACACAGGCTTGAGCCCTGGTCCAGGAAGATCCCACATGCCGCGGAGCAAATAAGCCCGTGCGCCACAGCTACTGAGCCTGTGCTCTAGAGCCCACGTGCCACAACTACTGAAGCCTACGTGCCTAGAGCCTGTGCTCCGCAACAAGAGAAGCCACGACAATGTGAAGCCCGCGTACCGCAACAAAGACCCAACACAGCCAAAAAGTTTTTTAATTAATAAAAAAAAAAGAATCGACCTTCCAATGCAGGGGACACGGGTTCGATCCCTGGTCTGGGAAGATCCCACATAACACGAAGCAACTAAGCCCGTGCGCCACAACTACTGTGCCTGCACTCTAGAGCCCGCGAGTCACAACTACTGAAGCCCATGCGCCGAGAGCCCGTGCTCCGTAACAAGAGAAGCCACGGCAGTGAGAAGCTCGCGCACTGCAGCAAAGAGTAGCCCCCGCTCGCGCAACTAGAGAAAGCCCGCGCGCAGCAACGAAGACCCAACGCAGCCAAAAAATAAATAAATAAATAAATAAATCTATTTTTAAAAAAGGTCTAGCTGTGACCGGCTGAGGCGGCGCGGCGGCATAGGGACGGCAGCTTTGCCAGGCTACTGCAGCACTAGGGTGTCAGTTGGTCCCGCCCAGAACACTTCAGTTCTGCCCTGCAAGGATATATTTAATAACTGATTGGTGTGTCCCTTTAATACAAGAAAATGGAAACTGAACAGCCAGAGGAAACCTTCCCCAACACCACAACCAATGGCGAATTTGGTAAACGCCCTGCTGAAGATATGGAAGAGGAACAAGCTTTTAAAAGATCTAGAAACACTGATGAGATGGCTGAATTATGCATATTCTGCTTCAGAGCAAGAATGCTGGGGCAGTGATTGGAAAAGGAGGCAAGAATATTAAGGCTCTCCCCACAGACTGCAATGCTCGTGTTTCAGTCCCAGACAGCAGTGGCCCCGAGCGCATACTGAGTATCAGTGCTGATACTGAAACAGTTGGAGAAATTCTGAAGAAAATCATCCCTACCTTGGAAGAGGGGCTGCAGTTGCCATCACCCACCGCAACCAGCCAGCTCCCGCTCGAATCTGAAGCTGTGAAATGCTTAAATTACCAACACTATAAAGGAAGCGACTTTGACTGCGAGTTGAGACTGTTGATTCATCAGAGTCTGGCTGGAGGAATTATTGGGGTCAAAGGTGCTAAAATCAAAGAACTTCGAGAGAACACTCAGATAACAATCAAGCTTTTCCAGGAATGTTGTCCTCAATCCACTGACAGAGTCGTTCTTATTGGAGGAAAACCTGATAGTGTTGTAGAGTGCATAAAGATCATCCTTGATCTTATATCAGAGTCTCCCATCAAAGGACGTGCTCAGCATTATGATCCCAATTTTTACGATGAAACCTATGAGTGTGGTGGTTTAAAATGATGTTCGATGACTGCCGTGGACGTCCCGTGGGATTTCCCATGCCGGGAAGAGGTGGTTTTGACAGAATGCCTCCTGGTCGGGTTGGGCATCCCATGCCTCCATCCAGAAGAGATTATGATGATATGAGCCCTCGTCGAGGACCTCCTCCTGGACGAGGTGGCTGGGGTGGTGGCAGAGCTCGGAATCTTCCTCTTCCTCCACCACCACCTAGAGGAGGAGAGCTAATGGCCTATGACAGAAGAGGGAGACCTGGAGACCGTTATGATGGCATGGTTGGTTTCAGTGCTGATGAAACCTGGAACTCTGCAGTAGATGCATGGAGCCCATCAGAGTGGCAGATGGCTTATCAACCACAGGGTGGCTCTAGATATCATTATTCCTATGCCGGGGGTCATGGCTCATATGGTGATCTTGGTGGACCTATTATTACTACACAAGTAACTATTCCCAAAGATTTGGCTGGATCTATTATTGGCAAAGGTGGTCAGCGGATTAAACAAATCCTTCATGAGTCAGGAGCTTCGATCAAAATTGATGAGCCTTTAGAAGGGTCCAAAGATCGGATCATTACCATTACAGGAACACAGGCCCAGATACAGAATGCATAGTATTTGCTGCAGAACAGTGTGAAGCAGTATTCTGGAAAGTTTTTCTAAGACTAGTGAAGAACTGAAGGAGTCCTGCATCATTTCTTTTTATCTGCTTCTGTTTAAAAAGGCAACATTCCTCTGCTTCATACGTGTTCTGCATTTGAGGTGTAGTGAAATCTTTGCTGTTCACCACATGTAATCTTTTAGTTCCTTACTAACAGGGTTGGGGGGTGAGGGGGGGTGTGCAAAAACTAACTTTGAAATTTTGAAACAGCAGCAGAGTGAGTGACTTTTCATTTTTGTTCACTGTTGGTGGTTTAAAAAAAATCCCCCCATGTAATTATTGTGAACTCTTTGCTTTGTGGTCACTGTAACATTTGGGGGCGGGGGTGGACAGGGAGGAAAAGTAACAACAGTCCATATGTCCCTGGCATCTATTCAGAGCAGTGTGCACAATGTAATGCTATTTTGTAAGAAATGTTTTATGATTTTTAAAATAAATTTAGTGAACCTATTTTTGCTGGTCATTTTTTTTTTTAAGACGGTCATTTTTCAAATGACTGAATTCCCCACAACCTGCCCCCAAACTAAACACTAAGTTCAATTTTCAGTCCTCTGTTGGATATAAATAAATGCATCTCTTCTTGGACTTAGGCAAAATATCTTGACACATTCAGTTCCGGTGATTTCTTAAGTGATTTCAAAGTCCATTGCTTGGGAGGAAATTCTACCACACATTCATGCTTATAATAAGTTGGGGATTTTTGTTTATTTTTGCAAATGCTTGCCCCTATCTTGCAACACTTTTCTGTTTGTAATTGTGAAGAAGAACCAAGGTGGGGAGCAATACAACAGATGGAGTAGTTGGTATAAGTATATACCAGAAGCCTAATTAATGGCGGCAAGTTTTGTTTTGTTTTGTTTTTTAATTAATTTATTTTTATTTATTTTATTTTTGGCTGCATTGGGTCTTCGTTGCTGCACGCGGGCTTTCTCTAGTTGCAGCGAGCAGGGGCTACCCATCATTGAGGTGCACGGGCTTCTCATTGCGGTGGCTTCTCTTGTTGTGGAGCATGGGCTCTAGGCGTGCGGGCTTCAGTAGTTGTGGCACGTGGGCTTCAGTAGTTGTGGCTCGTGGGCTCTAGAGCGCAGGCTCAGTAGTTGTGATGCACGGGCTTAGTTGCTCCGCGGCATGTGGGATCTTCCTGGACCAGGGCTCGAACCCGTGTTCCCTGCATTGGCAGGCGGATTCTTAACCACTGTGGCAAGTTTTATTAATCAGAATAATACTTGGTTATGGAAGTGACTGATGCTAAATTCTGATTATTTTTTATTAGATAATTTTTCTCCTATAGACTTAAACTGTCAGCTTGGTAGTGTCTATTAGTTAAACTTTGTGAAAAGAAATATATATATATATTCTTGTTTTTCCATTGTATGCAAATTGAAAGAAAAAGATGTACCATTTCCCTGTTGTATGTTGGATCATGTAGGAAATGTTTGTGAACAATCAAAAAAAGATGAAAAAAGTTCCTGTGGATGTTTTGTATAGTATCTTGGCATTTGTATCGATAGTTAAAAGTTCACTTCCAAATAAAACTCCCATAATGCTAGATTTGAGGTGGGTTTGAACAAGGGTTGATTGACACCTGTAAAATTTGTTAAAACATTCCCCTTGTAAGGAAATACAATAATCTTAAATTATAAAAAAAAAAATTCTTTCCTTTTGAATGAGCATTGCACTTAAAACATTTAACTATTAGTATATGCTCATTTTAGAAAAAGAGCTTGTGCAATAAAAAAGAAAAAAGTATTCTCACTATATCATCTATATTCATCTATAACCACTGTTAATATCTTGATGTCTATCCTTCTGGACTTTATATTCTATTATAGATTTTAAAACAAAATTACGTTATAAAGAAGTGCTACTAAATGATATCCTTTAAAAACTTAATATACTGGGAACATCTTTCTTTTTTGTTTGTTTTTTTTTTAATTAGATTCCTTTGCAGGAATAAACAGAAGAGATTCAACAGCTGCTAGATCAGCAAAAGGAAGAAGAGTTTACTGTAAGTATGCCTGGCACTAAGGGATACAGGATCCATGAGACCCTAGAAGGGACACTGGCAGCATGAGCTTGAGAAGCTCCTTCTAGGGTTCCACCGCTAAAGTGACTACACATCAATTTGTATTGGGGCGGCGCTCTCGTCTTTATATTGACAGGCTTCCCTGCCATACGTATCTTTTTCAGGTCCTTATAGCTTCTGCTTCTTCAGTTTCTTCTTTCCCGTGACTTCAACCTATCAAAACCTTTGGCTTTTTCGTGACCCACTATTACCCTTCTAGCCTCTCCTTATCTGGTGGAGTTTCACCTTTAGCCTCACTCTGTCAACCACTTAAATCTCTCTGCAGTTTCCATTTCAGGTTCACAAGACTGAGATTCTGATAGATCCTGATCGTCTCCTTAGGGGTGGGACTCTTGTGTCAGGACTTCAGATACGTTAACGGTCAAGAGACTGGCTGTCCTCGGGCCAGATGCCTGCCCACTCGTGGTCTGTTTGGTTGTGTCCTGCCCCTGCCCCACGGCCTGCGCTTTATCCTTTCCTATAAAATGTCTCTGGTTAGAGTTGTGGTGCCCTGTTGTGGAAACTTTAGGTATTACAGTCACCATAATTTTCTTCTAGAATTGTTTTCAAATTACGGGTGCATTAATTTAGGATGATAAAATCAACTAGAGGCTGACAACCAGAATTTTAAGAATGGAATAGAGTGGAATGGAATGGAACAGAACAGAATGGAACTGAACAGAAAGGAACAAAACAGAATAGTATAGCATAGAATAGAGCAGAATATATGAGTGCATCACACGTCTTATGATTGAGTATTGTTTCATGAAACTTATTTCAGATGTGTGTGTGTATAAAACAATGTATATGATATTCAAAAAAATTTACAACCTGGCATGACACAGGAATAGACACCCACCGTAAATAACTAGTACAATTGAACTGGTGGGAGACAGCTGACCCTCAACCTGTTATGGATGGGCATGGTGTGATAAACGTGTTTATTTCTTAATATCAGTCATGTCAAAAGAATTTGAAAGACACTGTTCTAGAACTCAACGAAGTTATACATCAAAATTTTAATGAGTGCGTCCTATTTGTACAAATGTGCTATAATTCATGCAACCTAATGGTCCTGTCTCTTTTTTATTTTTCCCTCCTCTTTACTCCCAAGGAATACGAAACAGTTCCGCCACTACAAGAGGCCCTAAGTGATTTGGATACACTCTTAGGACACAGCTCTCCTGCATGTGACACACACATTCATTCTCTCCAACCCTCCTTCCTTCCATTCTTCTCCTCCTCCTCCTTCTTCCCCTCGCCACCCCCCTCTCTCTCTCTCACACACACACACACACACACATTGAGCATTACTGTTTTTAACCATTTTCCTATTACTGTCTGTTTAGATTGGCGCAGTGGTGGAGTGGGCTGGTTAAGGGCATGAGCTCTAGAGTTAAACTGCTGGAGCTCAATCCTGGCTCTTCCATTTACTGGGTGTGTGACCAGGTGACTTAACCTCTCTGTGCCTCAGTCCTTCATCTGTAAAATGGGCATGATAATAATAATAGTACCTTCCCCTCAGAGTTGTCTGGGAGGGCTGAATGAATCAACCTATGTAAAGTGCTCAGACGAGTGTCTACGACATAGTAAATACTCAGTTCAATGTTAGCGCTTAACATTATTTAAATTGTGTCCAGTTTTTCACAATTACAAGTAAAAATATTGATTCAATGAATACTTCTGTAGCGAAATCTTTGGAAGCAGACTTTATTAAGTCTACTTAGGGAAATAGAATTGCTAGGTGAAATGTGTACATTTTTAAGGTTTTTTAAGAATTTTGCTATATCTACCTGACAGGATCTTCTACCACCAATGTTTGAGAGCCCATTTCCCAGAAACTCTAGTCAACACTAGGTGTTATGATTTAAAACAAAAAGCTCTGGCAATTTGACTGGGAAATAATGATATCCATTATTGTATAAATTTGCTTCTCTTTGATCACTAGTGACATAGAATAATTTTTCAAGTGCTTATTCGTCATTTACATTGACTCTCCAGCAGAGCACGTTGAGAGTGTGTCTTGATGTTGAGTTACTTTTACATGTGACTATGTCCCCATTAATCTGTGAAAGTCTCACTTTTGAATCTTCCACTCTAGCTGAGCACAAGTCCTGCACACAACTGGTCCCAATACATCTTAGTTGAATTAAGTATCACAGTCACCACATCTGATTTCTGCAATGGATTTTTGAGCAGAATTCTCTAGCAGTCAGAAAAGGGAAAACATCAGATTGATCTACTCCGAACTATCTTAACATGGCCTTGGGCAAAGGGAGGCGGTGTCCTTCCTTTGTGTGTCTGAGAATTGGATGATTACATAAGAGCATTTAAATACATTTCTTTTTTATTACTGCTTCTCTCTGGGTGTTATTTGTTCAAATGTTCCCCTTCTCAAAGAAAAGAGAATTGCTTTCATATGTGAGACTATGCAAAGACTATAGTTCCAAATGGGATGGCCTTTTCATCATCGAAAAATGTGTATAAAGCAACTACTGTGTGCTAGGCATGGAAAAGGTGTGTGTGAGCGTGAGTGTGTGTGTGTGTGCGTGAGCGAGGGCAGGAATGGGTATGTGTACAACGTACAAAAAACATGCTCTTCCTGCAGGAAATTAGCCTTTAGTTGGTGAAGGAAGTAACATAGTGTAGAGAGAATGATGCTGAAGGGCATCCAGAAATTGACATGCAATACCCAGGCAGCTCCAACTTACTTTGTCAACTTGGGCAAGTCCCTTAACCTCTCTGCACTTTAGTTTCTTTACCTGGGAAATTAAGAACAATGCAATTGTGTTTCTAACAACCTCCTGCGAGCGATAGGGTGTAAGAGGTACAGGGATGGGATGAGAGAGACACAGTAAGACTCCTAAGTGGTCATTGTCAGGCAGTGAGAGAAGGGCCAGGCAAGGGAGAAAGGCTTAAAGGAGGGAAAGGGCATGTCCAGGTGAGGCGATCGAGGGGGATTTGTGTGAAGTTAGAATCTGAGCTGACCTGGCCAGTAGAGAAGAGGGTGTGGGAAGCAAAATTGGGGAAACAGCATGAGCAAAGAGCAAAAGCCAAGGTGAAAAACCGCCAGACGTATCCACGGAAGGAGAATGAGCAGTTTGGCTGGAACAGAGGGTTCGTGCAAGTATTCACCGAGATTTCACTGGAAGAATGAAAGTGTTATGGGGGAGGGCCGTGACCACGCGCAGGAGTTCACCCTCGGGGCTGTGGGCCACTTGCAGGAAGAGTGCTTCAGGATTTCCAGGAGCACCGGGTTGAGAAAGGAGCGTGCGTGGGTCTGTTAGTGCATGTGGTCGGGTGAGAGTGAGAGGGAGCAGCAGGGCATGGAAAGGCTCTTCTGTGACACGGGTTTGTCATTTCAGCTATGAGTCCTGGGTTGACTTGAAGGTTTTTTTTTTTTTTTAATTTTTATTTATTTATTTTTTATTTTGGCTGCATTGGGTCTTCGTTGCTGTGCATGAGCTTTCTCTAGTTGCGGCGAGTGGGGGCTACTCTTCGTTGTGGTGTGTGGGCTTCTCATTGTGGTGGCTTCTCTTGTTGCGGAGTATGGGATCTAGGCTCACAGACTTCAGTAGTTGTGGCACGCAGGCTCAGTAGTTGTGGTGCACGGGCTTAGTTGCTCTGCGGCATGTGGGATCTTCCCGGACCAGGGCTCGAACCTGTGTCCCCTGCATTGGCAGGCGGATTCTTAACCACTGCGCCACCAGGGAAGTCCGACTTGAAGGTTTTTGAA
Source organism: Balaenoptera borealis (assembly GCF_965194805.1). Classification (NCBI taxonomy): domain Eukaryota; kingdom Metazoa; phylum Chordata; class Mammalia; order Artiodactyla; family Balaenopteridae; genus Balaenoptera; species Balaenoptera borealis. The sequence continues at coordinate 53,165,786 of NC_138864.1, forward strand.
CAGAGTCAACACAGAGCAGTGTTTTAGGGCAACTAACCTGGGGGAAATACAGAGTAGGCTGGAGAAATAAGAGATCGGAGGAGGGAAGTCAGTTAGGAGGCTATTATAGTATTCAAGGCCTCATGCCTAACTTTGGGTCCTGGCAGTGAACATGAAGAAGTTATGGCTACCAGAGCTGGTTGTGAGGAATGGCTGATCGAAAATTCCCCACAGGAAGTTGGTGACACAGACCCTGAAGGTGGAGGAGGTGAGGAAAGGATCCAGTGAAGGGCAGACAGTGGAATCACAAAACAGGGGAGGGGAAAGGAGGAGAAACACTTCCTCCTCTGAGCTGAGGAAGATTTCCAAAAGGAGAAGGAGGTCACGCCTTTGTCTTTTTCTTTCTTCTCAGTAAAGTCTGGTGCAGTGGGAGGTGATCTCCGGCAGTGGTTCGGGCAGGAGTTTTGCAGTCAGACAGACACAGAATGCTTTTTAGTCATAGATTTTTAGTTAGTGGCTCCACCACTGATGGAAGGGATGATGATCAAGAAGTTACTTTTAATCTAGTTACGCTTCTGTTTCCTCATCTGTAAACGGAGATGTTAACGAAACCGTCTGACTAGGTCCCTTGTGAGAATATTTACCCAGAGCAAAGATAATAAATAATAGCTATTGGTAAAACTGTAATTATTATTTTCATGTATTTCTATTTTTATATGTACTGAGAGTGTAACCACAGAACTAGCCCTCTTCTGAGTTGTTCTTTAGAGACAACAGAACAAAACTGTAAGTCATGCAGCCAAAGTATGCAGAGGTGACAATTTTGACCTCAAACAAGACCTGGAACCAAAGTTTCTCCCCTCACGGAACCAAAGGATCAGACATGACCTGAACCGGAGCACTGGAACCCTTTCAGAAACGAACGGTCCGCTGTCCAGGAAGATCCGGTGCTGAAGCCCCATTCCCGCACCTGACCATAAATGGCCTGCCATTCCAAAGCCTGCCAATCAAAACCTGCCCGCCAGCACTTCCTCATACCAACCCCCTCGCCTAATTCTGTAACGGGTGAGGGGTTCCCAGATGGGGAGAGAGATCTGAGGTTTGCCTCCTGTCTCCTGACTCGGCCGCCCTGCAAGAAAGCCTCTTCTCCCTGCAAAGACCGTTCCCTCGGCATTGGTACCTGGGCATGAAGCCCACTCGCTCCCATACAAGGATTGAAGGGGTTCAGCATTGTGGCTGGAGGTTAAAAAGTGGTGAGGGTTAGACAACCGTGAGGGAAAAGGAAAAGGGAGGGAGACGTTTTGTGATCAAACATCTGATTTCTCCTCTTTTCTCTATGTCTCATTAAAAATTTTTTATTAAAGAAATTTTCAAATACAAATGAATCGGTATACAAAATGGAAACAGACTCACAGACATAGAAAACAAACTTGTAGTTACCAAAGGGGAGAGGGAGGAGGAGAGGGATAATTTTAGGAGTATGGGATTAACAGATACAAACTGCTATACATAAAACGGAGAAGCAACAAGGATCTACTGCATAGCACAGAGAACTATACCCAATATCTTGTAATGACCTATAATGGAATATAATCTGCAACAAACAAACAAACAAACCACAAATCACTATGCTCTATACCTGAAACTTAACACAATGTTTTAAGTCAACTGTACTTCAAAAAAAACTAAGAAAAAAAGGTAAAGAAAATTTCAAACACAAAAGTAGAAAGAGTAGTATAATGAACCCCTTTGTACTTAACACCCAGCTTCAACATTTTGCCAACCTTGTATTATTATTTTTTGGATGGAATTATTTTAAAGCAAATCTCAGATATGATTTCTTGTAATCTTTTAAAAAGAACATGAAAATCAATTCCCAGCAGTATTATGGATGAGCTATCTTTTATATTTTTTTATTTTTCAAAAACTTTATTTATTTATTTATTTATTTTATTTTTGGCTGCGTTGTGTCTTCGTTGCTGCGCGCGGGCTTTCTCTAGTTTCAGCAAGCGGGGGCTACTCTTTGTTGCGATGCGTGGGCTTCTCATTGCGGTGGCTTCTCTTGTTGTGCAGCACAGGCTCTAGGTGTGTGGGCTTCGGTTGTTGTGGCACTTGGGCTCAGCAGTTGTGGCTCGCGGGCTCCAGAGCACAGGCTCAGTAGTTGTGGCGCATGGGGCTTAGTTGCTCTGTGGCATGTGAGATCTTCCTGGACCAGGGCTCAAACCCGTGTCCCCTGCATTGGCAGGCGGATTCTTAACCACTGCGCCACCAGGGAAGTCCCAAGCTATCTTTAAGAAACACTCCACTAGTTTTTTTTTTTATGCTGAATTAAATAAGGGAAAAAAGTCAAAATGCATTGAAGAGTTAGCAAGCAAGAAAGGACTTCTCAGAGTCAAAAAGCTAAGTAAAACTAAAAGTAAGAGAAGTATGCAAAGAACTAAAACTGGTTTTCACCTTGAGGATTTTAACTTAACCCAGCTGAGCATGAGTTTGAATTCTTAGTGGTTTTTAAGAATGCAGGGGACAGTGCCCCAAGCCCAGGATCCACACAAGGCAGGGAGCATAATAAGAGATTTCTATTTTTCCACATTTATGCTGGGTTTGTTTTTGTAGGTCTTTTTCTTCTCTTTGTGTTTCCTACTTAGAGAAGTTCCTTTAGCATTTGTTGTAGAGCTAGTTTGGTGGTGCTGAATTCTCTTAGCTTTTGCTTGTCTGTAAAGCTTTTGATTTCTCTGTCAAATCTGAATGAGATCCTTGCTGGATAGAGTAATCTTGGTTGAAATCTTCCCTTTCATCACTTTAAATATGTCATGCCACTCCCTTCTGGCTTGTAGAGTTTCTGCTGAGAAATCAGCTGTTAACCTTATGGGAGTTCCCTTGTATGTTATTTGCCACTTTTTCCTTGTTGCTTTTAATAATTTTGCTTTGTCTTTAATTTTTGTCAATTTGATTGCTATGTGTCTTGGCGTGTTTCTCCTTAGATTTATCGTGCCTGGGACTCTCTGTGCTTCCTGGACTTGGGTGGCTATTTCCCTTCCCATGTTGGGGAAGTTTTTGATTATAATCTCTTCAAATATTTTCTTGGCTCCTTTCTCTCTCTATTCTCCTTCTGGGATCCCTATAATGCAAATGTTGGTGCATTTAATGTTGTCCCAGAGGTCTCTTAGGCTGTCTTCATTTCTTCTCATTCTTTTTTTTAAATTCTGTTCCAAGGTAGTGAATTCTACCTTTCTGTCTTCCAGATCACTTATCCGTTCTTCTGCCTCAATTATTCTGCTATTGATTCCTTCTAGTGTATTTTTCATTTCAGTCATTGTATTGTTCATCTCTGTTTGTTTGTTCTTAAATTCTTCTATGTTTTTGTTCTTTAATTCTTCTAGGTCTTTGTTAAAAATTTGTTGCATCTTCTCGATCTTTGCCTCCATTCTTTTTCCAAGGTCCTGGATCATCTTCACTATTATTTTTCTGAATTATTTTTCTGGAAGGTTGCCTATCTCCTGTCTTCATTTAGTTGTTTTTCTGGAGTTTTATCTTGTTCCTTCATCTGGTATATGGTCCCCTGCCTTTTCATTTTATCTATCTTTCGGTGAATGTGGTTTTCATTCCACAGGCTGCAGGATTGTAGTTCTTGCTTCTGTTGTCTGCCCTCTGGCAGGTGAAGCTATCTAAGAGGCTTGTGCAAGCTTCCTGATGGGAGGGACTGGTGGTGGGTAGTGGTGGGTGTTGCTCTGGTGGGCAGAGCTCGGTAAAACTTTGATCCGCTTGTCTGCTGATGGTTGGGGCTGAGTTCCCTCCCTGTTGGTTGTTTGTCCTGAGGCAACCCAACACTGGAGCCTACCCCGGCTCTTTGGTGGGGCTAATGGTGGACTCCAGGAGGGCTCACGCCAAGGAATACTTCCCAGAACTTCTGCTGCCAGTGTCCTTATCCTCACGGTGAGACACAGACACCCACCCCGCCTCTGCAGGAGACCCTCCAGCACTAGCAGGTAGGTCTGGTTCAGTCTCCCATGGGGTCACTGCTCCTTCCCCCTGGGTCCCGATGCACACACTACTTTGTGTGTGCCCTTCAAGAGTGGATTCTCTGTTTCCTGCAGTCCTAAGTCCTGCAATCAAATCCTGCTCGCCTTCAAAGTCTGATTCTCTGGGAATTCCTTCTCCCATTGCCAGACCCCCAGGTTGGGAAGCCTGATGTGGGATTCAGAACCTTCACTCCAGTGGGTGGACTTCTGTGGTATAATTGCTCTCCAGTTCGTGAGTCACCCATCCAGCGCTTATGGGATTTGATTTTATTGTGACTGGCCCCTCCTACCGTCTCATTGCAGCTTCTCCTTTGTCTTTGGATGTTTTCTGGTGAATTCCAGTGTCTTCCTGTCGATCATTGTTCAGCAGTTTGTTGTGATTCTGGTGCTCTCACAAGAGGGAGTGAGCTCATGTCCTTCTACTTCGCCATCTTCTGTTTAGGCTTAATTCTCTGTTTCCATGGAAACAGGATTTCTTTATTCTTTCAGAAGCACCTTTAGAAAAATGTCCTGACTGCCTTTATTTTTAAGCTCCTCTCAAAATGAAAATTTGTTCCAACATGGATCCTGAAGGTTCAGCAAAACTGTTCATGAATGACTGGTTTTATTTCATTTTTTTCCAGCTTTATGGAGGTATAATTGACCAATAAAAAGTGTATATATTTAGAGTATACAACTTGATGATTTAGTATATGTATACATTGTGAATGATTACCACAATCAAGTTAATTAATACGTCCATCACCTCACATAGTTACTTTCTTTTCATTTCTTTTTTTTTGGCAGTGAGAACACTTAAGATCTGCTTTCTTAGCAAATTTCAAGTATTTCAATATTATTAACTATAGTCACCATGTTGTGAGATCCCCAGAATGAGTTCATCTTGTAACTGAAAGCTTGACTAGCTTTGGAAACATCCCTTGAAGTTTTAGAAATTCCTATTAATTAAATAGCTATCTCTGGTCTCAAGTGTTCCTTTCATATTCAAACTCTGTGAGTTACCTTATTTTTTTTCTTTAAGAGATGTAGGCTGCGTCTCTCCTTTTTTTTGAACCTCCTTTTATTATCCTAAAAATGTTCTCTTCCCTACAAAAGAGGAATTGCTATCTAAATTATATTCTCCTATGAATCAGATTGTTTATAAATGTGAGTCTGATAATTAATCAGTTTAAAATGTCATTCTTTTTATCCTGTATTTCTAACACTCAAAAATAAGAATTTGTGAGAAGAAACAAATTGTGCATATGATTATATTTAATAATCCATTTTTTTAATTTCAAAATTTGAGCTATAATTCACATATCATAAAACTTACCCTCTTAATTATACAATCCAGTGTTTAAAAATATATATTCACAAGGTTATGCAACCATTATCACTATCTAATTCCAGAACATTTTTATCACTCCAAAAGGACACTCCACTCCCACTAGCAGTCTTTCACCTTTCCACTCACCCCCCAGCCTCTGGTAACTACAAATTTACTTTCTGTCCCTATGGATTTGCTTATTCTACGAATGGAATATTTATGGAATCATATAAATGGAATCTCATGTATGTGACTTTTTTGTTTGCCCTCTTTCACTTAATGTAATGTTTTCAAGGTTAATCCATGTTTTATCAGTACTTTGTTCCTTTCTATTCCAGTCTCTTTATCCATTTGTCTGTTGACAGACTTTTTGACTTGATTCCACCTTTTGGCTACTGTGAATAGTGCTGCAATGAACATTTGTATGTAAGTGTTGTTGGAGTACCTATTTTCAACTCTTTGGGGTATATATTTGGAAGTGATATTGCTGGGTCATATAGTAACTCGATGTTTAACATTTTAAGGAATTGGCAAACTGCTTTCCAAAGTAGTTGCACTATACTACTTGGCCATAAAAAAGAAAGAAATAATGCCAGTTGCAGCAACATGGATGCAACTAGAGATTATCATACTAAGTGAAGTAAGTCAGAAAGAGGAAGACAAATATCATATCACTTATATGTGGAATCTAAAATATGACACGATTGAACCTATCTACTAAACAGAAGCAGACTCAAGGACATAGAGAACAGACTTGTGGTTGCCACAGGGGAGGGGATTGGGGGAGGGATGGAGTGGGAGACTGAGGTTAACAGATGTAAGCTATTATATATGAAATGGATAAACAACAAGGCTCTACTGTATAGCACAGAGAACCATATTCAGTATCCTATGATAAACCATAATGGAAAAGAATATATATAAAAAGAATGTATATATGGGTATAACTGAATCACTTTGCTGTACAGCAGAAATTAACACAACATTGTAAATCAATTATACTTCAATAAAAAAAAATGTAGCTGCACTATTCTATTCCATCAGCAATATGCAAGGATTCTAATTTCTCCACATTTTCCCCAACACTTGTTATTTTGCTTTTTTTTTTTTTAATAGTCATCCTAGTGGGTATAAAGTGGTTTCTCACTGTGGTTTTGGTATGCATTTCCCAAATGATAATGATTTGAGTATCCTTTCATGCTCTTTTTGGTCATTTGTATATCTTCTTTGAACAAATGTCTTTGTAAGCCCTCTGCCCATTTAAAAAATATATATTTATTTATTTATTTGGTTGCACCAGGTCTTAGTTGCAGCAGGCAGGCTCCTTCATTGTGGCAAGCGGGCTCCTTAGTTGCAGCTCTAGGGCTCCTTAGTTGTGGCATGAGAACTCTTAGTTGCGGCATGCATGCGGCATCTAGTTCCCTGACCAGGGATCGAATCCAGGCCCCCTGAATTGGGAGCATGAAGTCTTACCCACTGTGCCACCAGGGAAGTCCCCCTCTGCCCATTTTTTTAATCGGACAGATTTTTAAAAAGTTTTGTCTCACTGTTTTAAGAGTTCTTTATATATTCTGGATGCTAGACCCTTATCAGATATACAATTTGCAAATATTTTCTAACATTCTGTAGGTTATATTTTCACCCTCTTGATAGTGTCTTTTGATGCAAAAGTGTTTTTAATTCTGATGAAATCCAATTTATCTGGTTTTTTCTTTCCTTTGTTGCTTGCGCTTTTGGTGTCATTTCAAAGAATCCTTTGCCAAACTTAAGGTCTTTTAAAAAGAAACCTTAATAGAATCCTTTCTTCTTCCTCACTAGTACAAGCAGTACTCATGTACTAGTCAAGTACTAGCAGTACTTTAGTGGACCTGTGGATCTTTTATTTACATGTTGTTATGAACCGATTCTATCCCTTAAAATTCATATGTTGAAGCCCTAATCCCCATTATCTCAGAATGTGACTGTATTTAGGGACAGAACTTTTAAAGAGACAATTAAGTTAATATAAGGCTGTTAGGGTGGGCCCTAATTCAATATGACTAGCGTCCTGGTAAGAAGAAATTAGGGGGCTTCCTTGGTGGCACAGTGGTTAAGAATCCACCTGACACGGGTTCGAGCCCTGGTCCAGGAAGATCCCACGTGCCATGGAGCAACTAAGCCCATGCACCACAACTACTGAGCCTGCACTCTAGAGACCGGGAGCCACAACTACTGAGCCTGTGTGCCGCAACTACTGAAGCCCGTGCACCTAGAGCCCCTGCTCCTCAACAAGAGAAGCCACCGCAATGAGAAGCCCGCGCACGACAGCAAAGAGTAGCCCCTGCTTGTCACAACTAGAGAAAGCCTGTGAGCAGCAACGAAGACCCAACATAGCCAAAAATAAATAAAATAAATAAATTTATTAAAAAAAAATAATTCTAAAAAAAAGTTCTAAAATTAGCTTATGGTGATTGCATAACCATGTGAATATAGTAAAAGCCAGTGATTTATACACTTTACATGGGGGAACTTTATGGTATGTAAATTATATCTTGACAAAGCTGTTAATTCATGTTCTGTTTAGTAATACAGAATTTTTCTGAGATATAAAGACATAATAGTTATCTTAACTCTTCCCTAGGATTTTGGTGGTAAATTTTTATATACAGTAAATATCACTAAAGGCAAGTCCAAACCACTGTCTAGTACTAAGAAGAGGCCCTTTGTATGCTCATCTGCTGTTGGTGGTGGAGTTCTCGGCATCCAGTATATTTTAATTTGCTGTTAGCTGCTTTGTGAAGTGACTACCTGTCTACTGCCCCCATCCCCTCATTAAAAATAAGAAAATATCACAGAATTATTTCTTCAATATGTTCATTTTATACATTGGGATGAAAGTAGATTAAAGATCTGTCTCATAGGTTAGAGCTATTTATACTACAACTCATTACTTCTTAGAGCCACAAGTCTTAGCAGTAAACTAGCTATGCAGATCAAAATGTAAATTCCTGGTTTTTTTATACTTTTTATGGTGGAACTAATCCAGACTTGTCTATAAGATTTTTGTCTATAGACTTGTCTACAAAGAGCTTTTTCTATTTGTGGTAGACTGAGAAAGAGCTACATAGGATTAAAAATGAAAGATCTCATGGGAGTAAAAATGGAAGATCTTTTATGGCTACTTAAAAACCTTATTATCACCACTGGTAATACTTACAAGTTTTTCTCTAGAAAAATATTTTGACTCAACAATCAATTTTTAATCTTGGGACAACTTCTTGTTAACAATCTATGTCATGTGCCTCCTCACTAGCCACTATCACCCATCCCACTCTAAGAGATGAAAACTAGTTCAAATTTAACCTGAACAGAACATAATTTGGAATCTGCCAATAAAACACATATTATGTATTTTGAAGAAAAATCATTTTAAAATATATGCTTTGGGGGATTATTAGTACCTCTGCTTATCAGTATATTTTCTGTTTTATGATTTTTCAATTTTCTTAATTCTTGTACTTTTTAAAAAAATTAATTAATTTATTTTTGGCTGAGTTGGGTCTTCGTTGCGGTGTGCGGGCTTCTCATCTTGGTGGCTTCTCTTGTTGTGGAGCACGGGCTCTAGGCGTGCGGGCTTCAGTAGCTGTGGCTCACGGGCTCTAGAGCACAGGTTCAGTAGTTGTGGCGCACGGGCTTAGTTGCTCCGCGGCATGTGGGATCTTCGCGGACCAGGGCTCGAACCCTTGTCCCCTGCATTGGCAGGCGGATTCTTAACCGCTGCCCCACCAGGGAAGCCCTTATCAGTATATTTTTAAACATCACCTTTTCTCCCCCTGCATACCCAAGTCTCTGTTCCACTCCTTTTCACTCAGTACCACAGGTTTTTCTCTTTCTAAGAATCCAGGAATCTTTACAGAAATATCTTGTTTCCCTTTAAATAAACATTAAGACTAGGAGAGAGGCAGTGAAGCTAAGTGACCCTAAAGCACCCACAGTCATTAAACATGCATAAACTTTAAGAGGTGCCAAAATTCTCTAGGAAGGAAAAAAAAAATACAGTGAAGGTTTTTTGACTATTTTTAAAATTCTGTTTAAGAATAATATCTTGTAAGCCAATTTGAACATTATCCAGAACACAGAACTTAAATACTATGAGAGAAAAGTTCTTTACCGCACCTTCAGAAATTACTACTACAACTTTACAATCCCTTATCTGAAAACTTTTTTGGCCTGATGTTTCAGAATTCAGAACTTTTATCAGAGAAGTGTGTCTGCCACATATTAAGTAACATCTCCAGCAAGTGGGGAAGCTACACTGTAACCAAACTCATTAATATTTCTGTAGAGAACTTATGAATATTCACACCAAGTGAATATTCAGTTATACATAGCCTCAGTTCCCTTCTGGTCAGATTTTACTATTAAGGGACTTAGGAAAGACAGATAAAGGACCTGTAATGACACGTTAATTTGGAATCCAGTTATTTATATTTGATATCCAGTTCAGAGCCACTGTAAACTATTTGTCTTTTCTTCCACAAAAATGAAAGTGTATTTAAAATGAAAAAGTATATTTCAGGAGGTAAATGTAAAAAGGATTTGCCTGTGAAACTAAGTTAACTATATTATGATCTTCCTCTAGAACTTGCCTAGTTCCCTCTGGTTAAAAACTTCTTTTCTTGGTGCGATAGTAAAAGACATCAGGTCAACCTCAAGCTTGCAGTGTGAGTCCTGGGAGCTTCGAGGACCTTGCGCAGCATGAAGACCTGTGGAAAGGTAGGGACGCCCCGACGGAGCAGAGCGCTGCAGCCTCTCTACGTTGGGCAAATTTCAGCCTCGGTGGATGAAGGAAAAGAGAGGTCAAGTAGGGATTTATGTGGTTACTGTTCTCTTCCTAGGACACGGAGTGAAAAATAGGATTCCTTTTTAAGGCGCTGGTATATATTCTTACTTGGGGGTTACAAAAAGCGTCACACTGGGAACGGGGTAAGAGCGGCTGGTAAGCCATAGGTGGGGCTAGAAGAGGAACAGGGCAGTTGGGTGAAAATGGGCCATCTGTTCCTACATCCGTTCCAGAGGGTTAGGTAACTGCGTGAGCGAAGCACGGCCCTTAGCGCTCTCCGTGTCCCTGGCAATGCGCTGAGCTCCACCGGCAGCAAGCAGTTGACTGCTGCCGGGCTGGGTTTGGACCGTTTCTCTCGTCCGCCCCGCCGAGCCTTTCCGAGGCCCGCAGCCTTGACCCCTAACCCCGACAGAAGACGGGAGGCGGAGCTAGGTCGCACCAGAGCGCAGGCCCGGCCCGCCACCCCCGCCTTCAAGCGCGCGGGGGGTGGGGGGGAGGAACCGTCGCGGCTTCCCAGCCAATCCCCGTTCCCCGGTGCCCGGGGGGCGGGACCCTAGCGGGTCTCCGTCCAATTGCCGCTCCGGGGCTGCCTCAGGGAAGCGGGCCTGCGCAGCTGAGCGCTGCGGCGGCGTTTATCAACCGCTGTGGGTCGGGAGTGGTCGGCCCGCGGAGTAGAGTTCCCTCCCTCCCTTTTTCTTCCCTCCCTCCCCGGCTAACCCTCGAGGGGTGGGGAAAAGTTAAGGCGTTAGAACAGCGTTAAATAGTGGAGAGCGTCAGAGGTGTCAGGACTGGCGGGGGTGGCATCAGGCATCTCGCTTGCCGGGGTCTGAGAGGTATCCTTGAGGCTGGGCCGCTAGGCTGGTCCGTCGTGGTGCTTGGTTGAATTTCTCTCACCTGGTGGCTTCTGGAGTATGCGGAGCTGCCTTTGCGTTGGTGGGAGGAGTCTCCGACCTCCTCGCCCTCTACCCCTCTTGTCTCTAGAGCCAAGCTTTGAACTTGCAGCCCTGCGACAAAGCGCCGGCACCAGATACCCGGGCACCGGGAGGTACATCGTTTCTGGGGACTGTCTCATGGAAGGGAGTGTAGTTGTCCTAGTAGTTAACCTAGTTAATAGTGTAGTAATTTTTATCCAGCTTTCTGGCAGCTGGACTGCGTGTGTTTGCTGTGATTGCCAAAAGTTTGAGGCTTGGGGCCTCCAACCCCTAAGTTGTTTGTCTTCCACCTTCTTTTACTAGTTTCTGTTAATTTTTTACCCCTGCAATTGTTAAACTTGTTTTTCTTCCTGCCCACAGTCACCAGCCCAGTTCAAATCTCTGTGATTCCAAAATAGATTTGTTGCAACACGCTCTTGGAAGTCGTAAACAATTGATCTTGGTGTACCGGTATGTGATAATCTGTTTTACTTGTTTCTGTTTCTTGTTTACCTGATTCTGTTTTCTACTTTGAGTTTACATCTTATTGCTCCCAGGAGGCCCACTGTAATTAAATCTAGCGTCATCATTTTCTTAATGCATTTGTAGGTTAGTTTAGAATTGTATTATTTAATCTTTGTGATTGAGAGTTCAAAACAATCCTCCATGAAAGAATCTGTTAATTCTTGTTTTTACTGTGTACCTTTTGGTGAGTTAAGACTGTAGTGAGTATGGTACTGGTAGTCGTGGTCTCAGATTCCTAGAGTCTAGTGAGTGGCAGGGATGTATACAGAGAATAGCTTATTTTTTTCTATATATGTGTGTTAGTTTCCTATTGCTACCATAACAATTTATCACAAACCTAACAGTTAAAAAAACACAAACTTATTAACTAGCAGCTCTGTAGATGGGAGGTCTCTGTAGGTTTAGCTGGGTACGCTGCTTCGGATCTCACAAAGCTGAAATAAAAGTTATGTTGGTCTGGGCTTTCTGAGGGAGAATCCATCTCCAGGCTCACTGAAGTTCTTGGCAGAATTAATTTCCATGCAGTTGTAGGAGCGAGGTTCCAGTTTCCTTACTGGCTGTCAGCTGGGGCCTCTCTCAGTTCCACAAGACCACCTGCATTTTCAAAGCCAGATAGCACCTCCAATCCTTTTCATGTGTTTAATCTCCCTGACTAGTCTTCTGACACCTCCTGGAGAAAGCTTTCTGCTCCAGAGGGCTCAAGTGATTAGATTAGGGCCACCTGGATAACCTCCCTACTTCAAATAAGGTCAATTGTGCAATAACACCATCACAGTCAAGGAAGTGATAATCTCATATTCACAGGTTCTGCGTATTAGAGGGGTCAGAATCATGGGAGCAGCTCATAGAAATTCTACCTAGCCTGATATGGTTGTCTCAAAACTAGATTATTTTTACAGTGCAGTTTTGCAGGTATTAAAAAAAAAAAAACTAAAACCCTAACAACAACTCTGTCTGATTCTTTGAGTATCCTCTCTACAGATGAAGAAATTCAGGTAAAGTTATTTGTGCAGGGGCATATGGCTAGAAAATGGCGAGTTGGTATTTGGACCCAGATCTACATTTCTATTCGATCTAAAGGCATGTTTACGGATGGTGAAAGTGAAGTGCTTCTTCCTATTTAGAAAGGAAGAAGCAGAGAAATTGAGATCTTTGTTGTACCTCATTTTTGGGGTTATCTTTTTATATTAGTGGTGTAGGCTAAGCTCTTCTCCCCTAACAAAGAAAGCCAAACTACAATGGCGTTAATAAAAGATTTTTTTTTTTTGATATATCTAGAAGAAGGAGTCCAGGGCTAGTAGGAAGATTCTGACAGCCTCAGTACGTGGCTCCTGGAAATGGGTCCAAAATGCTGTTCCAGTTGGGACTTTCCTGATAGGCAGTGAGGAGGAGAGAAAGCACAGGAGAACACCTGTAGTTCCTTACAGGGGAATGATCTGGAGGCAACATATACGTCGCAAAGCCATACTGAGCTCCAAGGGAGAGTAGGAAAGATACAGCTATATGGCTGTCTACCCAGCTGAAACTCAGGATTCTGTTAAGAAAGAAGGGGGAAAGTTATATTGGCTGAAAACAGTCTCTGCCACACCATTGTTTTTTATGATGTTTTATCCTGTAACTTTCTGAGTTGAATATTTTATTTGGCTTTGCTATTAGTTTTAACAAGTAGTATTTGAAAGGACAGGAAATTCTTATTCAATATTAATGTTTCTTCATTTCTCAACTGCTATTTTAATATATAATTTATAAAGGCTTCTTTGAGGAATCTCTTTATTCACATTTTGTATTACTTTGATTTTTCTGAAAATTAATACATCTGTGGAAAATGTACAAGATTGCTTTGGGATACTTGAGATCATTCTGTATAGGCCTCACACCACTGCAGGATTAGGTTACAGCAGCCTGTCATATGATTTATGTACTCTGTAACATTTTGTAACTCTATAGTTGGATGACTCTTCCACAACTTTTCGTATTTTCCTCTTCAAAGTTCTTTCTCTCAGCCCATTATCCTTTTCTACACATCTGAATTCTACCTACCCATTTAGACCTACTGTAAGTCCCCTCACCCACTATCATGTAGCCTTTGTATGGGAGGAAGATTGTGGTCAAACAGATCTGGATTTGAGTTGTTCGTTTGACCTTAGGCAATTTACTAAATCTCTCTGAGTTTCGACTTCTTATGTAAAATGGCAGTGAACGCCACCTTTCAGAGATAGTATGAATATGAGAGAGATAACACATTTTCTATAACACTTATTGCAGTACTTGGCAAATAGTAGGTGCTCAATAAATGATAATTATACTGGTCTCACTGATCACTCCTTGACCTCTAGCACGTTTGACTCTACACTTTTTTTTTTTTTTAATTGGTTTTCTCTCTCTGACAAGTTCATGAATTCCTAAGGACTAGGACCAAGTCCTAGATATACTGTGGTCACTAAATAGTGATGTAGTGAGTTGACACTAGCATCTAAAAGAATATTTATGAAATTGAATTGTGAGGTGAGGGCTTTTTTTTTCCTTTAGTGTTCCTATTGTGATCGCATCATGGAAAATCAGTTGGCTAAATCAACTGAAGAAAGAACATTTCAGTACCAGGATTCTCTTCCATCACTGCCTGTTCCTTCACTTGAAGAATCATTAAAGAAATACCTTGAATCAGGTATGTTTGTAATCTTTTAGCATATATTAATATTGCTAGCAACTTAGAAAACTGCGAAATTATTAGAAGTTGATGAGGGTCTAATTGCTTTTTCCTCTAGGCTTATGATAATTAAAATTATCCCTAAAATGTCCAAAACATTTCTGTCTTTCTCTCTCACGTTAATTTTTCCATAGTTTAAAAAGCCAGGGAGTACCTTTAGGCTTACAATAAGAAGTACTAGTCCTCTGCCTCATTTCCCCCACTGCCAATCCCATGCCCTTAGGCAAGCATTTTCAAATATTTTATCTGCTTCTTGTGTTTACCTCCAGATTTAAACTAACATTCTTATATACTACTATTTCTTGGATTTTTTTTTTAGTCGTAGATGTTATATATTAGTTCCTAAAAAGATGTAGATTTAGCTGTCCTACACCCCCTAACCTCCACCTTCGCTTCCCAACGTTTATGCAGTCTAACATATCCACATTTTCCCTCTCATTTTCTCTGTGTAGTTGTAAGAAATCACCATTTGCAGTTAAATTAGTGTTCACCTGATTTAAATCAGTATTTACCTGAATTGATTTACCTGACCATTGAGGGTTTGTGGTTATGCAGTTATTCACAAGAGACCCATTCAGTGTACAGTACTTTGATTACCTTTTTGCTGCATTTTTGGGTTTTTCCTCATTTTTCATTTGCTTAGTATGCTTTGTATCCACAACTAATTCACTCCCAAATACTTCACTACACCTAAAATCCCTGAATCCATTTAAATACATATGATAGTCCGTCAGTTTTATTTCTTCTTGGAGACATCCCTCCTGGGGCCCCTTACCTTCTTGTTCCAATCAGTGTTCACTTTTCTCAAGCTGACTGGACAACGCTTACCCTGGGGCTCTCCCGTAGCCATCATCCTGGCTGTTCTCTTCACCTTTGTCTCCTGTGTTGTATTCCATGGTTCCTGGGTTCTGTCTTCCTCTTTTATTCCCTTATTTTGGTGAAGTAAATCTTCAGTAGCTATTTGAGAAAGGGTGTCTGGGAGGAAAAGAATGTTATGACCTAAAAATGTATTTATGCTACTCATACTTCACTGTTTGGCTGAGTATAGAATTCTGGGTTGGAAATGGCTTTTTCGTAAGTTTTGAAGGCACTGTTCGTTTGCTCCTCTTGAGAAATCTGATGCCATTCTGGTATTTGATCCTATAATGTGACCTGTTGTTTTTCACTCCCTGGATGTGTTTGGAAACCTTTTCTTTATCCCTGTTATTCTGAGTATCTCAGTGATGTCCCATGGTGTGTAGGTTTTGTCATTTATTTCTCTGAACACTCAGTGGGTCCCTTCCATGTAAAAAATCATGTTCTTCAGTTGTTGGAAATTTTTAAAATTTCATTTCCTTTATAGTTTTCTCCTCCCTTCTTTTCTCTTTCTGAGAGCAACTCCTATTACTTGGATCTGGGTCCTTCTGGGCAAAGCTTTTAATTAAAAAAGTGTTTTCCTTTCATTTTTAGTACCTGTCCCTTTTTGGTCCATTTACTGTTTGATATCATTAGTCCTTTTTTGGTTTGTTCTGCTCTCTGACTGTTATGTTAGAGGCTTTCCTCAAATATCTGGCAATCCTTAGTCATTCATATTTGAGTCAGACCCTGAGAAGCTGACTGGGAGCTCCGTGTGCGTGGGTAGACCTTGGCGACAAGTGGGCCTTATAATGAGCCTTGAAGGGTAATAGGGCAGAGATCTAGCAGTTCCATTGGGACATATCCAAATACCAGTACTCCTTTCTCGTGGACTGATTGATAGCTTCCCCAAAGAAGAATTCTCTCCTCTTTTGTTGAGAAGGCATAAGCCTGACTGCTAGTGTTTTGGGAGCTGAGTGGAGAGGGGCGCAGGAGGGCTCATTGTTCTGGTGTGCACTTTCTTTGTAATCCCTCTTTTTAAAATATGAGCTAGAATCCATGTATTCTGCTTGTTTGGTACAACTTCTCCTAAGAGTAAACCTTCAGATTTCTAGTGCCATGGGGAAGGAGTTGCCTGGCTTTCTAGAATGGAGAAGATCTACAGGGACGTATGTGGATGGGGTGGTTGTCTGCTGCTTTTACCGACCACGTTGAAGCAGTTGTCCTTTTTTCAGCCTCACTTTGTCCCTTGCCTTTAGAAGTCCATGTGTCTTGAATTCTTGAACTTCCCTGGGGTTCTGCTGCAGGAGTTGGCTTGCTTGTTGGTTTGCACCTAACCCTCCCGTCTCCCACTACATTCCACTTTCCAGGCTGTCGATGCTTTCTCCATTCTGCGGTCAGTCACCATTTTCCTACGTGTTTTTTAATTTGTAAAATGTTAACTTGTCTGCTGTCCTCTCTTCTTTCATTTTCTATGTCCTTATGAATTTATGCCTTTTTAATTACTCTCATTTTAGTGAGTTTCTAGAAGTGAAGATAAATTTATGACCTTAGTTCCCTTTGTTTAATTGGAAGCCCTCTGATTTTTTTTTTTTAATTCTTTTTTCGCACCTACTTTCATCTTGGAATTCTAGTTTCTTTTTTAAAAAATTCACTGATTATTCACTTGTGCTCTCTGAATGCAACTATTTAAATTAACTTTAAGAGAAGACTTTGAAGTGACAAAAATAAAACAAAAAGGAAGATATTAATGTCCCTTGATTTCTAATTTACTTTCATCTATAGCTTAATTTTCAGAACACTTGGTTTTCATGGACTAGGTATAATTCCTAAGTATACCCCTGTATACTTTGTGTGTGTGTGTGTGTGTGTGTGTGTGTGTGTGCCTCTGTGTGAGGGAAATCGTTATTGGCCAGAAGGGACCCTACACTGCTCTGGGAAGGCTTTACACTGAAATTTACATACATATTGCACTTACATTCATAATGTTTAAGGCTCTGCTTCAACATTAATGGAAAGAAGCTTTAATTTCTCTCAGTCATGGCTAAACAGGATTTACTTTCCTATTGGACTAGTAGCTAGATGATAGTCCTGTATGTCATTTTAACTATCATCGTCCAGAATGATTTTTAAATAATTTTGGGGGAAGTAGTTATCAGACTACATAGTATCCACTGTTTTATTTTTTCCAGTATTTTGCATTATTGCTTTTCAGCCATTTTCATGTTGTAAACTCGATTATAATTTAGTGGACTGCTCTAATACATAAGTGTTTTATATAACTGAGTCAAGATTTGTGTAAGAATAACTGAGGTGAGTTTGTGGTACTTGATATCTAAGTACTTTAATGCATATTTTTTTCTTTATAGTAAAGCCATTTGCAAATGAAGAAGAATATAAGAAAACTGAAGCAATTGTCCAAAAATTTCAAAATGGTATTGGAGAAAAATTGCAGCAGAAATTACTTGAAAGGGCAAAAGAAAAAAGAAATTGGGTATTTATGTTATTGTACTTAGAATTAGAATATTGATACTTAATGAAAAAAGTGTATCTGGCTTTCTTTTTAAAATTATTACCGTACTGTAAAATCCTTACCATTATTGTTGTCTTTATCATCATCCAAAAGAATGAGTGAATTGGTTAACTCTGGGGAGTTTTAAGTGTTGTGTGTGGGCTCCTCTCCTATTTGGGAACTTGTTAAAATGCAGAGTTCCTGGGACCAGTGATTCTGGTTCAGTATCTCTGGAATGGGGGCCCAGAAATCCTTATTTTAACAACTACTCCATGTGGTTCTGATGCAGGTCATCTGTAGACCATGCTTGAGGAAAACCTTTTGCCCAGATAATCAAAGTCCCACAACACTAAAATACACATCACATTGGTGGCATACAAATATTTAAACAGTACGTAGGAGAAAAGGGCCATTACAAAAGTGGAGTGGAGAATGGTTATGAGTAGTCTGTGTTTCAGTTAGGTAGACTGAGGAGACAGTGGTTTAATAATTACTGAGGATCTCAGTAATTTGCCACAAGGAATCTTCTTTGACTTTTTCGTCTTAACTACTCTGCTTCTGTAGTACAAACCAGAGCATGAGTTTTCATAATTTAAGATATTGCCTTAATCTAGAAATAATTATTGTAACTGTCATTTAGTTTTAGAAATAAAAAGCAAGTTGATCTTCTCATTGTCCTTTGATACCTATGATGGAATAATAAAATTTTATACCTCAAGATTCCTTTTTTCTCAATCTTGAGCCTTGAGTGACTTTAATTAGGGTAAAGGTAAAGAAGTTGTTGTTCTGCCTGTATCCTTTTCACTTATATCTTTTTCCAAATGACTGATTATAGTTTATAACATCAAATTCTTCAAAAAGAGCTCCAGGTAATTTGATGAGATCCACTTACTTATACATGAAATTCAGCTGAATGTTGTGAAAGAGGGACACATAGAAAGTGGTATCAGTGAAAAATCCAAATTAGTTTTAAGCCTACTGAAAAGTTTTCATATTTCTATGAAAAAGGAAATAGGAAAATTATAAGTGCCTTAATAATTGTTATAATTGAGGATTTGTTGAATATCTATTGTACCCCAGGTACTCTGAGAAAACACACCTAGAGTACTTTGTTGGGTACTCCTGGTACTCTGAGTACTTGGTGATTTCAGTATGATCGGTCTGAAGGTGTTTGTTTCAGTGCTTTCTTGTTTCACGTTTTTGATAATGTAGTTGAACTGAATAGTACTTAATTCAGATCCCATAATTCTGAAAGAAAGAAATGATCACAGTACCGTATTTTAATATCTGTGATGATTTAAAACGAAACATGTTTTTAAGTGTTGAAGACTAATTAAAGAAAAAAGGACAAATAGAGCTTTTTTCCCCCAGCAGTTACACACTGAAGTATTATCAGTAGCATTAGGCTGATGTTCTTAATTTCTTTTAGCTGGAAGACTGGTGGCTGAATGTTGCCTACCTGGATGTTCGTATACCATCACAACTGCATGTCAACTTTGGGGGTCCTGCAAGCCATATTGAACACTACTGGCCTCCAAAGGAAGGCACGCAATTGGAAAGAGGAAGTATAAGTCTTTGGCATATCTTGAACTACTGGCAGCTATTAAGAAAGTAAGGATGGTTATGTCAATTTGGTTACATACTTACCCAAGATCTCAGGTCGCACAATGTTGAGAAGCTTAATTTACTCGTTTGGGGATGAATACTATAGGTGTGACTGTTTGGTTTATAAATTTTATAATGATTTCTTGGTCAATATACTTTTTTGGTTTGTTTTAATAGAGAAAAATTGCCTGTTCATAAAGTTGGAAATACTCCTCTAGATATGAATCAATTCCGAATGCTGTTTGCCACCTGCAAGGTTCCAGGAATTACTAGAGATTCACTTATTAATTATTTTAGGACTGGTAAGTAGAAAACAAACACATGTGCTTTTTCTCGTAAAAGCATTGGGATTTGGGTAGTTTTGCTGCAGTTTCTTCTGTGATGCTGTGGAACATCCTTTTTCTTTCTGGCTGCTCCGCGTGCCTTGCGAGATATTAGTTCCCTGATCAGGGATAGAACCTGGGCCCACAGCAGTGAAAGTGCCGAGTCCTAACCACTGGACCACCAGGGAATTCCCATGACACTGTGGAGCATACTTTTTTTTTTTTTTTAATTTGGAACATACTGTTTTGAAAAATATTTCTTACTGGATTTTGACTAATCAGAAGATTTCTATGAACCTTTTCTTTCAGTCATAGTGATTAGCTGGAAGTAATTTTTGGGAATGGATTTTTTTTTTTTAAACCAATCATTTTAGGGATTCTTTTTTTATATAAATTAATTAATTAATTAATTTATTTTTTGGCTGTGTTGGGTCTTCGTTTCTGTGCGAGGACTTTCTCCAGTTGCGGCGAGTGGGGGCCACTCTTCATCGCGGTGCGCGGGCCTCTCACTGTCGTGGCCTCTCTTGTTGTGGAGCACAGGCTCCAGGTGCGCAGGCTTAGCAGTTGTGGCTCATGGGCTTAGTTGCTCCGCGGCATGTGGGATCTTCCCAGACCAGGGCTCGAACCCGTGTCCCCTGCATTGGCAGGCGGATTCTCAACCACTGCACCACCAGGGAAGCCCGGGAATGGATTTTTTGAAACTGTCTTACATGGTTCTGTACAAACCTGTTGCTTATGTTGCATCATTTGAGAGTTTAAATTTTAGTTAAAGGGTAGAATTGTGAATCCGTTTTAGGAGATCTGGAGCATATGATCTGGATCCTTCTCTTTCTACCCTCATTTCTTACATGAATTCTCTTTTTGAGTGTTTGTATGTGCTCATCATGTCCCATTTGTCTTTGTGAGTATGCTTTCCTCCCCTCAACCCACCCCTATTCCTCGTATGAGGTAAGAGCCTGATACCAATCTTCTTGAAGGCACATGAGTTCAGATTGACTCATCAGAGTTTTTGTTTTTACAGTTAGTTTAATGGCACTTTCTGCTTGGTGTCCTAGCATATCTTCAAAGGGAAAATTCTGTTGTAGTAACTGCTGGTTTCCAGTTACTTCAGGAATTTTTCTTATAAATTTAATAACATAGTTTATATTACTGCAGAATGTCATTATGAATGGATATTTTTCTTATATAAAATTTTATTTAAAAGTAAAATTTCAATACCCAATTTTGCTTATAGTGTGAGAAGTATAAGTTTACTTTCATGTAGAACTCAACTTCTTGCATGTAAAACTCTGTAGGAGCTTGAGATATTTAATGTCCTTAAGCCCAGACACATTTACCTTGATGTTGCAAGAGAAAGAATTAAAAGAAAGAATTAGGAACCTGGTTGTTTATGGCATAAAGTTGAACGTCCAAATGTGAATTGAAAAGATGAACAGGAGAAAATTGATAGGAGAATAGCAGTAGCAAAGAGAAATAATAGTTAAGAACTATTATCAGTAGACCTGGTTTTGAATTCAATCTTTTATCGCTTAGTAGGCATGTCTGTAGATAAGGTAAGTTCTTTAAGTTACAGTGCATAAGGTTCATTAATTTAATAATGTACTTCTTGATACAGTGGTTTAAGCTGTCATGGTTAGCATGTTCTTGAACTTACAGTTAGGTGAAGAGGTGCAAATAGGGATAAAGCTGAGGGAATCAGTAAACATGAAAAAATATCATAGAGTTTGTGACAAATGCTATATAGAGAATTCAAATCACATGAGTAACTGGGTGGCTGTTTTAGATTAGGTAGTCAGGGAAGACCTCACTGAGGATCTGAATAATAAGATGATCTGGCACAGTTTTTTTGCTTTTCATTTTTGTTTTTGTTTAGTTCAGTTTGTTGGTGCTGGTGGAGGTAGAGGTGGTAGTGGGGTGTGTGTGTGTGTGTGTTGAGGGGTGAATCTTCTGGGCATGAATAAACTTGGCATGTTCGAAGGGCAATGTGGATGGAGCAGAGTAGGCAAGAAGGAGGGGGCAGATTGTAAAGATGTAAAAGAGTCTGGATCATATAGTATTTTGTAAGCCAACTAAGGTTTTTTGGCTTTTATTTAAAATGTGATTAGATACTCTAAGTGGGTTTTGATAAAGAGAGTGATGTGAACAGTTTATGTTTTAAAAAAGATCATTCTGCCTGCTGTTTGAAGAATAAATTTTTAGGAGAGAGACATGTAGCAGCAGGGAGATGAATTAGAAGCTTGTTTTAGTAGTCCCAGTGAGCCATAATAATGACTTGTCCTAGGGTGGTAACACGGAGGTGGTGAATAGTTACTAGATTCTGGAGATATTTTGGATATGGAGTAAGCAGAATTATTCATAGACTGGTTGTGAGATGTGAGAGAAAAAGAGGAATCAGAGATGACCTCAAGTTACTGGGCTTGAGAAGCTAACGGGGTAGATAGGTGTGTTGGTTCATGAGGTGGGAAAAATTGGGAGGAAATATTTAGGGAAGAAAATAAAGAGTTCCCTAGACTGCATTGAATTTAAGGTGCCTTTTAGACATCTAAGTGGAAATGTAAATAGGCAGTTGGGTACAGAGTTTGGGGTACTGGGGAGAATTCAGGACTGCAGATAAAGATTTAGGAGTCATCATTAGCAGGCATAGAAATCATTTCTACCCCCATAAAAATAGGTAAGATTACTTTTGGAATACATACAGCTGAAGATGATCAGGGGGACCAGTACTGATCCTGATCACAGTCACATATAGTATTTGGTGGTCAGAGAAGGAGGAACCAGCAGAAGAGACCAAAGCAGGAAGAAAACAAGAACAGTGGTCTCCCAGAAGCCACAAGAAAGAACTATTTTACCTCATGCTCCCATGAGGTCAAATGAGGTAGAAATTGAAAGTGACCATTGGATTTGTCAGAGTGATTTGGACAGAGGCTGCCCCTGACAAGAGCAGTGTTAGTGGAAGTTGGGGAACGGAGCTCAGTTGGAGGAGATGAAAGCAAACTGAAGAAGTGGTGGCAGCATTTGGAAATAATTCTTACAAAAAAGGTTGGGATGTGCAGTGGGAGATTTTGTGTGTGTGTGTGTGTGTGTGTGTGTGTGTGTGTGTGTGTGTGTGTGTGTATGTGTTATTTTTTTTAAAAAGATGGGTGATACATCATAGGAATGACGTAGGAGAGAAGGAAAAATTATCTTGCAGGGGAAAGGATAAAGAACCAAAGACATTGAGACTTTAAGAGCAGAAATGGTGGAAGGACTGGTCTTTGGCAGGAGCAAGGATGAGAGGCACTGCAGGAGGTGTGCGTCTAGACGCACACAGATGGGCCGATCTTGCTGTAGGAGGGTGAGGCGGCTCCATGTACTGCTTGTGTTTTCCTCGGTGAAATAAGAACTGAGGTGGGGGTGGAATATTTGAGGAAAAAAGGAGATGGTTTGAAATGGTCATTTTGGAAAGTGGGAAAAGCAAACTTTGTTCTGTGGAAACATAGGGTAGCTAAATAGTGTTGAGATGTGTTTTTGTGAATTTAAAGTTAGACTGTATGGTGTGTTGTGTTTTTTCCTTCAGCAACGGGCAGGTGCAGGGGAAGCGGGAGTTAGGATTTTTGCAAGGGAGAAATTATAATGTTGGCTCTAGAATCTATCCTGGGTAAGGAGAAAAGTGAAGAAATTATGTGTGTTGAGGGGGACGGCAGCACGCAGGCTGCTGCAGATAAGAGGCTAGTCTCAATAAGCAGGCAAGTTAGACCTAGTTTTGTTTTTTGTTGTTGTTGTTGTTGTTTTTGACCTTAAGAGACCATTAAGACTAGTTCCGTTTTGCTTTTCATCCTGTGCACCTCATTTTGCCCAAGAAGTTCAGACTTCGAATGTCATCTCTTGTCATCTAGATTCATGGATTTGTGCATAGCCTAATTTGACTCAAGTTCTCCACTGCTGGGACCCACCCTCCACTCCTTCCCCAATCCCTTCTGCTGTACTTGATGGAGCTCATGGTCAGCAAAATCCATTATATCCTCCACCGTTTCTCTGAACGTTCCCCTTTCCTTCTGAAAGGTGCTGTTCATGAAACCTGGTTATTTTTTTACACTGCTTTTCCTGTAACCATCTCAAATGGGGATTTTGTTTTTCTCTTACACTTTGGTACTGGAGGGCAAGTAGGAGATGTTGGTGTTTTCTTTATTTCCTATTGCCCTTTCCACTTTTTCTTTTCCCTTGCAATTTGAGCTCTTGAAAAATAAAAAATGCTAACAGGTTATGTCACCCCTGCTTGTCATCGTCATAGTGACTTCCCTTTTGATCACTTTCCTTCATTCATTGATTGCTTTAGCACCAGTCTCACTGTCTGTCTCTCCATTACTACCTCAGTCACATTCTTGCTGGCTTCAGCCTCCATTTGTGGATGACCCGTGGCTTCTCCTTCCTTCCTCTCCTTCCTCTCCTTCCTCTCCTTCCTCTCCTTCCTCTCCTTCCTCTCCTTCCTCTCCTTCCTCTCCTTCCTCTCCTTCCTCTCCTTCTCAAGCAGCAACCCACTCCCATGGCCCAGCCATAGACCTTGTTATAATCAAAAACTCTCACCTCTAATAGTGTGGCTGTAGGCATCTCACTCTGACCTCCACCTTCTCTTCACAACTCGCTTCCTTTCGGTACACCTCAGCCATTTCTTTGACCACATCTTGACTTAAAATTCAGTTACTCTGCAGTTCTTCACTGTTTCATTTCTCCCTCCCTGCGGCCACATCTTCACATCTTTCTGTGGTTCTTTACTGTCACCACTCCTTACGTATACATTCAAACTTTTGCTCACCTGCTCCCTCCCCACTCCACCCCCGCCTCAACACTTTAAATTTCAGTCTTCTGTCTTTCCTCCACATATTAAAGACACCTACCCTAGCAATTTACTTGGCCAAAGGAAACCACAAAACATCACTTAACTTTTCTCAGTCAAACCTCAAGTGGACGCAGAGCACTACCTTGCTGTATTCTTTTGTCAAGCTATTCTCTCACTTCCGGAGAAGACTGTTTCACACCCTTCTCCTTCTTTATTCCCAGCTAATGAACTCTCTTATTTCTCAACAAATGTAAAGCAATGTTTCTCTCACCAAAGTTGCCAACCTATCTGGTAGGCAGAATAATGACCCCCAAATATGTCCACTTCCTAATCCTTGGAACCTACTGAATGTGTCACCTTAAATGGTAACGGGGAATTAGGTTGCAGATGAAATTGTTTGCTAATCAATTGACCTTGAGATGTGGAGATTATTCTGGATTATTCAGGTGGGCCCAGAGTAATCATAAGAATTCTTATAAGTGAAGAAAGAGGCAGAGGAGAGAACCAGTGGGATGGAAGCATGAGAAAGTCATGATCCTCTCTTGATGGCTCTAAAGATGGAGGAATGGAGGGAATTCCCTGGCGGTCCAGTGGTTAGGACTCAGCACTTTCACTGCCGGGGTCCAGGTTCGATCACTGATTGGGGAACTAAAACCCTGCAAGCTTCGTAGGGCAGTCAAAAAAAAAAAAAAAAGGAGGAATGGGGCCCTGAGCCAAGGAATGTGGGCAGCCTCTAGAGGCTGAAAAAGCAAAGGAAACGGATTCTCCCCTAGAGCCTCCAGAAGGAACACAGACTTGCTGACACTCTCATTTTAGCCCAGTGAAACACATTTCAGACTTCGGTCCCCAGACCTGTAAGACAATAAATTTGTGTTGTTCGTGGTGATTTACCACTAAGTTAGTGGTAATTTATTACAGCAGTCATAGAAACATTCATTCAAATATTGGCCCATTCTGTAACCTCCTTGCAATACACTACTGCACATTCATATACTTTGTCTTCTCTTTTTAAGAGTGTGGAACTGTTCTGACTCCTAAGGATAACCCTTCTGTAAGGTGCCCTGGGCCCCACCACCTCTTGTTTAATCAAGGACCTTGCTTCTGCATTATCCTTTCTCTCTGTGCTGCATTAACAGTTTTCCCTCTTTAGTGGGTTGTACCAATTTGTAATATCTCCCTTCTTAAAAAGAAAAAATTGACCTCTTGCTTCCTTCAAGTGTCACACCCCAGTCAAAGCCACCATCAACTCTCACTTAGGTGGTTCTCCCCTGGACCACTTCAGTTACCTCCTAACTGATCTTGCTGTATATTTTCTTCCCTCTTATAATCTCTTCTCCATATGGCAGCTAGAGTGCCCTTTGTAAAGTATTACTTAGGTGACATTATTACTGTCCTGCTTAAAACCTTCCATTGGCTTCTTTTCCATCATACTTTAAATTGCAAGCCCTTTCTAAGGCCAATATGGTCGGGCCCCAACTTTTTCTACCATTCTACCCATTTCTCTCTGCTGCAGCTGCACTGACCTTGTTTCCCTTTAAGCAGACCAGCTCATTTTTGTCCTAATGCCTTTGTACTTGCTGTTCCCTCTACCTGGAACTCTCTTCCTGCAGGTATTTCTGTATTCACACCTTTGCTTCATTTTGTTCTCTGCTCAGATATCCCCTCTTATGCTCATCCTGTGGTAGCACCCTTCTGTCATCCTCTTCCCAAATATTTATTGATTAACTTGGCATCAGGTTTATTTTATTTTTTCTTTTGCAGCCTGAAATTTTAGGTAATAGAGGACAGCAATAAAAGGTAGTGGTGGTAAATGTGAAAGGGTATGGAGGTTTTTGAAGGGGAAGAAAGAAGAAATGGTTTGGAAATAGCCATGAGGGACAAAGGAAATACATACCTCACCTACAAGGACTTGAGGAAGTAGGATGTAAGAGAAAAAATAATAGTGCCATCAGGAAATGGCTCTTCCTCTTAGCTGATGAATAGATTTCATTAGATAATCTGTGTAAAACATTTAGCACAGTTCCTTGTCTGTAATGTCAACCAATAAATTAACTTCCAGTGGCAGTATATGTCTTTCCTAACTTTCTTCCTCTTCTTTCTTTTTTGAGAGGGAAGGAGCAGAGATCTTATAGGAAGACCCTTGTCAAAGGGACTAGTACTTGAAAAATGGGACTAAATCAGAGTAGTCTGAGATTTACAAATCTCAAAAATAAATAGTTCTTGGGGAATTAAGATGTGCCAAATGAGTCATAGAATCAATTATCAGTGGCTTACCAGGTGTCATCAGAGCCTTAAGTAATGCTGCAGATTGGGCAAAATGCTTTCTCCTTGCCACCCAGGCATACAGTGTCCTTATTCTACTGAAAATTATTTTATTGAGAAATCACAGCTAGATACTATTGCAGTTAAATTATGTGATGATCAATAAACATTAAAATAATCCCCAAGCAGGACAGGAATAAAGACGCAGACGTAGAGAATGGACTTGAGGACACAGGGAGGGGCAAGGGTAAGCTGGGATAAAGTGAGAGAATGGCATGGACTTATATATACTACCAAATGTAAAATAGATAGCTAGTGGGAAACAGCTGCATAGCACAGGGAGATCAGCTCAGTGCTTTGTGACCACCTAGAGGCGTGGGATAGGGAGGGCGGGAGGGAGACGCAAGAGGGAGGAGATACGGGGATATATGTATATGTATAGCTGATTCACTTTGTTATAAAGCAGAAACTAACACACCATTTTAAAGCAATTATACTCCAATAAAGATGTTAAAAAAAAAAAGAAAAGCCCCAAAAGAAACTTAAATAGCTCTCCTCCAGGATTTCTCTGCGACCCTTTTCTCTTCCCATGCTATCCATAAATAAAACTAGAAAGCCCTGCAATAGTATGGAATTTATATGATTCTTTTTTTTTTTTTAAATAGGAAGTTTTTTGTTTTTTTTAAATTAATTAATTTATTTATTTTTGACTGTGTTGGGTCTTGGTTTCTATGCGAGGACTTTCTCCAGTTGCGGCGAGCGGGGGCCACTCTTCATCGCGGTGTGCGGGCCTCTCACTGTCGCGGCCTCTCCCGTTGCAGAGCACAGGCTCCAGACGCACAGGCTCAGTTGTTGTGGCTCACGGGCTTAGTTGCTCCGTGGCATGTGGGATCTTCCCAGACCAGGGCTTGAACCTGTGTCCCCTGCATTGGCAGGCAGATTCTTAACCACTGCGCCACCAGGGAAGCCCTGTATGATTCTTAAGGTGTACAAATATTTGAAACTTTCGTGGATTTCTAGATGTTTTACATGGACGGGTTTCAAGAACATGTATTTATGACATAATAACTGAAATTTTATCACCTTATTAAAATGTTTTTATTCATGTGACATATTTGATGAATATATGATAGATAAAATATTGGAGGAATTTTTTTTTCTGTTGGATATAAATATGCAACTTTACTCTTGCTTAACTTTGAGAGATTTGAGTCTTCTGTTTTCTTTTTCTTTTTTCCAGAGAGTGAAGGGCATTGCCCAAGTCACGTTGCAGTGATGTGTCGAGGCCGAGTTTTTGTGTTCGATGTAATGCATGAAGGATGTTTGATGACCCCACCAGAGATCCTCAGGTTTTCACACTACTTTCTTTTTTTTTTTTAATCTGTATATATTTTTAAATTTATTTTATTTATTTATTTTTGGCTGCTTCGGGTCTTAGTTGCGGCAGATGGGATCTTCATTGCAGCATGCAGGATCTTTCGTTGTGGCGTGCGGGCTTCTCTCTAGTTGTGGCACGCGGGCTCCAGAGTACGTGGGCTCAGTAGTTGCGGTGTGCAGGCTTAGTTGCCCCGTGGCATGTGGGATCTTAGTTCCCGGACCAGGGATCGAATCCGCGTCCCCTGCGTTGGAAGGTGGATTCTCAACCACTGGACCACCAGGGCAGTCCCTCATCCCTCAGACTACATTCTTTTTTAATTTTATTTATTTATTTATTTTTAATTTTTGGCTGTGTCTGGTCTTAGTTGCGGCACACGGGATCTTCGTTGCGGTACATGAGCTTCTCTCTAGTTGTGGCACAGGGGGCTTCTCTCCAGTTCTGGCGCCTGGGCTTCTGTCTAGTTGTGGTGTGTGGGTTTTCTCTCTCTAGTTGTGGTGCCTGGGCTCCAGAGCATGTGGGCTCTGTAGTTTGTGGCATGTGGGCTCTGTAGTTTGTGGCATGCAGGCTTTCTAGTTGCAGCGCGCGGGCTCAGTAGTTGCCCCGCGGCATGGGGGATCTTAGTTCCACCCAGGCATCGAATCTGCGTCCCCTGCATTGGAAGGCGGATTCTTTACCACTGGACCACCAGGGAAGTCCCTCAAACTACTTTCTTGAGTCTCATTAGGTCTTTTTTTTTTTTTTTTTTTTTTCTCATTAGGTCTTAAGCTTTTGCTTGAGTTAAAAAATAAATGTTCAAAATTATCTTTTTAGAAGGTGACGGTAAGGTGAGAAATAAGAATTTTATATATGCTAATGTTTAAAAATCTGTTTTTATTTTATTTTTAATTTAAATTAACTTTAAATTTTACTAGATGTATATGAATATATTCTCCTTGGAGAAAAGGTAAACATTACAAATATTACTCATCCCATTCCCTGTCCCCAAATTAATCACTTGCTAGCTTGGTATGTTCTACCCTTCCAGATCTGTTGCAGTGAATTTATATGCACATACAGATTTTAAAAGAAGAACATATATGTATATTTTATATGTAGTATATATTACATATATACAAATAGTATGTACATATAATAGTGTATACAGAGAGAGTATTATTTTGTATGTTTTTTGTTTTTTCTTTAATAAATTTGTTTATTTATTTTTGTCTGCGTTGGGTCTTCGTTGCTGTGCGTGGGCTTTTCTCTAGTTGTGGCGAGCGGGGGCTACTCTTCGTTGTGGTGCGCGGGCTTCTCATTGCGGTGGCCTCTCGTTGTGGATCACAGGCTCGAGGCTTGCAGGCTTCAGTAGTTGTGGCACGTGGGCTCGGTAGTTGTGGCTCCCGGGCTCTAGAGCGCAGGCTCAGTAGTTGTGGTGCATGGGCTTAGTTGCTATGGGGCATGTGGGATCTTCCCGGACCAGGGCTCGAATCTGTGTCCCCTGCATTGACAGGCGAATTCTTAACCACTGCACCACCAGGGAAGTCCTGGGTATAGTTGTTTTACAATGTTGTGTTAGTTTCTACTGTACAATGAAGTGAAGTTCCCTGTGCTATACAGCAGGTTCTCATTAGTTACCTATTTTATACATATTAGTGTATATATGTCAATCCCAATCTCCCAATTCATCCCATCCCCCCTTTCCCCCCTTGGTGTCTATACGTTTGTTCTCTACATCTGTGTCTCTATTTCTGCCCTGCAAACCAGTTCATCTGTATCATTTTTCTAGATTTCTGACTTCACTCTTTTTTTTTTTTTTTTTAAAAGAGATTGGAGTTTATTTATTTATTTATTTATTTATTTTTGGCTGTGTTGGGTCTTCGTTTCTGTGCGAGGGCTTTCTCTAGTTGCGGCAAGCGGGGGCCACTCTTCATCGCGGTGCGTGGGCCTCTCACTATCATGGCCTCTCTTGTTGTGGAGCACGGGCTCCAGACGCACAGGTTCAGTAGTTGTGGCTCACGGGCCCAGTTGCTCCGCGGCATGTGGGATCTTCCCAGACCAGGGCTCGAACCCGTGTCCCCTGCATTGGCAGGCAGATTCTCAACCACTGCGCCACCAGAGAAGCCCCTACTTCACTCTTTATGACACTTTCTAGGTCCATCCACGTCTCTACAAATGACCCATATTTGTTCCTTTTTATGGCTGAGTAATAGTCCATTGTATAATTTGTACCACATCTTCTTTATCCATTCATCTGTTTATGGACATTTAAGTTGCTTCCATGACCTGGCTATTGTCAATAGTGCTGCATATGTTTATATTTTTAAAGTTAGTATTATGGAAAATTTCCAGATGTAGCAGGAATTGTATAATGAAGCTCCTCCATGTACTCACACCCAGCTTCAACAGTTATTAACTCCTAGCTTCAACAATTATAAATTCATAGCCTCGTTTCAGCTATACCTCCTGTGCCCCTCCCGTCACTCCCCCATGGATTATTTTAAAGAAAATCTCAGACGTAATATCCTTTCACTATAAATAGTATGACTCTCTAAGATATAAGGAGTCTTAAAAACATAAATATACATTACCATTATCACACCTAGTGACTTGCTTATTCTAAAAAGTTATCAAGAATTCTTTAATATGTTAATATATCAGTACAGTCAGTTGTTCAAATTTTCTAGATTGTCTTCTAAATGTTGAATTGTATGAAGGTATATATATTTTATATTATTTTTATTGAGTATTACAAACATGTACACAAGCACATACAGAAGTACATAGCTAATTACTCATGCAGCCACCACGCAGGTCAAGACACAGAACGTTCCCATTACTCCAGAAATCCCCCTTATACCACTTCCCAGTTACTGGGCTTTTGTTCCTTCTCAAGGATAATCACTTAGCTTGCTTGCAATTTTTATTAGTACAAAAAATGCTGCTGTGAAAATTCCTGTACAAGTCTTTGTTGTATACATGCACGCACTTCTGTCTGATTACACTCAGGAGAGGACTTGGGGAGTCATAGTGTATGTGTATGTTCAGCCTCAGTGGTTGTGCCAGCTTTCCAAAGTAGTTGTGCGAATAAGCACTTGAACTAGTGTGTTCAACACTAGGAGTGTTGTAGGAGTTCCTTATACATTCTGGATATGAGCTTTTCATGGGTTTCAAAGTGTCTTTTTTTTTTTTTTTAAGAATTTCACATTTATTTATTTATTTATTTATTTATTTTTGGCTGTGTTGGGTCTTCGTTTCTGTGTGAGGGCTTTCTCTAGTTGCGGCGAGCGGGGACCACTCTTTATTGCGGTGCACGGTCCTCTCACTATCGCGGCCTCTCTTGTTGCGGAGCACAGGCTCCAGACGTGCAGGCTCAGTAGTTGTGGCACACGGGCTTAGTTGCTCCGCAGCAAGTGGGATCTTCCCAGATCAGAGCTCGAACCCTTGTCCCCTGCATTGACAGGCAGATTCTCAACCACTGCGTCACAGGGAAGCCCCCAAAGTGTCTTTTTGATCAACAAAAGCTCTTCATTTGAATGTAGTCTAATTTATCAATCTTTTACCATACAGATTGTACTTTTTGCGTACTGTTTAAAATTTTTTTTTCCTAACCCAGTGTTAGGAAGATATTTTCTTTTTTTAAAAATTAATTAATTAATTAATTAATTTTTGGCTGCGTTGGGTCTTCGTTGCTGCACACGGGCTTTCTCTAGTTGCAGCGAGCGGGGGCTACTCTTCACTGCAGTGCGTGGGCTTCTCATTGCGGTGGCTTCTCTTGTTGCAGAGCATAGGCTCTAGGTGCACAGGCTTCAGTAGTTGTGCTGTGTGGGCTCGGTAGTGTGGCATGTGGACTCAGTAGTTGTGGCTCGCAAGCTCAGTAGTTGTGGCGCATGGGCTTAGTTGCTCCATGGCATGTGGGATCTTCCTGGACCAGGGATTGAACCTGTGTCCCCTGCATTGGCAGGTAGGTTCTTAGCCACTGTGCCACCAGGGAAGTCCCTTGCCTATTTTTCTTTCTTTTTTAAAGATAGAAAAAAAGAAATAACACTTTATTTCCAGATAATTAAAGAATCTAAAATGATCTGTAGAATTAGAATTAATAAGTGACTTTAGCAAGCTGGATATGAGGTCTTCATATAAAAATTAATATTTCTATATACTAGCAATTAGTAAAAGAAAATTTAAGATAGAATTTACGAAACCTCTTTTTTTTTCCACACACACACACACACACACACACACACACACACACACACACACACACAGACTGTATTTTATTTTTACAAGAGATAAATAAACTGACACCAGGCATTGTAAATGGATGACCACAACAGAAGCAACAATGATTGCAATTACCAAACACGAAACACACTCATACTATGTCATAATATTGACATTCAGTCCAGTAATCCTCCACTGTAACAGCTCCTTTACTTTGCAGTGAAAATTGATTTGTATATTTTTTGCCTCTGAGTCCTTGTGGGATTTTTTTCTTTTTTTTATTCAAACAAAGTCACAAAAATTATAATCATCCTCATCAGTTCACTCACTCCCATGTAATTAATTTTTTTTCATCTTGAAAAAAGATGTTAGCACTTTTATGAATTCATCAGTTTTCCATTAGAGTTCTGAAAATGCTTATTGATTCAGTTCAGCAGTATAGTCAGTTACCAGAAACCTGTACTTGTCAGAGTCTTTTCCATGAATTCCTTGAAGATGAAACCCTTTTATAGGAACATTTTTGCAAAAGCATCAGAGTACACCCAGAACTGTCTGTAAATGACAAAAGACTTAAAAATGACCATGGTTAAAGATTTGATGAAAGTTGATAATAGTGCAATTGACAAGGAAATTTAGTTATTTCTGAGATATACATTTAAAAGTAATAACTAGAATTATGACTTACAACATTATAGCAGAACATAAAAGATTTTTAGAAATTTCATGTAATGTCTGAAACATTTATATTAACATATTTCCATATAAATAACCCAAAGAAAGTTTAGTATTAGTTGTTTTTTTTTGTTTGTGTTTTTATACTGCAGGTTCTTATTAGGCATCAATTTTATACACATCAGTGTATACATATCAATTCCAATTGCCCAGTTCAGCACACCAGCATCCCCACCCCACCGCGGTTTTCCCCTTTGGTGTCCATACGTTTGTTCTGTACATCTGTGTCTCGACTTCTGCCCTGCAAACCGGTTCATCTGTACCATTTTTCTAGGTTCCACATACATGGGTTAATATACGATATTTGTTTTTCTCTTTCTGACTTACTTCACTCTGTATAACAGTCTCTGGATCCGTCCACGTCTCAGCAAATGACTCAATTTCGTTCCTTTTTGTCGCTGAGTAATATTCCATTGTATATATATACCACAACTTCTTTATCCATTCGTCTGTCAATGGGCATTTAGGTTGCTTCCATGACCTGGCTATTGTAGATAGTGCTGCAGTGAACATTGGAGTGCATGTGTCTTTTTGAATTATGGTTTTCTCTGGGTATATGCCCAGTAGTGGGATTGCTGGATCATATGGTAATTCTATTCTTAGTTTTTTAAGGAACCTCCATACTGTTCTCCATAGTGGCTGTATCAACTTACATTCCCACCACCAGTGCAAGAGGGTTCCCTTTTCTCCACTCCCTCTCCAGCATTTGTTGTTTGTAGATTTTCTGATGATGCCCATTCTAACTGGTGTGAGGTGATACCTCATTGTAGTTTTGATTTGCATTTCTCTAATAATTAGTGATGTTGAGCAGCTTTTCATGTGCTTTTTGGCCATCTGTATGTCTTCTTTGGAGAAATGTCTCTTTAGGTCTTCTGCCCATTTTTGGATTGGGTTGTTTGTTTCTTTAATATTGAGCTGCATGAGCTGTTTATATATTTTGGAGATTAATCCTTTGTCTGTTGATTCGTTTGCAAATATTTTCTCCCATTCTGAGGGTTGTCTTTTCGTCTTGTTTATGGTTTCCTTTGCTGTGCAGAAGCTTTGAAGTTTCCTTAGGTCCCATGTGCTTATTTTTGTTTTTATTTCCATTACTCTAGGAGGTGAATCAAAAAAGATCTTGCTGTGATTTATGTTAAAGAGTGTTCTTCCTATGTTTTCCTCTAAGAGTTTTATAGTGTCCGGTCTTACATTTAGGTCTCTAATCCATTTTGAGTTTATTTTTGTGTATGGTGTTAGGGAGTGTTCTAATTTCCTTCTTTTACATGTAGCTGTCCAGTTTTCCCAGCACCACTTATTGAAGAGACTGTCTTTTCTCCATTGTATATCTTTGCCTCCTTTGTCATAGATTAGTTGACCATAGGTGCGTGGGTTTATCTCTGGGCTTTCTATGTTGTTCCATTGATCTATGTTTTTGTTTTTGTGCCAGTACCATATTGTCTTGATTACTGTAGCTTTGTAGTATAGTCTGAAGTCAGGAAGTCTGATTCCTCCAGCTCCGTTTTTTTCCCTCAAGACTGCTTTGGCTATTCGGGGTCTTTTGTGTCTGCATACAAATTTTAAGATGATTTGTTCTAGTTCCGTAAAAAATGCCATTAGTAATTTGACAGGGATTGCATTGAATGTGTAGATTGTTTTGGGTAGTATAGTCATTTTCACAATATTGATTCTTCCAGTCCAAGAACATGGTATATCTCTTCATCTGTTGGTATCATCTTTAATTTCTTTCATCAGTGTCTTATAGTTTTCTGCATACAGGTCTTTTGTCTCCCTAGGTAGGTTTATTCCTAGGTATTTTATTCTTTTTCTTGCAGTGATAAATGGGAGTGTTTCCTTAATTTCTCTTTCAGATTTTTCATCATTAGTGTATAGGAATGTAAGAGATTTCTGTACATTAATTTTGTATCCTGCAGCTTTACCAAATTCATTGATTAGCTCTAGTAGTTTTCTGGTGGCATTTTTAGGATTCTCTATGTATAGTATCATGTCATCTGCAAACAGTGACAGGTTTACTTCTTCTTTTCCAATTTGTATTCCTTTTATTTTTTTTTTCTTCTCTGATTGCTGTGGCTAGGACTTCCAAAACTATGTTGAATAATAGTGGTGAGAGTGGACATCCTTGTCTCATTCCTGATCTTAGAGGAAATGCTTTCAGTTTTTCACCATTGAGAATGATGTTTGCTGTGGGTTTGTCATATATGGCCTTTATTATGTTGAGGTAGGTTCCCTCTATGCCCACTTTCTGGAGAGTTTTTATCATAAATGCGTGTTGAATTTTGTTCAAATCTTTTTCTGCATCTATTGAGATGATCATATGGTTTTTATTCTTCAGTTTGTTAGTATGGTGTATCACATTGATTGATTTGCGTATATTGAAGAATCCTTGCATCCCTGGGATAAATCCCACTTGATCATGGTGTATGATCCTTTTAATGTGTTGTTGGAGTGTGCTTGCTAGTATTTTGTTGAGGATTTTTGCATCTATATTCATCAGTGATATTGGTCTGTAATTTTCTTTTTTTGGTAGTATCTTTGTCTGGTTTTGGTATCAGGGTGATGGTGGCCTCATAGAATGAGTTTGGGAGTGTTCCTTCCTCTGCAATTTTTTGGAAGAGTTTGAGAAGGATGGGTGTTAGCTCTTCTCTAAATGTTTGATAGAATTCACCTGTGAAGCCATCTGGTCCTGGACTTTTGTTTGTTGGAAGATTTTTAATCACAGTTTCAATTTCATTACTTGTGATTGGTCTGTTCATATTTTCTGTTTCTTCCTGGTTCAGTCTTGGAAGGTTATACCATTTTAAGAATTTGTCCATTTCTTCCAGGTTGTCCATTTTATTGGCATAGAGTTGCTTGTAGTAGTCTCTTAGGATGCTTTGTATTTCTGCAGTGTCTGTTGTAACTTCTCCTTTTTCATTTCTAATTTTATTGATTTGAGTCCTCTCCCTCTCTTTCTTGATGAGTCTGGCTAAAGGTTTATCAATTTTGTTTATCTTCTGAAAGAACCAGCTTTTAGTTTTATTGATCTTTGCTATTGTTTTCTTTTTTTCTATTTCATTTATTTTTACTCTGATCTTTATGATTTCTTTCCTTCTGCTAACTTTGTGTTTTGTTTGTTCTTCCTTCTTTAGTTCCTTTAGGTGTAAGGTTAGATTGTTTACTTGAGATTTTTCTTGTTTCTTGAGGTAGGCTTGCCTTATTTTTCTGTTGGCTATTTTTTTTTTCTTATTGATTTGTAGTAATTATATTTCGGAGCACTGATCCTTTATCAGTTATACAGATTGCAAACATTTTCTTCCAGTTAACAGATTTTTTTTGGTAATTGAACAGACATGGTTAATTTTGACATAGGCAAAATTATCCATCTTTTAGGTGTTTTGCTTTTGTGTCTTGGATAATCTTTCTGTACGTTCCAGCTATTTTTTAAAATTTCCAAAGTTGACATAAAATTATTAGATCAGGCTTGTTAATTGTATTACTAAAACCCACTCTCCCAGAAACATGTGATCCATGGGCTGAATTCAGCCTGTGGCCTGTTTTGCTTGGATAACAGAGAATTTACATTACTATTTAAAAATCAGGAGAATTCAGAGAAACATATGGATTTCTGGTTGAATTCACACAAAAATTTTGATTTCTGGTTTCTTTTAAAAAAGTACATCAAAGTGTTGTTCAGATCTTTAACTCTCTGTTGATTCAACTTCACAGGTGGTTTTCTTGCTTCCCTACATGCTCTACAGTCATCTGTCCTATGACTTTAAAATTCATATTTGATTGTATCTCAGTTTTGCTTAATTCTTGAATGGTTTCTTTGGGTCTAGAATACAGTCCCAGTTTATTTATTTATTTATTTTTTAATATTTTATTTCTTAAATTTTTATTTATTTATTTATTTTTGGCTGTGTTGGGTCTTCGTTTCTGTGCGAGGGCTTTCTCTAGTTGCGGCAAGCAGGGGCCACTCTTCATTGCGGTGCGCGGGCCTCTCACTAACGCGGCCTCTCTTGTTGCGGAGCACGGGCTCCAGACACGCAGGCTCAGTAGTTGTGGCTCACCAGCCTAGTTGCTCCGCGGCATGTGGGATCTTCCCAGACCAGGGCTCGAACCCGTGTCCCCTGCATTGGCAGGCAGACTCCCAACCACTGTGCCACCAGGGAAGCCCAAGTCCCAGTTTTTTAGTGGTGGTCTGGATTTCACCTTCACCTGTCCCCTTCAGCCTTGTCCTGCTCTTCCTCCCTGTGCATTCTATACTCCTACCCCATTTTTGCTTGCAGTTCTAACATGTTAAGTTATCTGTGATCTTTGCTTGTGCTCATGCTTTCTGTTTGGATTGCCTTCTCCTGCCTTGTCCACTTCTTTTTTTTTTTTTTAATTTATTTATTTATGGCTGTGTTGGGTCTTCGTTTCTG
The DNA here is from genome assembly GCF_965194805.1 of Balaenoptera borealis. NCBI lineage: Eukaryota > Metazoa > Chordata > Mammalia > Artiodactyla > Balaenopteridae > Balaenoptera > Balaenoptera borealis. The sequence goes on from NC_138864.1 coordinate 53,203,117, forward strand.
TGTGAGGGCTTTCTCTAGTTGTGGCAAGTGGGGGCTACTCTTCATCGCGGTGCGCTGGCCTCTCATTATCGCGGCCTCTCTTGTTGCGGAGCACAGGCTCCAGACGCGCAGGCTCAGTAATTGTGGCTCACGGGCCTAGCCGCTCCGTGGTATGTGGGATCTTCCCAGACCAGGGCTCGAACCCGCATCCCCTGCATGGGCAGGCAGATTCTCAACCACTGCGCCACCAGGGAAGCCCTGCCTTGTCCACTTTTAAGTAAGAATTCCTTCTTGTGCTTTATGTTTCTGTTCATAGGTCACCACAAGGTCACTACTTCCTATTTTATGTCCTATTTCATGCTTTCCCATTCCCTTTCTTCTCTTCATGGCCCAAGGACTTAGACTCCTTTAGACTCTCTGTACGCCTCGTATTTATCTTTATTATATTGATTATTAAATTGTATTGAAGTCATTTCTGTATTTTCACATGCAGATGGAGCTCTAAGAGACTACTTACCAGGTCTTTTTTTTTTTTAATTCCCTCTGCTTAGTACAAAGCAGAAGTGTGTGGGTGTGCATGTGTGAGTGAATTGAGTGATTAGGCCAGTCCTATGCATTAGGAAATTTTATTTAGAAACATAAGATACATATTAGAAGTGTAACATAGATTGGTCAGATTCTGAATCTTAGTGAGTTGGAGTCTGAAAAGAGATGTATTAAAATTTGCAGTAATCCAGTAAAGAAGTAAGAGGTTGGGGCTTTAAAATATGGGACACTCTACATGAACAATAAGGTCCTACTGTATAGCACAGGGAACTATATTCAGTATCTTATAATAAACTATAATGGAAAAGAATCTGAAAAAGAATATATATATGTATAACTGAATCAGTTTGCTGTACATCAGAAAGTAACACAACATTGCAAATCAACTATACTTCAATTAAAAAAATTTTTTTTAAAAAGATGGGATAAATGCAGAAAATGTTTTGGAGGTAAAGTTAATATGAATTGGTCACTGGATTTAGAAAGAAAGGAAGCTGTTAAATGTGACTGAGTAAGCAGATAGTATTGTAACGGGAGGAGGCAACAGACGAGGAGGTACCTTTTCAATTTTTTTCTTGTTTTTAATAATAGCTTTGAGACAGTTCACACACCATGCAGTTCACCCATTCAAAGTGTACAATTCAGCATTTTTTAGAATATTCAGAATTGTGCTATCATCTCCACAATCAATTTTAGAACATTTTTGTCACCCCCATAAGTAACCCTGAGCCCATAAGCAGTAACTCATTTGCTCCCCAACTCTTACCCTGTCCATTAGCGGACATTTCTCATATTTCCCAAACACTTCCACCCCACCAGCCCTAGGCAACCTTTCTATCTTTCACTTAACTTTCTATCTTTATGGGTTTGCCTATTCTGGACATTTCATATAAATGGAATCTTAAAATATATGGCCTTTTGTGTCTGCATTCTTTAGTTTAGCATATACGATGTTTTCAACATCCATCCATGTTGTAGCATGTATTAGTACTTTCTTCCTTTTTTTGGCTGAGTAATATTTCATTCTGAGGCTATGCCACATTTTATTTAATCATTCATCAGATGGACATTTGGGTTGTTTCTACTTTTTGGCTGCTGTGAGTAATACTGTCCTGGACGTCGGTGTATAGGTTTTTGTGTGGACCTGTGTTTTTATTTCTCTTGGGTATATATACCTAGGAGTAGAATTGCTGGATCATAACTCTATGTTTAATTTAACCATTTGAGGAACTGCCAAACTGTTTTCCAGTATGACTGTACCATTTTACATTCACATCAGCAGTATTTGAGGATTCCGATTTATTTTCATTCTCACCAGCACTTGTTATTGTCTGCCTTTTTGATTGTAGCCATCCTAGAGGGCATGAAGTGGGATCTCATTGTGGTTTACAGCTGCATCTCCATAATGACAATGTTGAACATATTTTCATGTGCCAGTGACCATTTGTATATCTTACTTGGAGAAATGTCTATTCAAATCCTTGGCCAATTTTTAATTGGGTTATTTGTCTTTTTTATTGTTGAGTTGTAAAACTTCTTTAGATATTCTAGATATAAGTCCCTTATCAGATATATAAACTACAAATATTTTCTCTCATTCTAGAGTTGTTTCTTCACTTTCTTCATGGCCTCTTTTTTTCCAGAAAGTCTGTCTGTCTGTCTATCTATCTATCTATCTATCTATCTATTTATTTATTTATTTATTTATTTATTTATGGCTGTGTTGGGTCTTCGTTTCTGTGCGAGGGCTTTCTCTAGTTGTGGCAAGTGGGGGCCACTCTTCATTGCGGTGTGCAGGCCTCTCACTATCGCGGCCTCTGTTGCTGCAGAACACAGGCTCCAGACGTGCAGGCTCAGTAATTGTGGCTCACGGGCCTAGTTGCTCCGTGGCATGTGGGATCTTCCCAGACCAGGGCTCGAACCCGTGTCCCCTGCATTGGTAGGCAGATTCTCAACCACTGCACCACCAGGGAAGCCCTTCATGGCCTCTTTTGAAGGACAAATGTTTTAATTGACCAAGTCTAATTTATCTATTCTTTTGTTACTTGTGCTTTTAGTGTCATATCTTAGAAACCATTGCCTGATCCAAGGTCATGAGGATTTATACCTATGTTTTCCTCTAAGATCAATTTTTTAAAAATTTGTATTAATAAGGAGGGGTCAGGGAGATAATTTTTAAATTCCAAATTTAATTGGGAATGTTGACAGAAATTGAGGTAGATATATCCAATAAGCATTTGGAAATTTGGTACCAGAAATTTAGAGAGAAAATGGGGTTGAAGTTAGAGATTTGGTTGCCTTTTATATAAAGGTGATGGTTGAAGCTATTAAAGTAGTGGATGAAATTACCAAAGGAGAAACTTGTAGAAGAGGTTGGGGGAGGCCAGTGAGAGAAATTTGGTGAAACACACATTTGGCAGTGGAACGAGAACAAATGGTTAGTGAAAAAGACCAAGTAGTCAAGAGAGTTAGGGAGACCACAGTGGAACAGTGCTACAAAAGCCAAGGCAGAGAGAATTTTAAGATTGACTCCTGGGTGTTAAACACTTTGCAATGAGAAAAATAAGACTGAGATAAAGCTGCTAGGTTTTATGGGATGCCATTGGTAACATTCAGAAACGTACTTTCAAGATAATCACTGGAGGACAAAACCCGATTATGGTAAATTAAAGAATGAGTGGGAAGTAATGAAGGCAGAAACAAGATTATGAGGACATATCAAGGGTAGAGTATTTTAAAAGTAGGTGATTCTGAAATATAAATATTGTTAATACAAATCTTTGTGCTTTTAAATATCAAAAATTGCATGTGTAGCTGAAAACAGGTGCATAGATAGCCAAATTAAAGGAAAAGAGGGGTTATTTTAGTTACCAAATCTGTACCTCTTTTTTTTCTATGAATAGAGAAGTTATTTTTAAACCACTTTTGAGGTATGATTGACATACAGAAAGCTGTACATATTTATTGTGTGCAACTGGATGAGTTTGGAGATAGTTTCATCAGTGTATACTTATCACCACAATCTATGTCCTAAACATATTCATTACCTCCAAAGGTGTCCCGCCCTCTTAATTTATTTTTAATAATTTTTTTTGTGGTAAGAACACTTACGTTAAGATCTCCCCTTTTAGCAAATTTTTAAGTGTACAGTACAGTATCATTAACTACAGGAACTATGCTGTACAGTAGTTCTCTAGGACTTACTCATCTTATATAACTGAAACTTTGTATCCTTTGACTAATGCCTCCTCATTTCCTCCTTAGATCAGCCCCTGGCACCCACCATTCTATTCTGCTTCTAAGAGTCTGACTATTTTAGATTCCACCTGTAAGTGATACCATGCAGTATTTGTCCTTCTGTCTTTAGCACATTTCACTTAGGGTAGTGTCCTCCAGGTTCATTCACATTGTTGCAAGTGGTGGGATTTCTTTCTTTTTTAAGGTAGAATAAAATTCTGTTTGTATGTGTATATCACATCTCGTTTATCTATTCATCCCATCATTGAATATTTAAGTTGCTTTTGCCTCTTGGTTATTGTGAATAATGCTGCAAGGAACATGGGAATGCAGATGTCTCTTTAAGATCCTGATTTCAGTTCCTTTGGATATATACACAGAACTAGGATTGCTGGATCATACAGTATTTCTATTTTTAATTTCTTGAGGAACCTCCATAGTTTTCTGTAGTGGCTACACCAATTCAGAGTCCCGCCAACAGTGCAGAAGGGTTCCCTTTTCTCCACATCATCGTCAACACTTGTTATCGCTTATCTTTTTGTTAATAGCCATTCTGACAGGAATGAGGTAATATCTCATTGTGGTTTTTACTTACATTTCCCTGATGATTAGTGGTGTTGAGCACCTTTTCATATACCTGTTGGCCATTTTTATATCTTCTTTGGAGAAATGTCTATTCATTCCCTTTGCCCATTTTTTAATCAGGTTGTTTGGTTTTTTGCTATTAAATTGTAGGAGCTCCTTGAATATTAACCTCTTATCAGATGTATGGTTTGTAAGTATTTTCTCATATTCTGTAGGTTGCCTTTTCACTTAGTTGTTAACTGTGCTGAAGCTTTTAGTTTGATGTAATCCTACTTGTCTGTTTTTACTTTTGTTGCCTGCGCTTTTGGTATCATGTCTAAGAAATGCTTTCTAAGGCCAATGTCAAGAAGCATTTTTTCCCATGTTTTCTTCCAGGAGTTTTATTGTTTCAGGTCTTACATTTAAGCCTTTAATCTATTTTGAATTGATTTTTCTGTATGATGTAAGATAGGGGTCCAGTTTCATTCTTTTGTATGTGGTAATTTTCCCAACACTGTTTATTTAAGGGGCTCTCCTTTTCCCATTGTGTATTCTTGGCTTCCTTGGCACCTCAGTTGACTGTATGTAAGTGGATTTATTTCTAGGCTCTCTATTGTGTTCCGTTGACCTGTATGTCTGTTATTTGTGCCATACTATTTTGATTACTGAAGCTTTGTAATATATTTTGAAACCAGGAAGTGTGATGCCTCCAGCATTGTTCTTCTTGCTTAAAACTGCTTTGTCTGTTTGGAGTTTTTTGTGGTACCATATGAATTTTAGGATTTTTTTTCCTGTTTCTGTGAAAAATGCCATCGGATTTTAATAGGGGTTGCCTTGAATCTGTAGATCACTTTAGGTAGGATGGACTTCTTAATGGTGAAGATTTGGCAGTTACTATCTGACCTTTTATTATCAAACTTAAAATGTCATTTCAGGTTTAATACATTTTTCCTGGTGATTTCTCTCTGATAATGACTGTTTTTTTATGACGTGGTCCTTTCCCACTGAATATTAAAATGGCTATATCGGGGAGTGGGGAAAAGTTTCATAGTCAAAACTGGTGCTCTCAGGTGGTAAGAGAAGGGCAGCAACTCATACCATATGGAGAAAAACAGTGAGGTAGATTTAATTCCTTAAGCATTCAGAATTTATCCTAGTTATTATGGCCGCCATGTAACCACCAACTCTGTAAGCTTTATTTGTAATTGAAGCAAAATCAGAGTTAGCAAAGACAAGTAAGCAGGAAGAGATAAGGCAAGTTGCTCCCACCATAGATGCAGATTGTTTGGTATAGAAGGCCTCATCTGCTCCACAGGACACCATTAGTTTCAAATAAAGAGGGAGGAATTTTGCAGCAAGGAATTCATTCCTTGAATGATAAAGTCACAAATAAGGGATGGCTACTAGTGGTGCCTTTTGACCATTTATTAAGCTACATTAGCTCACTTTCTAAGAAACCTGTGGAAATGTTTAAATTGAGGTAATTAGCATATCGTATGAGGAAGTAGGGATGAAAATAAGCTGTGGATTTTTGATGAAAATTTCTTTGTGGACGAACCCTGTTACTTACCTGCTATATGTTTAAAGATACATGAAACTCATCAGACTAGGATTATAGAATGCTATGGGGGGAAATAATTTATCCTTAGCTAATAGTCTTTGTAATGATTTTAAGTAAGAATGGCATATGTGAAAACATTTAAAACTAACTACATGGTATTTCTGTTTTGGGGGTTAAGCCCAAGTATTAATTGGGTATAGAATAAGTCCTCTGTTAATATATACACATAGTTTTTAGTTAGATAAAATGTACATAATATTTGTGAGATTTGTCAAGTATACTTACGGTATTAATAGGCCACATAATCACTTTAAAAAAAAAAAGTTGGGTAGGAAATAACTCCATTGCTGTTGAGACCATAATCTCTTTCTTTGGATAACATATCAAAACATTTAAATATGTATAAACTTTATAACCTATTAAAGGCCAAAGTAGCTAGTGATCCTGCCTGTGCTCTTTTTGAATCCTCTTTATTTAATGTTCCAAAGGCAATTGACATACATCCAAAAGAAGTGCCGTCATGAACCTGATGGACCTGGGGTAGCAGCGTTAACTAGTGAGGAGCGAACTCGATGGGCTAAGGTTGTAATTTAATTTTTCTTTTCTTTTGAGCTATAATTGACTTACAACATTATATTCAACTATACAACATAAGGATTCAATGTTTGTATATACTGAGAAATAATCACCACAGTAAGTCTAGTTAGCGTCCATCACCATACAGAAAACTAAAAAAATATGTTTTTTGTCATGAGGACTTTTAAGTTATACTCTCTAGAAGCTTTCAAATATGCAATACAATATTATTAACTATAATTTACACTTTTGGGGTGAGGGTATGCTATTTTTATTTTATTTACATTTGAATTTCAAACACTGAGCTCAAGTATATGCTGTCCCTTTGTTCAGATTTTTGAAATAAAGATAAACGGACAGACAGCTTTAAGCTTTAAGCAGCATTAAATACATTGTACAATATTAAACTACTAGAGAAAATCTAGGCGGTGGCGTAACTTTATACGTTTATGCATTTAGTAGCACAGGTGTAGGGACCAGCCATGCAGTTGGAGGAAAAACCTGTTCAGGAGTCAACACAGAGGTCCTTGAATTCACACTTTTCTTGAAGAACCTTTTCTGTAACTTTTTGAGAACCTATTGAGATTTTCTGGATATTTTGTATTTAATTTGTAACATTTTATTATTATCTCCTTGCCCTTTAGGCACGAGAATATTTGATTAGACTTAATCCAGAGAACTTGACTATGTTAGAAAAAATTCAGAGCAGTTTACTGGTATTTTGTTTAGATGATGGCAGTCCACGTGTAACACCGGAAGATTATTCTCAGGTATTCAACTATCTTGTTTTGTTATTTCTTCCCACAGATTTTTCTGGGGGACTCTTGTGTAAATTGAACATGAGAAGAATTTTGTTACATGCAGGCTTTTTTTTTTTTAAAACCACTTTATTAAGGTATAATTGACATACAAAAAGCTGTACATATTTAATGTATACAACTTACTGAGTTTGAAATATACACCCATAAAACCACTGTGAAACATAATTGTGAAGACAGTTGTTTCCTGTATCTTGGAAACATCTTTTATCTTAGAATGGGGAAGCTAAGAAAAGAAAGTGCAAATACTAAGTCATAAAATATAAATATTTAATGCAGGCTCTTAAAACATTTTCTTAGCTATATATATATATATATATATATATATATATATATATATATATATACACACACACACACGCACAGACACACACAGAGACACACGTATCAAATGAATCTTATACATAAATAATGCTCTGTAAATTCTTGCCACATTGTTTAGCTCCATTTAGACATATCTTACATGTTGTTTAAAGAAGTATGTCTATTATTTGCTTATCAGATGTCAGTGGTTCCCAACCTTTTCATTGATTATATATACAGGAAATTTGCATAAGACGCTAGGCTAAATGAGATTTCATACCAAATGTGACATGAGAACCTACCTATAACCCACACCAGTGGGCCTTGATACCTTAGTTGGTGAGGTCTGTCCTAAGAATTATATCATTCTTGTGATTTATTTTATCATTTGGTTTTATAGAACACACTGACTTTAGTGAATTTAAGGGTAATTGTGGCCTACTTTTTTTTTTCTGGGGCAATATCATTTCCTGGGAAAAAAATAAAAGGTAGTAGTCATATTTGTAGGAATCTCAGAGTCTTTTGAAAACACTGAAGTTACTTCATAATACATTCATCAATATTAAATGATAGAAATAAAATAATATAGGACTGAAAAACCTTGTAGCTAGAAAACAATTTTTCCTCTTCCTTAGATGCATTTTTTTTTTAAGTAGAATCAACAAGCTTCTTGAGGAAGAATGTGTTTTAATGAAGTGTTGCTCAAACTTTTTTGCTGCAATCTACAGTTAGGCATATTTAGATTGCAGCCCATTACACACACACACACGCCCACAAGCGTGTGCACACTTACACATACATACATAATAGAAGTTTCACAAAACGGTAATAATTACTTTGACTATCTGCGATGTACTCTGATATTTATGTTCTATTTTATTCTTTCTTGTAAAGAATGTTTACTGTGGTTTCATGACTCACTTATGGCCAAAACTTACCATTTGAGAAACTGGCTTAGTAGGATATGAATTCTTGAAATATTTTTCTTGTAACTAGACTTTAATGACTAAACTTATCAATGCCTCTTATCCTATTCAAGTTGCAAAAGCCTTGTCCTTTCAATTGTATATTCTCTAAACATTCATGAATGTTGTGCCATCACTCTCTTTTCTGGTAGAATTTCTTGGATTTTGAGTACTATTTAAAGTCAGGGCCAGAATTATTATCTCTTGAGTATAACTAACATTTTATTAAATTTGGTTTACCTGAAGAGGAAAAGTGAGATCATGTGTGTGTGTGTGTGTGTGTGTGTGTTTGTGTCTATTTAAGATATAAATACTTAAAAACCAATATTAAAATCCTTTAAATTTGGAAATATTACATTTATTTTAGGTTGCTACAAAGGTTCTTACTGGAGATCCAACAGTACGCTGGGGTGACAAATCTTATAACTTGATTTCCTTTTCTAATGGAGTATTTGGCTGTAATTGTGATGTAAGTAAACTACTGAAATTATTTTTTCCTTTTACTCTTTTAGGTTAATTTAATGGCAGTAATCTACAATACTTACGCTGTCCTGTGGTAGAATAAGCAAACACTTATTTAGCTTTATGGCATTAGAGTAAAAGGTTTAGTTATGAATTCTCAGTGAAAATAGAGTATAGGACAAATTATTTTCATCTGTAGTCAGGATAACAGTGTGGTGTGTATCTGTAAAGTGGAATTTGCTTGCATTTTTATGTAGTATAAGCTCTTTTAAAATCCACTGTTACCTGTTGTTGAAAATTACAACCTATTTTAAAAGATATAGCATTAGTATTTGTTTTATGCACAGAGAAATGTCTGTGGATATATTTCTACATTTACCTAGTAATTTTGTAACCTTGTAAAAAAAAAAATGACACATGATCTTCGGAACATTATTCACTTCTGGATATTAAAATGTCTGGTACTGAATACCATTTTTTATCTTCTTCATAAAACAAACACATGCATACACACACACACACAACTTTTCTTGTTTCTTTTCTGTTCTCCCATGGTTGTCTTCATTAGCTCTACTTTGCCATTTTCTGATGGACATTCAGGAGGTCTATGAACCAAGAAAATTAAAAAGTCAACCTAAGTCAGAGTTGCAATATATACTTATAACCTCATTATAATACTTTTCATAAAGTATATGATTAGGTATAAAGTAGTATGAGGTAGATATTTTGTTTGTATTTGGGGGCTTTCCTCCAAAATATTGATATGTAGGGACTGTAAGATACTAAAAAAAATCCTGTTACGTTGATCTGGGTTCAATAGTTGTATTAATCAGTATTTATTCAGTTTTAGGTGATAGAAACCTAAGTCAAACTGGCATTAGCTTACGAAGGTATTTATGACATAGGGGTACAGCTAAATTTGGGTAATGCTGACTTCCAGTGTCCAGATGCTTTCATTAGAAATTTCTCTTTCCATTTTTTGGCATTAATTTCCTATGTTTGGCTTTATTTTTATGTAGACTACACCACGTGATGGTTGTACCTACAGTCTCATGTTTTCACAGCTCTCCTCGTAGATTAGTGTTCTCTGTGGAAATAGCCAGCTTTTTTTTTTTTTTTTTTTTTTAACCCCAGTGGTTCCAGCAAAAGACCTGGGAATAATGCTCATTGGTTGTATTGGCCTGTGTCAGTCGTGCACATTCCAGGGAGTTAGCTGCTCTGATTCGCCTGGCCTGGGTCACATACCAAACCTTGGGACCTAGCTGGTAGAATCACTCATTCAAACCACCACAGAGATGTGTGCTGATTGCCTAAAGAAAAGTAAAGTAGCTGTTATTGCCGAGGAAGGTGGTGTGGTTGATGTGCAGGTAATAGAATGTCTTCTACAGTAAATCATCAGGGTGAAAGGTTGCCTTGAGTCATTTTGAAGATTTGTTGTCTGTCCTCTTCCTTACGAGTCCAGTGTTGACAGAAGATTTTGTGTTACTTGCCTCAGCTTTTTTCTCTTCAGCTCCTTGTTTGATTCTTCTTGACCTCCTCAGTTTGGTTCATAGCCTCACTATTCCCTGTCTGTCCTTCGTAAAGTAGCTAACTACCTTCTGGCTTCTTCCCTCCATTTCTCGTTGACTTATCAGCTGCAGTTGGTTCCCTCTTCTTTATATGCATCTGACACTGCCTTCAACCTCCTAACAGTCTTTTCCTGTCTCTGGATTCTAAAACTGAGCTTAATATTATTCATAACCATTTCCCCCTGTGTCTGCTCTTTTCTCTGGTTTAATAGTTTCATTGACCATTTCTACATAGGTAGCTTGCAGTTATATTTTTACAGTTTTTACCTATTATTCTCATCTTGAGAGTTTTGTTTCACCATATGTTAAATTGTCCAAACTGGATGTTACATTGTTACGTAAGGGTTAGTTACTCTCATCATCAAGAACTCATCATCTTGCTTTCCTCCCTCACTCCCAACCCCCTAAAAAAACCGCCTTGCACTACTTGGATTTTTACTGATGGCATCAACATCCTGCTGTTTGCTCAAATTCAGGAGAAAATAACTTTAATGATGTTTCTATCTTTGAATAAAAATACTGGTCCCATAATGAGCATATATCTTTGCACAACTGAAATGCTTTCCTTTAGTAAAGTGTATGGACATGTTTCATGTGTATGCATTGTCACCCATATACTTATCAGATTGATCTGATGATCTCCACTTAACAATATGCTTTTAAAATTCCATGTAGGTTCCCCTTGCAACCTACGATGATTACTGAAAATGCTATTTAACCAATGTAAAACATTATTAGTAAAGTATATATACTGTAAAGTTAAGTTGTTCTTAATCCAAATTCATATTGCTGCTCTCTTCCATTGGTGCTTGAATATATACTTTTGTGATTATACTACATAATAGCATTTCCCTGTTGGGATTAAAAATCCTGGGGTCAACTATTTTGTCTTCCTTATAGAGGCTTTGTTGTAGGCTTTTGTAGAAGTACATAGGAAGCATGTAATAAACATTAGTTGTTAATAACAATAGTTACTAATTATTGCTGTGGGCCAGGATCTGTAGTAAGTACTTTATAAGCATTATTAAAATCATTTTTCACAGCTGCTGTATGCGACTAGGTATTGTTTTCCCTACTAACAGATGAGGCAGTTTACTTAAAGAATTAAGTAACTTTCTCAAGTAACTTACTTGAGAACTTAACTTACTTATGTAGCTAGTAAGTAGTAAGGTTTGGACTCAGAACCAAAGTCCACATTATTAAACAGTATATTACACATATTGCCTCCATATAAATGAAAAAAAAAAGATAAAACTTATGTGAACAAATAAAGCATCAGGAAAGCGTTTGAATTTTTTCTATTTCCTAACATTTTTTTTTTAAATTGATGATTAACTTTCCGCCAGGAGATGAATGGATAAAATTATAAGTCAAAGAGATTTATATCTTTCAGTCATGCTCTTTCTTACTGGTTCCAGTATAATACTGTTGTCTTCAATGAAATAATATATGCAATATCTGTGAAAGTTCTTTGTAAAGCTACAAAGTACACAGTTGTGAGATGCTGTTAGAAAAGGGTCTTGTCCATGACCTTTGAGTCTTGTTATACGTGCTGTTGCTGGCAGGCGGGATGAACTGCTCTTGCATCTTGTACTGACCTCCCTACTAAGCCCTTCCTGGTGCTTTGGTAGCTGCTTACCTGGTAACGGTATACCGTGTTTCTAGGCTCCGTGGGGCTGTAATACAGGGCAGCAAAGCTGTGTAGTGTTAAGGCGATATTTAAGACTCCTAATTACACCCTCTGAAACTGGGCCCAAGTGTGCTGGATTCATATCTTAAACCTCCCTTCTTTCTCTCCAAGGCTAGCGGTGTCGCTTTCAGTTCATGAATGGTAATGGTGTGTAATGTAAAGTGGTAGCCTTAACCCAGAGGGGAAAAACCCCATGTGATGTAATTGTCATCAAAAGAACATGGAGAAGATAAGGCAAAAAGTTTATCCTCCAGAATAAATGATGGGAAAATTCACTAGCCACAGTTCCTGTCTCTAAATACAGCTGTCAAAACTATGACATCCCTGTAACTCAGCGCATCTTCCCCACATTCCTTAAACATTGAGAATTATTTCTGCCACATTGAACACTCTTATAGATATGTACACAAAATCATTATGCTTTTAAATACTTATCTAGTGGACTGTGTGTTTACCAAAAGAAGTTCATACCCATCCTCCATTTAGCCTTCAGATTTAGTCTGCCACCCCCATCTGCTTTTCCATAGTGCTTTTACAATTCCAGAACATTTTAGCATTGTATATGTACATATGTATACCTCCTTTGACTTCCAATACAGATAGCAGTTATTTTCTCTAGATTATTCATGTTTACATCCCTTCCCATTACCTCAAGAGCCCTAATTAGGTGCTTCCGACTTTAAATATTTGTTCTTTCTCAGAAAATAAAATACATCAGTTACTATACTGTGGAATATCCATCTCTTTATCATTACAAGGTGAGGCATTTGAGAATTCTGCATTTTATTATGTGTTAAGAGTGGAGGGAAGGTGAAAATAAAATATTGGGTCAAGTTTTTTTTTTTTTTTTTAGTTAGTAGACTTTACTTTTTAGAGCAAATTCCAGATTTACAGGAAAATTAAGCAGAAAGTACAAAATGCTCACTTGCTCTCTTTCCTGCACCCCGTTTTTCCTTTCATTGATATCTTGCATTGGTATATGTTTTTACATTCAATGAACCAATACTGATACATTATTATTAACCGAATTACATAGTTTACATTGTTTCACTATTTATGTTGTACAACTTTATGGTTTTGCCAAATGCATAATGCTGTTCATTTCCCATTACACTCTCTTTTTAACTCAACACAACCATCAGAGTGATCCTTTTAAATTGTAAGACAAATCATGTTAGTGCTCTGTTCATAACCCTTCAATGTCTTCCACTTTTTATAAAGTAAAAATTTAAAGAGATACTTTGTTTTTATTTTATTTTTTTAAAACATCTAATATTTATTTTTTATTTTCTCTAATTTTTATTTATTTTTCCATTTTAAAAAATTTTTTAATTTTTTTAACATCTTTATTGGAATATAATTGCTTTACAATGGTGTGTTAGTTTCTGCTTTATAACAGAGTGAATCAGCTATACATATATCCCCATATCTCCTCCGTCTTGCATCTCCCTTCCACCCTCCCTATCCCACCCCTCTAGATGGTCACAAAGCACCGAGCTGATCTCCCTGTGCTATGCAGCTGCTTCCCACTAGCTATCTATTTTACATCTGGTAGTGTATATATATCCATGCCACTCTCTCACTTCGTCCTTCGTCCCAGCTTACCATTCCCCCTCCCCGTGTCCTCAGGTCCATTCTCTACATCTGTGTCTTTATTCCTGCCCTGCCCCTAGGTTCTTCAGAACCAATTTTTTTTTTTTTTTTTTTTAGATTTCATATATATGTGTCAGCATACGGTATTTGTTTTTCTCTTTCTGACTTACTTCACTCTGTATGACAGACTCTAGGTCCATCCACCTCACTACAAATAACTCATTTTCATTTCTTTTTATGGGTGAGTAATATTCCATTGTATGTATGTGCCACATCTTCTTTATCCATTCGTCTGTCGATGGACACTTAGGTTGCTTCCATGTCCTGGCTATTGTAAATAGAGTTGCAGTGAACATTGTGGTACATGACTCTTTTTGAATTATTGTTTTCTCAGGGTATATGCCCAGTAGTGGGATTGCTGGGTCGTATGGTACTTCTATTTTTAGTTTTCTAAGGATGGGTCAAGTTTTAACTCACAAAACTTATTCAAAATCTTGTGTATTTTCATTTTAGCATGCTCCTTATGATGCAATGGTTATCGTAAGCATCAGCTATTATGTTGATCAGAAAATTTTTGAGAGTGAAGGAAGATGGACGGTATGTTAGAACAAATATTTCATCCCTTTCTCCTCATAATTTTTTAAATAAATTTATTTATTTTATTTTTGGCTGCATTGGGTCTTCGTTGCTGCGCATGGGCTTTCTCTAGTTGTGGTGAGTGGGGGCTACTCTTCGTTGCGGTGCGTGGGCTTCTCATTGTGGTGGCTTCTCTTGTTGCGGAGCACAGGCTCTAGGCGCACAGGCTTCAGTAGTTGTGGCTCACAGGTTCTAGAGCACAGGCTGAGTAGTTGTGGTGCATGGGCTTAGTTGCTCCACAGCATGTGGGATCTTCCCAGACCAGGGCTCGAACCCGTGTCCCCTGCAGGCAGATTCTTAACCACTGCGCCACCAGGGAAGCCCTCCTCATATTTTTATAGATATAATATTTTTAAGTTTTCCCTATTTTCAGGGTTCAGATGAAGTACGGGATATACCACTTCCAGAGGAGCTTGTTTTCACTGTGGATGAAAAAGTATTAAATGACATCAACCAAGCTAAAGCCCAATATTTCAAGCAGGTAGATTTTTCACTTTTCTCTTTGATAGTAATACTTTATCTTGTAACTACTATATATGAATATTTGGCTATCATCCAAGTATGACGGCATAAAACATTTAAAAATTACAACTTTAATACCTTTCTTTATGTCTGATGATTATTTTAATGCAAATGATATTTTGCTTATCTTTGGGGTATTCTCCTTAGGTGTTTTTTCACTGTTCGTATTTAATTCTTTTTGTTAGGCATCTGATCTGCAGCTTTTGGTCTATGCCTTTACATCTTTTGGCAAGAAGCTAACCAAGAAGAAGAAGCTTCACCCTGATACCTTTGTTCAGCTGGCACTTCAGCTGGCCTATTATAGACTTCATGGACGGTGAGGACCATTCATTTTCCATTTTCATAGTCTTGAAGTCCAAGGCTGTCTTTACTATAGCTATTCTGTCGTAACTCCCCAGTGTTTTTTCTTACGTTTTTCCCAGTTGGCACTGTGCCCTAATTTGTACTTTCATCAACAGTGTTATTAGAGTTTCCATCTGTGACACTTTAACAGTCTTTCCTTGTTTTTCATTACCTTGATACTTTTGAAGTGCCTGCTCTCTTCTGAGAGAGATGTGTCATTCTTTGGAATTCAGATCGCTTGGTTTTCTTGCAGCCTGTTTTCAAGTGGTTTCATGAAAAGGTATGGTTTTATAGATTAGACAGTCTTTACTCATTTTTAGGATAGGAGAGATGGTATGTTATGACTTTCTCCATCCTAAGCAGAAGTGGAAGCTCTTTGATATTCCTTTTTAAAATTTTACCTGAGAATATGTATCTGCAAATGTGGTGTTTAGATCATTTACATTTAATATAATTATCAATAAGGTTGGGTTTAAGTCTACAGTCGTGCTGTTTCTCTTTATCCCATCTATTTTTCGTTTCTTCTTTGTTTTTTTATCTTCTTTTGAATTCCTAGTTTTTTTAAATTTTTCCTTTTATCTCCATTATCAGCTACACTGGTTTTTTTTTTTTCTATCAGTAGGGTTTTACAAAATACATCTTTAAACTTGCAATCTACCTTCAGATATTTTCCACTTAAAGTATAATGAAAGAATCTTAAAACAGAATGTTTCTATTATGCTTACCTCATTCTTTGTGCTATTGTTGTCATACATTATACTTGTACATATGTTAACAACCTCATGATGCACTACTAATTTTGCCTTCAACAGTCAGTTATCTTCTTTTATTGTGGTAAAATATAAATAAAATAAAACTTGCCATTTTAACTATTTTTAAGTATATAATCCAGTGGCATTAATTACATCGACTCTGTTGTGCAACCATCACCACTATCTATTTCCAAACTTTTTTTTAACCACCCCAAACAGAAACTCTAAGCAAAAATTTCCTATCCTCTCTTCTATCCCAACCCCTGGTAATCTCTAATCCACTTTCTGTCTGTATGAATTCGCCTGTTCTGGATATTTCCTCTAAGTGGAATTATACATTATTTGTCCTTTTGTATCTGGCTTGTTTCACTTAGGATAGTATTTTCAATGTTTGTTCTTTTATGGCTGAATAATATTCCATTGTATGAATATACCACATTTTGTTTATCCATTCATCTGTTGATAAACGCTTGGGTTGTTTCTGCCTTTTGGCTATTGTGAATAACACTGCTGTGAACATTCACATACATGTATTGGTTTGAATCCCTGTTTTCAATTCTTTTGAGTCAATAATTAGGAGTGGAATTGCTGGGCTGTGTGGTAATTCTATGTTTAACTTTTGAGGAACTGCCCAACTGTTTTCCACAGTGGATACCGTTTTTACATTCCCACCATCAGTATACAAAGTAATGTACAATTGTTCCACATCCTTGCCAACACTTACTTTTCTGTTTTAAAAAAAAAAAAAAGCCATCCAGAGTACTTGTGAAGTGGTATCTTATTGTGGTTTTTATTTGCATTTCCTTAATGACTAATGAGGCTGAATATCTTTGTGTGTTTATTGGCCATTTGTGTATCTTCTTTGGCAAAATGTCTATTTAAATCCTTTGTGCATTTGGTAATTCGGTTGTCATTTTGTTGTTGAATTTTAAGGCTTCTTTATGTATTGTAGATACGAAACCCTTATCAGATAGGTGTTTTGCAAATACTTTCTCTCATTCTGCAGGTTGTCTTTTCATTCTCTTGATAGTGTGCTTTGATGCACAAAGTTTTAAATTTTGATGTCCAATTTATCTGTTTATTTCATTTGTTGCCTGTGCTTTTGGTGTCATATCCAAGAAATCATTGCCAAATCCAGTATTACAAAACTTTCCCCATATGTTTTTTTCTAAGAGTTTTATAGTTTTAGCTCTTACTTTAGGTCTTTGATCCATTTTGAGTTAATTTTTGTGTAGGGGGTATGGTAAGGATCAAAATTCACTCTTTTGCATATGGATATCCAGTTTTCTTAGCATTATTTGTGAAGAGACTGTCTTTTCCCTATTGAGTGGTCTTGACACTCTTGTCCAAAATCAATTGACCATAGATGTGAGGGTTTGTTTCTGGGTCAATGTGTTGTTCAATGTGTCTCTTCTTGTGTTCATACAACACTGTTTTGATTATTGTAGCTTTGCAGTAAGTTTTGAAATCTGGAACTAATGAGTACTTCACCTTTGTTCTTTTTTTTTTTTTTAAGATTTATTTATTATTTATTTATTTATTTTATTTATTATTTTCGGCTGTGTCGGATCTTAGTTGCGGCATGCAGGACCTTCATTGACGCATGCGGGATCTTTGCTTTGAGGTGCGTGGGCTCTTCGTTGTGGCGCATGGGCTTCTCTCTAGTTGTGGCCTGTGGGTTTTCTCTTCTCTAGTTGTGGCGTGCAGGCTCCAGGGCACGCGGGCTCTGTAGTTTGCAGCATGCAGGCTCTCTAGTTGAGGCACGCGAACTCAGTAGTTGTGGCACACGGCTTAGTTGCCCCAAGGCATGTGGGATCTTAGTTCCCTGACCAGGGGTTGAACCTGCGTCCCCTGCGTTGGAAGGCGGATTCTCTACCACTGGACCACCAGGGAAGTCCCCTTCACCTTCGTTCTTGAAAAGAAGATTGTTCTGGCAACTCTGGGTTCCTTGAAATTCCATATGAATTTTAGGATGGGTTTTCCCATTTTTGTAAAAATGTCGTTGGGATTTTGATAGAGATTGCGTTGCATCTGTAGATCTCTTTTAGTAGTATTGTCATCTTAACAATGTTAAGTCTTCTAATCCATGAACATGGGGTCCCTTTGCATTTATTTATGTCTTTTTAAATTTCTTTCAGTGTTTTGTAGTTTTTGGTGTACAGGTTTTTTTGCCTCCTTGGTTAAACTTACTCCTAAGTATTTGATTCTTTTTGATGCTGTTGTAAATTGTTTTCTTGATTTTCTTTTCAGATTATTTATTGCTAGTGTATGGAAATGCAACTGATTTTTGCATGTTGACTTTATATCCTAAAACTGCTGAATTCGTTTATTAGCTCTAACAGTTTTTTGTGGACTCTTTAGCATTTTATGTATAAGACCACATATCTGTGAATAGAGATAGGTTGGATTTTGTCAAAGGCTTTTTCTTTATCAGTTGCGATGATCATATAGGTCTTTTTCTTCATTCTATTAATGTAGTATATTACATTGATTTTCATATGTTGAACCATCCTTGCATTTCTGGGATGAATCCCACTTGGTCATGGTGTATCATCCTTTTAATCTGCTGCTGAATTCAGTTTGCTAGTAATTTGTTGAGAATTTTTGCATCTATATTCATAATGGATAATGGTCTATAGTGTCTTTTCTTGCAGTGTCTTTGCCTGGTTTTGATATCAGGGTAATGCTGGCCTCATATTATGAGTAAGGAAATGGTCCCTCCTCACCAGTGTTTTTGGAAGAGTTTGAGAAGGATTGGTGTTAATTCTTTAAGTATTGGAATTCATCAGTGAAGCCATCTGGTCCAGGACTTACCTTTGTTGGGAGGTTTTTGATTGCTCATTCATCTTGTTACTTGTTATACATCTAGTCAGATTTCTATTTTTTCTTGAGTTAGATTTGGTAGTTTGTGTGTTTCTCAGAATATGTCCATTTCATCTAGGCTATCCAGTTTATTGTATACAGTTGTTCATAATATTCTCTTACAATCCTTTTTATTTCTGTAAAGTCAGTAGTAATGCCCTCTTTCTCATAGTTGATTGTAGTAATTGGAGTCTTCTCCCTTTTTTTCCTTAGTGTAGCTAAAAGCTTGTCAATTTCATTGATCTTTGCAAAGAACCAACTTTTGGTTTAGTTAACTTTATTTTTCATTTCTGTATTTTGTTTATCTCTACTATAATCTTAATTAATTTCTTTTTTTGCCAGCTTTGGGGCTAGTTTGCTCTTCTTTTTTTTAATTACTTAAGGTGTGCAGTTAGTTTACTGATTTGAGATCTTCTTCTTTAATGTAAGTATTTAGAGCCATAAATTTGCCTCTGAACAGTGCTTTTGCTTTATTCCATAAATTGTGGTATGTTCTACTTTTCATTCATCACAAGGTGTTTTCTAATTTACCTTGTGATTTCTCCCTGAACACTTGGTTAAGAGTTTGTTGTTTTATTTCTACATATTTGTGAATTTTTCAGTTTTTCTTGTTACTGCTTTTTAGCTTTGCTTTTTAGCAAATCCCATTGCCATTGAAGAAGATACTTTGTATGATTCCAATCTTTTTAAATTTATTGAGACTTATCCTGTGGCCTAATATACGGTC
Organism: Balaenoptera borealis; assembly: GCF_965194805.1. Lineage (NCBI taxonomy): Eukaryota > Metazoa > Chordata > Mammalia > Artiodactyla > Balaenopteridae > Balaenoptera > Balaenoptera borealis. Next base: position 53,222,820 of record NC_138864.1, read on the forward strand.
TATCCTGGAGAATGTTCTATGTGCACTTGAGAAGAATTTGTATTCTGCTGTTCCTTCGTGGCATATTCTATATATGTCTTTTAGGTGTAGTTATTTATAGTGTTGTTCAAGTCTTCTCTTTCCTTATTAGATCTTCTTTCTATGTGTTTTATCCATTATTGAAAGTTGGGTATTGAAGTCTGCAACTATTGTTGTGGAGCTGTCTAGTTCTCTCTTCAATTCTGTCAGTGTTTGTTTCATATATCTTATAGCTCTGTTGTTTGGTGCATATATTTTTATAATTGTTATATCTTGATTAATTAAACCTTTTATCAGTAAATAATGTCCTGTTTGTCTCATTCAACCTTTTTACTTAAAATATATTTTGTCTGATATATATATACAGCCACTCCTAATGGAAAAAAAAATTGTATAGCCACTCAAACTCTCTTTTGGTTACTATCTTTTTTCATCATTTTACTTTTAACCTCTTACTGTCTTTGTTTCTAAACAGAATCTCTTGTGGACAGTATATAGATGATGTTTTTTGTTCATCTTGCCGATCTCTGCCTTTGATTGGAGAGTTACTGATAAGGAGGGAGAATTCTGCCATTTAGCTGTGTATTCTGTAGGGCATACATGTTTTTGTTCTTCAATTCCTCCATTACTTTCTTTTTTGGTAGTAGTGATTTTGATTTTTTTTGTGTAGTGTACCATTTTGATTTCCCTATTTCTTTGTATTTTTTAAGCCATTTTCTTTATGGCTACCTTGGAAATTACATTTAACATCTTAAATTTATAACAACCTAGTTTGAATAATACCAGCTTACTTTTAATAGTATACAAACACTGTGCTTTTATCCATCTCTGTACCGCCCTCTTTATTTTATCACAGATTACATCTTTTTACGTTGTGTGTCCATTAACATAAATTTATATTACTGTTTTACGTATTTGCCCTTTAAGTAAAAAAAACTGTTAAACATTGTTGTTCTGTCTCCCATGTTTCCTATAAACTGGTAGTTAGATTTGGCAACTTGAGACTAGTAATCGATTATTGTTATTATTTTTTATAACAGTAAATCAAATAGTTAATATTATTTGTTTCCTATCGCATCCTGTTCAGATTGAGGTTGAGTTCAATTGTTAGCCAACATCCATTATAAAGTTTCCTCCCTGATTTTTTTACCTAATGGTTTTAGTGGCCATTGATGATCATTACCAAGATCTATTATTTCATTACAGGTTGCAGAGTAGTGCTTTTTTGTCATTCATTCTTACTGCGTTTATCTTTGTTTTTTAAAGAATGCTATTTTAGTGGTGGTTTAAATTTTTATTTACACTTTCTCCTTCACATTTTGAAAGGATACTATTTCAGCTCAGGGAGACAGTCTTATAGAAACACTGAACAGAGGAGGCTCAATAACTGTTTGCAGGAATTCCCTGGCGGTCCAGTGGTTAAGACCTGGTGCTTTCACTGCCGTGGACCTGGGTTCAATCCCTGGTCAGGGAACTAAAATCCCACAAGCCGCATGTCACGGCCAAAAAAAAAAACTGTTTGAGCACTCTTAGTGCCCACATTCAGACCTTTTACTCTTCCATTTGATTGCCTTAACTCTAAATTCCTATCACCAGGAAAGTAAGAGAGCTTTGTACCAAAAATTGTTATATCATTCTCCACCCCAGGAAAACAGTCATCATTCTAGGGAACTTCTTAAATAATGCTTTTACTTAATTCTAGAGTCATTCATGTTCTGTAGGAGGAAACTAAAGGCCAAGGACTCTGTTACCCCGTATCTTAGTAGCTTAGAACAACAAACATTTATCAACTTACATTTTCTGTCTGTCAGGAGTCCAGGCACAGCTTAGCTGGGTGCCTCTGGCTTCAGGTCTCTTGTCAGGTTGTAGTCAGGGTGTCAGCCAGGACCGTGTCTTCATCTGAAGGCACCCCTTAAAGAGGATCCGCATACAGTCTCACTCACATGGTTATTAATAAGGTTCATTTCCTCCCAAGCTGTTGTCCAGAGGCCTCTCTCTGTTTCTTGCCACCTGGGCCTCTCTACAGGGCAACTCCCAGCATGGCAGCAGGCTTTCCTCAGAGTAAGGAGATGAGAGAGCTCTCTTTGTAACCTGATTTCAGAAGTGACATCTCATTACTTTTGTCATATTCCTTTCATTAGAAGGAAGACACTAAATCCATCCCACACACAGCATGAGGGGTTATACCAGGGCATCTGCAGGAGGCAGGGATCACTGGGGGCATCTCAGAGGCCACCTGCCACAGACGCCAATGTACACAACCTGACAGCAGCCAAGCCTTTGAAACATTTCCTGTTATACCAGGCCACAGTACTTTTTGCTCTTTGATGTTGAAAACAGCCTCGTTGTTATTGAAAATCTCAATCGTAGTCTGTATTGTAGAATTTAGTCTCTGACCAAAGCCAGCTTTATTAGGTAAACTCTCTTTGTAATAACATTAGAGCATTTTCTTTCTCATGATACATTCTCTTATTTTCATTTTTTCTTGTAGCCCTGGTTGCTGCTATGAAACAGCTATGACAAGATACTTTTATCATGGCCGTACAGAGACTGTGCGATCGTGTACAGTAGAAGCAGTCAGATGGTGCCAATCCATGCAGGATCCTTCTACCAGTGTGAGTATTTGAAAAGAAAAAATTAACAGAATTTGTCTGTTCTAAAGGAAACTTGGCTCTTAAATAACTAACTTCTTCAAATCCCTGGATCAGTGAAATATTTTCAAATCTTTTTTTTCTGGAAACTTTCAAACATTTCTTCATTTGCCAATGAAGTGTATACTTGGAAAGAATAAGAAACAGGGAAGACCTGATAAGAAACCCATTTGTGTCATATTCTAGGCAAAGTAACTTCAACACCTTGAGTATTTCACTACTGTTAATCTACCTTTAGATAACACCCATAAAATGTAGACTTTCCTAAAGTGCCTTTAAAAGGAAGCTTTTCTTGATGTGGTTGAACGTTTTTGAAATCAGATTTTTTTTTGTATATTAGAACCAGTACAGCTTTATATGTTTTGTTTTATACTTTAAGCATTTACACAAAAGGGTAGTTCCTTCCCACTGCTATTTTGGTATTGCATTTGTTTCTTTAGTTTTGATTGACATAGTTATGTATGTTAACTTATTTTAATTTCATAGAGCTGCTTCATTATCATTTTTGTACAACTATGCTTTAGTTTTGAAATCGTAATTGCTTCTGTCTTTACACTTCTTAATATCACTTCAGTGCTGCCCACAAGTTTCTATTTTCTCGTTCTGGGAAAGAAATAATCAAGTTGCAGGGCATATAGGAAAGAAAAGGCAGAGGAAAAGGTAAGGGTAGGTAAGGGTAGGGGGGACGGATAGATTGGAAGTTTGGGATTGACGTATACACACTGCTATATTTAAAATAGATGACCAACAAGGACCTACTGTATAGCACAGGGAACTCTGCTCAATAGTCTATAATAACCTAAATGGGGAAAAAAAATCTGAAAAAGAATGGATAAATGTGTATGTATAGCTATATCACTTTGCTGTACACCTGAAACTAACACAACAACTTACAACTATACTCCAATATAAAATAAAAATTAAAAAAGGCAGTGGAAGAAGTCAGGAAAAAGACAGAAAAGTTATACATCTCAAGGTCTTCCTCAGAATCTTTTTTCTCTCCCAAATTACCCAAATTCTAATTACTTTTTTAAAAAATTAATTAATGAATGAATTTTTTGGCTGCGTTGGGTCTTCGTTGCTGTGCCCGGGCTTTCTCTAGTTGCAGCAAGTGGGGGCTGCTCTTTGTTGCGGTGCGCGGGCTTCTCATTGCGGTGGCTTCTCTTGTCGTGGAGCACGGGCTCTAAGCGTGCGGGCTTCAGTAGTTGTGGCACGTAGGCTCAGTAGTTGTGGCTTGCGGGCTCTAGAGCGCAGGCTCAGTAGTTGTGGCGCACGGGCTTAGTTGCTCCACGGCACGTGGGATCTTTCCGGACCAGGGCTTGAACCCGTATCCCCTGCACTGACGGGCGGATTCTTAACCACTGTGCCCCAAGGGAAGTCCTGCCAAATTCTAATTACTTTGAGCTCAGGTTTTTTGTTTGGTTTCTGTACATTTTGTTATTGAAGTATCTCTTGATTTTTAACACAGCTTTTTGAGCAGCAGCACAGGATGTTAGAAGCTTTTGCAAAACATAATAAAATGATGAAAGATTGTTCAACTGGAAAAGGTACATATACTGTTTTTTTTCTGACTTAAAAAAAAATTCTCTTGTGCTGAAAACATTTTTCTAACTTCAGGTTTGGGGTTTTATTGCAGGATTTGACCGTCATCTGTTAGGTCTCTCACTCATAGCAAAAGAGGAATGTCTCCCTGTTCCAGAACTCTTTACAGACCCACTTTTCTCCAGAAGGTAATATAACGTAGTGTTTTGTAACCTCATCAGTTTCTTTCTTCCTGAATGTTAAAAGCTTTTTAGAAACAATGTAAGCTTCTGTAAGCCTAGTAAAATATCCTTTCTTTGTGCCATACAGTGGAGGAGGTGGAAACTTTGTTCTCTCAACAAGTCTGATTGGTTATTTAAGAGTCCAGGGAGTGGTGGTTCCCATGGTACACAATGGCTATGGATTTTTCTATCATATCAGAGATGACAGGTGAGGCTGCTCTTTTTATTTTTTAATTTTTTTTATTTTTTAGTTTAGTATATTTTATTTGCATCTATAAATTTTTTTTTAGAATAGTGTTTTATGTATTTTATTTTATTTTTTTAACATCTTTATTATTCTTAACTGTGCTCACTCTTGTTGTTTGTCTTTCCTACACTGTGATTCTGATGGTGTTGTCATCTGTCACTTGCTGCATGGGCAATTATTTTTTACCACTTAGGCGTTTAATGCGTATTTGTTTCTCTTTCCTGCTTTTGAGACATTTGTCAAATCAGTCCTTTAGGTGTTTTGTGCAGAGCGCTGTTTCAGGTTGACTCAGAGATCACGTCATCATCATCCTCCAAAATCAGTACACATATTACCATATTTGTTCTACCCAAGATATTTGATGACAAGTTCAGATAAAATTTGATGGTCTGTAAATATGTGGTGGTTAGTGCAGTCATAGACAATACTAATGAGACCAAGACACGAGACAAGGTAAATTAATTTTTGTTCAGAAAAGGATGTTTTACCAATTCAGATGCATTTCATTTTGGTTGTATGGGGTTTGACTTAAATTTGTGGAAAGAATGAGAAAGAAAATACTAAAACCTGGTAGGGGAAAGAGAGGTGGAGAACAAGGTAATAGCGAATTGCCAGAAAGGCATGGAAAGTCCCCTTTCACAGAGTCTGGCCGTCTCTTCACAGGGGTCTGTCAGAGCTTGGGAATTAAGATAATGGGGCTACATATAGCACCGTATGAATAAGAAGAGAGCAGGCTTCGAGGCATTTCAGGTGGAATGTGAAAAATGGGAAAAATAATATGTGTGACACCTTATCTTTGATAAAGGAGGCAAGAATATACAGTGGAGAAAAGACAGCCTCTTCAATAAGTGGTGCTGGGAAAACTGGACAGCTACCTGTAAAGGAATGAAATTAGAACACTCCCTAACACCATACACAAAAATAAACTCAAAATGGATTAAAGACCTAAATGTAAGGCCAGACACTATCAAACTCTTAGAGGAAAACATAGGCAGAACACTCTATGACATAAATCACAGCAAGATCCTTTTTGACCCACCTCCTAGAGAAATGGAAATAAAAACAAAATAAACAAATGGGACCTAATGAAACTTAAAGGCTTTTGCACAGCAAAGGAAACCATAAACAAGACAAAAAGACAACCCTCAGAATGGGAGAAAATATTTGCCAATGAAGCAACTGACAAAGGATTAATCCCCAAAATTTACAAGCAGCTCATGCAGCTCAATATCAAAAAAACAAACAACCCAATCCAAAAATGGGCAGAAGACCTAAATAGACATTTCTCCAAAGAAGATATACAGATTACCAACAAACACATGAAAGAATGCTCAACATCATTAATCATTAGAGAAATGCAAATCAAAACTACAGTGCGATATCATCTCACACCAGTCGAATGGCCATCATCCAAAAATCTACAAACAATAAATGCTGGAGAGGGTGTGGAGAAAAGGGAACCCTCTTGCACTGTTGGTGGGAATGTAAATTGATACAACCACTATGGAGAACAGTATGGAGGTTCCTTAAAAAACTAAAAATAGGGCTTTCCTGGTGGTGCAGTGGTTGAGAATCTGCCTGCCAGTGCAGGGGACACGGGTCCGAGCCCTGGTCTGGGAAGATCCCACATGCTGTGGAGCAACTGGGCCCTTGAGCCACAATTACTGAGCCTGCGCGTCTGGAGCCTGTGCTCCGCAACAAGAGAGGCCGCGATAGTGAGAGGCCCGCGCACCGCGATGAAGAGTGGCCCCCGCTTGCCGCAACTGGAGAAAGCCCTCGCACAGAAACGAAGACCCAACACAGCCAAAAATAAAAATAAATAAATAAATAATTTTTTAAAAAACCCTAAAAATAGAACTACCATATGACCCAGCAATCCCACTACTGCGTATATACCCTGAGAAAACCATAATTCAAAAAGAGTCATGTTCCAAAATGTTCATTGCAGCTCTATTTACAATAGCCAGGACATGGAAGCAACCTAAGTGTCCACTGACAGATGAATGGATAAAGAAGATGTGGCACATATATACAATGGAATATTACTCAGCCATAAAAAGAAACGAAATGGAGTTATTTGTAGTGAGGTGGATGGACCAAGAGACTGTCATACAGATTGAAGTAAGTCAGAAAGAGAAAAACAAATACTGTATGCTAACACATATATATGGAATCTAAAAAAAAAAAAAGAAGAAAATGGTCAGAAGAACCTAGGGGCAAGACGGGAATAAAGATGCAGACCTACTAGAGAATGGACTTGAGGATACGGGGAGGGGGAAGGGTAAGCTGGGACAAAGTGAGAGAGTGGCATGGACATATATACACTACCAAATGTAAAATAGATAGCTAGTGGGAGGCAGCCGCATAGCACAGGGAGATCAGCTCAGTGCTTTGTGACCACCTAGAGGGGTGGGATAGGGAGGGTGGCAGGGAGGGAGACGCAAGAGGGAAGAGATACGGGGACATATGTATATGTATAACTGATTCACTTTGTTATAAAGCAGAAACTAACACACCATTGTAAAGCAATTATACTCCAATAAAGATGTTTAAAAAAAAAAAAATCGGATGGGGCCAGATGTGGCAAGGCCCCCAACGGTAACCAGAGCTCTCACCCTTGGTCCACTCTAGGCTGCATTCAGTGTTTAAATGCAATGCTAGGAGACCAGTTCCAGTCTGCTGTACATGATGGAGCCATAAAGTTTTACTGAAGATTTTTTGGAGAAGGTGTGGAAGAAGAGTGACATTGCATACCACGTGGCAAACATCACAGCAATTCCCTTTAAACATCTATATGTTCCATCGGAATTTCCTCTCTAAATATCAGCCTCCTGGGACTTCCCTGGTGGTCCAGTGAGCAAGACTCTGTGCTGTGGTGCTCCAAGGACAAGGGTGCTTCAAGGACAAAGGACCACCCTGCCTGAAAACGTTTCAGCGTCACACCCCCTACTGGACTCTTAATCACCCTCCCCACCATGTTGCGATGGTTATGAAATTCCTGAGCCCACCTGGGCGATGGGACCTGTCCCAAATAAGGAAAGGCATCTGCCCTGTCCCACTCCCACTCTATAGAAGGAAGGTATATGTGCCTCGACCAATCAGTAAATGAAATTTTCACCTCGGACCATTCCTTTGTTCTCTTGCTATAAAAACTGACTAATAGCACATGTTCGGAATAGGAAGTCAGCCCACTGTTCTGGCAGCGACCCTTCCCTCTAATAAATTCTATCTTCTTTAAAAAAAAAAAGGGCTTCCCTGGTGGCGCAGTGGTTGAGAACCTGCCTGCCAATGCAGGGGACACGGGTTCGAGCCCTGGTCTGGGAAGATCCCACATGCTGCGGAGCAACTCAGCCCGTGAGCCACAACTACTGAGCCTGCGCGTCTGGAGCCTGTGCTCCGCAACAAGAGAGGCCGTGATAGTGAGAGGCCCGCGCACCGCGATGAAGAGTGGCCCCCGCTTGCCGCAACTAGAGAAAGCCCTCGCACAGAAACGAAGACCCAACACAGCCATAAATAAAGATAAATTAAAAAAAAAAAAATGTGTGACATAGTTCAGTTTCTAAGGTACTGTTTTTCTATTTTTCCTTTTTTAAAGAGTTTACAGTCAGTGTTATTTTTTCAAAATTTTATCATCTGTCTCCATGTCAAGCGTGATTTGTGCATACCAGGGGTGCTTTTATTCGTTGGCATCTAAGTCTTCATGATGTATTCCCATAGTATTCAGTTTCTATACATTAATCTACAAATTAAAGGTTGAATGATAAAGGTTAAACATGGATCTTATTAGCCATGTTTATCCTTTACCAGGTCCAAAATCATCATCATATACAGAGAATAACTAAGGATTCTAACATATTCTCTGACAAGTCGTGGATGTTACATTGCATGCAGTGATAAGAGTTTAAGCCAGATATGCCTCAGCTCTTTGACTTTTTGGAAAATGTATTTTTAATGATCCTGGGACAGTTTCCATTCACTTATTCAGGAAATATTTAATGAGAACTTACAATGTGCCAAGGATTGTTTTAGGTGGTAAGGACACAAGACAGACAAAACCCCTTTCTTAAAGATAGTATTTTCTACTTGGGAAACAGGAACAAGAGCAAACAAATAAGCAGGATAACTGCAAATAGTGATGAATGTTGTAGAGCAAATAATCAAATTGTTGTGGTAATAGAGACAAACTGGTAGAGAGACAGAGCACTGCTTTATATAGTATGTGGTCAGGGAAGGTGTGTGAGGGAGGGATAATGAAACTGAGATGTTAAGGAGGTGAAGGAATTTGTCATACGAATAGCCAGGAAGACAGTGCTCCAGAATCTGATCCCTGCTTGCTCTCTCCAACTCTGCCACCCTGGCTGAGCCACTGTCTTCTCCCACTTAGGTCACTGCAACAGGTTCTCTGCGGTCTTCTTGCTTCCACCTGTCCTTCCCTAGAGACCATTCTCTACACAGCAGCCCTGATGGCCAAATGGAACTCAACTCATATTGTTCTCCTACTCAGAACCCTCTGAGGGCTTTTTCTTTCACTCACGTAAGATCCAGAGTCCTCCTGAGAGACCCTACATGATCTAGGTCTCATCTACCTCTCTGACCTTGTCTCCTACAAGGCTGCTCCTGATTCCCTTGTACCTTGAACATGCCAGGCAAGCGCCCTCCTCAAGGCCTTCACGGTCGGTCATGATTTCCTTTGCTTAGTAGTCTCTTCCTTGAAATACGTGCAAGGATGACTCCCTTATTTCAGATAGATATTTGCTGTCATCTGAGAGGCCTTCCCTGACCATCTAAGATAGCATTTTCCCCCCTTCCCCACACACACCTGCTGCATTTTAACATTTATAACCACCGTGTGTGTGTGTGTATATGTACTTATTTGCATGTTACCGATCTTTCCTTCCTAGAATACAATCCCACAAACATGGTCTTTGTTTTTGTATCCCCAGCTCTGTAACAATACCTCATAAATATGTTGCACTCAGTAAATGTTTCACAATGACTTTGTTGTTTAATGTAAGCATACAGGTCTGAGGGTAGGGAAGAGCTTGGAATTCTAAGGGACAGAGGCACTATGGCTATACATTAACAGTTGAGTGGGAGGGTGGTAGAAGAAGGGATTGAAGAGCGGTAGACAGGAGCTAAATCTGGTAGGGAGGGCAGTGTTCTCAGCCCTGAGTGCACATGAGAATCACCTGGAGAACTTTAAAAACAGCACTCCTGGAGATACTGATTTGCTTGGGGTGGTCAGTTGATGTAGGGCCTTGTAACATGCTAAGGAGTTTGGACTTTCTCCTAAAAATAATGGGAAGCGTTTTACCAATTTTAAGCATGAAAGTTACATTTGATTTACATGTAAAAAGGATCCTTGGCTGTTACATGCAATATAAATTAGGTGGACCGTACTGTGAGCAAGAATGAGATGAAGGAGATCAGGAAGCATGGATGATACATTGAAGGAGGCAGTTGATACTGAGAGTGGAGAGCAGTGGAGGTATTTGAGAGGTATTTTGGAGGTAGAACCAGTAAGATTTACTGATGGATTGCTGATTCCGATGGTGGCATTTATTGGGATGGAGAAAATTAGGGGGGCAATGGCCATGTTAGGGTAGAATCAACAATTTTGTTTTGTACATGGTGACTTCAAGATTTCTGCTAATACACGAATTTATTATAATTTATATACAAGAGAATATGCCAGTAGGCAGTTGGATATATGTTTGGAGCTCAGAAAAGAGGTCAGATCTCAAAGTGTACATTTATGAGTCATTACTATGTATACACCCAAAATAGTTTTCAAATGAAATAACAATACATGGAAATTCTCTGAAAGGAATTTTTTCATTCACTGTTAAGCTTGAAAATGTGTGACCTAAAGAATATTGGTTTATTTTTGAAATAGCATTTTACTTTATTTTATTTTTAGAACTACAATGCCATGTTTGTTGTGAAGTGAAATTATTTGTTAGAGGAATTAATGAACACCCAGCATGTGGATATTCAGCCAATAATTTTTTTTTGAATTTTATTTTATTTCTTTTTTTATACAGTAGGTTTTTATTAGTTATCTGTTTTATGCATATTAGTGTATATATGTCAATCCCAATCTCCCAATTCATCCCACCATCCCCCGCCCCCCCACTTTCCCCCCTTGGTGTCCATATGTTTGTTCTCTACATCTGTGTCTCTATTTCTGCCTTGCAAACCAGTTCATCTGTACCATTTTTCTAGATTCCACATATATGCATTAATATACGATATTTGCTTTTCTCTTTCTGACTTACTCTGTATGACAGTCTCTAGGTCCATCCACGTCTCTACAAATGACGCAATTTCACTCCTTTCTATGGCTGAGTAATATTCCATTGTATATATGTACCACATCTTTATCCGTTCATCTGTCGATGAGCATTTAGGTTGCTTCCATGACCTGGCTACTGTAAATAGTGCTGCAGTGAACATTGGGGTGCATGTGTCTTTTTTGAATTACGGTTTTTTTCTGGGTGTATGCCCAGTAGTGGGATTGCTGGGTCATATGGTAATTCTATTTTTAGTTTTTTAAGGAACCTCCATACTGTTCTCCATAGTGGCTGTATCAATTTACATTCCCACCAACAGTACATTTGGTGGGAATGCACTGTTGCATTCTCCACACCCTCGCCATCATTTGTTGTTTGAAGATTTTCTGATGATGCCCATTCTAACCGATGTGAGGTGATACCTCACTTTAGTTTTGATTTGCATTTCTCTAATAATTAGTGATGTTGAGCAGCTTTTCATGTGCCTCTTGGCCCTCTGTATGTCTTCTTTGGAGAAATGTCTACTTACGTCTTCTGCCCATTTTTGGATTGGGTGTTTTTTTTTTAATATTGAGCTGCATGAGCTGTTTATATATTTTGGAGAAAATCCTTTGTCCGTTGATTCATTTGCAAATATTTTCTCCCATTCTGAGGGTTGTCTTTTCGTCTTGTTTATGGTTTCCTTTGCTGTGCAAAAGCTTTGAAGTTTCATTAGGTCCCATCTGTTTATTTTTGTTTTTATTTCCATTACCCTGGGAGGTGGGTCAAAAAACACTTGCTGTGATTTATGTCGAAGAGTATTCTTCCTATGTTTTCTTCTAAGAGTTTTATAGTGTCCAGTCTTACATTTAGGTCTTTAATCCATTTTGAGTTTATTTTTGTGTATGGTGTTAGGGAGTGTTCTAATTTCATCCTTTTACATGTACTGTCCAGTTTTCCCAGCACCACTTATTGAAGAGACTGTCTTTTCTCCATTGTATATCCTTGCCTCCTTTCTCATAGATTAGTTAACCATAGGTGCCTGGGTTTATCTCTGGGCTTTTTATTCTGTTCCATTGATCTGTATTTCTGTTTTTGTGCCAGCACCATATTACCTTGATTACTGTAGCTTTGTAGTATAGTCTGAAGTCAGGGAGTCTGATTCCTCCAGCTCCGTTTTTTTCCCTCAAAATTGCTTTGGCTATTCAGGCTCTTTTGTGTCTTCATACAAATTATAAGATTTTTTGTTCTAGTTCTGTAAAAAATGACATTGATAATTTGATAGGGATTGCATTGAATCTGTAGATTGCTTTGGGTAGTATAGTCATTTTCACAATATTGATTCTTCCAGTCCAAAAACATGGTATCTATCTCTCCATCTGTTTGTGTCGTCTTTGACTTCTTTCATCAGTGTCTTATAGTTTTCTGAGTACAGGTCTTTTACCTCCTTAGGTAGGTTTATTCCTACGTATTTTATTCTTTTTGTTGAAATGGTGAATGGGATTCTTTCCTTAATTTCTCTTTCTGATCTTTCATTGTTAGTGTATAGGAATGCAAGAGATTTCTGTGCATTAATTGTGTATCCTGCAGCTTTACCAGATGCATTGATTAGCTCTAGTAGTTTTCTCGCGGCATCTTTAGGATTATCTATGTACAGTATCATATCATCTGCAAACAGTGACAGTTTTACTTCTTCTTTTCCAATTTGTATTCCTTTTATTTCTTTTTCTTCTCTGATTGCTGTGGCTAGGACTTCCAAAACTATGTTGAATAATAGTGGCGAGAGTGGACATCCTTGTCTTGTTCCTGACCTTAGAGGAAATGCTTTCAGTTTTTCACCATTGAGAATGATGTTTGCTGTGGGTTTGTCGTACATGGCCTTTATTATGTTTAGGTAGGTTCCCTCTATGTCCACACTTTCTAGAGAGTTTTTATCATAAATGGGTGTTGCATTTTGTCAAAAGCTTTTTCTGCATCTATTGAGATGATCATATGGTTTTTATTCTTCAATCTGTTAATATGGTGTATCACATTGATTGATTTGTGTATGTTGAAGAATCCTTGCATCCCTGGGATAAATCCCACTTGATCATGTTGCGTGATCCTTTTAATGTGTTGTTGGAGTGTGTTTGCTAGTATCTTGTTGAGGATTTTTGCATATGTATTCATCAATCATATTGGTCAGTAATTTTCTTTTTTTGTAGTATCTTTGTCTGGTTTTGGTATCAGGGTGATGGTGGTCTCGTAGAATGAGTTTGGGAGTGTTCCTTCCTCTGCAGTTTTTTGGAAGAGTTTGAGAAGGATGGGTGTTAGCTCTTCTCTAAATGTTTGGTAGATTTCACCTGTGAAATCATCTGGTCCTGGACTTTTGTTTGTTGGAAGATTTTTAATCACAGTTTCAATTTCATTACTTGTGATAGGTCTGTTCATATTTTCTATTTCTTCCTGGTCAGTCTTGGAAGGTTATACTTTTCTAAAAATTTGTCCATTTCTTCCAGGTTGTCCCTTTTATTGGCATAGAGTTGCTTGTAGTAGTCTCTTAGGATGCTTTGTATTTCTGCAGTGTCCGTTGTAACTTCTCCTTTTTTCATTTCTAATTTTATTGATTTGAGTCCTCTCCCTCTTTTCCTTGATGAGTCTGGCTAAAGGTTTGTCAATTTTGTTTACCTTCTCAAAGAACCAGCTTTTAGTTTTATTGATATTTGCTATTGTTTTCTTTGTTTCTATTTATTTCTGCTCTGATATTTATTATTTTTTTCCTTCTACTAACTTTGGGTTTCGTTTGTTCTTCTTTCTCTAGTTCCTTTAGGAGTAAGGTTGGATTCTTTATTTGAGACCTTTCTTGTTTCTTGAGGTAGGATTGTATTGCTATAAACTTCCCTCTTAGAACTGCTTTTGCTGCATCCCATAGGTTTTGGATCGTCATGTTTTCATTGTCATTTGTCTCTAGGTATTTTTTGATTTCCTCTTTGATTTCTTCAGTGATCTCTTGGTTATTTAGTAACGTATTGTTTAGCCTCCATGTGTTTGTGTTTTTTACGTTTTTTCCCCTGTAATTGATTTCCAGTCTCATAGCGCTGTGGTCAGAAAAAATGCTTGATATGATTTCAATTTTCTTATATTTACCGAGGCTTGATTTGTGACCCAAGATGTGATCTATCCTGGAGAATGTTCTGTGTGCACTCGAGAAGAAAGTGTGATCTGCTGTTTTTGGATGGAATATCCTATAAATGTCAATGAAATCTAACTGGTCTATTGTGTCATTTAAAGCTTGTGTTTCCTTTTTACTTTTCTGTCTGGATGATCTGTCCATTGGTGTAAATGAGGTGTTGAAGTCCTCCACTATTACTGTGTTACTGTCGATTTCGTCTTTTATAGCTGTTAGCATTTGCCTTATGTACTGAGGTGTTCCTATTTTAGGTGCATATATATTTATAATTGTTATATTTTCCTCTTGGATTGATCCCTTGATCATTCTGTAGTGTCCTTCCTTGTCTCTTGCAGCATTCTTTATTTTAAAGTCTATTTTATCTGATATGAGTATTGCTACTCCAGCTTTCTTTTGATTTCCATCTGCATGGAATATCTTTTTCCATCCCCTCACTTTCACTCTGTATGTGCCCCTAGGTCTGAAGTGGGTCTCCTGTAGACAGCATATATATGGGTCTTGTTGTTGCATCCATTCAGCGAGCCTGTGTCTTTTGGTTGGAGCATTTAATCCATTCACATTTAAGATAATTATTGATATGTATCTTCCTATTACCATTTTCTTAATTGTTTTGGGTTTGTTTTTGTAGGTCCTTTTCTTCTCTTGTGTTTCCCACTTAGAGAAGTTCCTTTAGCATTTGTTGTAGAGCTGGTGTGGTGGTGCTGAATTCTCTTAGCTTTTGCTTGTCTGTAAAGCTTTTGATTTCTCCATCAAATCTGAATGAGATCCTTGCTGGGTAGAGTAATCTTGGTTGTAGGTTCTTCCCTTTCATCACTTTAAATATATCATGCCACTCACTTCTGGCTTGTAGAGTTTCTGCTGAGAAATCAACTGTTAACCTTATTGAAGTTCCCTTGTATGTTATTTGTTGTTTTTTCCTTGTTGCTTGAAATAATTTTGCTTTGTCTTTAATTTTTGTCAGTTTGATTACTATGTGTCTTGGCGTGTTTCTCCTTGGATTTATCGTGCCTGGGACTCTCTTTGTCCTGGACTTGGGTGGCTATTTCCTTTCCCATGTTGGGGAAGTGTTTGATTATAATCTCTTCACATATTTTCTCTGCTCCTTTCTCTCTCTCTTCTCCTTCTGGGACCTCTATAATGTGAATTGTTGTGTTTAATGTTGTCCCAGAGGTCTCTTAGGCGGTCTTCATTTATTTTCATTCTTTTTTTTTATTCTGTTCCGTGGCAGTGAATTCCACCATGCTGTCTTCCAGGTCATTATTCGTTCTTCTGCCTCAGTTATTCTGCTGTTGATTCCTTCTAGTGTATTTTTCATTTCAGTTATTGTATTGTTCTTCTCTGTTTGTTTGTTCTTTTATTCTTCTAGGTCTTTGTTAAACATTTCTTGCATCTTCTTGATCTTTGCCTCCATTCTTTTTCTGAGGTCCTGGATCAACTTCACTATCATTCTGAATTCTTTTCTGGAAGGTTGCCTATCTCCACTTCATTTTGCTGTTTTTCTGGGGGTTTATCTTATTCCTTCATCTGGTACATAGTCCTCTGCCTTTTCATTTTGTCTATCTTTCTGTGAATGTGGTTTTTGTTCCACAGGCTGCAGAATTGTAGTTCTTCTTGCTTCTGCTGTCTGCCCTCTGGTGGATGAAGCTATCATTGTGCAAGCTTGTGCAAGCTTCCTGATGGGAGGGACTGGTGGTGTGTAGAGCTGGGTGTTGCTCTGGTGGGCAGAGGTC
The DNA here is from genome assembly GCF_965194805.1 of Balaenoptera borealis. NCBI lineage: Eukaryota > Metazoa > Chordata > Mammalia > Artiodactyla > Balaenopteridae > Balaenoptera > Balaenoptera borealis. Next base: position 53,238,670 of record NC_138864.1, read on the forward strand.
AGTAAAACTTTAATCAGCTTGTCTGCTGTTGTGTGGGGCTGGGTTCTCTCCCTGTTCGTTGTTTGGCCTGAGGTAACCCAGCCCTAGAGCCTACCCGGTTGTTTGGTGGGGCTAATGGCAGACTCTGGGAGGGCTCAAAACAAGGAGTACTTCCCAGAACTTCTGCTGCTAGTGTCCTTGTCCTCACGGTGAGAGACAGCCACCCCCACCTCTGCAGGAGACCCTCCAACACTAGCAGATAGGTCTGGTTCAGTCTCCTATGGTGTCACTGCTCCTTCCCCTGGGTCCTGATGCGCACACTACTTTGTGTGTGCCCTCCAAGAGTGGAGTCTCTGTTTCCTCCAGTTCTGTCGAAGTCCTGCAATCAAATCCCACTAGCCTTCAAGTCTGATTCTCTGGGAATTCCTCCTCCCGTTGCTGGACCCCCAGATTGGGAAGCCTGATACGGTGCTCAGAACCTTCACTCCAGTGGGTGGACTTCTTTGGTATTATTGTTCTCCAGTTTGTGAGTCACCCACCTAGCAGTTCTGGGATTTGATTTTATTGTGATTGCGCCTATCCTACCTTCTCACTGCGGCTTCTCCTCTGTCTTTGGATGTGGGGTATCTTTTTTGATGAGTTCCAGTATCTTCCTGTCGATGATTGTTCAGCACTTAGTTGTGATTCCAGTGCTCTTGCAAGAGGGAGTGCAACATTTTATTTTAAATGTACTGCATGCTCAATGTAAAAAAATTTGTAAAATATGGAAAAATATAGGAACAAAGTTAACATTTCCATTATAAGACATAAGACCATTATCTTTCTAATCTATAATATACATAGATTGTGTGTAATTATTACAAATTTAGATCATATTGTACATATTTTAGTGTCCTTTTTGTGAATTGCACTCTCACTTAATATTACTTCAAGAATTTCCCAATGCCATTAAATATCCTTTGAGGTATTTTAATGGTTGAGTAATGTCTAGTGTTATGGATTTCATAATTTAACCACTTCCATACTATTTCCAGTTTTTCTCATTACAAATAATGATAATATTATATCTTTCCTTATTTCATCACATCATTGCCAGCTTTAGACATTATGAAGCAGTCTGTACAAATTTTATAGGGAAAAATAACCTAACCTGAATTCTATGAAGCAAAACATTTTCTCTTTGTTTATTGGCATCTGTATATATTCTTCTGTGAATTGGTCATGTAGGAATGATTGTTCTTTCTATAATTTAAAAATAACTGAATTTTTAAAAAATTTAACACATAAATAGAAATCGTTGCTCTTTGCAAAGAAATATTTAGATCTTGCTAAATATTTGAGAAGTATATGCACAATGTAGCTAGAAAATGCCTACTGATCATGAATCACTACGTGAAAACAAGGCAGGACTTTCTGTAGGTTGCTGTATATATTTCAGCAAATATAATCCACTCAAACATTGGTTTCATCATTATATACTGGACCAGAACATGTTTTTATTTTGTTCTGCTTAATCTGAAGTACATGTCAAAGATACGTACTTTCCGGTCTTAATCTTTAGTGATGTGAAAATTGCATGGTTATCCACAAGCTTTACATTACACAACATTTTGATTTTAACTTGAGCATAATGCATGTTTTGCTGTAGAAAATTTGTGTGCCTGGAAAGGGGAAGGCTAGTTCCAGGAGTGTTAGTAGCAAGGTTTCGGCTCTGAGCCCACCAGAAGCCACGCTTCTTTCCTGTTTGTTTCACCTTCCTGGGACCACTTTTATCACCTGCCAGATAGGGGATTTCTTCATCAGGAGGATCTAGAAGGACATGGTGGTGGAAAGCATATTTTGGTTCCAGGAGAGTTTCTCTCTGGTTTTTCTAGAAACAGCCTTTCTCTCCTCTTATCCTTCTTTCTGTATTTTATTATTATTTTTTTACTCTCTTCAAGCACTGTATTCTTCTTCTTTAAAAATAGTTCAAGTTTTATTGCAGACAGTGGCATGAATTCATATTCTAACTCACTCCATTTGGGGCATGTTGGGAAGGTCTTCTATGGGAAGAGGTGAGGTTGTTTAACACAATAAGACCTGACTCCAGAGCACTCTTGAGCTCTGGCTAGTTTTTTGTTTCCTTTTTGTCCTTAGGCTCTAGTCACGCAGTAAATTAAGTGTTCCTAGCATTATATATAAATATGGCTATACTTTCTATTGTGTCAGTTTACATTTACCTAATGTGAGCAATAAATCATATTTCATATGTGAACAGCCAGATGGAATAAAGGTCATGGCTCTATTCACCATCACTATTTGGAGCCTTTTTGTGTTGATTTTTGTGTTGTACTTCATCATTTATTATTTGTGCTTCACAGGTTTATTGTGGCCTGTACAGCCTGGAAATCATGTCCAGAGACTGATGCAGAAAAGCTAGTTCAGCAGACTTTTCGTGCTTTCAATGATATGATGCAACTGATGGACATTGCTCATCTTTAGAGACTAATCAATCATTTAGTAAGCACTTAACAAAACATATCATAAAACTGGATGCCGGGAGTGGGTTGGTGATGTGAGATAGGAAGGGATGTTGACTGAAGGAAACTTGTTGAATGTAGAAATTAGTAGAATTATGCTCTCCAAATTTATTCTGACATAGAAAATAGAAATATTTTTAAGCTTCTTCTGATGCAGCAGCAATGCAAATTATGATATGACTATAGAACTATGCAAACTTGAAGGTTAGCCTCAACAATGCAAATCTACAGATTTTAACAATGCAAATCTAACTTTTAAGTATCTTTGTTGGTACCTGTGTAGGTAATAAATCTTCTCTCTGAACATCATCATAGACTCTATCTTTCAAGCACTTTAACATTTTCTAGTTGCCAAAGGATATGAAATACAGGATTGGATGCTAATTTCCCTGAAATCAATGATTCCACAGTCACCACAGGGATATAAGTCTACTATGTTTGGGAGAGACCACTACAATTTAGTCTAAAAAAAAGTTTATGTTGAACAGACAAAAGAATTAGGTTGTAGTAAGGAGGTTTACACCCTCTGACATACATGAAAAACCCTAAAAAAATTTATTATAGTATATTGTTATAATTAGTTTTGTGAATATGAAATTAAAGCATTTATATTTAAAATCAGTGACTTTAAAAGGATTAAATACTAAATCAGATTCTCAGGATTTATCTTTCCTTTGTTCTGTTTTGTAGTTTCTATTCTCAGAAAATAAAATTCTCAAAATCATATAGCTTCTTGTTTAGTGTTTTAGTAAGTGCTTCATTCCTGTTGGACATTGTACTTTCTGATCAGTTATGTATTGTGTAATAAACCATGCAAAACCTACTGTCTTATGATCATTTCTCGTGACTCTGTCAGTTGGCTGTGCCCATTTGGATGGCTCTGCTTCTGTCTTGCCTGAGTGAGTTATGCCGCTGCCATCACCAGGCTGCTGTGTGAGGCTGGGAAGTCTGAGACAGCCTCACCACTGCCTGGGGACTTACTGGCTGGGACTCTATCTGCATGGTCTTTGATCATTCAGGATTCTAGCCTGGACTTCATACTGGGCAGTGGGAATGTTCCAAGAGTGAAAGGTAGAAGTTGTAAAGCCTCTTTGGTTGTTTTTAAATAATATCTAAAGAATTGGGTATTTTAGAAGCTGATCACCTCCTGCAGAGAAACCTCTTTTCACTCATGCTTTTAACATGTTCCTCTAACCTGCCCGAAGTTACGAATCGTCTGGAATGCTTTTTACATAGAGATTCCTGGGCCTTACCCACACCTACTGAGTCAGAATTTCTAGGAGCAAATGCCCCATGATCCTTACCAGGCAAGATTGAGAATAATTACATAAGAGTAGGTTGAATTCTCACCTTGAGTCACTGTGGTAACGTACCCTTTGCCCCACTCCTCTCTTGGTTAACTGAAATTCAGTCTACTGCTACACATGGTTACATTTGAAAAATTCCTTGGTATATATGATTTATTACATATTGAAGACCTGATTTGGATAGATTACTGACCTAAACAACCTGTCACAGCAGTGAGAATGGTTATTGCTGCAGTAAATTAAGGAAAAAACATTTCAGAGTGGCTAACTTACAAGGGTTGCCTAGAATATTCCTTTTTGGTCTCCAACTAAACATATTCCTTCTTGTTGAAGTGGATCAGTCTTCTGGGAAAATAAAATTATTTGTAAAAGTAATGCAGTTCTATAGAAACAGCATTTTATTGATGTTTCTTTCAAATGTTTCAAATTGCACTGAGATAATATGTACAATTTTTATGAATGTGTTTTAAACATTTAAAAAATATGCCTCTTTCTTGCTTTATATGGAAGAAGTGTGTGCCTACAGTTAGCTCGTCTAAGAACAATTCCATTTTCTCTTGGAATTTGATGATAAAGCTGGGAATACATTCCTTTTTTTAAAACCTCAATTCTCTAATAGAATAACTTGAAAATTTACCAATGAAGAGAGTACACTATTGAACAATATATTTTAACTTTGTAACAAGGAAAATTGTTCCCAAACTACCCTATTATCTACCCAATGAATCAGGACCATAAGAATTTTCCCTATGTCTGTGGCTTCGTCTAATTCTACAGGTTTATTTAATTAATATTTAACTGAAGTATAGTTGATTTACAATGTTAATTTCTGCTGTACAGCAAAGTGATTCAGTTATATATATTTTTTTCCATTATGGTTTATCACATGACATTGAATATAGTTCTCTGTGCTGTGTAGTTGGACCTTGTTGTTTATCCATTGTGTATATAAAAGCTCACATCTGCCCACCCCAACCTCCCACTCCATCCCTCCCCCAACCCCCTCTGCCTTGGCAACCACCAGTCTATGTGCATGATTATGTTTCTTTTTCATAGATAGGTTCATTTGTGTCATATTTTAGATACCACATATAAATGATAACATAATGGTATTTTTGTCTTTCTGACTTATTTCACTCAGTATGATAATCTAGTTGCATCCATGTTGCTGCAAATGGCATTATTTTGTTCTTTTTTATGGTTGAGTAGTATTCCATTGTATATCTGTTACACATCTTCTTTATCCATTTGTCAATGGGCATTTAGGTTGCTTGCATGTCTTGGTTATTGTGAATAGTGCTGCTATGAACATAGGGGTGCATGTATCTCTTTGGATTAGAGTTTTGTCTGGATATATGCCCAGGAGCAAGATTGCTGTATCATATGGTAACTCTATTTTTAGTTTTCTGAGGATCCTCCATACTGTTCTCCATAATGGCTGTACCAATTTACATTCCCACCAACAGTGTAAGAGGGTTCCCTTTTCTCCACACCCTCTCCAGCATTTGTTATTTGTAGACTTTTTAATGATGGCCATTCTGACCAGTGTGAGGTGATACCTCATTGTCCTTTTGAAATGCATTTCTCTGATAATTAGTAACGTTGAGCATCTTTTCATGTACCTGTTGGCCATCTGTATGTCTTCTTTGGAGAAATGTCTGTTTAGGTCTTCTGCCCATTTTTCGATTAGGTTGTTTTTTTGTTGTTGAGTTGTATGAGCTGTTTGTGTATTTTGGAAATCAATCCGTTGTCGGTCGCATTGTTTGCAAATATTTTCTCCCATTCTGCAGCTTGTCTTTTCATTTTGTTTATAGTTTCCTTTGCTGTGAAAAACCCTGTAAGTTTGAATGGGTCCCATTCATTTATTTTTTTTATTTCTATTGCCTTGGGAGACTGACCTAAGAAAACATTGGTACAAGTTATGTCAGAGAATGTTTTGCCTATTATCTCTTCTAGGAGTTTTATGGTGTCATGTCTTATGTTTAAGTCTTTAGGCCATTTTGAGTTTATTTTTGTGTATGGTGTGAAGGTCTGTTCTAGCTTCATTGATTTACATGTGGCTGTTCAGCTTTCCCAGCATCACTTGCTGAAGAGACTTGTCTTTTTCCCATTGTATATTCTTGCCTCCTTTGTCAAAGATTAATTGACCATAGGCGTGTGGGTTTATTTCTGGGCTCTCTATTCTGTTTCATTGATCCATATGTCTGTTTTTGTGCCAATACCATGCTGTTTTTTTTTTTAAACCTTTACATTTAAGTACTTTTTAAAATTAATTAATTTATTTTTATTTTTGGCTGCGTTGGGTCTTCATTGCTGCAGGCGGGCTTTCTCTAGTTGCGGCAAGTGGGGGCTACTCTTAGTTGCGGTGCGTGGGCTTCTCATTGTGGTGGCTTCTCTTGTTGCAGAGCATGGGCTCCAGGCACGTGGGCTTAGTAGTTGTGGCTTGTGGGCTCTAGAGCGCAGGCTCAGTAGTTGTGGCGCACGGGCTTAGTTGCTCTGTGGCATGTGGGATCTTCCCAGACCAGGGCTTGAACCCATGTCCCCTGCATTGGCAGGTGGATTCTTAACCACTGCCCCACCAGGGAAGTTCCACCATGCTATTTTGATTACTGTAGCTTTGTAGTACTCTCTGAAGTCTGAGAGGGTTATGCCGCCTGGGTTGTTCTTTTTCTTCAGGATTGCTTTGGCAATTCTGTGTCTTTTATGGTTTCATATGAATTTTAGGATTATTTTAGTTCTGTGAAAAATGTCATGGGTAATTTGATAGGGATCGCATTGAATCTTAATTCTACAGTTTTATATACCTAAACTCTGCTCTTCACTTTCTCCATATGATTTTTAAATTTTTTTATTCAAGTATAGTTGATTTATAGTGTTTCAGGTGTACAGCAAAGTGATTCCGTTTTTTATATATATATATATATATACATTTTTTTTTCAGGTTCTTTTCCATTATAGGTTATTTCAAGATATTGAATATTGTTCCCTGTGCTATACAGTAGATCCTTGCTGTTTATTTTTATATATAGTAGTGCATACCTGTTGATCTTAAATTCCAAATTTACCCCTCCCCCTTTCCCTTTTGCTAACCATAAGTTTGTTTTCTGAGTCTTTTTCTGTTTTGTAAATAAGTTCATTTGTATCATATTTCTTTTTTAGATTCCACATATAAGTGATATCATGTGGTATTTTTCTCTGACTTATTTCATTTAGTGTGATAATGTCTAGGTCCATCCATGTTGCTGCAAATGGTGTTACTTCATTCCTTTTTATGGTTGAGTGATATTCTCTCCATATGTTTTTGGTAACTCAGAGCTAGGCTGTTTTCATACTTCATCAAGCCAGGTATTACTTTTAACTCCTAAATTTCAAATGCTGTAATATCCAACCCCAAATTGGATGTTCTAAATTGATATGGAATAAGATATACCTATATTTTATGATGACTTAGAAAAGAAGTCTCTAAATCAGAAAAAGTTGTAGAATGATTTGTATTTATTTTTAAGATACACTATAACAAGAGTTCATCAGTTCTGTGTCCCAGCCTGGACACTGACCATAGAGAAATAGATGCCTCTCTGTGCTAGCAGCTGCTGGTGCGTGCCGTGCTCCCTGACTTTGCCGTTCTCAATCACCACTATCAAGTCTGCATTCTGAATGGTGGACAGGCGGTGAGCGATCACGATGCAGGTACGGCCTTCTCGGGCTTTGTCCAGAGCTTCTTGGACAATCTATTGATAAATCAGAACAGAAGCCTTATCTTAAAAATTGTAGAAATAAGTTTTAACTGTAAAGGAAATCTAAATATTTTACCATCTGTACAAAAGAAAATTACCTTTCTTGTCTCATTTTGAATCTTTAGCTTTATGCATGTTTTTACATAATCCATCTTTTTTTTCACACACACACACTGTATTTTATTTTTACAAGAGATAAATAGACTGACACCAAGCATTGTAAATGGATGACCACAACAAAAGCAACCATGATTGCAATTACCAAACACGAAACACACTCATACTATGTCATAATATTGACATTCAGTCCAGTAATTCCTCCACAGTAACAGCTCCTTTACTTTGCAGTGAAAATTGATTTGTATATTTTTTGCCTCTGAGTCCTTGTGGGATTTTTTTTAAAATTCAAACAAAGTCACAAAAATTATAATCATCCTCATCAGTTCACTCACTCCCATGTAATTAATTTTTTTTTCATCTTGGTCTTTTGTTAGCACTTTTATGAGTTCATCAGTTTTCCATTAGAGTTCTGAAAATGCTTATTCATTCACTTCAGCAGTATAGTCAGTTACCAGAAACCTGTACTTGTCAGAGTCTTTTCCATGAATTCCTTGAAGGTGAAACCCTTTTATAGGAACATACTTGCAAAAGCATCAGAGTACACCCAGAACTGTCTGTAAATGACGAAAGACTTAAAAATGACCATGGTTAAAGATATGATGAAAGTTCATAATAATGCAGTAGACAAGGAAATTTAGCTATTTCTGAGATATACATTTTAAAGTAATAACTAGAATTATGACTTATAACATTATACCAGAACATATAAGATTTTTAGAAATTTCATGTAATGTCTGAAACATTTATATTAACATATTTCCATACAAATAACCCAAAGAAAGTTTAGTATTAGTTGTTTTCTTTGTTTTTTTATACTGCAGGTTATTATTAGTCATCAATTTTATACACATCAGTGTATACATGTCAATCCCAATTGTCCAATTCATCCCACCACCATCCCCACCCCACCGCGGTTTTCCCCCCTTGGTGTCCATACGCCCGTCCTCTACATCTGTGTCTCAACTTCTGCCCTGCAAACTGGCTCATCTGTACCATTATTCTAGGTTCCACATACATGCGTTAATATATGATATTTGTTTTTCTCTTTCTGACTTACTTCACTCTGTATGATAGTCTCTAGATCCGTCCACGTCTCAACAAATGACTCAATTTCGTTCCTTTTTATGGCTGAGTAATATTCCATTGTATATATGTACCACAACTTCTTTATCCATTCATCTGTCAATGGGCATTTAGGTTGCTTCCATGACCTGGCTATTGTAAATAGTGCTGCAATGAATATTGGGGTACATGTGTCTTTTTGAATTATGGTTCTCTCTGGGTATATGCCCAGTAGTGGGATTGCTGGATCATATGGTAATTCTATTTTTAGTTTTTTAAGGAACCTCCATACTGTTCTCCATAGTGGCTGTATCAATTTACATTCCCACCAACAGTGCAAGAGAGTTCCCTTTTCTCCACACCCTCTCCAGCATTTGCTGTTTGTAGATTTTCGGATGATGCCCATTCTAACTGGTGTGAGGTGATACCTCACTGTAGTTTTGATTTGCACTTCTCTAATAATTAGTGATGTTGAGCAGCTTTTCATGTGCTTTTTGGCCATCTGTATGTCTTCTTTGGAGAAATGTCTATTTAGGTCTTCTGCCCATTTTTGGATTGGGTTGTTTATTTCTTTAATATTGAGCTGCATGAGCTGTTTATATATTTTGGAGATCAATCCTTTGTCCGTTGATTCATTTGCAAATATTTTCTCCCATTCTGAGGGTTGTCTTTTCGTCTTGTTTATGGTTTCCTTTGCTGTGCAAAAGCTTTGAAGTTTCATTAGGTCCCATCTGTTTATTTTTGTTTTTATTTCCATTACCCTGGGAGGTGGGTCAAAAAACACTTGCTGTGATTTATGTCAAAGAGTATTCTTCCTATGTTTTCTTCTAAGAGTTTTATAGTGTCCAGTCTTACATTTAGGTCTTTAATCCATTTTGAGTTTATTTTTGTGTATGGTGTTAGGGAGTGTTCTAATTTCATTCTTTTACATGTAGCTGTCCAGTTTTCCCAGCACCACTTATTGAAGAGACTGTCTTTTCTCCATTGTATATCTTTGCCTCCTTTGTCATAGATCAGTTGACCATAGGTGCGTGGGTTTATCTCTGGGCTTTCTATCTTTTTCCATTGATCTATGTTTCTGTTTCTGTGCCTGTACCATAGTGTCTTGATTACTGTAGCTTTGTAGTATAGCCTGAAGTCAGGGAGTCTGATTCCTTCAGCTCCTTTTTTTTTCCCTCAAGACTGCTTTGGCTATTCGGGGTCTTTTGTGTCTCCATACAGATTTTAAGATGATTTGTTCTAGTTCCTTAAAAAATGCCATTGGTAATTTGATAGAGATTACATTGAATCTGTAGATTGCTTTGGGTAGTATAGTCATTTTCACAATATTGATTCTTCCAATCCAAGAACATGGTATATCTCTCCACCTGTTGGTATCATCTTTAATTTCTTTCATCAGTGTCTTATAGTTTTCTGCATACAGGTCTTTTGTCTCTCTAGGTAGGTTTATTCCTAGGTATTTTATTCTTTTTCTTGCATTGGTAAATGGGAGTGTTTCCATAATTTCTCTTTCAGATTTTTCATCATTAATGTATAGGAATGCAAGAGATTTCTGTGCATTAATTTTGTATCCTGCAACTTTACCAAATTCATTGATTAGCTCTAGGAGTTTTCTGGTGGCATTTTTAGGATTCTCTATGTATAGTATCATGTCATCTGCAAACAGTGACAGTTTTACTTCTTCTTTTCCAATTTGTATTCCTTTTATTTCTTTTTTTTCTCTGATGGCCATGGTCAAAACTTCCAAAACTATGTTGAATAATAGTGGTGAGAGTGCACACCCTTGTCTTGTTCCTGACCTTAGAGGAAATGCTTTCAGCTTTTCACCATTGAGAATGATGTTTGCTGTGGGTTTGTCATATATGGCCTTTATTATGTTGAGGTAGGTTCCCTCTATGCCCACTTTCTGGAGAGTTTTTATCATAAATGCGTGTTGAATTTTGTTCAAATGCCTTTTCTGCATCTATTGAGATGATCATATGGTTTTTATTCTTCAGTTTGTTAGTATGGTGTATCACATTGATTGATTTGCGTATATTGAAGAATCCTTGCATCCCTCGGCTAAATCCCACTTGATCATGGTGTATGATCCTTTTAATGTGTTGTTGGAGTGTGTTTGCTAGTATTTTGTTGAGGATTTTTGCATCTGTATTCATCAGTGATATTGGTCTGTAATTTTCTTTTTTTGTAGTATCTTTGTCTGGTTTTGGTATCAGGGTGATGGTGGCCTCGTAGAATGAGTTTGGGAGTGTTCCTTCCTCTGCAATTTTTTGGAAGAGTTTGAGAAGGATGGGTGTTAGCTCTTCTCTAAATGTTTGATAGAATTCACTTGTGAAGCCATCTGGTCCTGGACTTTTGTTTGTTGGAAGATTCTTAATCACAGTTTCAATTTCATTACTTGTGATTGGTCTGTTCATATTTTCTATTTCTTCCTGGTTCAGTCTTGGAAGGTTATATCTTTCTAAGAATTTGTCCATTTCTTCCAGGTTGTCCATTTTATTGGCATAGAGTTGCTTGTAGTAGTCTCTTAGGATGCTTTGTATTTCTGCGGTGTCTGTTGTAACTTCTCCGTTTTCATTTCTAATTTTATTGATTTGAGTCCTCTCCCTCTTTTTCTTGATGAGTCTGGCCAATGGTTTATCAATTTTGTTTATCTTCTCAAAGAACCAGCTTTTAGTTTTATTGATCTTTGCTATTGTTTTCTTTTTTTCTATTTCATTTATTTCTGCTCTGATCTTTATGATTTCTTTCCTTCTGCTAACTCTGGGTTTTGTTTATTCTTCTTTCTCTAGTTCCTTTAGGTGTAAGGTTGGATTGTTTACTTGAGATTTTTCTTGTTTCTTGAGGTAGGCTTGTATAGCTATAAACTTCCCTCTTAGAACTGCTTTTGCTGCATCCCATAGGTTTTGGATCATTGTGTTTTCATTGTCATTTGTCTCTAGGTATTTTTTGATTTCCTCTTTGATTTCTTCAGTGATCTCTTGGTTATTTAGTAACGTATTGTTTAGCCTCCATGTGTTTGTGTTTTTTACGTTTTTTCCCCTGTAATTCATTTCTAATCTCATAGTGTTGTGGTCAGAAAAGATGTTTGATATTTCAATTTTCTTAAATTTACTGAGGCTTGATTTGTGACCCAAGGTGTGATCTATCCTGGAGAATGTTTTGTGCACACTTGAGAAAAAAGTGTAGTCTGCTGTTTTTGGATGGAATGTCCTATAAGTATCAATTAAATCTATCTGGTCTATTGTGTCATTTAAAGCTTCTGTTTCCTTATTTATTTTCATTTTGGATGATCTGTCCATTGGTGTAAGTGAGGTGTTAAAGTCCCCCACTATTACTGTGTTACTGTCGATTTCCTCTTTTATAGCTGTTAGCAGTTGCCTTATGTATTGAGGTGCCCCTATGTTGGGTGCATATATATTTATAATAGTTATATCTTCTTGGATTGATCCCTTGATCATTATGTAATGCCCTTCCTTGTCTCTTGTAACATTCTTTATTTTAAAGTCTATTTTATCTGATATGAGTATAGCTATTCCAGCTTTCTTTTCATTTCCATTTGCATGGAATATCTTTTTCCATCCCCTTACTTTCACTCTGTATGTGTTCCTAGGTCTGAAGTGGGTCTCTTGTAGACAGCATATAGATGGGTCTTGTTTTTGTATCCATTCAGCAAGCCTGTGTCTTTTGGTTGGAGCATTTAATCCATTCACATTTAAGATAATTATTGATATGTATGTTCCTATTACCATTTTCTTAATTGTTTTGGGTTTGTTTTTGTAGGTCCTTTTCTTCTCTTGTGTTTCCCACTTAGAGAAGTTCCTTTAGCATTTGTTGTAGAGCTGGTTTGGTGGTGCTGAATTCTCTTAGCTTTTGCTTGTCTGTAAAGCTTTTGATTTCTCCATCAAATCTGAATGAGATCCTTGCTGGGTAGAGTAATCTTGGTTGTAGGTTGTTCCCTTTCATCACTTTAAGTATATCATGCCACTCCCTTCTGGCTTGTAGAGTTTCTGCTGAGAAATCAGCTGTTAACCTTATGGGAGTTCCCTTGTATGTTATTTGACATTTTTCCCTTGCTGCTTTCAATAATTTTTCTTTGTCTTTAATTTTTGCCAATTTGATTACCATGTGTCTTGGTGTGTTTCTACTTGGGTTTATCCTGTCTGGGACTCTCTGCGCTTCCTGGACTTGGGTGGCTATTTCCTTTCCCATGTTGGGGAAGTTTTCAACTATAATCTCTTCAAATATTTTCTCTGGTCCTTTCTCTCTTTCTTCTCCTTCTGGGACCCCTATAATGCGAATGTTGTTGTGTTTAATATTGTTCCAGAGGTCTCTTAGGCTGTCTTCATTTCTTTTCATTCTTTTTTCTTTAGTCTGTTCCGCAGCAGTGAATTCCACCATTCTGTCTTCCAGGTCACTTATCCATTCTTCTGCCTCAGTTATTCTGCTATTGATTCCTTCTAGTGTAGTTTTCATTTCAGTTATTGTATTGTTCATCTGTTTGTTTGTTCTTTAATTCTTCTAGTTCTTTGTTAAACATTTCTTGCATCTTCTCGATCTTTGCCTCCATTCTTTTTCCGAGGTCCTGGATCATCTTCACTATCTTTATTCTGAATTCTTTTTTCTGGAAGGTTGCCTATCTCCACTTCATGTAGTTGTTTTTCTGGGGTTTTATCTTGTTCCTTCATCTGGTATATAGCCCTCTGCCTTTTCATCTGGTCTGTCTTTTTGTGAATGTGGTTTTTGTTCCACAGGCTGCAGGATTGTAGTTCTTCTTGCTTCTGCTGTCTGCCCTCTGGTGGATGAGGCTATCTAAGAGGCTTGTGCAAGTTTCCTGATGGGAGGGACTGGTGGTGGGTAGCTACATAATCCATCTTGCATATAGTTATGTTCTTTATAAGAAAAATGGATTCTCACACTGGTCACAAAATGATTTAAACTTAACTACTTCACTTTTGAGTATTTTATTTCCCAGGTTTTCCATTATTAATGTGCTGAAGCAAATGAAAAGTGCAAAAAATAACATTACTTTTTTTGTTTATACAAGTAATATGTGGTCATTTTTGAAAATATGGAAAATGCTGGAAGGTATTCAAAAAAATATTCTACCTCAAAATAACTGCTATCTACATTTGTTTACTTTTTCTGTGCTTGCCTGTTTTTAAAAATTTTATTGAAATATTTGATTTACAGTGGTGTGTTAGTTTCAGGTGTACAGCAGAGTAATTCAGTTATACATATACATGTAACTATTCTTTTTGAAATTCTTTTCTCATATAGGTTATTACAGAATATTGAGTATAGTTGCCTGTGCTATACAGTAGGTCCTTGTTGGTTATCTATTTTATATAGTAGTATGTACACTTTTAAACCAGACTAATTTATCCCTCCCCCCTCCTTTCCCCTTTGGCAACCATAAGTTTGTTTTCTATGTCTGTGAGTCTATTTCTGTTTTGTGAATAAGTTCCTTTGTATCAGTTTTAAATTAGATTCCACATTTGAGTGATATCATAATGGTATTTGTCTTTCTCTGACTTAACTTCACTTAGTATAATAATCTCTAGGTCCATCCATATTGCTGCAAATGGCATTATTTTGTTCTTTTTTATGGCTGAGTAGCATTGCATTGTATATATGTACCACATCTTCTTTATCCATTCATCTGTCAATGGACATTTAGGTTGCTTCCATATCCTGGCTATTGTAAACAGTGCTGCAATGAACATTGGGGTGCATGTATCCTTTCAGAGCATGTTTTTCTCCAGATATATGCCCAGGAGTGGGATTGCTGGGTCATATGGTAGTTCTAATTTTAGTTTTTTAAGGAACCTGCATACTGTTCTCCATAATGGTTGTACCAATTCACATTCTCACCAACAGTGTAGGAGAGTTCCCTTTTCTCCACACGCTCTCCAGTATTTGTTATTTGTAGACTTTTTTTTAAATAAATAAAATTTTATTTATTTTATTTATTTATTTATGTATGGATGGCTGTGTTGGGTCTTTGTTGCTGCATGCAGGCTTTCTCTAGTTGTGGCAAGCAGGGGCTACTCTTCCTTGCGGTGCACGGGCTTCTCATTGCAGTGGCTTCTATTGTTGCAGAGCATGGGCTTTAGGTGCGCAGGCTTCAGTAGTTGTGGCACACGGGCTCAGTTGCTCTGCAGCATGTGGGATCTTCCAGGACCAGGGATCAAACTTGTGTCCCCTGCATTGGCAGGTGGATTCTTAACCACTGTGCCACCAGGGAAGTCCCTGTTGACTTCTTGATAATGGCCATTCTGACCAATGTGAGGTGGTACCTCACTGTAGTTTTGATTTGCATTTCTCCATTAATTAGTGATGTGGAGCATCTTTTCATGTGCTTGTTGGCCATCTGTATGTTTTCTTTGGAGAAATAACTATTTAGGTCTTCTGCCCATGTCTTTTTTTTTTTTAATTAATTAATTAATTTTTGGCTGTGTTGGGTCTTCATTTCTGTGCGAGGGCTTTCTCTAGTTGTGGCAA
The DNA here is from genome assembly GCF_965194805.1 of Balaenoptera borealis. NCBI lineage: Eukaryota > Metazoa > Chordata > Mammalia > Artiodactyla > Balaenopteridae > Balaenoptera > Balaenoptera borealis. Next base: position 53,253,898 of record NC_138864.1, read on the forward strand.
GTGAGGGTCACTTTTCATCGCAGTGCGCGGGCCTCTCACTATCGTGGCCTCTCTTGTTGCAGAGCACAGGCTCCAGACGCGCAGGCTCAGAAGTTGTGGCTCATGGGCCTAGTTGCTCCGCGGCATGTGGGATCTTCCCAGACCAGGGCTCGAACCCGTGTCCCCTGCATTGGCAGGCAGATTCTCAACCACTGCGCCACCAGGGAAGCCCTGCCCATTTCCTGATTGGGTTTTTTTTTTTCCCCTGGATATTGAGCTGCATGAGCTGTTTGTGTGTTTATCTGTTTTTTTCATGGTTGACTGCACAAAGAAGTTCTATTTTATAAATTAAATGGGACATGAGGTAGGAGGCCATACCTTTTCACTTTCAGTATCCAGAGCTGACGTAGCTTCATCCAACAGTAGGATTTGGGGGTGTCGGATGAGGGCTCGGGCAATAGCAATCCTCTGTTTTTGACCTCCTGAAAGCTGAGTCCCCTTATCTCCCACTCTTGTTTCATATTTCTGCAAGTTAGCCATTAATAAAGTTAATAAAGTTCTAGCTCAGAAAAATTCTAATGACATACTGAATAAACTTTTACTTCTTAACACTTGATAGTTCTAATTATAAGAAAAAATTACTTAGAATCACTAAAAAGTTTCTGTAATGACTACCAAGTTGTCCATTTAATTTTTTTTTTAACAGGACATTCATTTTCAAAATCAAACTAGAAAATTAATGACCTTAGTTTTCAATGGTATGCTGCAACTAATTCTCCAGTTCCTACCATTATCAAAATGTCAGTTGATCTGCTATCATTGGAGTCCTAAAAAGGTTACATGTTAATGTTTAAGGTATAACATTTTTATTTTATTTATTTTTTAAAAATTATTATTTATTTATTTTTATTATATTTTTGGCTGTGTTGGGTCTTCGTTTCTGTGCGAGGGCTTCCTCTAGCTGCGGCAAGCGGGGGCCATTCCTCATCGCGGTGCGCGGGCCTCTCACTATCGTGGCCTCTCTTGTTGCAGAGCACAGGCTCCAGACGCGCAGGCTCAGTAATTGTGGCTCACGGACCTAGTTGCTCCGCGGCATGTGGGATCTCCCCAGACCAGGGCTTGAACCCATGTCCCCTGCATTAGCAGGCAGATTCTCAACCACTGCGCCACCAGGGAAGCCCTAAGGTATAACATTTTTAATTTGAAATATTCACATGACCCACATGGAGCCTAGTTTATTCTTTTTTAAACTCATTCATTCACTTAAATATTTACCAGCTACCTATCATGCCAGAACTGTGGGAAGTATAAAAATGAATCTCTGTTCTTACACTTAAGGAATATATAATCAAGAGAAAAAAATACATACACAGCACTCAAAATAAGATCAAGTTACTAGTCACTGTGAAAATTGTTTCACTGAACTCTTACTTTTCAAATCCATATTGATTTCACTGCAATTTGGCTATAGTCATAGCTGCTATAATGAGGTAATAAATAGGGAGTGTTGGGGACCGTGGAAATTGGAGAGTACAGGTCCTCTCCAAAGAAATAAAACACTAAAGAAAAACAACGTTATACCAAAATTAACTCAAAATGGAGTGTGAATTTAAAAGTAAAATGTAAAACCATAAATTTAGAAAATAAACAGTGGAGAAAAATCTTCAGGACCAAGGGCTAGGCAAAGAGTTCTCAGACTTGCCATCAAAAGCACAGTCTGTAAAAGGAAAAAATGAATTGGACCTCATCAAAATTAAAAACCGAAGCTCTGAAAAAGACCCTGTTAAAAGGATGAAAAAATAAGCTACAAACTGGGAGAAAATATTTGCAAACTACATTTTCAACACAGGACTAGTAACATGAATATATAAAAATCTGTCAAAACTCAACAGTAAAAAATAATCCAATTAGAAAATGGGCAAAAGACATGAAAAGACATTTCACCAAAGAGCAAATATAGATGGCAAATAACTATATAAAAAATGTTCAACGTCCTCTGCCATTAGGAAATGCAAATTAAAACCACAGTAAGATATCACTATACACCTATCAGGATGGTAGAAAAAATAGTGGCAACAGCAAATGTTGGCAAAGATTCAGAGCAACTGTATCCCTCATACTGGCTGGTGGGAAAATGAAATGGCAGAGCCACCTTGGAAAACAGTTTAGCAGTTTTTTATAAAATTAAACAAGCAATTACCATATGGTCTAGCAATTGTGCTCCTGGGCATTTATCGCAGAGAAATAAAAATTTAGGGTCACACTAAAACCTGTACACAAGTATTTATAGCAGCTTTACTCTTAATAGCCCAAACGGAAACAACCTAGATGTGCTTCAACAGGTGACTAGTTAAAAAAGCTGAGGACCATATAGTAGCTCTATTTTTACTTTTTGTAAGGAACCTCCATACTGTCCTCCATAGTGGCTGTACCAATCTACATTCCCACCAACAGTGCAAGAGGGTTCCCTTTTCTCTGCAAAACAGAAATAGAGTTACAGATGTAGAAAATAAACTTATGGTTACCAGCGGGTAAGGGGAGGGGGATAAATTGGGAGATTGGGATTGACACATACACACTACTATATATAAAATCGATAACTAATTAGGACCTACTATATAGCACAGGGAACGCTACTCAGTACTCAGTAATGGCCTACATGGGAAAAGAATCTAAAAGAGTGGATAAATGTATATGTATAAGTGATTCACTTTGCTGTACACCAGAAACTAACACAGCATTGTAAATCAACTATACCCCAATAAAAATTTAAAAAGCTGTGGGTCATCCAGACCATGGATCCACCCTACTCAGCAATAAAAAGGCATGAACTACAGTTATATACAACAGCTTCAGGGAATTATGCTGAGGGAAAAATCTAATCTCACAAGGTTATATACTGTACATATGTTTACATAACATTCTTAAAGTATAAGATTGCAGAAATGGAGGACAGTTAGTGGTTGCCAGGGGTCGTGGGGAGTAAGGGCAGGGAAGAGGGGTGTATGGCTATAAAAGGGCAACGTGAGGAATCTGTGGTGATGAAAACGTTCCATATCTTGACAGGGGTAGTGGATACATGAGTCTACACATGGAATAAAATTGCATAGAATTACAAACATATACAAATGCAGAGAAGTATAATAAAACTGGGGAAGGGCTTCCCTGGTGGTGCAGTGGTTGGGAGTCTGCCTGCCAATGCAGGGGACACGGGTTCAAGCCCTGGTCTGGGAAGAACCCACATGCCGCGGAGCGACTGGGCCAGTGAGCCACAATTGCTGAGCCTGCGTGTCTGGAGCCTGTGCTCCACAACAAGAGAGGCCGCGACAGTGAGAGGCCCGCGCACCGCGATGAAGAGCGGCCCCCGCTTGCTGCAACTAGAGAAAGCCCTCGCACAGAAACGAAGACCCAACATACAGCCATAAATAAATAAATAAATAAAATTTAAAACAAAAAAAAACTGGGAGGGAGGAGAGAAGATGGCGGAAGAGTAAGATGCGGAGATCACCTTCCTTCCTACAGATACAGTAGAAATACATCTACACGTGGAACTGCTCCTACAGAACACCCACTGAACGCTGGCAGAAAACGTCAGACCTCCCAAAAGGCAAGAAACTCCCCACGTACTTGGGTAGGGCAAAAGAAAAAAGAAATAACAGAGACAAAAGAATAGGGACGGGACCTGCACCAGTGGGAGGGAGCCGTGAAGGAGGAAAGATTTCCACGCACTAGGAAGCCCCTTCGCGGGCAGAGACTGCGGGTGGCAGAAGGGGGAAGCTTCAGAGCCACGGAGGAGAGCGCAGCCACAGGGGTGCGGAGGGCAAAGCGGAGAGACTCCCGCACAGAGGCTCGGCGCCGAGCAGCACTCACCAGCCCAAGAGGCTTGTCTGATCACCTGCCGGGGCGGGCGGGACTGGGAGCTGAGGCTCGGGCTTTGGTCGGATCGCAGGGAGAGGACTGGGGTTGGCGGCGTGAACACAGCCTGAAGGGGTTAGTGCACCACAGCTAGCCGGGAGGGAGTCCGGGAAAAAGTCTGCAGCTGCCGAAGAGGCAAGAGACTTTTTCTTCCCTCTTTGTTTCCTGGTGCTTGAGGAGAGGGGATTCAGAGCGCCGCCTAAACGAGCTCCAGAGACGGGCGCGAGCCACGGCGATCAGCGTGGGCCCCAGAGACGGGCGTGAGACGCTAAGGCTGCTGCTGCCGCCACCAAAAAGCCTGTGTGCGAGCACAGGTCACTCTCCACACCGCCCCTCCCGGGAGCCGGTGCAGCCCGCCACTGCCAGAGTCCCGTGATCCAGGGACAACTTTCCCGGGAGAATGCACTGCGCGCCTCAGGCTGCTGCAACGTCACGCTGGCCTCTGCCACTGCAGGCTCGCCCCGCCTCCTCTGTACCCCTCCCTCCCCCCGGCCTGAGTGAGCCAGAGCCCCCGAAGCAGCTGCTCCTTTAACCCCGTCCTGTGTGGGCGGGAACAGACGCCCTCAGGCGACCTACATGCAGAGGCAGGTCCAAATCCAAAGCTGAGCCCGGGGAGCTGTGCGAACAAAGAAGAGAAAGAGAAATCTCTCCCAGCAGCCTCAGAAGCAGCGGATTAGAACTCCACAAACAACTTGATGTGCCTGCATCTGTTGAATACCTGAATAGACAATGAATCATCCCAAATTCAGGAGGTGGACTTTGGGAGCAGGATATATTAATTTTTCCCCTTTTCCTTTTTTTGGTGAGTGTATATGTATATGCTTCTGGGTGAGATTTTGTCTGTATAGCTTTGCTTTCTAATAGCTTTATTTTACTTCACTGTATTTTATCCTCTTTCTTTCTTTCTTTCTATTTTTTCTCCCTTTTACTCTGAGCTGTGTGGATGAAAGGCTCTTGGTGCTCCAGCCAGGCATCAGGGCTGTGCCTCTGAGGTGGGAGAGCCAACTTCAGGACACTGGTCCACAAGAGACCTCCCAGCTCCATGTAATACCAAACGGCGAAAATCTCTCAGAGATCTCCATCTCAACATCAAGACCCAGCTTCACTCAACGACCAGCAAGCTACAGTGCTGGACACCCTATGCCAAACAACTAGCAAGACAGGAACACAGCCCCATCCATTAGCAGAGAGGCTGCCTAAAATCATAATAAGGCCACAGACACCCCAAAACACACCACCAGACGTGGACGTGCCCACCAGAAAGACAAGATCCAGCCTCATCCACCAGAACTCAGGCACTAGTTCCCTCCACCAGGAAGCCTACACAACCCACTGAACCAACCTTAGCCACTGGGGACAGATACCAAAAACAAAGGGAACTACAAATCTGCAGCCTGTGAAAAGGAGACCCCAAACACAGTAAGATAAGCAAAATGAGAAGACAGAAAAACACACAGCAGATGAAGGAGCAGGGTCAAAACACACCAGACCTAACAAATGAAGAGGAAATAGGCAGTCTACCTGAAAAAGAATTCAGAATAATGATAGTAAAGATGATCCAAAATCTTGGAAATAGAATAGACAAAATGCAAGAAACATTTAACAAGGACGTAGAAGAACTAAAGAGGAACCAAGCAATGATGAAAAACACAATAAATGAAATTAAAAATACTCTAGAAGGGATCAATAGCAGAATAACTGAGGAAGAAGAACGGATAAGTGACCTGGAAGATAAAATAGTGGAAATAACTACTGCAGAGCAGAATAAAGAAAAAAGAATGAAAAGAACTGAGGACAGTCTCAGAGACCTCTGGGACAACATTAAACACACCAACATTCGAATTATAGGGGTCCCAGAAGAAGAAGAGAAAAAGAAAGGGACTGAGAAAATATTTGAAGAGATTATAGTTGAAAACTTCCCTAATATGGGAAAGGAAATAGTTAATCAAGTCCTGGAAGCACAGAGAGTCCCATACAGGATAAATCCAAGGAGAAACACGCCAAGACACATATTAATCAAACTATCAAAAATTAAATATAAAGAAAACATATTAAAAGCAGCAAGGGAAAAACAACAAATAACACACAAGGGAATCCCCATAAGGTTAACAGCTGATCTTTCAGCAGAAACTCTGCAAGCCAGAAGGGAGTGGCAGGATATACTTAAAGTGATGAAGGAGAAAAACCTACAACCAAGATTACTCTACCCAGCAAGGATCTCATTCAGATGTGATGGAGAAATTAAAACCTTTACAGACAAGCAAAAGCTGAGAGAGTTCAGCACCACCAAACCAGCTTTACAACAAATGCTAAAGGAACTTCTCTAGGCAAGAAACACAAGAGAAGGAAAACACCTACAATAACAAACCCAAAACATTTAAGAAAATGGGAATAGGAACATACATATCGATAATTACCTTGAATGTAAATGGATTAAATGCTCCCACCAAAAGACACAGACTGGCTGAATGGATACAAAAACAAGACCCATATATATGCTGTCTGCAAGAGACCCACTTCAGACCTAGAGACACATACAGACTGAAAGTGAGGGGATGGAAAAAGATATTCCATGCAAATGGAAATCAAAAGAAAGCTGGAGTAGCAATTCTCATATCAGACAAAATAGACTTTAAAATAAAGACTATTACAAGAGACAAAGAAGGACACTATATAATGATCAAGGGATCGATCCAAGAGGAAGGTATAACAATTGTAAATATTTATGCACCCAACATAGGAGCACCTCAATACATAAGGCAAATACTAACAGCCATAAAAGGGGAAATCAACAGCAACACAATCATAGTAGGGGACTTTAACACCCCACTTTCACCAATGGACAGATCATCCAAAATGAAAATAAATAAGGAAACACAAGCTTTAAATGATACATTAAACAAGATGGACTTAATTGATATTTATAGGACATTCCACCCAAAAACAACAGAATACACATTTTTCTCAAGTGCTCATGGAACATTCTCCAGGATAGATCATATCTTGGGTCACAAATCAAGCCTTGGTAAATTTAAGAAAATTGAAATCGTATCAAGTATCTTTTCCGACCACAACGCTATGAGACTAGATATCAATTACAGGAAAAGATGTGTAAAAAATACAAACACATGGAGGCTACACAATACACTACTTAATAACGAAGTGATCACTGAAGAAATCAAAGGGGAAATCAAAAAATACCTAGAAACAAATGACAATGGAGATACGACGACCCAAAACCTATGGGACGCAGCAAAAGCAGTGCTAAGAGGGAAGTTTATAGCAATACAAGCCTACCTCAAGAAACAGGAAACATCTCGAATAAACAACCTAACCTTGCACCTAAAGCAATTAGAGAAAGAAGAACAAAAAAACCCCAAAGCTAGCAGAAGGAAAGAAATCATAAAGATCAGGTCAGAAATAAATGAAAAAGAAATGAAGGAAACAATAGCAAAAATCAATGAAACTAAAAGCTGGTTCTTTGAGAAGATAAACAAAATTGATAAACCATTAGCCAGACTCATCAAGAGAAAAAGGGAGAAGACTCAAATCAATAGAATTAGAAATGAAAAAGGAGAAGTAACCACTGACACTGCAGAAATACAAAAGATCATGAGAGATTACTACAAGCAACTCTATGCCAATAAAATGGACAACCTGGAAGAAATGGACAGATTCTTAGAAATGCACAAACTGCCGAGACTGAACCAGGAAGAAATAGAAAATATGAACAGAGCAATCACAAGCACTGAAATTGAAACTGTGATTAAAAACCTTCCAACAAACAAAAGCCCAGGACCAGATGGCTTCACAGGTGAATTCTATCAAACATTTAGAGAAGAGCTAACACCTATCCTTCTCAAACTCTTCCAAAATATTGCAGAGGAAGGAACACTCCCAAACTCATTCTACGAGGCCACCATCACCCTGATACCAAAACCAGACAAAGATGTCACAAAGAAAGAAAACTACAGGCCGATATCACTGATGAACAAAGATGCAAAAATCCTCAACAAAATACTAGCAAACAGAATCCAACAGCACATTAAAAGAATCATACACCATGATCAAGTGGGGTTTATCCCAGGAATGCAAGGATTCTTCAATATACGCAAATTAATCAATGTGATACACCATATTAACAAATTGAAGGAGAAAAACCATATGATCATCTCAATAGATTCAGAGAAAGCTTTTGACAAAATTCAACACCCATTTATGATAAAAGCCCTGCAGAAAGTAGGCATAGAGGGAACTTTCCTCAACATAATAAAGGCCATATATGACAAACCCACAGCCAACATTGTCCTCAATGGTGAAAAACTGAAACCATTTCCACTAAGATCAGGAACAAGACAAGGTTGCCCACTCTCACCACTATTATTCAACATAGTTTTGGAAGTGTTAGCCACAGCAATCAGAGAAGACAAAGAAATAAAAGGAATCCAAATCGGAAAAGAAGAAGTAAAGCTGTCACTGTTTGCAGTTGACATGATACTATACATAGAGAATCCTAAAGATGCTACCAGAAAACTCCTAGAGCTAATCAATGAATTTGGTAAAGTAGCAGGATACAAAATTAATGCACAGAAATCTCTTGCATTTCTATACACTAATGATGAAAAATCTGAAAGTGAAATTAAGAAAACACTCCCATTTACCATTGCAACAAAAAGAATAAAATATCTAGGAATAAACCTACCTAAGGAGACAAAAGACCTGTATGCAGAAAATTATAAGACACTGATGAAAGAAATTAAAGATGATACAAATAGATGGAGAGATATACCATGTTCCTGGATTGGAAGAATCAACATTGTGAAAATGACTCTACTACCCAAAGCAATCTACAGATTCAATGCAATCCCTATCAAACTACCACTGGTATTTTTCACAGAACTAGAACAAAAAATTTCACAATTTGTATGGAAACACAAAAGACCCCGAATAGCCAAAGCAATCTTGAGAACGAAAAATGGAGCTGGGGGAATCAGGCTCCCTGACTTCAGACTATATTACAAAGCTACAGTAATCAAGACAGTTTGGTACTGGCACAAAAACAGAAATATAGATCAATGGAACAGGATAGAAAGCCCAGAGATAAACCCACGCACATATGGTCACCTTATCTTTGATAAAGGAGGCAAGCATATACAGTGGAGAAAAGACAGCCTCTTCAATAAGTGGTGCTGGGAAAATTGGACAGATACATGTAAAAGTATGAAATTAGAACACTCCCTGACACCATGCACAAAAATAAACTCAAAATGGATTAAAGACCTACGTGTAAGGCCAGACACTATCAAACTCTTAGAGGAAAACATAGGCAGAACACTCTATGACATACATCACAGCAAGATTCTTTTTGACCCAGCTCCCAGAGAAATGGAAATAAGAACGCAAATAAACAAATGGGACCTAATGAAACTTAAAAGCTTTTGCACAGCAAAGGAAACCATAAACAAGACCAAAAGACAACCATCAGAATGGGAGAAAATATTTGCAAATGAAGCAACTGACAAAGGATTAATCTCCAAGATTTACAAGCAGCTCATGCAGCTCAATAACAAAAAAATGAACAACCCAATCCAAAAATGGGCAGAAGACCTAAATAGACATTTCTCCAAAGAAGATATACAGATTGCCAACAGACACATGAAAGAATGCTCAACATCATTAATCATTAGAGAAATGCAAATCAAAACTACAATGAGATATCACCTCACACCAGTCAGAATGGCCATCATCAAAAAATCTAGAAACAATAAATGCTGGAGAGGGTGTGGAGAAAAGGGAACACTCTTGCACTGTTGGTGGGAATGTAAATTGATACAGCCACTATGGAGAACAGTATGGAGGTTCCTTAAAAAACTACAAATAGAACTACCATACGACCCAGCAATCCCACTACTGGGCATATACCCTGAGAAAACCATAGTTCAAAAAGAGTCATGTACCAAAATGTTCATTGCAGCTCTATTTACAATAGCCAGGACATGGAAGCAACCTAAATGTCCATCGACAGATGAATGGATAAAGAAGATGTGGCACATATATACAATGGAATATTACTCAGCCATAAAAAGAAATGAAATGGAGGTATTTGTAATGAGGTGGATGGAGTTAGAGTCTGTCATACTGAGTGAAGTAAGTCAGAAAGAGAAAAACAAATACAGTATGCTAACATATATACGGAATCTAAGGAAAAAAAAAAAAGGCCATGAAGAACCTAGTGGCAAGACAGGAATAAAGACACAGACCTACTAGAGAATGGACTTGAGGATATGGGGAGGGGGTGGGGTGAGATGTGACAGGGTGAGAGAATGTCATGGACATATATACACTACCAAATGTAAAATAGATAGCTAGTGGGAAGCAGCCGCATAGCACAGAGAGATCAGCTCTGTGCTTTGTGACCACCTAGAGGGGTGGGATGGGGAGGGTGGGAGGGAGGGAGATGCAAGAGGGAAGAGATATGGGAACATATTGTATATGTATAACTGATTCACTTTGTTATAAAGCAGAAGCTAACACACCATTGTAAGGCAATTATACTTCAATAAAGATGTTTAAAAAATAAAGTTGGAGAGACCAAAAAAAAAAAAAAAAAAAAAAACTGGGGAAGTCTGAGCAAGATCAGTGGATTGTGTCAAAATTAGTATCGTAGTTGCAGTACCCTATTAGTTTTGCAAGATGTCATTGGAGGAAACTGGGTCAAGGGTACACAAGATCTCTGTATTCCTTACAACTGCACATGAATCTATAATTATCTCAAAATGTTTAAAAAAGAAAGTACCATAAGGAATAAAGCAAACATGGCTACAGTACAAACCCAGCCCTCAACCAGCAGTTTGAGGTGACTTAACATGACCTCGTTTGCTTCTCACGACATTTGTACAAGGTAGACACCACGCCTAATTTCCCCGTTTACCAGTAAGGAAACTTGGTATCATGGACTTCAGTGTCTTGTCCAAGGTCACAGTGCTAGTACAGAGGCAAGTTCTGTTACAAGACTTTGAAGCATAACTTTGGGAGCTGTTGGAGGAGGAAAACAGTTTGCAGTTGAGTCTGGTATCAGCCCAGGAGGCTACCAGTTCACTTACTTTGGGTAAGGTCTCGATGAAAGGATGGATGTTGGCTGCTTTGGCGGCACTCACGATTTCAGGCATCTTGACAGACCGGCTGTTGTCTCCATAGGCAATGTTGTCGGCAATGCTGCAGTCAAACAGGATGGGCTCCTGGGACACAATGCCGAGTTGGGCTCTGAGCCACTGGATGTTGAGCTTCTTTGCTTCTTGACCATCTAGGAGCTGAAAACCAAAGTCCACAAACTATAAGAAGGGCTTAAAAAACAAACAAAAAAACAACTAAACAGTATGTTACTAGGAGGACTGTTGCACGTGGGCATCAGCAGTTTGTGAAATACCAGCCCTCACAGCCTGTAAGCTCTTACACTGCTGGAGGCCAACACAGCCAACAAAACGATTTTTTTTTTTTATGTTGACTAGGCCATCCCTTTCTTGTTCTACCTGGGAAAATGGTGGCACGTTTGGCCCCGTCTTTCCACGTTACTTTCTTTGTTCCTACCTGCCCTCATCCAGGCAAGTGTACCGTCCTCTGCCTTTAAGAAGTATGCAGTTAGGTGTCCTGCTCATATCTGCTGTCGCCTGAACAACTGCAACCTTTCACCTTGACTGTATCCCCCTCCTCCAGGCACACCAGGAAAAAAAGCAGATTGGCAGCATGGCCCCAGATTTTGAAAGTTGGTTATCTCCTTTCCTACCTCTACCTCTCTTTCACTTGAGAACTACCAGCCTTCAACTTCCCCCATTTCTCTTTCTGATAGCACTAAGGACAAGAGTTCAATGGAAAGTGGACAAGCTCAAAGGGCAGTATCTTTATCTTTGGGAAACTGGCTTTGTTGACGGTGGTTTTGATTATTTTTTGTTTGCTGTAAGCAGGAGGCATGGTGCTTCTAGGGGAGCCTTGTGATGGGCTGAGAATACAGCTTCCAGCAATGCAGGGGGCACGGTGAAGAAATACACACAAGTCCAACTAGTCTTGCCCTCTAGAGAAAGAAGTTCCCACTGTAGTATTAGCACGGCACACCTACAGAGTACTGTTGAGCTGGTTTGCCCATATTCATACCTTCAGAGTAATTGTAATAGTGGAAGCATAAGATTTTCCCCAAAGAAACAACTCAACAAGGTTTAACATTCTGGTGACTGTCTAAATGGGGGTGGGCTTCCTGGGCTAGGTCAGTGGGTACCATCCCAAGGTAATGGGAAATGCAGGCATTATCGGTAAGAGCCAAGTCTCCACTCATGGAAGAGGGCCAGGGGCTAGACACCACAACATCAATGCTGAAAGCCAAATATGAGAAGGCTGGAGTTCGGGTCAGAGAGAGATGGCAGGGCAGGAGGAGGAGGGGAGGCAGTCCTGGGAGTCTACTCAGAACTCTGGCAGGCCTGTGCGGCTTACCTTTATAACCCAGGAAGCGAGTGAGTGTTCACGCAGGAGGCTCCAGCTGGCTTAGAAGGCCCAGGGCAGGGCACAGATCAACTTCATACTCAGAACCTTCTGAACTACACTCAATTCCTGATGTTCTACCCTGTTGTCCCCATGTATTTGTCTGACTATGGGTGCCACCTTGGGGTTTATAGAATGTGGTCATCGTATCAGTTAGGATTATAGGTCTTGTCCAGTTTTTTCTGTTATGGGAATATTGGTTTAGCCACTTGAAATATTGCCTCAAATCAAGTTACCAATTTAAGAAAGTGTGCTCACCACTGTTCCAGCCAAGGGGTCGTAGAACCGCTCCAGGAGCTGGACCACCGTGCTTTTCCCACAGCCGCTGCTGCCCACCAGGGCCAGCGTCTGGCCCTTCTTCACCTCGAGGCTCAGCCCCTGAAGCACGGGCACGTTTGGCCGTGTGGGATAGTTGAACACGACTTCATTAAGTGTCACATTTCCTTCAAACTTATCCTAAAAAATAGGCATTTTTATGTTGCTATTGTAATTGGTCTGATAATGATTGGAATAAAAAGTATAATTTCAAGGGCTTCCCTGGTGGCGCAGTGGTTAAGAATCCTCCTGCCAATGCAGGGGACACGGGTTCGAGCCCTGGTCCGGTAAGATCCCACATGCCGCGGAGCTACTGCGCCCGTGCGCCACAACTACTGAGCCCGTGAGCCACAACTAATGAAGCCCATGCACCTAGAGCCCGTGCTCCGCAACAAGAGAAGCCACCGCAATGAGAAGCCCGCGCACCGCAACGAAGAGTAGCTCCCGTTCACTGCAACTAGAGAAAGCCCACGTGCAGCAATGAGGACCCAATGCAGCCAAAAATAAATTAAAAAAAAAAAAAAGTATAATTTCAAGGAAGCTTTACCAAACACTATAGCAGAGAAACATACAATTCATATTCAGTACAGGTACTGGCTGGCACCAGTTAGTATTGGTAGCAAGTTGTTATATAAAATGAAGATGGGAGCCAGGGGTACAGGTTAAAGAGAGTCATATTACACAGTTGTTAACTAAACTCAAAATTTCTGGTTCATTGAAGACAAATACTTAGTTTTCCCAACTGATGATTTTGCGGCTGGAGCCAAGTCAATGGCCCAAGGCTCAGAGGCTTGGGGATTTAGAGCAGTTTCTACCTGCCGTCTCAGTGGACAGCCCTTGCCTGCAGCCCTGGTGGCCTCTTTATCTCCCTCACTGGGCACAGCTTTTTTCTCAGAACAGGAAATACCTGGTGAAGTTCCAAAACGGTTGTGTTAAGTCCCCATCGCTTTACCCACGCTGCTTCACCTGCATTAAAACGTGCAGCGGCTTGTGTTATGCAAGGAACACAAAGAACACTGACATCTAAGTTTGGGGATAGTAAAGGACTATTCCTCCTACTCTGAATAAAGTGGACTTCTCACCAGTCGTAACGCTGTGACGACAACATGTGATGAAAGCCAAATTGCTAATGCAGTTACACACAGAGCTACAGGCACATACCTTCCATGCAGAAATGACTCACAATTTTCGTGGAAATTATTCAGTTCTAGTACATCTGGATTTGGGGTTCTTTACTTTTGACGTGCTCATCCTTGCAACCCCCTATGAAATTTGAAAATGCCAGGAAAGTTGGCCAAATATTATTAGCCTTGTAACTATCACAAAGCCAGTGAAGTGAATGTCAGTGTAATCACTACAAATTTATCCTGTGGTTACGACTGCCAACTAAAAATTACCACTTGCCATCTGCCTCTACAAGGACAAAGTCACAGACTGCGGCAGCCGCCAGCCTTCAACACACCCTGAAAGGAGTTCAGGGCGGAGATCAGGAGTGAGGCACTCTGTGCTCTGGGAAAAACTGGCAGAACAGGCCTTCAGATAGATATTTTCAGGAGAAAATTTTATGAACCCAATTTCTTGCATCTTCTCGTACCTAGAAAAGCACTACAATCGTTAATGGGGGCATCTGCTCCTTGTGACCAGTAGCAAGGCTCTGCCAAAATGCGTGCTTGACTGCACGTGCCCCCTTCACTAAAATCCTATGGAACTCTGACCTTCCCCCGCCTCCCCCTTAGGAGCAGTTTCTCCGAGCTCTCTGAGATGCTGTCTCCTGGGCTGCAGTCCTCATTTTGCCCCAAATAAAACTTAACTCACAACTCTCACGTTGTGCCTTTTTTTGTTGGTCGACATGATCTAGCAGACAGCAAACCTTTAGGAAAAAATTAACCAAGTGCTGATCAGACAGCAGAGAACTCACAGGCCTCAGGCCTTCCTCACTGTGGCTGTCAATCAAAGGTTGTCTTTCAAACAGATTGAATAAGTGCGCTGCAGACAGCTTGGCTTTAGCATAGTCTGGAGCAAAGGAACTCGCGTGTCCTAGAGCCACGGCGCCCAACACGATCGCTGAAAACACCCTAGATGGGAGCAGAGGAATTTTAAACATTAATTTATATAATTTAACCCCAGGATGTCTCAAAGCCCAAAGACATACTGCTGGCCAGTACTGATGTTTTCACACCCTTACTCATCCCCCTCCTCCCTCCCCCACACGTCACTAGAAAATTCCAGGACCAAAGGACACCGGGAGGGGAGGCAGCACCGGCTGCCTGAGGGTTTCCTTTTTTCTACTGCCTTCTGGCTTCCTTTAGGAGCTTCTCATTTCCTAGATTTCATGTCACTTTGTAAAGCTCTCCTCTCTCAGGAAGTATCTGCTAACAGAATCTTGAGTTGTGATCGCAGGTAATTCTAGTAACAAGCCACATACCCCGTTTAGAGTTGAGGGAACTGAAGCTCTGGGGGCTGAAGGGACTTGATCAGTACCAGACAAGGAGTGAGGTTTCCTCCTGACTCTACAGCCCTGATCTCCAGAGTGTGGTTTCTTCTGCAGCCCCGCACAAACAATAATTGTCGTCACTGTGGTTAAAGAATTCTTACTGGGCAAAATAAGCCTTTACTACAAATAGCTTTGCTCTTACAAATAAAATAACTATGGCTATGACCCTGAAGAAACAATTAAGCTAACGGTCTATTCTCCAATTAAAAGAATGGATATGGATTATCACTTCTAGGGGGAACTGAAGATTCTGAGATTTATGCCTCCACAAAGTTGTTTACTTCTGGCACCAGAGCTCCCTAGACAGAGGGGAGGGTAGGAAAATCTCTAATAATAGAGAACTTAAAAAAATTTCCCCCAAACTTCTAAATCTAAGATTTTGGGGGGAAACTGTATTTTTTTATCTTTTTTGGTCTCTTTGAGCTACACTCAAATAAGAGAGACCAAAGTTCCACAAGTTTGAAGAAGTTAAATCAAATAAATTACATGCACTGAATATTTTCTGCTTTGCTTCTGTATCCCTGATACAGACCAGATAAATAATTCTGGATTGGGTGTCAGGGCATTTGGCTCCTTGTTTTGGTTTGTAATTTAATGCATTATTTTTTTAATTCTTTTTTTTTTTAATTGAAGTATAGTTGATTTACAATGCTGTATTAATTACTGCTGTGCAGCAAAGTGTAAATCTAAGGTATTAAAATGTATTTTAAGTACATGGGGGGTGGGGGGAATGGTGGGTAGAGTAAGGCTCTCCCTTAAATATTTGATGAGGTTAATTATCAAAAATCAAATTTTAGAAGAGTGATGAACAACTCACATGTAGCTAGCTGCCTAGCTTTCCTGTACAGCCTGTAATGCAGCTTTAGTATGAAAGATTTTAAAAGCTATCTTCCAATTATCCAGAATTTAACATTTTAATGATAAAAACAGTTTTTAAAAGCAGGGCCAATTTTTTCATTGGTATTTTTCTAGACAATGAATGTCTCCAAGTGGTAATTCCCAGCTGGCTATTTCCATCTATCCCTCCAAAACCACTTTCTACTCTCCCATCTCTATCTTATACCATCCTCCTCTATGCCTGACAGGCTGACCTTCAGGGTTTGCATCGAAAGCTTTTCTGGTCCTCTGGCTCCTGATGGGGTTTGGCAAGGAATAGCACAGCAGGGAAGGAGGCTGGAGGAGTGGGACCAGGGCGTTTGTTGTGTTGGTCTCTTTCCTGTTGGAGAGTTGTGGTGTTGGGGTCCTTCCACCAAAGACCACAGAAGGCCCCTGCACTGGCTTCTGAAAATCGTTCCCTCCTCTTGCCCTTTAGGCTTAAGTAAGGTCTTAGTGGTGCCTAGCCGGGCACTGCTGACCTTAATACTTCTCACACCTTTATAAACAGACCCTTTAGCAAACTGTCCTCCATTACCCCATCTGCGGGGCCATTTGTTCCCTGCTGGGATCCTGATTGATGCAAAGATATATATTCTTTTTGCATGGTTATTTTAATTTTGGATGAAAACAAAAGTACAGCTTTTAAACACTTCCACTCTGTCCGTCTTGACCCTGGGTTTTTAAGTTGTTTGCTACTTTTTAAAAATCATCCCATCAGAGCAGAAATACGCCGAAGTGATCTTAAAAGAATGGCTTCCCTTTGGCAAGACTAGACTGCAACCTAATTGAACGTATTTAGCATAGTTTGAAAGACCATTGGTTAGCCTTGGAAACCAAGAAAATAGGAAAGGCTAAGAGGCAACAGTTGGCAGGGTCATCCCAGGGCTGGTTAGGGAACAGAGTGTTTACCAGACTTCAGTCAAGCGTTCCCATCCCACTGTCAAGGCCATCTTTGGTTGCCCTTAAATAGTAAGCTATTATAACCTCTGTTTTGGGTCCATGGTGGCCAGCAGTTTTCTAACTATGATTTATCTCTGCATTGAGAACATTTGCTGTCCTCCTGTCCTTCTATGTATTACTGAAATTCTGGTTTATGATCATTTTCATGAGCTTGGTTGATTTTAGTCCACTCGCATAATGAAACTGTCCTTGGAGTACCGACAACATTCGATTTCTGGGGTTGATTCAACTCTCTGACTTCATCATAAAACAAGTTAGTTTTTCGCTCTACTCCAAACCTTTGCATAGACCTATTGAAACGTTATTATGGAATAATCTCAATAAATTAAAAGTTACTTACATAATAACATCTCTGAAGTGCATATGTCCATTCACAATGAGATAGGCACCAAACCGAAAACAACCGGCATGGGAAAAATACATAAATGCTTGTGAAATACTAAAAGTAATTCCATAGATGTGTGCTTTCCGCACAGAATTCCTGAAAAGCAAATCAGTATATCTGTAACCATTATCTTCAACCTCTCTTAGCACTGGCTTGTACAAAGAGCACAGCTTCTAAGTCTAGTCAACCTGTGTCTAAATTCTGCCCCCAGTTATAATTAGTTTAAGTGACTTAACCTCTCTACGCATCAGTTTTCTGACTTGTAAGAGGCGGATAACCAGTATGATACAGAATTGTTTTGAGATCTAAATAGACAATACAAATGTCTAGCGCAGTACCTAGCTCATAGTGGTTGCTCAAATGATAGTTGCTGTTATTATTACACAGGAATATCTGGGAACTCACACATGATTGTTGTTATCAAAAATAAAGGATGTCAAAGTTAGGACTAAAGTTTGAATTGTCTAAATTCAGTTGTTTAATATTATTATCTTGTCTTCTGTGATGAGTTATAGTCTCTCATATCAAAGTTCACATTTCAGATTCAGAAAAGTAGGGTCACCGAGGTTTATCTAGACACACATCAGAAGTTCTTCCCGGAGCTAGATCCCACCATCCCCAACACAATTTGTTTTGAACCATTTCTAATTAAACCTCTTGCTATCCTCTATTAGTTTAGCTACTTTATTTTACTTTATTATTCTAAATCCTCCAGAAGAACATTAATTTATTTATTTTCAGATTAGAAGGCAGGCACTTGGCAAGAGGAAAAATTTGAAGTATTACTAATCTGGATAGTTTAACTTCTGTGCTGTGAGCATGGTGTTACAATACTTAATGTTACTGAACAATTTACAATGCTACTGACAGATATATGTCAGACATCAAATGACCAGAAAAATGTAATAGCTGCATGAAGTATACATAACTAGGAAGGTGGATACACTGAGAAATTCAATTATCCCTGTTCAAATATGTAAGTGTTCGAAACCATTGTTCTAGTCTACAAAGTTGTGATTCAAATTGTGTTCAATTTTGTTAGTGTTAAAACATATTCATTTATAAGGACAGGCCCTGGTTGGAAACAAGTGGCAAACAGGTGCTGGAGGTTTGTCGAATTGCTCAAGTATAAACCAATCAAATAGGCTCCGTGTCTTTGTTTTCAGAGTAGCACAGATCTGGTCCTCACCCAGACAACAAAGGAAACACTTTAACCCAACAACAAATCTCATCTTTGGTTCAGTCTACACGATGCAAAGAAAACAAAGGTTTGAGCAATTCCCTAAAAGAATGTTCATCCTGAATCACCACATGGGTTGTTTATGTCGCCTGCAGTGGTGAACAAATACTTGTGTGGCCCTCTGTACCTTTTAGCTCTTAGAGACCCAATCTTACTGTTTTTTTATAAGAGATGTAAAAATCCAATCCTGTGGTCCAGCTGCATCAAAAAGTTACTTATTTTCACTGAGATAATTATTGAAAAAAATGTCATCCTTACAATCATCTCATTGTTTGCAGCAGGAACAAAAATTGGAATCAGTAATTCAGCCTAGGAAAACACTACGCTCTTAATAACAATCATACGCTCATTACCTGTAAGCTCCATACAAGTTTTCAACATACATTGATTCAAATTTTCTTTCCTGGGTCAAGGACACAACTGTCCTAATATTTTCTATTGCCTCTGTTGCAATCTGTAATGTAGAACAGATCATGATTAGAAGTGGGGCTTTTACTTCTGAAATAATAAAAATATATATATAAGCCTGAGGGTTCTGTCAAAAGAACCCTGAAGGTTATGTTGACAGGTTTTCAATTCCTTTAAAATTTGGAAAGCAAAGGCATAATGTGTTCTTCAAGACAAGCTCCATGAAAAAACTGGCAATCTTTTTTTTTTTTTTTAATTATTTATTTATGGCTGCGTTCGGTCTTTGTTGCTGCACGCAGGCTTTTCTCTAGTTGCGGCGAGCGGGGGCTACCCTTCTTTGCAGTGCGCAGGCTTTTCATTGCAGTGGCTTCTCTTGCTGCGGAGCACGGGCTCTAGGCGTGCGGGCTTCAGTAGTTGTGGCACATGGGCTCAGTAGTTGTGGCTCGCGGGCTCTAGAGCACAGGCTCAGTAGTTGTGGCGCACGGGCTTAGTTGCTTCGCGGCATGTGGGATCTTCCCGGACCAGGGCTCGAACCCATGTCCCCTGAATTGGCAGGCTAATTCTTAACCACTGTGCCACCAGGGAAGCCCAAAACTGGCAATCTTAAAAGCACCTCTGGTTGTGCTAAATCTGGTGGCAAGTCTTCTATGCCCTATGGTGGGAGACAGACCAGCTTAGGGCAAGAATGGTGGCCCAGGCGCCAGAAGCCTGATTCTATTCCTAGCCCTGCCACCAGGCAGTTACTTGACTGGCTTTAGTCAAACCCCTTTGTGGCTTTGTTTTCTTCATAGGGTAGTAGCTTAGAAGAGAGAATCAGGCTGATTTCTATGGGCCTACTGAAGGTGCCAATCATTTCCTCCTTAAAGCATACCGCTTCTTAGAAAACAATGTTTACCCACATTTGAGAACATCCCAGTTGTAAACATCAGGACCCTGCCTTAAATTCCTGATGAAACCGGGGACAGACACCTGACACATTTAGGCCTTTCGGATTCAGTTTCCTGGACTTGGAGGCAACTGTGTGTCCTGGGAGGCGCCTGCAGATTCAGAGGTTAAGGTCACCAGGGTATGTGTAGGAAGCTGGTCTGAATATTCAGCGACTGAGGAACAGAACAAACGTGTAGACAGACTCTGAGACAGTGCGCTTATGGCTCTAAGAGGGGAGCTGCTGGGGACATTGCAGTTGCCACAAGCCATCTGTACTCCCCACACTTCCGTGTGTCCTTACATCAAACCCCTTTTACCCAAACCAGCCAGAGCAGTTTTCTGACAGCCAAATCACCCCTGACTAATGTTAGTTGTCTGTGATGTGTCTATTTAGTCTAAATCACAGTTTGGCAATTGATTCATCTAAACTATTGGCACAAGGAGCATAAGACAAAAACCCAAAATGAAATCTTATCAGCTTGGAGACTTTTATCCCAGTTCTCAGCTTTTTAACCAGATGAAAGCAAGATATTTAATACCTTAAGCTGAACAGCCTTATATCTTTATTGTATATATTTTAAAATATTTATTTATTTATTTTTGGCTGCGCCAGGTTTTAGTTGTGGCACACGGGATCTTCACTGGGATCTTTAGTTACAGCATGCATGCTGGATCTAGTTCCCTGATCAGGGATCAAACCTGGGCCCCCTGCATTAGGAGGGTGGAGTCTTACCCACTGGACCACCAGGGAAGTCCCTATCTTTATTTTTTATTATTATTTTTTAAATTTATTTTACTTTATTTTCGGCTGCATTAGGTCTTCGTTGCTGTGCGCAGGTTTTCTCTAGTTGCAGCGAGCGGTGGCTACTCTCTGTTGTGGTGCGCTGGCCTCTCATTGCGGTGGCTTCTCTTGTTGCAGAGCACGGGCTCTAGGCGTGTGGGCTTCAGTAGTTGTGACACGCGGGCTCACTATTTGTGGCTCACAGCTCTAGAGCGCAGGCTCAGTAGTTGTGGCGCACGGCCTTAGTTGCTCTGTGGCATGTGGGATCTTCCGGGACCAGGGCTCGAACCCATGTCCCCTGCATTGGCAGGTGGATTCTTATTTATTTATTTATTTATGGCTGTGTTGTGTCTTCGTTTCTGTGCGAGGGCTTTCTCTAGTTGTGGCAAGCAGGGGCCACTCTTCATCGCAGTGCGCGGACCTCTCACTATCGCGGCCTCTCTTGTTGCGGAGCACAGGCTCCAGACGCGCAGGCTCAGTAATTGTGGCTCACGGGCCCAGTTGCTTTGTGGCATGTGGGATCTTCCCAGACCAGGGCTCGAACCCGTGTCCCCTGCATTGGCAGGTGGATTCTTAACCACTGCGCCACCAGGAAAGCCCCCTATCTTTATTATAAATGAAACATCTAACAGTAATTGTAGCCAGACTAGAGAGTACTTACTGGCTTTTACTCTGTGCCAGGTGTTACCTCATTTGACAGCACTGTGAGGTCCATGTTCTTATTCCCGTTTGCACAGGTGAGGAGCCGAGGCACAGTGACTTGCCTAAGACTCTAGAGTTAATAAGCAGGCGGGACAGGATCCCTGCAAGGCTATCTGATGCCAAGTCCATGTTCTTAACCCATTATGCTCTTCTGCTTCCCCTGCTTTGTCATTTACACAAGGAGACACTCGTTGTTAGGACTTTACAGTCAACTCTTGATTTTCTGATCACGGGTTAAGCGCTTTGAGGGTTAATTCTGGTTCAGCAGGCCCCTAATCTGAGTCATCAGGCAGGGCCGGAGTCAAGAGGGTGATTATCCAGCCTCCCTCCCCTCCTCCCAGCCCAGCAATCACACCCTCATTACTAAGCCTTTTCCGGAAAATGAAAATGGGAAGTTATCCCAAATCCCCATGTTCTTGAACCATGATTAATCTGCACCCAGGTCAATGAGAACTTTTTTGTTGTTGTTGAAAAAACAGTGATGTTGGGGGTGGGGGGGGGTTGGGTGGTATCCAAGACCTTTCTAACCCTCATTTTGGATTAATCAGGAGTTGACTGAGTGAACAAAATTGAACTATGATTGAACTGCTGATAATTAACATTTAACATTTCCAATCTCTCATTAAAAAAAAAACAAACCCTTATCAGGTTAAAGTAGTTACTAAAAATATTTCAGACTGATCAGTCTGAGTTATTCATTCTCTGATCCCTGGAACGACAGTGTATTAGCTGAAAGGAACCTGGGACACCATCTGGTACAATTTCTCACGTTACAGAAGTGGAAAGTGAAGACCAGAGAAGCGGGGGGTCTTCTCCAGTATGATATACTGAGCAGCCGCAAGGCCAGGACGGATGGTCCAAGGTGGTGTTTTGTTTGCCAAGCTGCTCCATTCTAACTGCCCTGCTCCTGCCAAAACTCTGGCAACTTTCAGTGTCATTAGCCATTTTTAATAGAATTAAGATTCTATTATCTTAACTAGACTCATGTGACTAGTCTAAGAAAAATTGATCTTCATTCTACCTACTGACAATTTCCCTTCGGAAATGTGAAAAGCGGTAGGGTTCAGGAGGAGAAAGGAAACGAACACTACAAGGTGTTTTTTCAGTAGTTAGTTGTGACAGACAGAAATCAAGGAAATGATGCCCTAAAGCAGGGGTCCCCAACCCCCGGGCCGCGGACCGGTACCGGTCCATGGCCTGTTAGGAACTGGGCCGCACAGCAGGAGGTGAGTGGCAGGAAAGCGGAGCGAAGCTTCATCTGCCTGTCCCCATCTCTCGCATTACCGCCTGAACTACCGCCCCCCCACAATCCCTCTCCGTGGAAAAAGTGTCTTCCACGAAAGCAGTCCCCGGTGCCAAAAAGGTTGGGTACCACTGCCCTAAAGTACCCACAGCCAGCAGCCAAGAGGATCTTCAGGGACTCTGGATACCCCAGAGCTTAAGTGTGGGAATCATGCTAACTGCTTTCTAACCCATGAGCGAGACATACTATCTGGCCCACCCTGTGTAACCATAAATGTATTAAGGCCTATGCAGTATTGTCTGTGAAAGGGCTTTGCAAGTGTTGTGCTAGAGAAACTCTATCACAATTTATATACACTGTCTGCTTCACCTCCTAATGTTTCAATATAGTATAATATTTACATAAATAAGGGTAAAAAAAATTCCCGGCTGTTATCTACATTTAAACATTTAAATACATGTACGTGTAAATAAAATGTTTATATGGAGATTTAGACACATTTAAACCCATATGAAGAGGTAATATAGTAAAGAACTTTGAAATTAGACCAGGACTTGAAACCCAGCCATGCCTTTAACTTGTTTCATTCTCAGGTTCCACATATGTAAAATTGGTGTAACATTAGTATTTGCCTTATAGGATTATTGTGAGGATGAGTTGGTGCATATAAATACTTAGAACAATAATTGGCACAAAGTTAAGTGTGTGCCCAATTGCCATTATAATTAGAACCAGAAATCAGAGCATTACTGTCCTCTGGTGGCTGCCTAGCTTAATTAACTATAGAAATCACAGCCAAGAAGAACAGGACTGTCTTTTAAGTACTGGCAAATGTCCTACTTTGAACAATACACTTACAATTCTCTGCCTTAAGGACTCTTCATCTGTAAAACAGGGGTAACTTCTGTCCTAATAATGGCATCGGTATACAAAGTAAAAGGTAAAATGAACTTTGAAAATTCAGAAATTTTCTGAATATAACACCTTCTATAGGATAAAAGCTTTACATTAATTATCCCATTTTCAAGTTCTAGGCATTGACACAGTAAAATATTTCATGCACAGCGTTGACCATTATTAGTTGTAGGGAGTACTAACATTATTAAAACATGCGTGTTGTAATAAATCAATCAAATAAAACCCATGTCTAAAAACCATACTTATACCAACTGAAGCCGTATTGGACCCACCTTTCCAACAGTTTCCAGTTCTTTTTTATCTCTTTTGGCATTTCCAGCCAGCAGTTTCATTTCAACAATTCCTGATACAGCAATAATTGGAACAACCGATAACATCAAAAGGGTTAATTGCCAACCGTAGACAAATGATATGATAATACCAGTTCCAAGGTTGGCTGTGTTCTGTGCAATTAAAGCCAACCTGGTCCCAGTGGCCTGGAAGAGCAAAAGAAGAGAGGCAGCTGTATTTTAAGTTGCAAATCCATGAGCTGCAGCCTTCAGCTTCTGGGTCAGAACCACGAGAGAGGGATCTGTGCCTGTACTAACATTTGCTCCCTTTTGTTACAATAAGCCCAAGACACCTGTGGGTAACTTGGGAGGCTCTGCAGGTTTTTCTTCGTGCCTTTCAACTCTCCTCCCTCTCCTGCCCATACGGATTCAGTACTGCAGAAGCAAGTCATCAGCTGCTCTGCTTTGGGGAGAGGCTGTGGGGTGCACACTTTTTCATGAAGGCAACATTCAAAGAGGAAACACACCACGGGCACTCTGGTCATTTTAAAGCCTGTTCGCTTCAAATGTGTAAGAGGGAGATTCACGAGCCCCAAGAGACCATCTGTTACCAAGGGTACAGATCCGAAGAGACCATCCCCCCGTAAAGCATGCATAAAGATGCAGTCCTGTTTGCACCAGTCAGAAAACGAGGGCTCTCACAGGGACACTGCAGGGGACTTGCTGCTCTCCTGCGCTATGCAGAAGCAGTGAGTTCCGAGGTAACAGACCTGAGCTCCAGAGCTGGGGAGGGAAGCCAGGAAGATGGCGGCACTCCCTGGGCCAGGTATTAGTTAGGGTTGGGCATGTGACCCAAATCAGTCTTAATTAGATGTAAGGGAAGGGTGTTTGTTTGGCAGTCGAGGCTTAGGTGTGCGCTCTCTTTCGCTGAATGGGAAACAAGGAAGCTTGTAGCTGTGGTTGCTCCTGGCAGCTGCCCTGTGGCCACGAGGGAACAAGCCACAGGATGAAGCCAACCCTGAGGACTGAAAGCCACTCAGAGCCAACAGACAGAAGGCGCCTGAGTCCTTCGGGCCACCTGTGAGCCAGTGGATCCACCAACCCTGAAGTCTAACCTTCCTCTTTATTGTTTAGGCCAGTTTGACTTTTCTGTTGTTTGCAGCTGAAGGCAGCTTAAAGGTTGCAGCTATGCCATATGTTTATTCCAAACCATGTTAAAGAAAAACAGTAGTAGAGTGCAGTCTACATACCCCTTGGACTTGGGAGGCATCCATCGCAAGTCTCGTAGAAAGCACACCAGTACTGTTTTTATGATCATCAAACCAGCTCATGTCCTATGGCACAAAATACACCTTTAAATTCATTCCGAATTAAAACAAGCAGAGAAAATCAGATGAAACATCCCAAACATGCAATGCCGAGGACATATCCACACTTCACTTGGGCGTTGGAGTTGAGGGGAGACCTCCCATGCAGTGGGGAGCTCTAGTCCCTGCCTTGGGCGTACACCTCGGAGCCCCACCAGGACGCAAGCCCCATCCCCACCTGCATCTGGCTCTGCTGTGCCGGGAAAGCACACTGACGGGGGGCGGGGCTTATCCAGATTGCAGCTGTGCTCGCCGCCAGCTTCCCCCGAGCCCGTGGGTGCACGTGGGTCCATCCCCCAGTCCTCACAACTTGTACTACGGATACTCCCGTAGTATCCTGATGGGGTGGTGTCTCTCACAAAGGAGTTGTGCTGGACACGGCTCTTTCTTGCAAATCCTGGGCATGAGATCCATCAGCCCTGGTTTCTCACCACGTTTTTGTTTTGTTTTGTTTGAAGCAAGGATTAAAAGAGTCTATCTTAGATATGATTTTAATTATAAGCCACTCATCCACGGCATCTTTAAGCTTCATATAAAGTAATTTTTCCTCCACAGCAACAGTTTAAAAGACACTGAAAGAGGTCTGCAAATTCAGACTTGCACAAAACATGATACCTGCTCTGTGCCCTTTTGTGAACAGGAATGTAATCAATTCCTGCCAATTGGTTGGACAATATTCTGGCCCTCTCTTGAGCCTTCTCTATAAAAATAGAGAATTCATGTTTGCACATTTTCCCACATGTCCTGCACTGGGCTGTGACCTTCCCAAGAGAGCAGATAATGCATTTTATAGGCCCAGCTACTAGCACACTGTCTGGTACCTAGCGGGTAATGACTGAGTGAATTAACAAGGGAATTAATGTGAAAGCAGAGCTCTAACAAACTCAATTACCAACATTTGGTAAAACCTATAGTTAGTATGGTCAGTCATGGGACAGGAACACTGCCAACCACCCTTTCCTTTGTTGAAAGGCATCCTGGAGTCTCAAGTGACTCACCAGGGCCTGCGTAGAATCCAGAAAACAGACACAGGTCCTTGAAATGAGAGTATCCACATGGATAGAGATAGTTGCAAAATAAGCCCCAAAAGTTACCTAAATTAAGCCTACTCCCACGGAAACCCTGAGAGGTCTTTGGACCAGGACCATTAGCAGGGCCCAGAGCAGTCCTTGCATGAACACCTGGGACACACAACATGCAGGGCAGCACGCCAGCCAGAACAGGAAGAGGCTCGAAAGGAACACACCTACCTGTCTCAGCATTGCTTTAAAAGCCATGGACCGAAGCCTTGTGGTGAGGATCTCGCCAGCCTTCCCAAATGTGAAGCCCTGGGCGAGAAGAAAGGCTTTTGTCCCTTTTGATGATCACAAGCGTTCTGACACAAGTGGGTGTATTCGCGTGGATTTCTATAACATTTATTTATGAATCAACTATTCAAATGACAAAGTCTATGGCCAGATACTAATTCAAAGTTCCAACTTAAAGTTCATGCACTGCTAGATGTAAGCTATTATATATGGAATGGATAAACAGCAAGGACCTACTGCACAGCACAGAGAACTATATTCAGTATCCTATGATAAACCAGAATGGAAAGGAATATTAAAAAAAGAATGTTTATATATGTATAACTGGATCACTTTGCTGTACAGCAGAAATTAACACATTGTAAATCAACTATACTTCCATAAAAAATTTTTTTTTAATTCATATACTTCTAAATCATTGGTATACAATAAAATCCTAAGACCAAAATCCTTAAAAGTATCCAGTTCTGGCTTCTGAAGCATTCTAAATAGACTTCCTTTTCAAAACTCTCAAGGACAACCTCTCAGTGAGAAGAATACTGTATTTAATTACAACGTTCAGTGTGTTCCTAATGCTTTAAGCAAATCAGTCTCCAACAGAAGTAACAAAATTCCATGCAGGGATGCGTTTTGGCTCCTGTAGTGTAGAGGGAGGGAGGGAGGACGTCTGGAGTATCAAGCTCCAGGTGAGTTTGCTGCTTCCCCGTCACAGCTCCACCTGCTCTCAGATTAGCGAACAATTAGGCTACTCCGTCTCCCCCAGCATCCTTGCCAGACACTTTCCCTCTTTCTAATTATATCCTGTTCAAACTGGAGACCAGCCCAGATGTCCACAGCTGGGTTTGCTTCCCAGGTGCTGGCATGGGTGTGAACCTCCAGCCACGTGGAGTGTTGGGGTGGGCACGTGGGGTGCTCTCTGGGGAGGATGCATCCAAGGTCTTCACTAAACCAAGAGGATCAGTGGTCAGTGCTCAGGGTGAGTCTGCCCCAGGGATCCAGGCCTAGACTGCTCTGGTCTCCTCCCGCCTTTGCTGGCAGATTGCTCAAGGCTCGTGAGGGCTCCGTAGTTCCGTCCATCAGCCCACTGTTGGTGCAGCATATGTATGCTCTACTCCCTAACACACCAGGGCTTGCGGCTGCATTGGACATTGAGTTGCTACAAGCAAGGCTCTGATTTCTAAATAAAAAGCTAGGCTTACTTTTACCACTGGCTCGACAATAATCAAAGAGAAGCACACTGGGCATGACTAGGAAATATTCTGTGGCCTTAATGGATTGTACTAGAAAGGCCTGTGTGTACTGGAAAGGCACTGAGTTAAAGAGACAAAAGAAATTTGGTAATTAAAAGTCTAGGTAGACAAGTACAACCAGAGCAAAGTTTACTAGTTCATTTTGTCCGGGTCTACAATTCCTAAATGCAATATAATGTGCATTCTTTCAAACAGTTCATCAATTAAGGAAGAAAATATCAGAGAAGTTACTTGATACTATATGAAGAGTAAAAAAAGAGAATGCTGGGCTTCCCTGGTGGCGCAGTGGTTAAGAATCCGCCTGCCAACGCAGAGGACACGGGTTCGATCCCTGGTCCGGGAAGATCTCACACGCCGCAGAGCAGCTAAGCCCATGCGCCACAACTACTGAAGCCCGCGAGCCACAACTACTGAAGCCTGCGCACCTAGAGCCCATGCTTCACAACAAGAGAAGCCACTGGAATGAGAAGCCCGTGCACCACACGAAGAGCAGCCCCCGCTCGCCACAACTAGAGAAAGCCCGTGCACAGCAACGAAGACCCAATGCAGCCAAAAAATAAAATAAATTTATAAAAAAAAAAAAAGAGAGAATGCTATTGTACTGATTTTTCTCCAGTTTATGACTAGTGGAGTTTAACTGGGACTTATGTTGTCCTGTGAATTCAAGTCTCTTTTGTCCTTGCTAATGAATGTTTGCTGAGGGCCAACTTGTAACATGACGTAATTTAGCACACAGGGAAGTCACAATTCCCCCTGCTGAGGACACTGCCCTCTCAAAGAGCCTTGTGCCAACTGTGTCTGCAATTCATTTCAGTCTAAGATTTGGAAGTTCCAAATCCAAGCTAAGGTTTTGATCACCTGTTTCCTTTATCGGATTTTGATTAATCAATAATTAATCTATATTAACAGATAATTAACAAAAATCTAATTAATAGGTAATTAATCTATATTCTCTAACTGAATATAGACTCGATGAGAAGATCAAATCATAGGTACCCACCTGAAGGAAGAAAGTAAAAAAAGAAATAATTCCCAGACCTAAAAAGAGCAATGAGAACATGTTGCATTTCTGCTGCTTCACTTCATCGTCCCCTGGTCCAAAAATCTACAAAAGAACATTTAAAACACCCACTTTTATTACATGATCTTTGTTTATTCCTCCCATAAACAATGGCTTGAGCATCACATTTTAAAAACTAGGTTTTGAGTACGTGTTTTTTTAACTGCGGTAAAATATACGTAACATAAAAATGGCTAAACGGTAGATTTTAAGTATACTAGGCAGTGGCATTAAGTGTACTGACAGTGTTGTGCCACCTCCACTGCCATCCATCTCCAGAATTCTTTCATCATCCACAACTGAAATTCTGTACTCATTAACCAGTAACTCCCATGACCCTCCCCCCAGCCATTTGGGAGCCTGTCTCTATGAATCGGAGGAATACAATACGAGTTCCGTTCTGAGAGCGCGCTTGTAAGTCCAATTTGTTCGTAAGTCCAACAAAGTTAGCCTAGGTACCCCACTAACACAATCGGGTATATATCAAGAGTGCTGTACTGTAATAGGTTTATAATACTTTTCACACAAACAATACGTACATAAAAAACAAACACGAAAAATAAAGAAAACAGTCTCAATCTTACAGTACAGTACCTTGAAAAGTACAGTAGTACGGTACAACAGCTGGCACACAGGGGCTGGCGCGCGCGTTCACAAGTGGAAAGTTCGCATGTAGCGGACTTACTGTTTGCGGTTATTAACGTGGGTTGAAACACTGCCTGCGGACTGTGTGTGGCTGCACATCGTCGTGTTTGTGCCTCTTCCTCTGCGTTTGCTGTTCCCTCTGCCTGAACTCCTCCCTGCCCCCTACCTGCTCGCCAGCCTCCACCCCACGGGGCCTCTGCCCCGACAGGCCTCTCCTGACCCACCCGCATGAAACAGCACCTCCAGCTCCAGCCCCTGTACTGCCAGACCCTGCTTTTAAAATGCTTGCTATGCTGTGACACATTACGTATTTGCTTTCTGGCTGTGTTCTGTGTCTGTCCCAATAGAAGGTAAACTGTTTGAGGGCAGGACTTAGTTTATTTTGTTTCCTGCTTGACCTCCAAGATCAGCATTTGACACAAAGGAGATGCCCCCAAATATAAATACAATCCACACAAGCTCTCGAATTGCAGGAGAGCCAGGGATTGTCTTATTTTGTAATGTAAGAACGGTTGGAGGGTTCTTCCTGATTTATTTTTTAGCTTGTGGTCTTAAACCAATGTTCAAAGTCACAAGCATAATAAACTCTTAGCAACTACACTCCAATAAAAATTAATTAAGAAATAAAATAAAATAAAACCTTGAAGGATAATACATTATATGAAGCTCAAAAAATAAAGATAGAAAAAAAGCTGAAAAACAGCATAATAAAGTTGTAATGTGATGGAGAATAATTCATCTTTAACAAAAAAGTCTCTCCAATAACAGAGATTGACTAAGGTTATAAAATATAAAATATTAATAAATAAATAAAATATAAATGTTGGATTTTATGGAGCCTTAGATATTTCTGATCACTTCTGATAAATATCCCCCAATGAATTTAACAACTGGATGGTGTAGCTTTTCCTTCTTAGCCTCCCCAAGCCTTGTAAGGATGGCTAAACAATGATGTAGCAATTGCTAAACAATGCTGAACATTGCTACAATTGCTAAACAATGATGTAGCAACTTATTGAATACAGACACTCTTAAATAGTTACCTAAATCATCTCTTAATCCTCAGCCATCCTAGGAGGTAGGTTTATTTTGCAGATGAAGAAACTGAGGTACAGCAAGGGAAAGCATTTGCCCAATTTGCACAGCGATTAAGTGGTGAGGCTGGTCTGTCCCCAGAGCCTGGCCTCTTGAACACTTGAGACTTGAACTCTTCCCCTTCCCCGCCACCCAGCCATCCAGTGAGACATGCATCTCCTCTCCACAAACGGGATGGGGACCATTGCCTGACACCAGTTCATCCAAACGAAGAGAGTGAATCAGAATGCCTTCTTCAGGGATTTTACAGTTTCTAATTTCATTGATAGCATAACTTGCCTATTTTTTCTTTTGCCTCAAACAGCTTTCCTCAAAAGGGAATTAAAACCTTGGGCTTAGTTTAACTTGAGGCTGCTTTACTGCAAAATGGACCAGGTTGGCATGAGAACTGATGTAATGGTGAAGTGATTTCATTCAAGCTGTCCAGTGGTGTTTTCAGACTCACCTCTATAATCTCTGAGAAGATGACCGAGAAGGCCGGCTGAAGCGCCCCGTTGGCAACAGCACACAGAGTTCCCACCACAAAGTAGGGCCATTCTGTTTTATTCAGTTTCAGGATCTTCATAAAAGACACCGGCGGCACAGTTTCATCCTAGAACACATACATATCAGGACAAAAAGGTGACAACACTACAGTCACTGGAGTTTATGGACATAGAGGAGGCCTGGCATCACCCTCAAGGAACTTGCAGACTACATGCAGAGAATGACCAGGCTACAGCAAATTACTAGAGGGTTGGACAGGATGTTATCAAAATGGTAAGTATGTCCACTGACTACACAGCATAAGCTGAGTATGAGTCCTTCACCCAAGAGGCAATCTTCATGGTGTGACCAGCCCATCTCTATTCCAGCCTCAGCAGAGTGAGCGGAAGCAGGAACTGGGCACAAAATGCCCTAGAATTCAAGTCCAATTCAACTCCGGCATGATGTTGGGGTCACATGAGACAAGACCCGTGAATAGATGGGTAAGTGGCCTCACCAACACAAGGCGCCATGATTAACCTGAGGACCTGGGCCTGGTCTCCTCACCCCGGAACCCTGCCCAGCGCTGCCTTTTCTGTGACGTGTTCCCAACACACAAAACTAAAGTAGCTACTCCCCTTTTCTTTCACCACTGTTCCCTCTGCGGACTTCTTCTATTTCATAGCTTAGCTTGTTTTGTGATCCCCCCACCCCGTTTGTTTACATGACTCTGCTTGTTTGTTTGTTTTTAAGGTGAAGACTATGTCTTTATATCCCTACAAATAGCCCAATGCCTGGCACACATCAGGTTCTCAGCAAATGCAGAACTCAGTGTCTGGTCAAGCATGAAGGATTTAGGCCACATAAAGGAGAATATTCGGACTACAGAGGTGGTTTAACAGTAAACTAGATACAAAAGGTGCCTATGGAATCCCATAGCCTTACAGTTGTTTAAATAGGTCATGTTTGCGTCTCTATGAAAAAGAGAACATGGGAATAGTTTCTATTCAGCCGTCTTCTTTCAAGCCACCCATTTTCTCTGTGTTTTAGGGTGTTTTTTTCCTCCCTAGTTAACATTATCTTTTAGCCCTGGTCTCCAGTCTGTTAAACGAACTGAGGCTGCTCTTCACATGCCAGCAGGTCTTCCAGGCCCTTCTAATCAGACTTAATTTCCCCTGCTCCTTGGGCACATCGTTTATCCCTCTATGATGGCACTTAGGACAGTCTTGTTGATGTGTCATTTTCTGACTCCCACTCTTCTCTGTGCATTTCTCCAAGAGAAGTGCTCCTCTAAAATACCAGACTCTCAAGATTTAGCAGCGTAACTGCCCAGATAAATGAGGAAATGAGAAGTAAATACTTCCACAGCCAAAAAGGGGGAAATTGTTTATCTTACGTATGATAATGCAGCTCCACAATAATTCAACTGTTATTCTCTTTCCATAAATACACCAAGATTGAGACCTCTGAGAGAGCCCTCGTAATCTCTGCAGTAAATAACATTGTGGGCAGAGAAAAACAGATGCAGTGAATTCTCGGTAGGATTACTGTCTTCAGGCCAACACAAAAGTAAAAATAAACTCAGCTTTTATCAATAAATAACATCAAAAGGTATTCTCAAACCATTTCTTAAAATCATAAAATATCTTTTCTTGGAATGGATTCCCCTTCTATCAATATTATAAAGGCTTCTGTTAACTTGAATTAGTAACATCCCAAGTCTTCAGGTGAGAGACGTTAAAGAATGTACACTTTGGCTATTTCTGGTAATTCTCCCCTTTTTCTTAGTAAGAGAATTCCAATCTTATTCAGAGTAGCAATGCATATAGCAAAAATATTCAGTTATCTACCCTTCCTTGTAGCTAGGTAGCGCCATGTGATTAAGTTATGGCCAGTGACATATAAATAAAAGTACTGTATTGGACTTATGGAAAATCTTTGTTTCTTCTTGCTGCTTGGAACACAGATGTGATGGCTGGAGCTTCAGGAGCCATTTTAGATCACTGAGAATGGAAGCTACATGCCAGGATAGTGAGTATAAATATGAAAGGAACCTGAATCCATGGTAACCATGGTGGAGTCACCATTCTAGCCCTGGGTTTCTCACCTTTAAGATTTTTTTTATGTGAAAGAGAAATAAAACCTCTTATTTTTCTTAAACTGATATTAATCTGAGTTTCCTAGCATAGAAATCAAAAGTAATCCTACCTAATAGAGCATGCAAATATCAGGGCCTCTTACTTTAGACCAGCCTTATTTATCTCTGGACCTCAAAAGTAAGCGGAGTATCTAGTTTTAATTTCAAGCATCTAAGCACAAAGACTATGTTTTTGGATCTTTTTTTCATTGGAAATCCAATTTTAATTGGAATTGATTTCAATTTTTGACAAATACATTTAAAATTTGATGTTTCCTTTTTTTAAGAAGAGTATGGCTCATGGCAGGAATCCTCTGTGCCTGCAATATACTTGCAAGACTAAGAATTTCAACAGCAAAACTAAACAACTAAAGATTTAAGTGAAAAACAACTTACAAGTTCAATGGTTTCCACATCAAAGGCATTCTGATACTTTCGTGAATTCCTCAGGCTTTTATGAAAAGAACTCCTAACGATGGGATGAGCCAAACCCATGGCAGGTTTTTCATCAGTTAGTGCAACTTTAAATTCTTCTGACTGGATCTGGCTTCCTAATGTCTATAAGAAGAACAAAACATTGACTTGTGTGTGTGTGTCTGTGTCCAGATGGATGTAACCTCCAAGTTTAGAACCATACAGCCATTTGAGTATCACGTGTCAAGACTTTCAGGTTCCGTCACAGCTTCTCAGTCAAAGTTAGCTGCAGAGTGTCAAGAAGTATATCAACACATGGAAGTAAAAGAGGTTACAAAGGACAGAAAGGTTAAATTCAGTTTGAACAATATGAAACCTGGAGTATAAAAATATTCTCTAAAAATTAAAAGGCAAAGTTTTCATTATCCAGCAGGTAACTGGGAATTTCTTCAATACACCAGGATCCAGAGAACAAGTTAGAGACCACCACGGTGCAGAAGAATAAACAGAAACATTACCAAGGGCTCATTTTTACAAACAAGGAAAAGCTGGCCACTGCCCAAGGGAGGCTGTTAATCTGGCTGAGTACCATCATCTTTCTTCCTCAGAGTCCTGCAAAGATTCATCCACACCTCACCCCAGGGGAACAGTCCTGCAGGTTCAGCCTCATTGCCCACTTTGGGATCAACTCTCTCCTTAAAGGGTCAGGGAGAGGGATAATTTAAGGACCTTTAGCTCAATGCTAGATGAGGGAATATCAACCCAACCTTCCTGGAGTCTAACTTTGTTCTCTGTTTGCTTCCGCCATGTCTGAGCCCACATCTTAATGGTTTGTCCAGGACCTCAGTTCTTGTGGTATTGTCTTTTTCCTTTGAGGTCCTGTCCCCAAACCCAATTATCTGGCTAGTGCCTTACTGTACCCACAGAGGCTGTCTATCTTGAGCTCTTGATCTAATCTGATCCTACTTTCCAGTTGTGCTTTCAGCACCTGACAGAATATTGCGCCCTTGTGCCTTGAACCCCACTGCAGGTACGCTCTGCTTGGTGGACTTCCTTGTTTCCTACTGGAACGGTTTCACACCATCTCCCAACAAAAGCCAACCTAGTGGGACTTCCCTGGTGGCGCAGTGGTTAAGAATCCACCTGCCAATGCAGGGGACACGGGTTCGATCCCTGGTCTGGGAAGATCCCACATGCCGCGGAGCAGCTAAGCCCATGCACCACAACTACTGAGCCTGCACTCTAGAGCCAGTGAGCCACAACTACTGAGCCTGTGTGCCTAGAGCTCGTGCTCTGCAACAAGAGAAGCCACCGCAATGAGAAGCCTGCGCACCGCAACAAAGACCCAAAGCAGCCAAAAATAAATAAGTAAATAGATTTATTAAAAAACAAAAAAACAACCTAGCTTAGAGACTTAGTCTTGTAACTGGTCCCTACATCCTCACTTCCATCCACTCCCACACTGCTATCAGAGTCACTTTCCTGAAGGGCAGTCCTGCTCAAATCACACCCCAGCTCAACAGTCTTCCACAGCTCCCCACCACATGCTCAAGCCTGGCTCCCCCAAATTCTAGCACATGGCAAGTCAAACTGAACCACTTCTCATCAATCCTTTTCTTATCTTTTTCTCCTTTTGTCATCTTGTCCATGCTATCTCAATAGACAGCTCTTCCAATAAGCCCATTCTGATTTTAGACTTCCTCTATGACCAAATGCATAATCCCTCTCTCTATCTCATAATATACTTTTCTGTGCCTTACCTAAAGCCCTCATTTACTGGGAGCTGAGGTCATTAAGCTCCAAAGCCAAGATGGCCGCTTTTCACCAGTTGATAAAAAGTATATATTTGAAACCAATAGCCCTTATTTCCTACACCTGGATATACTTCAGCTGCCTCAAATATTCAATCGTAAAAAATAAAACAATAACTGTTGAAAGGAAATATGGGTGAATATCCTAAGAACAACCCCAAATCCTGAAGACATGGAGAGGAGAAATGATAATCTAATTACATACAATTTTAAAGCTTTTTTTATGGCAGCCAAACAAACAACAAAGTGAAGTTGAAAGAACAAAGCAGGAAAAATACTTCCAATACATGCAAGAGAAATGTGTATTTCCTTTTTATGCACAGTGTTCTTATAAATCAATAAGAATATCATGAACAACTCAACAGAAAACAGCCTAATACAGGAACAGACACTTTCACAGAGGAAAATATACAAACAGCCAAGGAACATGTGAAAAGATGCTGAGGACCCATTAAAATGATAGAATCTGGATGATGTGCATCTGAAATGGGAAGAAAAAAGAACAAAATTATGTACATACTAGTTACAGTTATATCAAAGCAAATGTATATACTTTTACAAATATAAGAATCATGTTTACAGAATAACATATTTTTAGGTTATTTATTTTGCAAAGTTGCTCAAGAAGTTCATTCCCCAGGCAATTAAGAATCTCTGTCCTAAAGAATAAGTTCAAAATGTTTTCGGCATTTTCCTCTATTTTCCTCTCCCGTCACCTTTCTCTTTAGAGATTCTTTCAACGACTCTGAATTAAAGTCTCAGATGTATATTTTAGGCATCTTCCTGAAAACTTCTTATTTCTCAACATGGCATTAGCTACGTGATATTTTAATAAATAAAATAAAGAATACTATATTGAGGAGAAAACAGCAGAAAAACTTCCCAAGAGGCAGATACCTGCATGTTAACAAGCCTGAAGTACACCCCTTCCTTCTTCATTAGTTCTTTGTGGCTTCCTTGCTCCACAATGACTCCATCCTCAAACCCAGCAATGACATCTGCATTTCGGATTGTAGACAATCGGTGTGCTATCACTATGGTGGTCCGGCCTTCCCTGGCCTAAAGGGGAAAAGGACAAACATGTAGGGCAGGAGGGTTACAATGTCCCGCACTGTCAATTAACACACAATTAAGCACTTGGATGGAGGTGTTTGCGGATGATGCGAGAATAGCTCACCATCCCCGTGTGATTAGGGCACAAAGGCATCACTCACCTGTGAATGGCCAAAAGGAGACTTAAGTTCTGGACCAGACAGGAGGCCACTCCCTCCAGGATGAGGATGGATAACTGTGGAGGTCTACAACCCTTCTCAAATGTTTTCATACCTGTGTGAGGAGCCCTCGTTCTGAGTTATACGATATGCTAGAGACTTCACCAGAAGCATGTTCAGAAGTTGTTGCCACATACAGTCTTCTCCAGAGCACTTCTGTAGGATTTCTTTTGAAGTGCCTGATTTTGACTGTAATTCTAATGGACTCCATGCAGGCAGCTGAGGTGAAAACATACCCTGGGATCTGGATGGTTCACGTTATGGTTCAAAGACCATCTGAATTACAAACTCTGGAGTGGGGCCATTAACTATGATTTTTAACAAGTGCTTCAGGTGATTTTTATGGATGCTGAAATCTACAAATCACCCCCCCACCCCCCCACCCCCCCGCTAAGTAGTTCCCTGAACTCACATGTTGTTGGCTTGGTGGGTTTATGAACGGGCATTTACAACCTGGAAAATGCCCATCAAACTATTCATGTTATGTCATTAACAATGGTTATTTTTTTAAAATATTCATTAGCCCTATCAAGACTAACAACTTCTTAAGACCACTCCTACTCTGAGGCAATAAAACCACATCCTTAGGATGGTTATTAGAGTATAGCCCAATTCACCTAAGTAGTTAAAAAGATAGAAATGAGAGGCTAGTCATCAAAAAATCTACAAACAGTAAATGCTGGAGAGGGTGTGGAGAAAAGGGAACCGTCTTGCACTGTTGATGGGAATGTAAATTGATACAGCCACTATGGAGAACAGTATGGAGGTTCCTTAAAAAACTAAAAATAGAACTACCATAGGACCCAGCAATCCCACTACTGGGCATATACCCTGAGAAAACCATAATTCAAAAAGAGTCATGTACCACAATGTTCATTGCAGCACTATTTACAATAGCCAGGACATGAAAGCAACCTAAGTGTCCATCATCAGATGAATGGATAAAGAAGATGTGGCACATATATACAATGGAATATTACTCAGCCATAAAAAGAAATGAAATGGAGGTATTTGTAGTGAGGTGGATGGAGTTAGAGTCTGTCATACAGAGTGAAGTAAGTCAGAAAGAGAAAAACAAATACTGTATGCTAACACATATATATGGAATCTAAAAAAAGAAAAAAAAGGTTCTGATGAACCTAGGGGCAGGACAGGAATAAAGACACAGACGTAGAGAATGGACTTGAGGCCACAGGGAGGGGGAAGGGTAAGCTGGGACGAAGTAAGAGAGTAGCATTGACATATATACACTACCAGATGTAAAATACATAGCTAGTGGGAAGCAGCCGCATAGCACAGGGAGATCAGCTCGGTGCTTTGCGACCACCTAGAGGGGTGGGATAGGGAGGGTGGGAGGGAGATGCAAGAGGGAGGCGATATGGGGATATACGTGTGCATATAGCTGATTCACTTTGTTATACAGCAGAAACTACCACACCATTGTAAAGCAATTATACTCCAATAAAGATGTTAAAAAAAAAAAGACTAGATTCATAATAGCCAAAAAGTGAGAACAATCCAAATGTTCATCAGTTGATCGAAAGATAAACAAGGTGGTTTAAACAAGGCAAGGTGGTACATCCATACAATGGAATAATACTGGGCCAGAAAAAGGAATGAGATTCTGATGTGTGTTTCAATATGGATGAACCTTGAAAACATTATGCTAAGTGAAAGAAGCCAGTCACAAAAGACCATGCCTTGTATGATTCTATTTATATGAAATGTCCAGAATGGGCAAATCCATAGAGAGAGAAAGCAGATTACTGGTTGCCAAGAGCAAGCGTGAGGGCGGAATGGAGAGTGACTGCTAATCGGTACAAGGTTTCCTTTCAGGATGATGAAAATATTCTGCACTGAGACTGTGCTGATGGTTGCAAAATCTTGTGAATATACTGAAAAAGCCAATGAATTGTGCATTTTAAAAGGGTGAACTTTATGGTATCTGAATTATATCTCAATTTTTTTAAAAAGAGCATCCATGAAAATTCTGAAAAAGTTAATGAGTATCTGGGTAATATCTCCACCAGATACTAAAACATAAAAAGCTACAGCAATTAGGGCTTCCCTGGTGGCGCAGTGGTTAAGAATCCACCTGCCAATGCAGGGGACACGGGTTCGAGCCCTGGTCCAGGAAGATCCCACATGCCGCGGAGCAACTGAGCCCGTGCACCACAACTACTGAGCCTGCGCTCTAGAGCCCGCGAGCCACAACTACTGAGCCTACGTGCCACAACT
Source organism: Balaenoptera borealis (assembly GCF_965194805.1). Classification (NCBI taxonomy): domain Eukaryota; kingdom Metazoa; phylum Chordata; class Mammalia; order Artiodactyla; family Balaenopteridae; genus Balaenoptera; species Balaenoptera borealis. The sequence goes on from NC_138864.1 coordinate 53,292,899, forward strand.
ACTGAAGCCTGCGCGCCTAGAGCCTGTGCTCCACAACAAGAGAAGCCACCGCAATGAGAAGCCCACGCACCCGCAATGAAGAGTAGCCCCCGCTCACCGCAACTGGAAAAAGCCTGCATGCAGCAACAAAAACCCAACGCAGCCACAAATAAATAAATTAAATTTAAAAAAAAAAGCTACAGCAATTAAAATAGTAAATTCCGGGGGAAGCTATCACGTGAAAAGACAATTTGATCAATAGAACCATATACAGAGTCCAGAAATAGACGTAAAACATTTAAGAATTAGTATGACAGTATGAATAAATATGCTTTGTCTCTCCGTAGAGAAAAGGTGGACTATGGAGGCAATTTCATAGCCACCTGGAAAAAAATAATGTGGTCTTTCTTCTTCAGTCCGTACTCTAAAATAACCAGATGAATCAACTGTGTTTAAATAAATATAAAAGAGTTACACCATAAAAAGAGAGAGAGACTAGAGCATAACCACTGGACAACATTTAAGACTGTTCTTTGATTTTTAGCATATGGGCCCCAAAGAAACATTCATAAATATTTACTGAATTACTGATACGGAAGCTGCATGGCTTTGTCCATGTATGATGAGGCCCAGAGGAAACACTTTGATCAACCTAATAATATTCATGATACTAACAGTGACTGGGTTATCATGATGATCATAATAGGTTGATGCTATATCAACTTAAAAAAAAAACAGAGGGGGGCTTCCCTGGTGGCGCAGTGGTTGAGAGTCTGCCTGCCAACGCAGGGGACACGGGTTCGAGCCCTGGTCTGGGAGGATCCCACATGCCACGGAGCAACTAAGCCCGTGAGTCACAACTACTGAGCCTGCGCGTCTGGAGCCTGTGCTCCGCAACAAGAGAGGCCACGACAGTGAGAGGCCCGCGCACGGCGATGAAGAGTGGCCCCCGCTCGCCGCAACTAGAGAAAGCCCTCGCACAGAAACGAAGACCCAACACAGCCAAAAATAAATTTAAAAAAAAACAAAAAACAAAAAAACCCAGAGGAATCGGAGTCAGACTTGCGAGTAAATGACTGGTGTGCAGGAGAAACAAAGTGGGCAAAGTTGCTAATTTCAAAATTAGCAACTGTCACCCTTGACCGAGATTCTTTGGCCAGAGTAGAGGAGATCTGACACAAAGGACTATTTTCAAAGGGCTATTTTCAAACACCCCAGTGATGACAAAACATTGGCAAATAAATACCCTAGATTCAAGGACACCAACTATTAAGAAATTTGGAACTTCTACTAATTTTGGATGTGTAGGAATGAAAGGCAGGCCCAAACAAAGGAAGTTCTATTCCATGAGCCTTTCTGGAACTTCTGGGAAAAAAAGCATAAAATGAAACTTTTGGCAATCATTTCATTAAATCACTACTCTGGTTCTTTTCTTGCCCCTCCAGTATGGAAACACTATGAGTAGGAGAGTGTGTGTAGGTATGAAACTTTGTGATTATTGACTTTCTTTAAAAAATCAAAATACCAAGTCTGCTTTTCTATTCTTCTTTAAGACCTTATATTGGAAAAACCTATTATTATTTTGATGAATAGCTGCTATCTATTGAGCCAAAAGCAGAAATGGTCATTAATAATTTTTTTAATGTAGACATGTATTATCTCAATGAGCTAGGCCATGGTAATCAATTCAGTAAAAATTTATTTAGGCTTTACTATGGGCAAAGCACTGGAGTAGGTGTTATAGAGACACAAACATGAACCATTTATTAATTCTGTCTTTTAGGGAGTTTATTCTTATTCTTATTATATAAATAAATAGCTAACTACAATAGCTTGGTGCCACAAGAGGTATTGATAAATGTATAAAGGATCCACAAAAGGAAAATATTATTCTTCCAGGCTAGGTAATCAGGGAGGAAAAACAATAACTATAATAGTAGTATATCCTTATGCTCCTCAGAGGAAAAATAATTAATTACAAAATTCAACTTTTCATTGTTAAAAGAGAGGTGGTATATAAATAGATGGACCAGCCAATTGACTGACTAGTATCATTGGGGGGAGTACAATAATGAAGGATTTCCCTTTTAAAGACATAGTTTATTGTCTGCAAAATATATCAGTTTAGTTATCTTGCAATGTATGGAGTCAATTGGGTAGATTATAAACTATTTGTAGCAACTACGGTAGATAAAACATGGTCACAAACACTTTGCAGCTACTCCCTTTCAGAGGTAGAGTCTATTTTTCCACCTCGTCAAATCTGGGCAGGCCTTGTGACTTGCTTTGACCAAACAATATGAAGGAATTAATGCTTGTGCAATTTCTGAAGCATAGACTTCAAGAGGCCTTATAGCTTGTGTGTTTGCCATCTTTGAAAGCTACCTGGAAAGGAAACTTGTCTAGTCTACTTGAGGATGAGAAGCCTGCTGGAGGAGAAGCAAGCTGCCTCAGGCAACAGCCATCACCAATTACCAGGCACATGAGTGAGGCCATCTTGAAAATTCCAGCCCAGCTGACCCTGAGCTGAGAGTAGCTGCCTGGGGAGACTAGGCAAAACCAATAGAGGAGCCACACCAGCCAACCCACTAAGTGCTGGATTAAGGCAACTGATACGGAAATTGGTAATTAGACTGGGGTGCTACTGTAACAAAACCCTAAACATGTGACATTGGCTTTGGGACTGGGTTCTGAGTGGCAGGCAGTGGCTAGAAGGGAGGTGATAATACTGTTAGTGGAGACTGGAAGTACGGAAATTGCTATTGGAGGCTGGAAAGACAGTGACCTGTGTTACGTAACCTTAGAATAACTGGAAAAACTGTTCCCTGTAGTAACTTGGAAGAAAGATATTTTATCTAATGAACTTGTACATCTGGCTAAGGAGATTCCAGAGTTCTCTAAACAGAATGTTGAAAGTGCCAGGCTGTATATGATAAGGTATGAGAAGAGAATGATGAGCTAAAGAAGAAGCCATTTGGTTTGCAAGGTGAATTTAGAGGCTACAAAGAAGACCCAGTACTTGCTGGGTTGGAAAATGAATTGTTAATCATCCAGTCAAATGAGACCAAAGATCAAATCAGGGTGTAGGTGTAAGATTTTTTTGTTAAAATCTCTGAAAAATTTAAGGCAAATTCTAGTAGACACTCTCTGCTACATAAAAGGGCTTCTAAGGCTCTAAAGGGTTTTCTAATGGCAGTTTCATATACAGCCCAAAGTAGAGAGAGGCTTGCCCCCCCCAAAAATTAAAAATGTAGCTTTTGGGGGTTAAGCAAACTACAGTCAAATTCTAAGCAAACTCACGAAGTCTTTAAGAGAGTCCATCAGCTTGGACTAAAAGAGACTGAGAAAATTAAAAATGTAAAGAGGCCTCTGGGTCTCAAATTTCTATGAGCAGAAAGCATGCTGAGAAAGTTACTTAGCTGCAGACATGGGCCATTTCTTATGGAAAAGGAAAGAGCTCTCAGAGGGAGAATCTGAGAGCCCAGAGGTTGAAGCCCCAAACCAAGCAGAAAAAGTGCACTAGGGGACCCATTCTACTAAGGGTAGAATTGAGCCTTAATCAAGGAACATTTCCTTTCCTTGGAGCAGTGGGGTAATTGGCAACATGCATCTGACTGCGTTTCAAAATTGCTATGGAGCAGTAACTGCTATGTGCTTCCTGTTTTCCTTTTTGAATAGGAGTGTCTGCTATAATTAGCCTGTCCCTGCCTCACCATTACACGGTGGGTATATGTGTGGAAGATAACATCTCTTTAGTTCATAGTTCTCTGGATCAAGATAAGCTTAACATGAAGAATCTCATCCATATCTGGACCACATTCACGTCTTCAGATACTGACTTTGAGCCTGATCTCGTAACTGTACGAAAATTTTGAGGGTCTTGGGAAGAGGTGGATTTATTTTGCACTTGGGGAAACATAAATAATTGTGGCAGAGAGTGTGCTGTGGAAGATTAAATACGGTCACAGATCCTTTACAGCTCACCCATCAAGAAACAGAATCTATTTCCTCACTCCTTCAATCTGGGCTAGCCTTGTGACTTTCTGTGACCAATAGAATGTGGTGAAAGTGACATTGTGTGAGTTCTGGAGTCTACGCCTCTAGACGTCTTATAGCTTCTGTCTCTGGATACACTGGCCTGAGACTTCTGTGTAAAGAAGCTGGGTTAGCCTATTGTATGAGTGAGTACAAGCCTGAGTATGAGATGCCCAACCAACAGCCAGCACGTGAGTGAAGGCCATCTTGGACCATTTTAGCTAAGTCAACCCTCCAGGTAAATACAGCCATATGCTCAGGTAAAAATAGCAGAAGATCCACCCAGCCAATCTACAGAAGTATTGTTTTAAGTCTGAATTTGGGTTTGTTATGCAGCAATAGGTAACTGATTCAGCAATCAATAAAATGAATAATAATCATGGTAATGGTAATCACCATAATAATTGCATTGTTTCTCATGGGCAAGGTATGTGCTAATAACTTTACATGCAGTATCTCATTTAATCTATTCAATCATCCTATGACATTATTTCTCCCCCTGCCCCCCACCCCAATTACTTCTGCAATATCTCAGGCTTAGAGGGGTTAGTTAATTTGCCCAAGGTCATGTAGCAAGAAAGAGGCAAAGCCAGGACTCCCACCTCAGCCTGTCTGGCACCACAACCTGTGCTCTTAAGCACCACCCCAAGCTGCTAATGGCTTTTCTTGGAGATTTAAAAAAACTGTGAGTGATTCGTCAGCTATTTTTAAAGTAAATATGTAAAAGGTTATCAGCTGAGGAGTGGGCCATAATCCTACAGAACACAAATTGCTAAAACTGAATGAAGTAACCTGTCCAAATATTAATTAAAACTTGCAAGGCTATAATTTTTGCTGACCGAATTCATATCATGAAAAACAACATCTCCAGTAATTCTGTTCATTTAGCACAGCAAGGGCTAACGTATTGAATGTTTCTATCCTACAAAGTATTAGGACATGGGTCCTAGGGCTGAATAGGACTTTTTTTTTTCACATAAATCTCTCTTATCCTACCTAACTTTATGCTAAAAAGTCTATATATTGACACATGAATGACCATTTATGTGTTTTGAGTTAAAATTAATTGTTTAATTTATGCATGTATTATTTTTATGATTTCTTGATTTAAGTCACTTCTAATTAACTAAGCAAATACAATTCTCCTATGTATTATATTTTGGTTCCTTAATATTGAGACTTAATATACATGAAAGCAATGTAATTGAGTATAAAAATTTGTGAGGAATAATTATCATAATCTTTCATTAATTATTAAATTACATTATATAAGATAAGCCAAAATATTAATCTGATAAACCAGGAAGCATGAATTAACTACAGTTTATAGCACACAAGGCAACTGTGTTTACTTAGGATTCAGGTATAAATTTTCCTGAGAAAATAAGGTTCATACAGTTCATGTCTAAAATGTACGATGATAGATACTATGTATAACTGAGTCACTTTGCTGTATACCTGAAACTAACACAACATTGTAAATCAACTATATTTCAATAAAAATCAAAAAATAAAACAAAATAAAATAGGTCAATTCAAAAAAATAAAATTTCAAGAGGCAGGTTGGATAGACTAAGTAACTTGCACATCTTATTACTAAACTTCCTCAAATCAAATATATTTATGATATTTATGTGTTTGAAACCCATTTACATGATGTCATCTGACTCTGGTTTTAATACTGTGTTGTTATTACAGATGACTTCAGCACTGACCTTGAAAGTGTCCCAAGATAAGGTTCTTCCTTTGAAGCTTTAGTTTAGTAAGGATAACAGTGAGAGATTTAGAAACTCTGAGCCGGGCCCATGAGCTCAGCAGCCTTAAAAAGTGTTGCTTATTTATATGCTTAGACAAACACGCAAGTTGAACTTTATTTCCAGAAAAGCATCCATTCATTTTCATGAATAGATAAAGACGATGTACTGCCTACAAAATAAGGCAAATATTTGAACTGCTTTTCAGCTGGACCACTGCGTAAGTAACCAGATTTTTCTTTGTACATTTTACCACAACTACTTTTGATCAAAGCCCTAGCCTATATGCAAGAAAAAAACAAAGCTAAGCGGCTCACTGCACAGGTTTGGATTAGGGCTCACTGCACCTTGGTCAAAGCAAGCCAGTTAATGGGCTGCCCACCTCTCTCTGCAATGTGCCTTGACAGAAAGGAGAAACCAAGAAAGCCCCACGGGAGAGCTTCATTTGCTCTTATGTTTATGTTTTTCAACCTAGACTCGCAAAGCATTGGCAAGAATTTTCAATAAAGTCTCAACTGGCTGGCCTTCAGGTGTTTAGGGTCCACTGACCTTATCCAAAGCTGCCTGTACCTCAGCTTCACTCTCAGTGTCCAGGGCTGAGGTGGCCTCATCCAGCAGCAGGATCTTGGGGTTGCGAACCAGAGCCCGAGCGATGGCGATTCTCTGCTTCTGTCCACCACTCAGCTGGGCCCCTCTCTCTCCAACCAGGGTGTCAAATTTCTACAAGAGAAAGCATGGTGGAGCTCTTGAAGTATTTCAGATAGAAAAAGCTATGGAGTCTAGAAATTCATGAAGACAACAGGGAGCTTCATTTTGACCATCGTAATGAGTCACAAATTATAATAAAATAAATAATATCGAATTCTGACAAACTACTAACATACTCTGTATAAAATTTTGTATGCTTCATGTACCAAGCTATACGCTCCAACTGGATAATTCAAGGGACTTATCTAGCAAAGTTGGACAACCTTGTACCTCAAACATTATTAGCTTGACCTTTGAAGAAAGAACTCACATGAGTTGAAATTCTCATTTCGAGGGCAACTACATTAACAGAGGCTTTACCTGTGGTAGTTTCATGATAAACTCATAGGCGTTGGCTTCCTTGACAGCTTTCTTTATTTCATCCATTGTTACATTTCCACGGCCATAACGAATATTTTCAGCAATGGTGGTAGAAAATAGCACCGGCTCCTGACTCACCACTCCAATTATTTCCCTCAGATACCTTACGTTAAACATCCTAATATCCTGCCCATCGATGGTAATCTGAAAAAACAAAATACCTCCATTGAATATTTTAAACCTTCTGATGTATAAAGCATCAAGACTCTTTAATTTGTTACCAAAAAAGCCTTAGCTAATATTTAACTTATTTCAGTGGTTAGAAATGAGAATTGGAAATAAAACAATGTGGAAGACTAGAAATAAAAAGTGTATTCTCTCTTTTGATATTTATAATCTTACATATACATTTTTATGGATGGATTATTCCCCATAAGTGATTATATATTTGGTTATACATTTTGGGCATAACTATTAGTTTTGCTTACCATTACTAAATCTGAATAAAAATGTCCCTTTACCTACCTAGTCCACATATCATTTTGATGGCATTATGATGTTTTACTGCATGTAATATATCATAATTTACTTCAGCATGTCCCCCCTGCTGAATATCTGGCTTCCTTCAAGGAACACTGAAGGACAAGCATTGTAAAAGCACAGAAATACCAGGCCGAAGAGTACGATTTATTTTTTCTTCTCCGATAAAAATTGCTTAACTTATACAATGACTGGCATATGTTGGGCATTTATTATTTGCTGAATAAAGGTTGAATAAACAACCCTCTAAAAAGATTTTTAATAATTTACTATGTCAGCAGGAATATATAAATATATATCTGCTTCATTATAATTTATTAGCTTTTATCATTTTAATGTCTTTTCTAATTAATAAGTGTGGGGTGGTAGCTTATATTTATTTTAATTCACATACAATTATAAGTGAGGTTGAACATTTCTTTCAACTTTTTACAAATCTACATTTATTCTTGAAAGATTTGCATGTTCATATCCTATGATAGATTCATATTAATTTCTAAAACAGTGATTATAATAGTTTTCCCACATATATCATAAATTATTTGTTCCAATTTATTGCTTTCTTTTATTATAGTTTTACTGATTTTTACGGGGAGAGATTTAAGGAAAAACTGAATCAGTCAACTGTACCAGTGGGCATTTTTTTCTATTATTTCAGCAGTAAAAAAATGGCTAAATCACAATGTGAACAGTGAATATCTCTGAGTTATAGAATTTCTGAAGACTTTTTTCCCTGCTGACATGTATTTTCTTTAAAAAATGTATTACTCCAATAATAATTTAAAAAATAAGATGTTTTCAAATGCTTATCCTCAATGGTTAGTATTTACTATGTATGTTCTTTTTAAAAAATGAATAAAACTGTTTACACTTGAACCAACCTACAGTTTGCTTTAGGAAATGAGGATGGCCCTATGTTCCTCCTTGGTGTATCAGATTTTTCAAAGAAGGTTTGTTAATTTTATTAAAGTAAATAAATAAATAATTTGTGTATCCTAGAAAACTTTGTATTCATTCCTGCAATCTCTGTTCTATCTCAATGCCTTTTCAGGTTTTTTTGTTTTTCTTTGTAACTTGTAAACTTCTGTTTTCATTATTGTTGAATTATAATACATTTCAATGTCAGGTAAACTCAACGTCCAAAAGTTGGTGCAGCTGAGGAAATTTGAATATATACTGTGGGCTCGTATTGTATTAACATTAAATTTACTGATTTTGATGATTGTTTTGTGATTACGTAAGAGAATGTCTTCTTCTCAGAAAAGGTATTCTGCTTTGCAGTACACCTGAAACTAACACAACATTGTAAATCAACTATACTCCAATAAATATAAATAAGTTAGAATTTATAACAAAATTTTTAAAGGCCAAAAAAATATTCCCTAGGCCATTACTGTTCCCCATGTCCCCAGAAGCTTCTTAGAGACTAACCCACTTTCCCCTTCAGATATTCCAACATTTAAGAAAACTCAACAGCCTTTGATGAATTTAATTACTGTCCTAAGATTTCTTGTGATCCTGAACACAAGGTTATTAATAATTGCTATATGGAATATTTTTGACCAAACTTAGTAAGTCCTCCCAGTGGTTTGGATGACTATTTTCCAGTGACCTAGTGGGTTATGAAAAGCTTAGTTGGAACAGAGGAGAGTGTTGTCTAGCTTCTTTGGCTTTTATCATCTTGAATACTTTTGTTAAAACAGCCCAAGGTTTTGAATGCATTATCCAGATGCACTACAATTCTACAGCCTTTTTACCAAAATTGGATTCACATGCAAATTTGTTACCAAACCAAACAAAGCAAAACAATTTCAAAGGGCTAACTGGTATCCAGCTTCCCACTTTGGAGAACATGGCTCTTCCCACTTACCATGCCCTCTGTGGGGTCATAGAGCCTCTGTATCAGCTGGACCACCGTGCTTTTCCCACAGCCACTGTTCCCAACCAGGGCCACCATCTGACCGCTGTCAACCTTCAAGTTGAGGGCCTTTAAGATCTATGAGGGAAAAGAGAGAAAAAGAACACACTTCACAACAAAAGCCTAAAAGGGGAGTAATCTGATTCAATTTTAGATTTGGAAAAAAAGTACCAAATAAGGGAATATAATCTCAAAAGGAAAAAAGCACATACATATCAAAATAATAGAGACTATGGATTCTTTAAGATGATTAAACAATCAGTCTGAATTAGGAATTCCTATAAACATTACTTACAATACCTTGACATCAGGTCGAGCTGGATAACAGAAATGAACATCTTTGAACTCCAAATTCCCTTTGATGTTATCTGGTTTGTGTCCTCTCTCTGAAAAACTGTCAATTTTAGGTTTCTAAATAAAACAAAATTCAATGACTATTCCATCATAGGACAAACAATTGCATTTTTAAGGAATCTGCTTCAGCAAATTCCAAAAATAGGACCCAGAATGGCATCTCAAGTTGAAGACGGTGTGTGCGTGTTTGTGTGTTTAAGGAAATATTCCTTCTCAGAAAATAGGCTTTTCTTGAAAAGTACATAAGGGATGTATTCATTTCATTTCATACGATATTTCACTTTAAGTTTCTGGCATATCCTCATAAATTTTCTAAATGGTCAAACATGCACATTCCTACAGCTGCAATAACAAAAACATACTATCATGGATATATCCAGGTATTTCAGCATTTAGTGAAAATTAGCTTATTCCTAAACAACAAATGTAATGGACTGGGTTGAGAAGATTGAACAATTGGTTAGAGCCAAGTTATTTAGGAACGATGTAAATTTTCTATATACGCAGAAGCTGAACAATTTTCTCATGACTTAGATTAATGAAATAGGAATTACTTGGATTAAACAATCACATTTCAGTTACCTAGTTTGCATTTTCTCTGTGTAAATGCAGTGACATACTTATGTCAAAATGATTTTCTTTATTTCACCGCAGTCAGTACAACTTATGCAATATAGTTGATTCAAAATTATATCATATGCACAGGGATCTTTTTTTTTTTTTTTTTGACAGGGGGCAACCCACAGCAAAGCATACTATCAATTTTGGTCCCACCAGTAATTTTTCCATCCACTCATCCTGTATACAAATCATAATATTCTTAGTCTGGCTACAAAATGAAAGAGAAAAGGCGGAAAACTAGGAAGACAAACATCTTTGCTTTGAACTCTAATAATAACACACTAGTGCAGATGTACTTTCCCAAAATGAGATCAGTGCTATTTGATTATTTAAAGATAAACTTTCAGAAATATTAATAAGAGGCATTTGATTTCATTCATTACTAAGGAGAGGTTGTTCACTTGGCATAATTTTCACACGACATTTAACCGAAAGCCAGATTTAATTAGCCAGACCTCAAAGAATTTTTCGGCATTAAAATAATAAATGACTCACATTGTCAATAATAGCAAAGATCGCATATGCTGCTCCTCTTGCATTGGCAAAAGCATCAATACAAGGAGCAGCCTGTCCAATGCTGAAGGCTCCGATCATGATTGAGAAAAAGACCTGAGCAAAAAGAACACAAGGAAAAGTTATAAGTCCTATTCTAGAGTCCACCATCATCTCAAATATGATTTGTGTGGAACATACACTACCCAAAGGATCGAGATTAGGTTTATCCCTTTAAAAGTTTTTTGGCAAAAGAGTACAATTTACAAGGTTACTATAGCATTTTATTGCACAAATGGGTTTCTTCAATCTCAAAAATATTTTTTTTGCCTAGCTTGCCAAACTATCTGTTGCTCTTCTCCTAGACTTAGACAAAGTCAGAAAGATTTTTCAAACCTATTTCCTTGATTCTGAAGCTATTGCCACCAGAGGAAAACATTTTCCATCAGTATTATTTTTCAGTCCTATATGATTTTCTCTAACTATGCATGGAATTACACAGAATGTTCAAGATAAAACAGATTTTGGCCCCAAGAAATTTTCCTTAAAAAGTACTATGTTATGTATTAATACATATTTTGGTAAGACTTTTAATATAAAAAGTAATAGTTCACACATTATAAAACACTAAATCACACCTGTGTGCGTTGATTAATAATTCCATTATACAATTATTCTGTACTATAGCACACAAACTTAACACATTTCCCTTTATATTTTTTTCACTAGGAAAATAAATTGACATAGAAAAGTCAACACTATAGCTTCAGGAATCCAGATTATCAACAAACGTTAACTGAAGAAAACATAAATGAAGAGAAATGACTCCTTTATCTCTGGGCATGCTGAAACATCTACTTATAGTTTGTCTTTTCTCAGAAGACGGTAACAGTAACACTTCACATACCCAGAACTCAAATATCTCTCAAATATCTATCCACTATCTGCAATACAGAGAAAGACCACTAAGAGAGCAAAACTGTCTCTACCAAAAGCAATGCTATGAAGTCAATGTGCTAGAGTTCTCAGTCTTTATGCAGAGGGCATCGCTGGGCTCCCTGCATCATGGGTATCACGCTGTAGCCCTACTCGGGAGAAGTCACTGTCTGCATTCTACATATGGGGAGACCAGGCCAGAGAGGGCACACTCATCACAAAGGGTGAATGGCAGAGTCAGGATTCAACCTCCTTTCTTCAAAAAATTTAGCAAAGGAGGAAGTAAAGAGAGGTGGAGAGCTTCCGAGCTGACAACCAGAGAGGAGACCAAAAGGAGAAAACAACAGACTCAGCAATGACGAAAGCTCATCCAGCCAAACAGCCCCAAAACGTCAATGTAGTCTGAAGGTACCACCCTAGAGAACATTTTGAAATGATAAATGTTCATAATGTCCCTAAGTCATCATCAAGGGGTCAAATAGTGCTCCATGTCCTCTGTTTAGAAAGATAGGGAAGTGCAGGTTTTAAAACATGGCTAGTTGAATGGTTACGTGTTGCCCTGACCGTCACTGACGTGGAAAGAAGGTCACAATACATTGCTAGTTTATCAAACGTTTACAAAGAGGTATGCATAATACAATCCCAGTTTTGAAAGGAAAAAAAATCCACATACAGAAAATAATCTGGAAGATATACACCATAAGTTATCATTAAGTATATATGGATTATTAGATCATAAGTAATTCTAAGTAATTTCTAATTTTTAAAATTATTCTAATTCTTTGTATAACTAGTATATATTTTTATAATCATAAAAAGGAAGCTATTTTCATTTTGTAAAAGAAAAAGAAACAAATAACTTTTCATCTTGTATTTGGATAGCTGATGTTTTATATCATGTAAATTTAACATTCTCTCATAGTATGACCCATGTATAATAATGTTTACTTTCTTATATAATGAAACTCAAAGGCAGAATGAGGATGGCGCCAATACATATTTGTTCATTCATAAATTCATTCCATTTTTTAAAATTTATATGCTCCATATGTTTCTCAATTGGTCTATCTACATGTTATGCCCTGTGTATTCTAGAAGGTCAGCTCTGTCCACAGGACAGAGCAAAGATTTACAGAATGAAAAAAGCCTATAACCATGGCTCATCCTTCAAAAAGGAGGAGAATGAAAGAAAAGAAAAGGTAGATGGATAAACAACATTTTCAGATTCTTCATAAATATTAGGAAAACAACTTACCGTCATTGCATTTCCAACAGTGTATTCTTTTGCTATAACTAGAGTGGATGCATACCAGAAGGCCAACGCATAGGACGCGTATATTAACAGGAAGGCGATGCCCATGGAAATGTTCGCCGAAATAGCTTTTTTAATTCCGACCTTTTTGGCATTTTCTAGATGTTTCTGATACCTACCAGAAAATGAGGGGAAAACATGATAATAAGAAAACAATCCATAATCTGAGCCATATTCACCTCCTTGATAGTTGGAGGTTTAAGGCACAAAGCCATAAAAGTAAGAAACCCCTGGTGAGACCCAGCTTCCTGAGAACTCAACCGATTCAGGATCGGCCAGGACTAGAACCCATCTGAGCCTTTTCTTTTTTAAAAAAATTTTATTTATTTATTTATTTTTGGCTGTGTTGGGTCTTCATTTCTGTGCGAGGGCTTTCTCCAGTTGCGGCGAGCGGGGGCCACCCTTCATCGTGGTGCGCGGGCCTCTCACTGTCGCGGCCTCTCTTGTTGCGGAGCACAGGCTCCAGACGCGCAGGCTCAGTAGTTGTGGCTCACAGGCCCAGTTGCTCCACAGCACGTGGGATCCTCCCAGACCACGGCTCGAACCCGTGTCCCCTGCATCGGCAGGCAGACTCTCAACCACTGCGCCACCAGGGAAGCCCTGAGCCTTTTCTTTACTGGCCTGGACCCATCTCCCTTGGTCCCTACCAGTCCCACCAATGTTCCCATAGCTGTTCCAGGATTGAACTCCCATCCCTGGGAGAACCTCACCATCCCTTCATGGCCAGCATCACAAGTCAAGGTAAAGGTGGAAGAAGAGAAACCAAGCCAAGCCAACCAGGAATGATGCCAAAATGTAAATACTATTTGGGACTCTTAAAACAGATTCTTACCACAGGCCAATTTGTCTTCTCCAGAGAAAACCCTCCTTCCACAGCCCCATTGGGTGAGGGACAGGAATTTTACATGTTTGTGTACTTATACTTGGGCTTTTGCTTTTTTGTTTTGCTTTGGTTTGGTTTTTGTTTTGTTTTGGTTTTGATCAGGCTGACCTTCAACTGTCAAGCCTGGGTACAAGGTTATAAAGTGGTCACTACTTATGGGATATAGGCTCTCACTCAACTTTTCTAGATTTTAGTTTCATCACTTGTAAAATGGAGTTACTCTTTTTTTAATTGAAGTATAGTTGATTTACAATGTTGTGTCAGTTTCAGGTGTACAGCAAAGTGATTCAGTTATACATACATATATATATTCTTTTTCAGATTCTTTTTCCTCATAGATTATTACAAGATATGGAGTATAGTTCCCTGTGCTATACAGTGGGTCCTTGTTGGTTATCTATTTTATATATAGTAGTATGTATATGTTATTCCTAAACTCCTAATTTATCCCTCCCCTCCCTTTCCCCTTTGGTAACCAGAAGTTTGTTTTCTATGTCTGTGAGTCTCTTTCGCTTTTGTAAATAAGTTCACGTGTATCATTTTTTTAAAATCCACATATAATCGATATCATATGATGTTTGTCTTTCACTGTCTGTCTGACTTCACTTAGGATGATAAGCTCTAGGTCCATTCATGTTGCTGCAGATGGCATTAAAATATGGAGTTACTAATGCCTACCTTGCAAGACGATTATGAGGTTGACAGATAATGATAGAAAGTTGTTAGTACAGTGCTGGCATACAGTTGGCAAAACCTGATAATTCCTATTCCTATTATTATTACTATTGTTTTAGAATTTAATGTCTTCCTAAATATGGCTCTTTATTATTGTCATATTTTTGAATATTAATTAAAATTCATATTACTGCCTTCTAGGATTTGACATAAAGGTATAAATGTCTAGAATGGTTCTGTCAAATAACATTTTTTCCATCAATTTCAGTTAAGCCTTCCATGCTAGATGCAAAGAGTCTATAAATTTTGATTTTGGCTCCCTAAAATCAGAAAAAAAAAATCCACTGATATACAATGAGACTTTAGAGAAAATACCACATACATTAGAGCGTTTCTATTTCTAACAAAAGACAAACAACATAATATCTTTTTCAGTTTAACCAAATAAGATGTTGAGAATTTGTTCATTTTTTTAAAATGTACGTTGCCACCAAAACTTATGTCTTTCAACTACTTAAAGCACCCTACTCTCCAGTGTTGTTTCCTCAGTGTTGGACGATGCATACATTTAGCTGAGCTGCGTCCCTGGGGAGACAGCCAGCTTGCCATGCCCAGCACTGCTTAGTCCCAGGCGGCCCGGCCGCAAAGTGCGGGCACGTCAGCCCCAACGTGACACGGGGCTCCAGGGACGGTGGTGGACATGCTGTAATTACCTTCGCTGAGGCGGCTCGCTTACTGCTGCTAATGGAGAGGCACTGATTACACTCATCCTGAGGTGCGTGGGCTACTGTGTACAGGAAGCAGCAGTGAGAGAGAAAAAGGAAGAGTCAGAGAACCAGGCATAGGTTGGCTTTGAAGAGGGCTTAAGGAACAGAAAAATAGAAAATGAAAAAGAGGGGAGTAGGGAACCTCTGCTTTTAAGGCTGGAGAATTTCCAGAGAATTTCTCTTTCAGAGTTTTGGGTATCAGGAGTCCCATAGGATGGCAAAAGAAAATACTTCACATGGAGTCATACTTCAGCTATATTAGGGGATGTTATGATTTAAAGAAAACTGTTTGGGGCATTTAAGTAGAGCTGAGTAGCCTTTATTAGGGGGCTTTGTTCTGGCATATAGGTTTTCGCCTATCGAGTTCCTTTAGAGCAGGGGTACTCCACCCTAAATCCCTGGTTAAGGAACTTGAAAGGGAAAAAATTTACATATTTAATTTCACTAACCTCTAACCGGAATTCAGCATTTCCTTCAATTCTCAAGGCAGGCAACAAACTGCTGTATGATTAGCAGTAACTGTGACTTTGTTGCCAAAAGAAATCCTAGATCATTTTCATACCACTGTTCTAATTGTTACAGATATCTTAAAGTATCTTTTACCTGCAATCCTACTTTGAATTACAGTAAATATTTGACCGTATTTAGTTCTCAGTATTTAATAGGTTAAGAATAGAGATATGTAATTACATCATCACAGTTTTAAAATGTTTTGATAACTGTACTTCACTATAATTGGTTTCCTTTGTAATCCTACGTATTTTGTTTTATGCATTTAAAATCATTACTTTTTATTTTTTTAAAAAATTTATTTATTTATTTATTTATTTATTTATTTATTTATTTATTTATGGCTGTGTTGGGTCTTCGTTTCTGTGCGAGGGCTTTCTCCAGTTGCGGCGAGTGGGGGCCACTCTTCATCGCGGTGCGCGGGACTCTCACAATCGCGGCCTCTCTTGTTGCGGAGCACAGGCTCCAGACGCACAGGCTCAGTAGTTGTGGCTCATGGGCCTAGTTGCTCCGCGGCATGTGGGATCTTCCCAGACCAGGGCTCGAACCCGTGTCCCCTGCATTGGCAGGCAGATTCTCAACCACTACGCCATCAGGGAAGCCCCTAAAATTATTTTATGAAGGGAGTCCATAGGTTTCATCAGACTGCCAAAGAAGTCCACGGAACATAAAAAGGTCAGAACCCTGTCGTAAAGTCTGACGTTAAACTCTAGCCATCAGTAAAGGGTGCCTATATTTTGTGGGTGAGGGGTTAACATTAGGTAAAGGAAAGCAGCAGACACATATCACAAACGAATAAGTAACAAAATGTAAAAGTGGGTTCTTTGAACTAGTGGACAAAGAACGCTTCTGACCTTTTCAGCTCTCTGTTCTGGCCTCCAAAAGCTATCACGGTCCTGATGGCCCCCAGAGCCTCTTCTGCCACAGCACCTGCTTTTGCATACGCAGCTAGTTCTTTGTCACTAAATGCTGAGAGTATCTGGAAAAAAGAGAAACATTGCATGCCTTTTGTATGGGGAGAAATGTTAAAAGACAGTCTGATCAACTCTTTCACTTACTTTTTCTTCCCAAACCCTGTCCTTTATCAAACATTGTAGATATGAAGCAAACCATACTCACTGCACCCGATCCAACGGCTGTTTCCACTCCCTACAAGGGGCGCATTTTCCGCCCTGGTGATATGCTCCCCAAGAGGAGTCGTAAGCAGCTTTTTGGCAGGAAAGCGCCCTTTGCAGGAAAGAGCTCTCTGCAGGAGGCCCCTTGGTCTTGTCACTAACCTTAAACCAGGCGACCCCATGCTCTACTCACCTCCGGCCCTAGCACACCTTTCAGATCTTTTGATCACACAATACTTTGCCTAACTTGTTGGTTCTTTCCATAGATCAAAGATGTAGAAATGCAGAATAAGTAATTAACAGAGGACCAGATCTTTTCCCTAGCTTCCCCTTCAATAATGTCGTGAACAAACTGTGTGAACAAGATAACATCTAAAGAAAGATCGCAAGAGGTCAACAAGCCTGCACGCAAGGCTGCACGCAGTGGAGGAGGGCGATGATTCTGACCCCCTAATCTCAACAATGAACTGAGGTTACTGCCCCTTTTCCATTTAAAAGCTTTCATGGCTGAACAGAATCTTCAGAGATGGTTTCTGGGGGACACCAAGTCCACCATCTCCCCAGACTGCCAGCATTTCTGATTAAAAGCAACTTTCCTTTCTACCAACTTTTGCAAGTATTGATTTTTTTTTAAGCGGCGAGCAGCCGGACTTGATTCGGTAACAGAGTCAGCAAAAGCAAATCCACATGTAATTCTCTAGATAGCGTTTCTGGGAATAGTGTCGAGTTCTGTATCTACTACTGTTTTTCCTCTGTTAATTGCAAAATAAACTAAAATAAAACCTTACTGCTTGGAAAGGATGCACCATCCTTTTTTTTTATTGTGTCACGATTTTTAATCACTTTGAAAACCATACTTCCAGATCTACTCACGGGCATTCTACTGAATAAGATGGCTAAACAAGATGTTGCAGGAGAACAGTAAAGGAAGAATCGAAACAAAAGAGATGCCAGAGTCTACTAAGTGCATCATCAACCCCAGAATGAGCAAAAATTGCCAGTAAAGTTTCTCAACTCTGGAGTGCTGGTTGAAATAGAACAGGTTTTGTGGATTTTACTGCAAGGCAAAATTGTCAGAGTGCCATTTAACTGTCACAGGTAACAATTTAAAATAAATAGGACAAATCTAAACTTATTTAAATGTTTTATATTCATGCAGTAGTTTGAAGGAATGTCATATTTTTAAATTATGTTTCCTGAAATAAGGACATGATCATTTATGTAATTTAAATTAGTATGACAGAAAATTTACCTAAAGTAGTAACAGTTCCAAAAACAAAATTTAACTGAGGTAATAACTGTGACATTTTGAATCACTTTAAAAACAATCTTCCTTATTAGAGCACCAGATTAACAACATGCTCCTGGGTGTGGTTTCAAATGACATTTAACATGGATCTGCACAAGTACCAGAATCCTGCATACTGAAAATAACTCTGTCTGCGTGGGTTAACACACATGGAAATGCCCACGCTTCACATACCTTTGCCCAAACAGCTGTAGAGAGTCCCAGGATAGGGCTGATGGCCATTATCACAAGGGTGAGCTTCCATCCTCTGAGAAACCCTACTATGAATCCTGCAAAAAACGTGGCTATTGCTTGAAAGAACATTCCAACCTTGTCACCAATTCCTTCACTGATTTTGGAGATGTCACTAAAAAAGATCACACCTAAGTGGTTACAGGCAGGAGGTCTTCAGTCAGAAAGGTGAAGCAGACATCTAACAAACACAGAGACAGGCAACACTTGTTCAGACTCCTGCAAGCCTCTTTCACAGTCTTAGCCTCTTGAATGACATTTTTCCCCACCTAAATACCGTACAAAGGAAGAAATTCAGGATTAGTTCACGCTTCTAAGAAGTTAACATCATTAAAAGTTGATGCTATTCAATTAGTTAATCCTGTTAGAGAAACATTAGCATTTTGAACGTAGGAGTCAATTTGTTTAAAAGCAGGAGCTAGGAAGGGCATTGCAACAGGAATAGGGAAGGGCTCCTTGCTTCTACCCTTGATGATATTTTCAACCCACTCTATTCTCAGTACAGCAGCCAGTGTGATCCTTTGAAAATGGAAATCTGAACATGCTACTCCTCAGATCAAAAATGTCCAGTGGCAAAGCTGAGGCCAGCCAGGCCCTACATGCTCTGATCCTGCCTCCTCTTGGACCTCATATGCTCACTACCCTCTTGCCAGGACCTCCAGTCAGAAAAAGTTTATCATCTATCTCCCCCTGCTGGAACGTAAGCAACAAGAGGATGGAGATCTTTGTCTCATTCACTGGTATATCACAAACATCTAGAACACTGTTTGGCACATAATAGGCCCTCAAATATTTGTTGACTAAGTGAAGAGTCAACAAGTACTAAGACAAGTCTCTTGGTGAATTCATTCAATCATTGATTCACTCATTCATCCATCTTGAGGGTCATCTTAATATCTGTCAGGCCCGTGATAAATATCTGTTTATCTCCATGAGAGATAAGTAAAGGATGTAAGCTCATTCCTCAAATACGCCTACTACATAACTAAGGCAAAAAAAACTAACAGATAAGGAAAATACACTGCGGCATAGGCTGTAATTGCTAAAGATGGCTATCAGATGATCTATTCCCAATACACACCAAATGCTTAATCTAGGAAAAAAAATTTTTTTCATTTAAAATCTTCCTTTGACAAATTTTCACATACTTAGCAGTTAATTTCTTTATGAAAGTGTGGTGCTAACAATATACTTACTCTGTTAGCCGAGTGTTGAGTTCAGTGGTATCATTGATGTCAAACCAGCCTATTTCCTGTCGTAGAATAGCATGAAAAAACTCTTGCCTAATTTTCTTAATCTGTCGGCCAGCTGCCAAAGTCCAAAATGAAACCTGTATATAGGCAGCAACAAGAACGCCAGCACCTAATCCTGAATAATAATATGCATATCTGGAAAATAATTCAAAAGTTTCATTTAAATATAGTCTTAATCTCTTTGGGGAGAAATATTCAGAACTGGGAATTAGGAAATTTACAGACAGACAGATCACAAAGACCGTGTAGGACATTGTAACAAACACACATTAATTTTTTTTCTCTTTTCTTAAATTATAAGAGGATAATGGCAAATCTATCCACTTGAATTATCAGCCAAAGGTAAAATAAAGTTTTGTGGTTAACTGCAAAAAATATAATGGTGTTCATGAACCATGTTTAAACTGATATTGACAGTTTGTAAACACAATTTGACTCTTTCACAATTCATATTCTAGACTTGCATATCTTACTGTACTGAAAAAGTGCACCACGTTGCAAATACAGGACTAAACAGACTGAGCATGCAAAATGGTTCTTAGTATAAGTTTTCCCGTATTGTTTACACAAAGAACAAAAAACCCTGTTCCTAATTGGCAGAAGTTGAAAGGTGTTTTAAAAAATAGAATGCTAAAATGTCATGAATTCAAACCAATTTCGAGTAAAGTCTTAACTAAATTAGAGGAAAGTTAGTATCTTTATTTTTTTTAATTTAATTAATTTATTTTTATTTTTATTTTTTTGGGCACGCCCCGCAGCATGTGGCATCTTAGCTCCTCTACCAGGGATGGAAATTGTGCCCCCTGCTTCGGAAGTGCGAAGTCTTAACCACAGGACCACAAGGGAAGTCCCAAAAGTTAGTATCTTTAAAAGTAATAAATTCAATTTCAATACTCTCAAATATATTTTCTATATCATTTTACAAACTGTTTCCAGATAGAAGCCTTTCAGGCCTGCTATGGCAAACAGACGGTATTCATTTACGTCAGCAGCATTAATTGATAAGTAAACATACAAACGTTATGTGACAGGCTTTTGGGATTTCTACGAAGAAGGCTGAATGAGGGGAAAAATGCCATAAATGACATTACTGGATCAATGGACAAAATTGGAATACAGATGGTAGATTGGATCAAAGTGTTGTATCAATATTAAATGTACTGAGGTTGATAAGTGTACTGTGGTTGTAAGGAGAATGTCCTATTCTTAGGAGCCATGCTGAAGTATTTATGAGTAAAGGGTCATACTCTGTGCAGCTTATTTAAATGGCAGGGGAGGGGGAATAAATGAAAACAATAGGTTAAAGAGTCTAAAGCGTATATAGGGACCCTTTGTACATTCTTAAAACTATTCGTAAGTTTGGAATTATTTTCAAATAAAATGTTTTTTAAAAGTACACCATAAAGAAGTACATATGTATATATACATATATTAGCCAATTACCTAGTCATTTCTTCTTCCAGAATTCTGGCTGGATTTAGCATTAACAAGGAAAAATTCACTAAATAAAAACAAAACAAAACAAAAATAAGACATTTTTGAAAGGCACTGCCAGGTTTTAAAAATCTTTTTTTCTCTTTCCTTTTCACTCTCAAGTCACTCTTGTCATTTGACTCATGGAAAGGGCCCAAGGGTTTAGGTGCATTTAGGGTCCAGCTAGGGGAAGTTAAGCCCTCCCAGGTTCAGCCCCCTTCCTAGAGGTCTTGTGCCTTTAAGCAAAGCAGCTTCCTAAGGCAGCAGAGAGGAGCTGATGAAGGGCATGCAGAAGGCAGAGGAGGAAAAAAGAAATGGTCCACATAGAAGACACAAGATTTAAGGGGCACTTTTTTTCTTAGAGGCGCAAAGCACTTTCCAGATACTTGCTTCTTTTGATTTTACTTTACTATATGTGTGTGTTTTCCCTTACATGCTTCCTCACGACATAAGTAATAGAAAGGCTGAATTACATTCATTGCAAAGAAAGAAAAATTAAAGAAAAGAAAGATAGCTGAGTTGCTCAAAGACAAGTCAGTGGATCACTGGCGATCAGTCACCATCCTGCATTCCCTGTCCTGGTTATCAGCAGTCCTGTATTTTGGTATTTTTAAAGCAGTATTAACTGGAAGGAAATTGTCTTTTAATTTGAACTAATTTGATAAAAATGTCCATGTGCCTTTTCTGGTTTACATGTTTTAGTAATAGCTAGGATTTATTGAGCATTTATTATATGCCAGGCATTGTTCTGAACACTTTACATGCATTACTTCGTTTAAGTTTCACAGCAACTCTATGAGGTAGGACTATTTCATAAATTCCCATTTTACAGATGAAGAAATTGAAGCACAGGGAGATAAAGTAACTTACCCAAAGTCACACAGCTAGCAAGTAGGCTGAGAGTCCTAACACTATACCATACAGCTCCTGACACTATACTACACTGATTGATTCATGTGGTAATGACTTATTTTCACTTTTTCAAAAACACAAAGTGAAAAAATAAAAAGAAAGCAGCCCATATCTACTGCGTTCACAAAATAATAGGATAAAATGTCACCAAAGCATTGATGAGAAAACACACCAGGGTAGGCATTTCCCATTTACCATGATGCCAGGAGAGAAACTAGTCTTTGTTCTAGCCTTAGATCATGTTTTCTGGGTGCTGTGTTATCATTCTTATCTTCCTCCAAAGGAAAATAAGGTAGAAATTTATTTTAAACTACTGTCAGGATCAATTACCAGGCATGTGGCCCTGATGGTGGCATAATTTTTCCCTCAGGGTTGTTCTTTCTACGGATGTTCATAGTGAAGTGTTTCTACTTATTAATCTAGCTCTTTATCAGCTACTAGATCCTTGAGGAATCAGACCGTATTTTACTTCTGTTCTTATCCGTTCAGTTTTGCATGCTCATTTCCTTCCTGAGTTCATAAATCTGACACCTTTGATATGCCACATTGGAACCCGTGTTTCAAATTAGAGGCAGACAAGCTATCCTAAAGCTGTGGTATTTGTAGAAACCATTGTTCAAAACCACAGGAAACCTGCAGATATATGTGTACCTGGCTATTTTTTCCCCCTGAACGTAGAAATCAGGTGAAATCCTAAAATGAGTTTTACTCTCCTCCAACACCAATATTGCAACTCAGATTGACCCTCCCTCCTAGGAAATAAGAATCTACAAACATTCCAAGTTTGACCTGCTCCTTTCTCACAGTCCCAGGCCAAGAATGGCAATCTAATTCTGGGTTAGTAACCGTAGGAGCCCCAAAGCCCTCAGGAAACCAAGAGTTTCTGCTGCCTGATGACAAAGGTGAGGCAAATGTGTGTTGATGTCTCGTTCCTGGAAGAGTCATGGAATGAAATCTGGAATTCTAGACCTGGAAATCTCATGGAATTAGATCTGGAAAGGGCCTCAACCTGGTCTTCTCAGATGCTACGTATTAGGCTTCAGTCTCCTAAACAGTCTTTAAGCAGTTATGTGGTTGAACGCTTCGCAATGCTGTCTGCCTGTTAGAATCCCATGGGGAGCATGAAAAAATACAGATCCCCAGGCTCCATCCAAGACCAGCTGAATCAGAACCTCTGGCTGAGTCTAGATCATAATTCTAAAAACTGTCCCCAACTGATTCTAATGTTCCAGGATGGAGAACTCCTACTCTAGCCTGCCTGAATGCCTCCCATAATGAGGAAACGGGGAATTCTAGAAGCCGCCTATTCATTTTAGAGAGCGCCCATATAATTCATCCATTTTATAGATGGGGAAACAGAATCTTAGAGTGGCTGTTTCATTTCCAAGTTCTTACAACTAGTTTTCCCCCAATATTTATGTTCCAGACACTTGACATAAATTGCCTCATTTAATTCTATCAGTAGGTCTACCTTTCAAAGGTGAGAACAGTAGGGATTATAGAGGTTAAGTAATTTGCCCAAAGTCATAAGCTGGTAAGGGCCTAAATAATAAACATATACCTTAAGGATTACATGGGGAGACATTACATAAGGTCACTTTGAGTCTCAAAGTAAATCAATGTCTGCCTTCCTTGATTCTGCCCAGCACTTCTTTTATTATATAGAAACACTCAGCACAGGACAGAGTTGGTGCATGTCCAGGCAGCTTTGGTAGTGTGGGTAATTAATTAAGGTAACTGGGGCTCAAAACTGCCTTTTCCTCTCATCTGTGTGGCAAAGGGCACGCAGGGCACATCGATTTCTCCACAGAATCTCCTACATTATTACAGTCACATAGACTTGGCATAAAATATCAGGTTCCTAATACTCTGCAGAAAAACTGTTTCCTATGACTCCATTCTTAAGGTTTGGACGAGGAATGTTTTATGCATAGTTTCCGCACAACCGAGTCATTGTGAGGGAACAGCCTTGTCACGGAGCCTTTATTCTGTTGACAAGGATGGTCTCTGTTCACAGTAAGTCACTGTCAGGCCCTCTTGTAATTTAAACCTTTTTTTCTTCTAACATTCCCTTCTCATTTGGCTCCCATTTAGTCTAGCTGTCCAAGAATCCAACGATTCTAAAGAATAGACTCTAAATAAACATCATCTCTCTGAGATGAGCCAGCGAGCTCTGCTAAGTACAGCTGAATACTCTATCTACTCTCAATCCCCAGGATATTTGCTAAACTCTACAAATGTAAACATACCAATGAGCTCTCTGAGTATGAAATGTAACAATTTCGTCTTCTCCAAAGAGGCACGGGAATACTAAAGAGCGGACATTGGAATTAATAACATCTGAGGGACTTCCCATTCCAAACCCTCCAAGACAGCTAATATGCCTAGTGACAAATGTGGCTGTAGAGGACCAAGTGTCATTTAATTTGGAGGCCACTGAAACTGAGTTGGCAACTCGGGTGAGTTTATCACTCCAGCTATTACAGGTCTGTAAGTGACTTGCTCGTGCCATTCCCCAGAGAGACCTTGAATTTAGCCCTGGGCACAGTACATGGTACCTGTCTGCCATTCCAGCTTCAAAGCGATACGGTTGCATAATTAGAAACACAGAAAAGACAAGCAAACTGCTCCAAATAAGAAAGTTGTGGAATTACTCTGGTGTTAGCAAAAACAAAAATAGGACGAATAAAACCGAACCAAATGCCAACTCCCCTGTGATAAGAGCACTGCATCAGATTTTTAAAAAAATTCAATTGTGATAATATACACAAAACCATCTTAACCATTTTAAGTGTATAGTTAAGTAGTGTTAAATATATTCATGCTGTTGTACAACCCATCTCCAGAACTTTTTCATCTTCCCCCAACTGAAACTATGCCCATTAAACAACAACTCCCCATTTTCTCCTCCCCCACGCCTGCTACCACTATCTTACTTTCTGTTTCTATGAATTTGGCTACTATAGACACCTCATATAAGTGGAATAATACAATAATTGTCTTTTTGTGACAGGCTTTTTTCACTTAACATAATGTCCTCAAGGTTCATCCATGTTGTAGCAGGTGTCTGAACTTCCTTATTAAGGCTGAATAATATTCCCTTGTATGTATATAACACATTTGGTTTATCCACTCATTTGTTAATCTGATTTTTTAAAATCCTGAGTTGAAACCAATTTTTTATTGATGTTCAAATATAGGCATCATCCTACTGTATGTGTGTGTGTGTCTTATAGATCTATAGATCTTATAAGAAGTAAAAGGAAAACAAATAGAAAATTCCTCATTTCCTTGAAGGCTTTTTAAACTATCCTATCTTACTCCAATTTTACCTTTATGGTGTTTGTGTTGAAGTTTTGGCCACTGGTCAAGCACAAGTAATCCATTTAAAACTTTCCCAAACACATTTTTTTAAAGGAGAAAGCTATTTACATTGGCAGTATAATGTATATGGGCATGAGCATGGCTGGGATGGCAGAAAGACCTGGGTTTGAATTCTGCCCTAATACTGTATAATTTTGGACAAGACTCAGTGTCTTCATGTGTCACAGAAAATAATATTACCTGCTGTGTGAGACGGTTCTTGTGAGGCTTAAGTGAAATAACACCTAGCACCTGATACACACAATGAAAGGTTACTATTATTGGTGTTATTTTTATTATAAAGAGGTTCTTCTCAGAGACAATAGTACTGGAGAGTAAATAAACTATTTTTGTAGGAGCTTGATTTAACTTTCGAAGGATGCTTTTACTAGACTTCTAAAAGGCATTAATATCCATCAATGTTTATGTAAAGTACAGCTTTTTTTCCTGTTGTATAAATTAAGCAATCATGTTCTCTTAGGTAATTACAATTAAGTCCTACAATGCTAACCAAATATGTAGTTGTCAATCAGTGAACACTGAAAACTCTTACTGAGTGTCATCTAAATTACAGAGTCCACTTTTTCTCAGATATCTTTACTATGAAAGCTGCCTTTCCTTTATCAGTTGTTTTCCTTCTATTCCACCATCTGTGTGCCAGTAAAGCTTCACTCGGTCTTCTCCAGCCTAGTGCCCACAGGTCTCTTGGGAGGAACTGAGCTATCATGCTTTGTAGAAAGCATGAATATCTTCCTTTCTATGTTAAATCTGGCTAATATGAAAATAACTTTGTCCACTGAAACTGCACTCCAATGCTGTTGACACAGCCTCTCACATAGATGACATTAACTTATGGGATTCCTTTGGCTCTTCAGTAATGATAGTCCTTTGAGTGAGTATCAAAGCACATCATTCTCACATTGAGTCCATTCACTCTTTAGTAAAGTATTCTATCAAGTAACAGTCAACCTTGTTGATCCAAAAATTAGAGACAGAAAGTGGGTCTAATTTTAGCAAAAAGGATGGGGGGAGATAAAAAAGAAAACCAGAAACAGACCTACAAGCTGAGCATAGCTAAGAAGTACCACCACGCAAACTGATGTATTCTGAAGCTCATCAGTAATCACTAATGGGATGGACACTGCCCAGACATACTCTGTTATAGTTCCACCGTCCTCACGTAGACTGACTTCCTTACTTTATTTAAATGCAAAACTTTCTGGAGATGGATATTTCCTTACTCTATATTTAAAGTCAAACAGCATACACCTATTTGTTGAAATTTAAATGAGTATTTGAGGAAGTTTTCTGAGAATGTTACAACCCCTTCTGTGATATCTGGAGTCACCCAGATGTCCGAACCATGAAGCAAGTAGTTGATGAATAGAAAAATCAATTTCTAATCTTCCACTCAGTTAAACATATATGTAAAATACACATATATTTTTTAAATAGAGAAATGCTTACCTGGAAAGGAGAAGTTTCCTCCAATATTAACAAATCTGTCAGTCATTTCTCCAAATACTATCATCATGAGGGGGAGACCTGACCCATGAGCTATGGCCATGATAGTGCCAAAGGACATAAATAATTTATCCTGCCAATCAGAATATCGAAACTAAAAAAAAAAGAAAAAAAAGATAAGAATACTTAGCTTGTGTAACAGGATTTCTCTTTTGTCACAATGATATGTTCTTCAGATTTTTATTTAATGTCAGTACTTTTGTAACGGTTGCAAATAAAGGTATTAGGGAAGAAAGAATTTCAATCCAATCACTGACAGATTAATTTCATGATTCTATTTATTTTGTATTCTGTGAGGAAATCAATCTAACTCCATTTAATCACTATCTTATTTGGATAAGTGCAATATAATCAGAAGGGACAAAGGTTTGGTTCCATTAAGAAATATTGTTTGATTTTCCAGAGCTCCTGAGGTAGTGAATTAAGAGCAACTAGGGGTAGACATCATTTACATACACACACATAGTATGTCCTTTAAAAAGACATTCAGGGCTTCCCCGGTGGCACAGTGGTTAAGAATCCACCTGCCAATGTAGGGAACACGGGTTCGAGCCCCGGTTTGGGAAGATCCCACATGCCACGGAGCAACTAAGCCTGTGCTCCACAACTACTGAGCCTGCTCTCTAGAGCCCGCGAGCCACAACTACTGAGCCCGCATGCCACAACTACTGAAGCCCGCATGCCTAGAGCCCATGCTCCGCAACAAAGGAAGCCACTGCAATGAGAAGCCCGCGCACCGCAACGAAGAGCAGCCCCCGCTCGCCACAACTAGAGAAAGCCCGCGCACAGCAACGAAGACCCAACGCAGCCAAAAATAAATAAATAAAATTTAAAAAGAAAGACATTCAGAATAGTTCAAAGGGAGAATTATAAAGGGGTTGGGGGGAACAGATCCTCTGGGTTTTGAGGATAAGATCCCTTTAAGAGGTTTAAGTTAGCTTTTAGAAGGCAGCTCCACAGTGAAGTGCAACAGACATTAAGGAGTGCATGAGTGTGTGCTTTAGGGAAGTCTTGCTCATGGAGATGACGCTCACTGTAGAATCTTGAAAGGTAAGGGGGGATTAGCTGAAGAAGAAATGGGGAGCTCAGAGGAAGTGGAGGATGTTGAGGCTTAGAACAGCAGGGTGACCAGAAACCACACGAGTGCTCAGGTAACTCCACGCAGTGGAACTCCTGAGTGTACGGTACAAAGCGTGGAAGACGATATTAGAGAAAGGTCTACGAGGCCTGGTGGGCCACACCAACAATCTTGGACTTAGTACCACCTATAGAGGAGAGGGGTGATACCAGTTGTTACAGTGAAGTGCACAACACCCAAGAACTAACCAGCCAATCAGTGTCATAATACTCCAAAACACTTTGTCCCTCGCCATCTTTTTTAGTCCTCTCCAATTTCGCACTTTTTCTCATCATTTCTGATCGACTGAACTATGGCTCTCTCTCTTTGATCTTCTTTCCTCCTCTGCCTTCCAGACTACATCTTCCATCTATAAGTTTTCCGTTTCTACACCTTCCTCTCTGTCCCTTGCATCTTTCCTGTCTTTTTAATCTTTCCTGCTGCCCGTTTCCCTCATCCCCCCCCCCCCCCTTTGGGAGACAAGAATCAATAATCAGGAGAATGGATGATGAGTCAGGCTTGGTGGAGTGGGGTCCTTGAGAGTGCAGGCTGAGTCAGACGGGGTCACTATGCAGGGGCACCCTGAGGTCAAAAGCACAAGGTGGGGAGTGAGGGGTGTGTGTGCAAACTGTTCTCAAAGAGTTCCAAGGGTTCAGTCTGGGAGACCACATTCCATCATCAAGCACACAGGGCAAGCAAGAGTGCTGAAAGAGTCAGAAGCCAGGTGGGGCCTGGAATGGAACAAGGGGAGCAGGTAAAGTCAAGGACAAGTGGGGAAGGGCCCCTAAAACTGCTACAAAAGGGACCAGTGTCCCCAAGGTTCGTTTTATGGCTCCTGGGGAAGGGAGATAGAGCACTCGGGTCTATGGGCCACAGTTCAAGCACAGGAGCAGGTTGTCATATAATGTTCCTTTAGTGAACATTTATGTGAAATTGAGGAATGTTTTAAGTGCTTTTCATGGTACATCTGAAACTCATATAATGTAATATGTTAATTGTACCTCAATTTTTAAAGTTTTTCATATTAATTAAATAAAACTTTATTGTCTCCAAGCTTCAATTTAAAACTCCATGAATTTCACAGCAATATCCTAAGTAAACCTAGATCTGTTTTCAGTGATTTTTCAACAAAAGAATACATTCTAACTCCTATTAAAAAACACAGTTTTGTCCTGAACCTCTATCAGAACAACAGCAAAAAAATCTATTCAGAGGGTGAAAAAGATTACACTTAAATTTAACTTAAGGTTAAACCTTTAGATTCAAATGATTTCTACTTTAACGTTCATGACATTTTGTTTTCTCTAGGAGGCAGATTTAAAACTTGTGCACTGGATTTCCCTGGTGGCGCAGCGGTTGAGAATCTGCCTGCCAATGCAGGGGACACGGGTTCGAGCCCTGGTCTGGGAAGATCCCACATGCCGCGGAGCAACTAGGCCCGTGAGCCACAACTACTGAGCCTGCGCGTCTGGAGCCTGTGCTCCGCAGCAAGAGAGGCCGCGATAGTGAGAGGCCCGCGCACCGCGATGAAGAGTGGCCCCCGCTTGCCGCAAATAGAGAAAGCCCTCGCACAGAAACGAAGACCCAACACAGCCATAAATAAATAAATAAATAAATTAAAAAAAAAAAAAAAAAAAAAAAAAAGAATCTGCCTGCCAATGCAGGGGACACAGGTTCGAGCCCTGGTCTGGGAAGATCCCACATGCCACGGAGCAACTAAGCCTGTGCACCACAACTACTGAGCCTGCGCTCTAGAGCCCGCGAGTCACAAGTACTGAAGCTCGCGCGCCTAGAGCCTGTGCTCCGCAACAAGAGAAGCCACCACAATGAGAAGCCCACGCATCGCAACGAAGAGTAGCCCCCGCTCGCCGCAACTAGAGAAAGCCCACGCGCAGCAACAAAGATCCAATGCAGCCAAAAATAAATAAAAATAAATGAATAAATAAATAAAAATAAAACCTATGCATTAAAACCAGATTTAGTTTCACAAACAATTTATTCTCTAAAGTACTAAATTGAAAAAATGTTACCCTTACTGATACTTTTAAACAAAAACATCACAAGCATAAGGGAGAAGAGAATGAACAGGGGGTTTATGGCGACATGAGAAGAATGTAGCAGGCTCCAGAGTATGGATGTTTTGGTGTCCTCTCATCCTTTACTTCATAAGTTGGAGGTTTCAGCTAACATGCCACTTAATACCAACTTCTCTGCTATCAAAAAATAGCCGGCATAGTTTGAAACACATCATATTCACCAACAGTGGGCAAACACTTTCATGGGTCCCCTCTCTAAGACATATTACAAATGAAAAACAGATTCGACTTCTTCCAAAAGTATGTTGGCTTGCCTTGGACCAGCAGAAAACCACTGAGAATTGTTGTAAACATATCTGAGTCCATAATAGTAACTCCATATTTAATTAATTTTCCTGGAAGCCAACGTGAACATAATAAATTTCTTAATCATTGACAATTTTCTGTAGTTAACAATCTCTTTATATGCAAGCTTATTTTAAACTAAATTTGGGGTTTTTTGTGAAACAAGTGCTGAGATGCATTTTCCTGAAATCGGTTGGTTTGTATGCCGCTACGAACACAAGTCCTATTTTCAATTTCCCAGTACACCAGTAAGCTCTGCTCTCATGGCCAGCCTATCCCTACCTCTTTTATCATCCATCTTGAGAATGTGGGCCATTAACTACAATGAGCCAATCCAGGACAGCACAGGTGCAGCAGGGAAAACCTATTGCTGCCTGTAGACAGTCTTGAAGTACTGCTATGGCTATGGATCTAAGACATCAAATTTAAATGAAGGCAGGAGTTATTCATATTTAATATTTCACAGCTTACCAATGTTAATGGTCCAATCAAATTTACTTTCTTCGTTTTTTCCTTATCTTGTTTGCTGTAAAAAAAAATATAATTGACTGAATTTAAAAACTGTTACAAAATAATTCAATTGAATATAAATTTGAGTAGTTATCATATTAAATATTATATATATATTTAACATCTTTATTGGAGTATAAATGCTTTACAATGTTGTGTTAGTTTCTGCTGTATAACAAAGTGAATCAGCTGTATGTATACATATATCCCCATATCCCCTCCCTCTTGCGTCTCCCTCCCATCCTCCCTATCCCACCCCTCTAGGTGGTCACAAGGCACCGAGCTGATCTCCCTGTGCTACGCGGCTGCTTCCCACTAGCTATCTATTTTACATTTGGTAGTGTATATATGTCAGTGCTACTCTATCACTTTGTCCCAGCCTCCTCTCCCCCCCGCCCCCATGTCTTCAAGTCCATTCCCTACATCTGCGTCTTTATTCCTGTCCTGCCACTAGGTTCATTAGAACCTTTTTTTTTTTTTTTTTTTTAGATTCCATATATATGCGTTAGCATATGGTATTTGTTTTTCTCTTTCTGACTTACTTCACTCTATAGGACAGACTCTAGGTCCATTCACCTCACTACAAATAACTCAATTTTGTTTCTTTTTATGGCCGAGTAATAGTCCATCATATATATGTCCCACATCTTCTTTATCCATTCATCTGTCGATGGACACTCAGGTTGCTTCCATGACCTGGCTATTGTAAATAGTGCGGCAGTGAACACTGTGGTACATGTCTCTTTTTGAATTATGGTTTTCTCAGGGTATCAACATTATACTTTCAAATATAAAAGAGTGATGTCCACAAATTGTCGAAATTATCCAGTTTCGACTGCAAGGCAATCACCAAGTGCAAAGGTAACCGTCCAAGTTACTATAGGAATCTCTGGATAACCGGGAGATGGTCACCTGTCTTGCAGAGCTCATGCACAGAGGGAAGATGAATATGTTAACAATGTCCTCCAGATCAATTAATCCTTCACTTGCTAAAATCATACATACTGATCTAAAATTAGTAAAGGCCAGGACTTCCCTGGTGGCGCAGTGGTTAAGAATCTGCCTGCCAATACAGGGGACACAGGTTTGAGTCCTGGTCACGAAAGATCCCACATGCCGCGGAGCAACTAAGCCCATGTGCCACAACTACTGAGCCTGAGCTCTAGAGTGCGTGAGCCACAACTACTGAAGCCCGTGCACCTAGAGCCCATGCTCCGCAACAACAGAAGCCACCGCGATGAAAAGCCTGCACTCTGCAACGAAGAGTAGCCTCAGCTCGCCGCAACTAGAGAAAGCCCGCGCGCAGCAACGAAGACCCAACGCAGCCAAAAATAGATAAAATTAAATTTAAAAATTTATATTAAATAAATAAATAATAAAATAAAATTAGTAAAGGCCACCCTTCTGAATGATTACAGGGAGTGGTGTCAGGAAATCCTCTCAACTCTGCATTCAAAATACATCTAGAATTCAACCACTGCTCACCAATTTTATGGCTATCCCAATAGCCAGGAGAACTCCTGCCTTGTTTCTCCACTTCCACTTATGCCCACTTTAGTCTTTCCTCAACACAGTAGTCAGAGTAATCATTTAAAAACTCAAGTCATGTGGTTGCCAAGGGATGTGGGGAGAGGGATGGATTGGGAGTTTGCGGTTAGCAGATGCAAACTATTACGTATAGGATGGATAAACAACAAGGTCCTCCTGTATACCACAGGGAACTATATTCAATATCCTGTGATAAACCATAATGGAAAAGAATTAAAAAAGAATGCACATATATGTATAACTGAATCACTTTGCTGTACAGCAGAAATTAACACAACATTGTAAAGCAACTATACTTCAATAACGCAGATTTTTAAAAAACTCTTAATTCATATCATGCTGCTCCTCTGCTCAAAGACTTACAATGGCTTCCACTTTTCTCAGAGTAAAAGCCAAATCCTTACATCAGCCTCTAGGGCCCCACATGATGTTTCCTTGTCACCTCTCTGACCACAGTGCCCACTCCCACTCCTGCTTCCTCTGCCCCAGCCACCCTGCTGTCTCTGTTGTCGCTGTTCTGTGAACATTCCAGCCATGTTCCCATCGCAGAGTCTTTATTACCTCTGCCAGGAATGGTCTCCCTCAGATGCCACACACCTCCCTCCTTTCTTTCAAGTTCTTGCTCAGATATTGCCTTCTCAGTACGACCTACCTTGACCACCCTACTTAAAATTGCAAACGACTTCCTTTTTGCACTCCTGATTTCTTTAGCCTTGATTAATGCTTTTCCATAGCATTCATTACCTTCTAACATTTGCTGTAGTTTACATATTCAGCATATGTATTATTTATATCTATCTTCCATACAATAAATGCAAACTCTAGGAGAGCTTTTTTTTTTTAAAACATAAAATGAATTTATTTAGCTTAAATGTCCAGGTAGGTGATAAAGTTTTACTCATAGGACTTGATCCCAAATTATCTAGAACATTCGCTAAAATCAAAGGACAGACATCTGCAATGAAATGTGTTCAAAAGAATGTGCCATAGGCAATAACAGCATGATTGGAACAAGCATGCAACTAACTCTCAATTTTCCCTAGATAACTGAAGTGAGCTGAACTTCCTTTAATGTATAAGCGTTAGTCTACTTTTTATAAAAATTTGTCTCCTTACACTTAATTTCATAATCTTACAGTTTCAACTTATTCTTAGCTTTTTGTATTTCTCTTTTGAACTGTCCTCTTTCCAACACAAGGCTGTGAGCTCCACTTCTGAGAACTTCCTTGAGTTCTGTTATGTCACTGCATCTTTTGCAGGAAAACCCCTCTGTACATTCATCAAATGTTCAGCCAGTGCAATACATAAATAGCCTTCTTCCAGAAAATGCCATCTATTTATAGATTCACAGTCAATCCCAGCCTAAATTGTCAGCTGACGAAACCCACATTTTTCTAGTAGAAATAATATCAATTATTTTCTAGCAGAAAAAATACCAATTTTATGCGTCACGCCAAACTTTCTATGAATGAATACCATGGTATGTAGAAGGAATAAGGCAAGATCACTGTATGAAGACGTTAACAGACAAAAATAATGCCTCAGTTGAACCACCAGATAGGCATGTTTTCCGTTGACTAATCAGGTCCCTTGCAGCTTGAGGACACACTACAGAACCTGATAAAATTTGTCCCTCGGGGTGATCGCTGGATGACACAGGTCAATTAGTTTTGGGTGGCTTGGCATGAACTCAGAGACCACAACAGCCTCATAAACTGAGGCTGAAGGCGAAAGTGATTCACTATTCCCACGGTGAAAGTGGGACAATGGCAACATGTCATTGACTGGTTTGCTTCTGCCCCTACTAAGGTCCATGAAGCGTGGGCAACAAGGGAACTCTGGGAACCGAAGAGCCATCACAGGAAGAAAGACATTCAAGAAAGAGGTTTCCCCCTTGCATGTGAACAAAAATTTCTTTGGAAGCACAGGTTAGGAAGAATGAGGCTGCCCCAGGTCCCCCTCCCCCCTTCACCCCTCACCACCCACAGGGGAGAAAGAGGAAGCAGCCTGGCGCTGGGAGGAGGGGGGTGGGATGGGTAAAATGAGGAGGAAGAGGAATAACGAGGGGGAGGAAGGAGGCTTCTGCTTCACTACACTTGTTTAAAAAGCACAACCATCAACGACAGATGTCTGATGCTCTGCAGGCATAAAAGATCAAATGATGTTTATGAAAGTTTTTCGGAAAAGTTTTGGGTTACATAACGCAAGGAATGTTATGCCACACATATTCATCGGATCACCCTGCACAAAGAGAAGCGGGCACTTTTAAACACATCCTCTTCTTCCTGAGCCTGTTGCAAAAGAAGCCTCAGTGACATTCCTTGGGTAAGGTCAGAACCTCAGACAAGACGCTACGGAAGCTCCGAAACAAAGGCCAAAGGCATCGTCAGATTTTCTCAACTTCTTCCCTCAGCCAGAGCTGGCCCTGCTGATTCACGGGTCGCGGGAAAGCGGCGGCTGCGGGTTATGTACCTGCTGCTGCTGCTGCCCCGTTCAAATTCGTCCTCCGTTTTCCTGGGGACCCGGACTGTTCCGATCCTTCCCGCCTCTAGATCCATCTCAGCCTAGGTGAGAAACCACAGTCTCAGGTCCAAGAACACCCACCCCAGCACGGGGAGGTCGACCAGCCTCCTCGCAGACCCTGCCCGAGGGATCGGGGCCGGCTGACAGGTCGCGGGGACCGGGGACGCCGCGTGGAAGTCGCGCTGCCGCCGCCCGGAGCCCACTGTCCCCGGAGTCCCGCGGTCGGAGCCGGCGCGCCCAAGCTCCCCTCACCTGGGACCTCGTGTGTCTCTGGCGGAGCTGCTGGGCGCACCAGGGCTGCGGCCGCGGGGCCTGGACTTTGTTCGCAGAGGCGGCCTCGCCCCCGCTCACCCCCGCGCACGCGTCGGCCCCGGGCGAGGGCCCCCGGGCCGCAGGAGCCGCTCCCGCCGCCCGCCCGGCTCACACGGCGGGCCAAGCACGGAGAAGGGCCCGGCGCGCCGCCCTCGCTGCCCGAGGTGCCCCGCCGGCCGCCGCCCACCCGGGCGAGCAGCCAGCCCCGGGCCCGCTGCACCAGCTACTGCTGATAAGCCCTCGACCGGCCCGGTGCCGCCGGGTGTTCCGAAAGCCTCGCCCGGCGGGCCACCCGAGCCCTACAAAGTGACTGTCACACTCCCTCGGCGCTCAGTGTTCTTTTTAAACCCATGCGCGGGACAGTTTCTAGACGCTCACTAATCATGGGACAGTCGAGGACCAAGAGAGACCCCTAGGCTCGCCTCCCGCTTCTGCATCCCCAGGTCTGGTCCCCGGGCCACCAAACCCAACCATCTCCAGGGACGACGAGAGCTGGGCAGGGCCACCTGGAATCATCACATTAAGCTTCTCTCTGTCGGTGCCCTCTTAATTCTTAGAGACACAGAACTTTAGGGCTGGAAGGGACTTTAGAGATCGTCTAATTCAAAACCCGCTGTTTTTTTTTTGTTTGTTTGTTTGTTTTAAACAATAAGAAACTGATGCCCAGAGAGGTTAAGTCCCGCCTGAGGCTGCATCCTCGAGACCAGGGTCCAGTCTCCAGTGTCCTCCTGTGGCATACTGCTCTAATCTTGGACTTCTCCCTGTGCTAAATTATCTCTACACCTAGCGCCCACTTGAGTCCCCCGTGTGGTCTTCTTGTCGCTTTTCATTGACCTCTCCGCACTCCTTTGCAAAGGAAGAATCTAAAACAGGGAGTAATATGTTATCATGGCTTTGAAGCCAGTGGGATTCAAACTCAGAGCTTCACATCTTATTAGCTATGTGACCTTGGACACTTTCTCACTTGTCGAAACCTCAGTTTCCTCATATGTAACATAAGGATAAAACATCTCTTTTACCAGGTCACTGTGAGGAATAAATGAACTAAGAAGGTAAAAGGAGCTAGCATTGAGCCTAGAACAGAATACACTCCATAAATATGGCTTTCCTTCCTCCCAACCAGGTAGCAGGATTACCTGCTGGTCCTTGCTCCTGCTCTGTCTTATTAACACAGAAGTCATCCCATGGCTTTCTTGGGTTCCCAGAGAACCTTAAAGCAGAGGATCCTATAAGAGGTGGTGTTGTCGGCAGACCTTGGAATGAATCTCACCTCTACCACTTACTAGCTGTCTGGGCTTCGGCAGTTTAATTCTTGATTCAGTCTCCGAAACCATAAAACAGGGGTGTTGTTAGGATTAAACATAATGTGTGCAAAGTGCCTGGCATATAGGAGGTACCTTATAAATGACAACTAGCATTAATAGTTAAAAGATCAGAAGAGGCTTAGGAGAAGAGACTGGGATAGGAACCAGCAGCTCTAGCACTCCCTCTTAGATATGCCACTCATCTTCATCCTGCTCTGCCTGTTACCTTGAGCTAGGCAGAAGTTGATTTGAAGAGATGCTGGGAGTTGATTAAAACTATGGCACTGGACTTCCCTGGTGGTGCAGTGGTTAAGAATCCACCTGCCAATGCAGGGGACACGGGTTCAAGCGCTGGTCCAGGAAGATCCCACATGCTGCGGAGCAACTAAGCCCGTGCGCCACAACTACTAAGCCTGCGCTCTAGAGCCCGCGAGACACAACTACTGAGCCCGTGAGCCACAACAACTGAAGCCCGCACGCCTAGAGCCCGTGCTGCGCAACAAGAGAAGCCACTGCAATGAGAAGCCCGTGCACCGCAACGAAGAGTAGCCCCTGCTTGCCACAACTAGAGAAAGCCCGCGCGCAGCAACAAAGACCCAATGCAACCAAAAATAAATAATAAATTAATAAATTAATTAAAAAACAAACAAACAAAAACTATGGCATGCTCTGGAATTATTAGAAATGAATTTATTTACGGATTTTCCTTAAAATATTTTTTCTTCTTATCCCATCCAGCACAATCATGAGGATTCTCTTTGATCAACCAGAATTCCTCTTCCTCACAAGTCTAACAGGTGGTCAGATCACTAGGTTAAAATACTCTGAGATTAAAGCAACTGGAATTGTTTAGCTTGAAAGAAAGCTTGGTGGTGACTGAAGGACATTATAAAACTCCGTAGCCTATAAGGAGATGGTAGCCTGTTCAGTTTCTATAAAAGACAACTTGAGGGAGAGAAAAGGCGGATACGTGAGGAAGTAGGAAGCTTCTGAGCTAAAAACGAAAACAAAAAAACAAACAAAAGGACCCAGGAATAAGATGTGTGTGCCTGTCTGTCTGTCTCTCAGAGTCTATTCACAAAGTTGTCCCTATAAGAAGTGTTCATCACGTGTATTCTGCATCTGAGGCATGTTTGTGGGGAGAGAGGAGCCATGTCCACATGACTGTTTATGTTTTTGCCTGTGTTACAGCCCATTCCAAGGGCCACTTTTATATTTATTTGATAACAATAAAACAACATTACCTGGTGCATCCATGTGGTTGTTCATTCAAAAACAATATTTAAGCCACTATGATACACTGGAGATTTCTCAGTGATACTCAGGCTGTAAGAAATCTTAACTTTCTTTTGTTGGTAGGATATTGAGATACTTCTGCTTTGCTCTTGTTGATGTCGGGTTAATGTCCTTCCCCCACTCTGTCTTACTTTTTCTACATGTTCCACTAGTTCTTTCTTTTCTAATCTTAATTTTTGCTCTCTCTTGGAGTAATTAAATATTTTTATTCTTTGTTTCTTTTCTCTTGATTTATTAAGTCTATAGTCTTCTATTTTTCTATTTAACAGTTAACTCCTTCCTAGAGATTATGACGTATCTTTGACTAATCAGTGGTACTTTTTCCTCTTCCAGGACAATGCAAGAACTTTAGAATTCTCAAACCACATTTATCCATCTCTGACTCACATACTACTATTGTCATGGACTTTAATTTTTTCTTTTATGACCCTTATGAGAATATTACTTTATAGTCACTATTATTTAGATTTATATATTTATTATCATTTTCTTTCTCTTTATTTCTTCCTACGTCTCAGAGCCACTATCTTGGATCATTTTCCTTTTACCTAAAGAACATTTTTGTGTTTCCTTTAAGTCAGTGATACACTTTCTCAGCTTTTTTTTCCCTGAAAATTTAACTCACCTTCATTTTGAAAAATTATTTAAAGATTTGCCTTACTGGGTATCAAGACTTTTATTATGAAACTATAGTAATTAAGGCAATGTGTTTTGGACAGGGATAAACAAAATTAAAATGAAACAGAGTAGAGATTTTATAATTGACACAGCTAGAGTTCTAATCCTGGCACTGTTCTAAGCCACTACATTAAACTAGGGCAGGGAAGTGGGGATAGAGGAGATGGATCAAATGCTTTGGATGGTTAAACATCTTCTTCCCCCAATCCATTGATCTTACCACCTTTTAACCCTTCCTCACTCTTCTGGTGTTCCGTGTTCCACCAATCTTGCAAACATCTGCAACTCCCTTGCCTTCTCTCTTTACCAGGCTTGCTTGGTAAAACTACAACCCTGCTTATTTAAATTATCCAACTACTACAAGCTTCCACCATGCAACAGAACATGGCTAAAGAAAAACACAAAACCATCTGAATGGTCCCACCACGAAACTAAATGGCCCTTTACTATATACTTAATGTATTTATTATGCATATTATTTATTGTCCACTCTGCGGGATGCAAGATTCCTACGAACAAAGGTTTTTTTTTTCCTGTCTTATACACTAGTATATCCCAACCTTTGCTGCCCAACAGCAAATGTTTCCTTAGTGCCTTTACTCTTCCACTTTCCTGGATCATTATTTCATAGTTCCTCTTTCCTCCAACGTCTATCATCCGTTCCATATCTTCACCTTCTGTTTCACATTCCATATCGTCACATGCTTCTTATTTCATTGATGGAAATCGCGGTGCTCAGAAGGGAACTGCCATTGTCTCCCGCCAGGACATGTGCCCGCTTACTAGAGGCTGCACCCAACACTCTGCCTTTCCCCCTGCTTCTCTAAATGAACTATCCATGTGTCTATATGCAGGCAGTCCTTTTGTTTGTACTTTTCAGCGATAGATCTCATCTCCTCAAAAATGACTTCATTAGGAGCCATTACTCCCCGTCTCTCCTGCATCGTCAACTTTTCTGTCCCAGCCCTGCTGGTACACATGCTGTTATTTCTTCCACCTTAAAAACAAAAAATCTTCTTGACCTCACTTTTCTTACCGACTACTATCACATTTCCCTCCTTCTCTTTGCAGCTACACTTCTTAAAAGAGTTATCTCTATCACTTTCTCCATTTCCTGTCCTCCTGTTCTCCCTTAAACACACTCTAATCAGGAGTTTGACCCTTTCACACTACCAAAACTGCCTTTGTAAGTCACTGATAACCTCTACGTTGCTAAATCCAAAGGTCAATTTTTTGTCCTTATCTGACTTGACAAATTCAAGCAGTTGACAAATTTATCTCTCTCCCTTGATACATTTTCCTCACTTGAACTCCAGAACATCACATA
The DNA here is from genome assembly GCF_965194805.1 of Balaenoptera borealis. Classification (NCBI taxonomy): domain Eukaryota; kingdom Metazoa; phylum Chordata; class Mammalia; order Artiodactyla; family Balaenopteridae; genus Balaenoptera; species Balaenoptera borealis. The sequence continues at coordinate 53,332,919 of NC_138864.1, forward strand.
TTTCTTGGATTTTCTTCTGCTTTACTGGTCACTCTTTCTCAGTCTCCTTTGATGTTGTTCCTCTTCTTTCAGCTTCTCAACCAACATTGGAGTGCTAAGGCTCACTGCTCAGACTTCTCTGTCTATTCTCACTCCCTCTGTAATCTCAGCCAGTCTCAGGGCTTTAAATACCATTGGTATCCAACAATTTCTAATGTTTTATTTACAGTCTAGACTTCCTTCCTGACTTCCTGGCTCATATATATCAATATAACTGCATCTTTGGTGTCTCTACTTGGATGTTTCAAGTGCCCAACCTTGACTCATGACCTTTCCCCCAAACCGGCCCCTCCAGCAGGTTTTTCTCCTTCTCAGTTGGCACCTCCAGCCATCCAGTTGATCAGCAAAAATATTAGAGTCATCCTGCATTCTTCTTTCTTCTACAGCCCATACTCTGTCAGGAAATCTTATTGGTTCTACCTTCAGAATAGATACAGAATCAGGGACTTCCCTAGCGGACCAGTGGTTAGGACTTTGTCTTCCAACGCAGGGGTTGCAGGTTCGATCCCTGGTCAGGGGGCTAAGATCCCACATGCCTTGTGGCCAAAAAACCAAAACATAAAACAGAAGCACTATCATAACAAATTCAATAAAGACTTTAAAAAAGATGGTCCACATAAAAAAAAAAAAGGTTAAAAAATATATATATATCCAGAATCTGACCACTTGTTTCTCTCCAGTTCTACCAGCATGGTGCAAGCCGTTCTCATCTCTCACCTGACTACAAGAGCTTCTTAACAGTCTCTCTGCTCCTGTCTTTACCTCCTCTCCTGCCTCTGTCCATTCTCAAAGCAGCAGCCAGAGTGATTCTTTTGAAAAGTGAGTCAGATCACGTGACGCCTCTGCTCACAATTCCCCAGTGGCCCCCAGTTCATTTGGAGCCATGGCCTGCAGTGGCTCACCCTCTCCGTAACTTCTCTGACCTCGTTTTCTACTGCTCTCCCTGCCTCTCTCCCCGCCAGCCACACTGGCTTCTTGGATGTTCCACAAACAAGAGAGGCAGGGTTCCACCTCAGGGTGTTTGGGCTAGTTGTTCCCTCGGCCCCAAATTCTCTTCCTCCAAATATTCACACGGCTGAAACCTTCACCTCTTACAAGTCTCTTCTTGATTACCATCTTGTCAATGAGACCAGTCCTGACCTCTTTAAAAACGCTTATCCCCAGGACTCCCAATTCCCCTTACTCTACTCCAATTTTTCTTCCCATACCATTTTACACCTTCTAGTACACTATACAATTTATGAAATGATTATGCTTGCTGTTTATTGTCACCTCAGTAGTATGTAAGACCCACAAGAATAAAGATATTTTCCTCTGTTTTGTTCAATGAGATATCCAACATTTGCTGCCCACACTTACTATGTACCAGACCCTGTGCAAGGGTTTGAGGATATAAAGAAAAACGGGGCTTAGCTCCTGCCTCAAAATGAACTGAGAATAAGCCAGTAGAAAAATCAGATCTGTATAGTGTTTTATAAAGTTACAGAGCCCGTCACACATATATATCACCTCATTCAAATCTCAAAAGAAGAAGCATGTTCAAGGAAAACAAGCGAGGCGGTATCATTCTCGGTTTAAAGGTGTGGAAACTGGAATTCCTAAAAAGTAAGTGAATGGAATTAGGACACCCTGGGGAAGACTGCTGCCAGGCAGAGGCCATGCCTATTTCTGGATCTAGTACCCACAGCACGAGAGGCTCATCAAATGTGTACTGAATAGATCAATAGTTTTAAGATATAGCATAAAAGATTTATATGTAAAAAAGAGTGGGGGCTTCCCTGGTGGCGCGGTGGTTGAGAATCTGCATGCCAATGCAGGGGACACGGGTTCGAGCCCTGGTCTGGGAAGATCCCACATGCCGCGGAGCAACTGGGCCCGTGCGCCACAACTACTGAGCCTGCGCGTCTGGAGCCGGTGCTCCACAACAAGAGAGGCCGCGATAGTGAGAGGCCTGCGCACCGCGATGAAGAGCGGCCCCCACTTTCCGCAACTAGAGAAAGCCCTCGCACAGAGACGAAGACCCAACACAGCCAAAAATAAAATAAATAAGTACATAAAAACTATAAAAAAAAAAAAAAAAGAGTGTACTGTAAGTAAGGGCCAAAGGGAAGAGCAAACTCCACCTACCAAAGTATTTTAAAATATTTAATATTTTCTATAGTGTAATAATATTATATTACAATAATTGGATATACTATATTATATATTTTATATTATATTTAAATATAAATGACTTTGCAACAGTTTTCTCTGAAGAGAGAATGATGGACTCAGTTCTCTGTCCAGTCGACCTTTAGCTTGACGGTAATATGCTCTCCGGTCTTTCTCCCACTATATTTTATTTGTGGCTAACAGTTCCCTGACCTCTCATCTCTGAAGAGAGACGGTTAGATGCTATCTTTGACTATTATATTTGCATGTTGCCACACTTTACTACATTCTGTTTCCAAATTTTCTGCCACCAGTACCTCTGCTTAAATCTTCCATCTTCCTCTCAGAGTTGATGGATCTTGATTTCTCCTGTCTTCACTGCCTTCAAACCATGTTACATCTTGTAATTTTCTCCCCAAATTCTTTTCAAAACCCTTCTTAACCTGCGTGAAAAACAAAACAAAAATCTCTCTCCACCTCTGACCTCTTATCTCCTAAAAAATCATTTCCTTTTGGTCTCACTTTTCTTTTCCTCATTATAAAACTCATCTAATTTGGCCCCAGCACATTGGAAGGCATTCATAAGATGTTGAAGATGAGGGTAATGCTGATTTCCAATGAAACTGGTTTTCACTGGTAGTTCCAATGAACTTTTCCAATGAACTCTTCCTTATACCCTCTTAAACCAGGGTAGGCTTGCAAAGGTACCACGACAAAATTTAAAGCAGTTGGGAAGAGTTTGTTATCAATCACAAGGTCATCTCATTTCTACCAGGATAAAGTAATGGCACATTGAGAGTTCCAAGGTCACATTGCCTAATGGAATTCTTGTGCTCTGTGAAAGTTATGGTAACTGTTGGGTGGACAGAAGGGCTGCAGGGTGCCAAGGTCAGAGATTAAATGAATAAGCACCAGCTAGGGTCACTGTGCTTTAGGTCATTAATGTTGACTCTTAGGGTTATTCTAAAACCATACCTTTTCAAAATATTGTACGTACTTTGCTACAGATTAAAATATTTGCTCATATCATACTAAAATATCTATAGATAATATAACAAAGAAGAACAGGAATGTTATGTTGGCATTTGATGTTAGTTCTCACTTACTCACAGCACTATTTCCTAGACCTAAAATTGTGGCATCTTAAGGGCTCTTCAATCACTTTAAAGAGTGTTGTGAAATGTTCAGAAATCTACTGAAGCAAAATTAACTTGGGTTTGCAATCACCTGTGCATTATTTATGGAACCCTACTAATATTAGGTAGAATCTATAATTCTCTTTATCCTGCTCCCTTGCTGCCTTCTTTTTAATTAAATTTTTAATTTTGAGATGTTTATAGATTCACATACAGTTGTAAGAATAATACAGGGAGATCTGATGTACACTTTTCTTAGTTTCCCCAATGGTAATATATTGTATTTTTGTGTCCAAATTGATAAGGGATATTGGTCTGTTGAGTAATATTCCCTTGAAACCTGGACATTTAAGGTATTGTGAGATTCTAGATCTTAATTAAACCTTTTATTTTCCTTGATTTGGGGACACTGCTCTACCAGGGAAAGGGGTATCATTACTGTAAGTGAGGGTAGAAGTCCAGATTCCTCACTTGGTCTCCGCTGACCCCTGAGGTGGGAGGGGCTCCTTGTTACTGCTAAGCAGAGGCGGGGGTTCTGACTCTCTAACTGTCTCCATTGATACTTTCCTAGCTGGGCAGAGTGGGAGTGCATTGTTACAGCTCTCCACATGGTCTCCACTGACACCACAGGGGGGCGGAGGTGGCCTTGTTACTGCTGAACAGGTAAAGTCCTGAGCCTCCACTATGCCCCCTCTAATACCATCCCAGAGGAGAGGGGAGGAGGTACCTCATTCCTGTGGTAGGGATGAATAGTCAGCTCCCTGCTTGGCTTTCTCTGACACCACCGTGGTGGGGCGCAGATGGTGAGGTTAGGGTGCCTTGTTACAGCCTCTCAAGGGTAGAAGTCAAGGCTTGCCACTCAGCCTTTTCAGGCGTGGGCCTGGATGGTGCTATACTTTTTTTCCTATGATGTTTGGCTAGAGTAGAGAGGCTAGAAAATGTCTAAACATTTTCTATCTTGCTGTGCTGCCCCTTTCCTGGTCCTTTGGTTAGAGAGAGCAGGCTTTTGTTGGGGCTCCTTTTTGTCTGTGCACATTGGCATTTCTGGGTTTTCACTTTCTTCAGCTCCAAGTCTGGGATATACGAAGCAAGAATAAAGCAAAACGAGACAAAACATCAGACAAGAAAAAGAAATAAAAGGTATCGAAATTGGAAGGAAGAGGTAAAACTGTCATTATATGCAGATGATACGATACTCTATATAGAAATCCCTAAAGACGCCACACAAAAACTATTTGAACTGATAAATGAATTCAGTGAGGTAGCAGAATACAAGATTAATATATAGAAATCAGTTGCATTTCTTTACACTAATAATGAAATATCAGAAATCAAAAAAAAAATACAATCCCGTTTAAAATCACATTAAAAAATACCTAGGAATAAACCTAACCAAGGAGGTGAAAGACTTATACACTGAGAACTATAAAACACTGATAAAGGAAGTCGAGTATGATTCAAGGAAATGGAAAGATATCCCATGTTCTTGGATTGGAATAATTAACATAGTTAAAATGGTCATACTACCCAAAGCAGTCTACAGATTTAATGTGATCCCTATCAAATTACCCATGATATTTTTCACAGAACTAGAACAATTTAATAATTCTAAAATTTATATGGAATCACAAAAGACCCAGAATTGCCAAAGCAATTCTGAGGAAAAATAACAAAGCTGGAGGCATAACCCTCTCAGACTTCAGACAATACTACAAAGCTACAGTAATCAAAACAGCATGGTATTGGCATAAAAATAGACATATAGATCAATGGAACAGAATAGAGAGCCCAGAAGTAAACCCACACACCTATGGTCAATTAATCTTCAACAAAGGAGGCAAAAATATACAATGGAGAAAAGACAGTCTCTTCAGCAGGTGGTGATGGGAAAGCTGGACTGCCACAATTAATTCAATGAAGTTAGAACACACCCTCATACCATACACAAAAATAAACTAAAAATGGCTTAAAGACTTTATATTTAAGACATGACACCATAAAACTCCTAGAAGAGAATGTAGGCAAAACATTCTCTGACATAAATCATAGCAATGTTTTCTTAGGTCAGTCTCCCAAGGCAATAGTAATAAAAGCAAAAATAAACAAATGGGACTTCATCAAGCTTATAAGCTTTTGTACAGCAAAGGAAGCCAAAAACAAAACAAAAAGACAGCCTACAGACTGGAAAAAAATCTTTGCAAACCATGCGACCAACAAGGGCTCAATTTCCAAAATATACAAACAGCTCATAGAAATCAATAACAAAAAAACAAACAATCCAATCAAAAACTGGGCAGAAGACCTAAATAGACATTTCTCCAAAGAAGACATACAGATGGCCAATAGGCACTTGAAAAGATGCTCAACATCACTAATTATTAGAGAAATGCAAATCAAAACTACAATGAGGTATCACCTCACACTGGTCAGAATGGCCATCATCCATAAGTCTGCAAATAACACAACATTTTAAATCAACTATACTCCAATAAAAATTTTTTTAGAAAGTCCACAAACAATAAATGCTGGAGAGGGTAATGAGAAAAGGGAACCCTCCTACACTGTTGGTGGGAATGTAAATTGGTGCAGCCACTATGGAAAAGAGTATGGAGGTTCCTTAATAAAACTAAAAATAGAGTTACCATATGATCCAGAAATCCCACTCCTGGGCATATATCTGGAGAAAACCATGGTTCAAAAGTATACATGCAGGGACTTCCCTGGTGGTACAGTGGTTAGGAATCTGCCTGCCAAGGCAGGGGACACGGGTTCCAGCCCTGGTCCAGGAAGATCCCACATGCTGCAGAGCAACTATGCCTGTGCACCACAACTACTGAGCCTGCACTCTAGAGCCCGCGAGCCACAACTACTAAGCCTGCACGCCACAACTACTGAAGCCCGCGCGCCTAGAGCCCGTGCTCCGCAACAAGAGAAGCCCATGCACTGTGACGAGGAGCGGCCCCTGCTTGCCACAGCTGGAGAAAGCCCGCGTGCAGCAACGAAGAGTAGCCCCTGCTCGCCGCAACTAGAGAAAGCCCGCGTGCAGCAACGAAGATCCAACACAGCCAAAAATAAATTAATTAATTAATTTTAAGAAAAGTATACATGCACCCCCAATGTTCACTGCAGCACTATTTACAATAGCCAAGACAGGGAAGCAACCCAAATGTTCACTGACAGATGAATGGATAAAGAATAAGTGGTATACATATACAATGGAATATTACTTAACCATAAAAAAGAAGGAAATAACATCATTTGCAGCAACATGGATGGATCTAGAAATTATCATACTAAGTGAAGTAAGTTAGACAGAGAAAGACAAATATTATATGATATCACTTATAGGTGGAATCTAAAAAACAGTACAAATGAACTTATTTATAAAACAGAAACCAACTCACAGACATAGAAAACAAACATATGGTTACCAAAGGGGAAAGGGTAGAGGGATAAATTTGGAATATGGGATTAACAGATGCACACTACTTTATATAAAACAGATAAAAAACAAGGATTCACTGTATAGCTCAGGGAACTATACTCAATATCTTGTAATAAACTATAATGAAAAAAAGAATATATATACATATACATGTATGACCAAATCACTTTGCTGTATACATCTGAAACTAACACAATATTATAAATCAACTATACTTCAATTAAAGGAAAAAAAAAAATAAACCTCACAGGCCAAAAACAAAAATGAAGAACTCACCACCATGTCATTCTTTGGATTCCAAGGTCCTTAGCTGGTTTGTCTTCTTCTCTTCACTTTTCGGAGTATTCTTATGATTGTTTTACAAATAACGTTCTGTATTTCTGGTTGTACTTAGCAGGAGGAATAGGGAAAAATATGTCTACTCCAGCTTCTTGGAAGTTGCTACCAGATTTTAAAAATCCATTTTCTCTAATAGGGTGCCGAGGCAAAGGAAGAAGATTCTAAAATCAAATTAGCCAATCTTTGTATTTGTTCATCAATAGAAAAAGGGATGTGAAGTATTAGATAAAAAGATTTCTCTAACTTATCCACTCATTCCCCTCCTCCACACTCTCTCACCTTCTTAGTAACCTCCAGTAGATCATGGCTACTTATAAAAATCTGTGTTTTTCTATGTAAGACATGCAGGTAGGTGGACATTGTCTCAGTCTGACCTTAAACTTACTCTGCAACAAAGCATAAAGTCAAATGCTGTAACTATAGACCTTGCCACAGAATAACGAGGTACCCCTAAAGAAACCAGGGTATAAGCTCTTTGTTCATTATAGCCTTATGTTACGTTATATTATATATTACACTGCATTAATTATTCTTACATCTTTTTCTTCCTACTAGACTGTGAGCTCCTTTAAGAAAGGGGATGAACTAAATTTAGTACCTGGCACATTGCAAGCACCTGATAAACACTCCACTCTACCTTCTTTCCCACCTCTTTTCCACCTCCAGCTAGTTCAGGAATCAAGGCAGAAAGCCCAAAGGAGAAACTGCATCCGCAATTAATCTAGGCTTGGAGAAGACCTCTAATTGAATATCCATCAATCAGTACCTCAAACTAGATCTTGCAGGAAGTGCTGGCTACCTCCCACTCCACCACGCACACCTTTGAAGATTCTGACACAACAGTCACCGAAGGATTAAAAGGGAAGGGTTGTGGAACCTGTCTTCCACGCCCTGTCTCTTAGAGGTCTGACCAGTTGTGTCAATATTTGTTCATTTGTTCAAGAAATATTTATGGAGGAAGAGAAGGATGGATTTTAAAGATCAAGGTTTTCCAAACTGTGACCCGAGGAGTACCAGCAGGTACTTAGATAACAAGGGTTCCATGGTCAAATAAGTTTGAGGAATGCTGGTTACCATGCTGCTCTCTCAAAGGTCATCAGGCACATCAAACTCTTTGAGAGTTCTATAGTAACAAGGCCATTTAACTTTTTTTAGGTGTGTTTCTTCCCTCCACTCCCAGCCCACAATACCCATTGAAAATACAAAATTCGTATTCTCTAATCTCACATATGAAGTTACATCTAAGAGAAATAATTCTAAAAGTCCAAAAGCAGGGAAATAATACAAAAAATAGATAAAAGTCAAGAGTGGAGCCCTGGAAGGAGGTATGATCTTCATTTGAGGCAAAAGGCAGATAAGGATGTGGTGGGATATGTGAGAGGTTTCATACATTAAGTAGGAATCTAGACTCACAGACATAATTGAGAAGGTTTTTAGAAAGCAATCATTACCTTGTCAAGAATGGTGGCTTCTTTTTGAAATAAGTGGAACTGTCTTTTATCAGTTGAAGTCCCAGGAGGAGAGGAAAGGCACATTTGAATTAGGATATTCAAGGAGGATTTAATGAAGTGACTATTTACAAAGGTAAGGGCAGAACATAGAGTATAGTGGATACACCATAATGGATAGTGTAGTATGTTGGAGCCACAAAAATGGGGTGGGGCACTGCCTTTCCTAGGCCAGCATGGGTGCGGGGAGGGAGAAGTTACCAGAACTTCTCCCTCCCCACACCCTTATGAGTGTCATGTAGAGAAAACTGCTTTGAAAAGGACAGTGATCCCCTCCAACTGTCCCCCAGGTTTCCTTTTAGCTGAACCCACAGAAGTCAATCTCCCGGGCAGAGAGCAGTGTGGAGAGAAGGGAGGAGAGTAAATATGGAAGGGCAAAGGGAAGATATTTGACAAGTCTCAAGGTGGAAGAATCTGGAAACTGGCAACTCTACCATTTCCTGCCTAGCTGTGTCTATTCATGATCCTCACAACACTTTTGAAGAGGGCACATGCTATGTCAAGATACTGCCCTGAGCACAGAGAAGATGTATAGACTACAAGATAAAGACTTCGCCCTCAGGTATATAAAATACCTATAAACAGAGAGAAAAAATAAGCAAATATTTTAAATATAGTGTGAAACATAAACTTGAAGAGGTGTAGAAAGTATATGGGAGTTTGGTGCAGAGGATCTGCATAGCTAACCTATGACCTTGGCCTTGATATGCAAGGCTAAAATTGTTGGCCAAAGTAGACTTTCCAGTGTAAATGCAAATTTTGAAAACTGAAAATGTACTTGAGGGCTTCCCTGGTGGCAGTGGTTAAGAATCCACCTGCCAATGCAGGGGACACGGGTTCGAGCCCTGGTCCAGGAAGATCCCACATGCCGCGGAGCAACTAAGCCCGTGCGCCACAACTACTGAGCCTGTGCTCTAGAGCCCGTGAGCTGCAACTACCGAAGCCCAGGTGCCTAGAGCCCGTGCTCGGCAACAAGAGAGGCCACCGCAATGAGAAGTCTGCGCACCGCAATGAAGAGTAGCCCCTGCTCGCTGCAACTAGAGAAAGCCCGTGTGCAGCAATGAAGACCCAACGCAGCCAAAAATAAATAAATAAAATAAATAAATTTTTAAAAAAATAAAAAAATAAAATGTCCTTGAAATTTAATTTCATCTACTAATAGCCAATAAAAAATTTAGCTTCTCCAAAAACTCACTTTCAGAATTGAAATATATGCAAAAGACTTATTCACGAATGCAAACTTTTATGAAACATCCAGTATTTTATATTTAGCCTCTGACATTCTTCTAAGTATTTGTTCTCACAGAGGGAGTCCATAAAATTGTTTTTTTTCACTTTAACCCAACCATTTCCCTTCAGCATATTGCTCTCCAGGTTTTATCTATATGTACATGTTCCAGACCTGGCCTCCCTGATCCCAAAGAATTCTATACCATTTTTTTTTAGTCTAAGGAGGCAGATTACTGTGGCCATACTGTTTTCTAAACAATTCAGGTAGTCTCAGCCATAGCTTGGCTAGAACTGCCACTTTTCCAAGCAACATAGACAATCCATGGAAAAATGACTCATTGCCTGAGTCATCTATTTAAACTCTAAAGAGTGGGAGTAGTGGGGTCATTGCCCACACTGACAGACACGTTTTGCATAAGAGGGAATTGAACAGGGACAATGAACTCTTTGGGAAATGCAAAAACTGTCATACTCAAATTCTGATAGAACAGGAAAGCCTCAAATGCCAACTGTTTAATAATAGAATTAAATATTAGAAGTATGACTTAATAACATTGTTTAGCTTTCTCTTTCTATCTCTTCACTAAAAAGAAAAAAAAAAAAAAACCCTCTTTCCCTCACCTTGCCTTTTCCCCTCCTTCCCAAAAAGAACAGTGTGATTTCTGGCCTGAGAGGCTAGGATGTTGGGGCCCCTGATGCTTGTGGTTGAAATACTCCAGTCGCAGAAGCTCTCTTGCAGGTTTCCCACATGTGCAAGGGTTACACGGTAGGTTTCTAAAGTGTGTTCTTTTCTTCCTTAAGGAGTTTGTAAAAGGGTGATATGTCCATCTGCATAACAGAAATCAAAGTTAAGTTAAATGTGATTTATTTTATAAAATCTTACTGCACAGGTACCTTTGTAGGAATGTGGACACTCAAAAAAGTAGGGCATATCTCAACTCTCTATTTCAAATAAACCACAGCAAGAATAAAAATACACCTATTCTGGCACACCAGACCCTTCAGGCTTGGTTCCTACCTGACTTCCCAGACTCATCCCGGTGGTGGCCACCACCCACTCCTCCCAACACCCAACACCTGAAACTGAGCACCATGAATCACTTCTGGTCCAGCCTTCCAGGCTGTTTACACTGCTCTCCACATGCATAGATTTTCTCTACTGTCCATCTGACAAGTAGATTCTCAGTTCTCTAGGAAGTTTTTTTTAAACCCTCAAAGCACTCCCAGGAGAAGTGATGGCTCTCTTCTTAGTTTCCCAAGAAGTCTTGTGTTATGACACCTACACACATCACTAAACTTATTTCCTGTCTCCTTAAACCGTGGCTCCTTGTCTTATCATTGTGCTCCTAATAATATCTAGCCCACAGGCACTTAAGATAATTCTTAGGTGAATAAATATAAAACAGAACTTCCTTTTCATGAGAATTGGTGGCCTTGAAGAGCAAGAAACACACGAAGTGAAGGCAACCAACATTTTTCTTTTGCTATATTCTATCTGTTGAGTATTCTCCTAAATACTTTATTATAATATTTAGTGCTCAAGTAATCCAATGAGGTAGCTATTGAAATTCCTTAAGTCCCAATGAGGAAATAAAGGTTGAGAGAAAATAAGTAACTTGTCCAAAGAATCACATGTGTAACAAACAGGCAGCCAGAAGAGAAACCCAGGTTTTCTCGCTGGAGCGCCTTGGTGCTTCTCCACGTAACAAGCGACAATCAATAAGAGGGAAAACATTTAAATTTTGCTGCCTAGTGCCGAAAGCAAAAATGTTCAGTTTCCAATTCAAAGGTCACTTTTCCTTATGACCAAAACTGGCTCTTTTGAAAGAGTCCTGGTAAAAATATTTCATCATGTATCTTTGCCTCTTGCACATATCTGTAAGCACTGCTGCTCTTCTCTTTGCTATTCTGATTTCTCCTGACGCCAAGGGCAGAGGTCTTTCACCTTAGTGTTAGAAGTTCCAAGTGGGACAAAGGACTACAGTTACAGACGGTGCTCCAGAAAATCTGTTGTCTAATCTTTTTTTAAGACTGACAAATCTTTTTTCGTTTTCATTTAACAAAGATTTTTATTGAGGACTTTCTACATCGATGGAGGTGTTGGATTACTACGGTGAACCAGATGCCCACCAAGATATTACAGCCTACAGCATACTTTTGAAGATCGAGAGTTAAGGCAAGCGAAAATCCTTCATAGGCTCTGCAACTAGAAGGGTTATTACTCATTCTAGTTATCAATTGGTTTAAAATAATGGTTTTTTTGATCCCTTATGGTTCTGCAGATTGACTGGGCTCAGCTGGGTGGTTCTCATCTCATGAGGGTACAGTCAGATGCTGGCGGGGGCTGCAGTCATCTGAAGGCTTGACTGGGCTGGATGTCTGAGATACCCACTCATGTGCCTGGCACTTGATACTGGCTGTGGGCTGGGGGCTCTGCTGAGTCAAGTCACGTGGCCTTCCCATGTAACTCGGGCTGCTTCTTGTGGCACAGTGGCTGGGTTCTGAGAGGGAGGGGTAAAACACTCCCGAACTCCACTTTGTCAGGCAGGGCTCCCAGAGGTAGCCGGCCACAGTGTCACATGCCACTCTCCGCCTTGATCAGCCAGCTCCAATGACAACATCCTTCTTTCGTACTTCAAATCCTTTTGGAACAGGCTGTTTCCTCCACCTGAAATGCTGTCCCTTCATCCCTATATCCTGTCTTCCACACTCACACCATTTCCTGGGTAACTCCTCATTTTTCAGATTTTAGCCCAAATTATTATCACTTCAAGAGCAGCAAAATTTTTTTTTCTTGGCCACGCCATGTGGCTTGCAGGATCTTAGTTCCCTGATCAGGGATCGAACCCATACCCCCTGCAGTGGAAGCACAGAATCCTAACCACTGGACTGCCAGATAATTCCAAGAGCAGCAAGTCTCTAAGTAAAGCTTCACCATATGTTTCTCCTATTTCTCTTTTAACTTTTTCTTGTTAAATAATCATAGACTCACAGGAAGTTGCAAAAACTGTAGAGTCCTGTGTACCCTTCATCCAGCTTCCCTGAATGACAGCAGGTAGTAACTATAATACAAAATCAAACCCAGGACGTTGACATTGGTATAATACTGTTATCAGACTACTCTAACTTCTTAAAAGTATTTTTTTCTTTTACAAAATTATGGACACAATTCCCATACAGTTTTCCCTTTTATTTGGTAGAGTAGGTAAAGGTGGGTCACAGGTCTTATGGTAATGATGAGCTTCTCTCCTTATTTTTTATGTAAAACTATATGGCCTTAGATAAGAATACTGTTAATATATCTTATATTAACAAATTACTTTTCAGATGTTAATTTTTGATAAAGCAAAACTGACCCAGAGGAAAGTTCATACTGGATTAAAAAAAAAAAAAATTGGCAAAAGAGCAGACACTGATCCTCGAGTACATACTAAGGATGCTGCCAGACAAAAGAGCAAAGTGATGCAAAGACATAATACTTTCCTCAAAAGGTTCACAAACTAGAAGCAGGCATCTGAAATGAAGATGTGAGTAAGAAAAATGAATCAAAAAGACTTCTTATTATTGAGACCTGGAAACAAGTTGCTGCTTTTTGTGTCAGGAAACAGAAACACACTTTGGCCTGAATTCAGAAGTTCGTTCTGGTGAACAAAATCACCATCATTGTTTAGAGTTGGACAGAGCTGGAGAATCGTAGGATGGAACTAAGAAAATAAGAGTTGAATTCAAGCAAACAGCACACAGGGGACTCATCTGTGTTTAGTTAGTACCCAAGGGCCATACTTTTCAAAACCTTCTACTATGATGTCACCTTCAAGCCATATGAACACATCATCTTCCTCCTAAGAGTTCCTCACCTCCATCAATGTCACAGCATTTTCCTAGCCAGTTTTTTTCCTCCCTCCACCTTTCACATCTAGACTATGGATATTTCTCACAGCCACCCGTTCTTCTCTCTTTTCGCTAGCCCAACTCAGAGCCTCATTACACTTTTTAAAAAAATAAAATAAAATAAAAGCATTATATTTAGCTTTCCTGATTTGAAGCCTGTAACAGTTCCCCAAGGCTACTGTAACCAATTACCACAAATTTGGTGGCTTAATATGGAAAACAGTATGGAGGTTACCCAAAAAATTAAAAACAGAACTACTACATAATCCAGCGATTCCACTTCTGGGTATATATCTGACGGAAATGAAATCAGCACTGCATGTTCATTGTCACATTATTCACAGTAGCCAACATTTGGAAACAATCTAAGTATCCATCAAAGAATGACTGGATAAAGAAAATGTGGTATATACATAAAATGGAATACTGTTCAGCCATAAAAAGAAGGAAATCCTACATTTGTGGCAACACAAATGAACCTGGAGGGCATTATGCTAAGTGAAATAAGCCAGGCAGAGAAAGACACATTTTTTGGTAGAAACTTTAGGACATTCTGTATGTGTATATGATCATATCATCTGCAAAGACAATTTTACTTCTTCCTTTCTGATTTGAATGCCATTTTTTTTTTCTTGCCTGATTACTCTAGCTAGAATGCCCAGTACTATGTTGACTAGGAGTCGGGAGTGGGGACTCTTATCTCATTCCTGATCTTAGAGGAAAACCTTTCAACCTTTCACCAATGAGTATGCTGTTAGCTGTAGACTTACAATATATGGCCTTTATTGTGTTAAGGTATATTGCCTATATAACCAATTTGTTGAAAGTTTTTATCATGAAAGGATGTTGTATTTTGTCAAATTCTTTTTTGCATCTACTGAGATGATCTCATTTTTATTTTTCATTTTATTTAATAAAAATAATTTATTAATAAATTATTGATTTGCATATCTTGAACCACCCTTGCATCCCAGGGATAAAGCCCCCTTGATCATGCTGTATGATCCTTCTAATGTGCAGTTAAATTCAGTTTGCTAGTATTTTATCAAGAATTTTTGCACCTATATTCATCACAGATATTTGTCTGTCGTTTCCGTGTAATGTTCATACTTGGCTTTTTAATCAGGACAATGCTGGCCTCGTACAATGACTTTGGAAGTGGTCCCTCCTATTCAATTTTTTGGAAGAGTTTGAGAAAGATTGGTGTTATTCTTCTTTAAATGTTTGGTAGAATTCACCAGTGAAACCATCTGGCCCTGGGTTTTTCTTTGTTGGGAGGTTTGGGTTTACTGACTTAATCTCCTTACTCATTATTGGTCTATTCAGATTTTTGACTTCTTCATGATTCAGTCTTGGTATGGTGTATGTTTCTAAGAATTTATAAGTTTGTTTTTATCCAATTTGTTGGAGTATAACTGTTTAGAGTAGTCTCTTATGAACCTATTTCTGTGCCATCAGTTGTAATTTCTCCCCTTTCATTTCCAATTTTATTTGATTTCTCTGTTTTTCTTTCTAGCTAGTCAATATTGCTTATCTTTTCAAAAAAAAGTTATTATTTTCATTGTTCTTTTCTTTTGTTTTTCTAGTCTTTATTTCTGTTCTGATCTTATTTCCTTTCTGCTGATAACTTTGGTCTTAGTTTATTTTTCTTTTCCTAGTTTCCTGAAGTGTAAAGGTAGCTTTTCTGAGATCTTTCTCATTTCTTAATGTAGGCATTCATCTCCATAAACTTCCCTCTTAAAACATCTTTTGCTGCATCTCATAGGTTTTGGTATGTTGTGTTTCCATCTTCATTTGCTTCAAGATATTTTTTAAAATTTCCCCTTTGTTTTTTTCCTTAACCTATTGGTTGTTCAGGAGTGTTTAATTTCCATATTACTGTTAATTTTCCAACTTTCCTCCTGTCATTGATTTTAAGTTTCTATCACTGTGGTTGGAAAAGATACTTGCTATCATTTTAATCTTAAATTTACTAACACTTGCTTTGTGACTCATCATATGATCTCTCCTGGAGAATTTTACATGTGTACTTGAGAAGCATGTGTATTCTGCTGCTGCTGGATGGAATGTTCCCTACATGTCCGCTAATCCATTTGGTCTAAAGTGTAGTTCAGATCCAACATTTCTTTGTTGATGGTCTCTTTATTGTTTAAAGTAGGATACTGAAGTCCCCTACTATTATAGTATTGTTGTCTATTTCTCACTTCAGATCTCTTAGTATTTGCTGAATATATTTAGGTGCTCCAATGTTGGGCACATATATATTCACAACTGTGATATCTTCTTGATGAATTGACTCCTTTATCACTATATAATGACCTTCTCTGTCTTTTGTTATTGCTTTTGGCTTTAAGTCTATTTTCTCTGATATGTCTATTTTCTCTGGCAGGCGCAAGCAGATCTGTTCTCTTTTGGTTTCTACTTGCATGGAGTATCTTTTTCCATGCCTTCACTTTGAGCCTATGTGTGTCCTTAACGTTGAAGTAAGTCTCTTGTAGTCAGCATATAATTGGGTCTTGTTTTGTTAACCATCCAGCCACTCTATGCCTTTTAATTGGAGAATTTAATCAACATACGTTTACAGTAATTATTGATAGGTAATGACTTCTTAGTGCTATCTTGTTAATTGCTTTCTGGCTATTTTGTAGTTCCCTTGTTCCTTTCTTCCTCTCTTGCTGCCTTCCTTTGTGAATTGATGATTTTCCATAGTGGTATGCTCTGATTCTCTTCTCTTTTGTGAATGTGCTGTAGGGTTTTGCTTTGTGGTTACCATGAAGCTTACATAAAACATCCAACACATATAATAATTTATTTTACACTGATAACAACTTTGCATACAAAAACTCTAACCTTTTACTCCCCCCTTTTATGTTTTTGATGTCACAATTTACCTCTTTTTTAAAAAATTTATTTATTTATTTTTGGCTGCGTTGGGTCTTCGTTGCTGCACGCGGGCTTTCTCTAGTTGCAGCGAGCGGGGGCTACTCTTCGTTGTGGTGCGTGGGCTTCTCATTGTGGTGTCTTCTCTTGTTGCGGAGCATGAGCTCTAGGCACGCAGGCTTCAGTAGCTGTGGCGCGCAGGCTTCAGTAGTTGTGGTGCACGGGCTCAGTAGTTGTGGCACACGGGCTTAGTTGCTCCGCGGCATGTGGGATCTTCCCAGACCAGGGCTTGAACGCACGTCCCCTGCATTGGTAGGCAGGCGGATTCTTAACCACTGCGCCACCAGGGAAGCCCACAATTTACCTCTTTATATTGTGTATTTATTAATAAATTGTAGCTATAGCTATTATTAATACTCTTGTCCTTTAACCTTTATACTGTCCTATAACTTTTAATACAGCACCATATTACAGTATCAGAGTATTCTGAAGTTGACTACATGTTACTAATTAGCATCCTTTCATTACAGCTTGAAGAACTCCTGTCAGCATTTCTTGTAAGGCAGGTCTTGGTGGTGGTGAATTCTGTCAGCTTTTGTTTGTCTGAGAAAGTCTTTCTCTCTCCTTCGTTTATGAAGGACAACTTTGCTGGACAGAGTACTCTTGATTGGCAGGGCTTTTTTTTTTTTTCCTTTCAGCACTTTGAATGTATCATCCCACTCTCTCCTGGCCTGTAAGGTTTCTGCTGAGAAATCCACTGATAGCCTTATGGGGGTTCTCTTGAAAGTTATAAGCTTTTTTTCTCTCTTGATGCTTTTAAGATTCCTTGTCTTAGATTTTTAACAGTTTTATTATAATGTGTATTGGAGAGGATCTCTCTAGGTTGATTTTGTTGGGTGGCCTAGAACCTTCGTGAATTTGGAGATCTAAATCTCTGCCCAGGTCTGGAAAATTCTTAGCCACTATTTCTTTAAATAAGCTTTCTGTCCTCTCTTCTCCTTCCAGCACACCAATAATTCACAAATTGGTTCTTTGGATAGTACTCTATATATCATGTAGGCTTTCTCATTCTCTCCTCTGACTAGGTAACTTTCAAGTTCTTCTCTTCTGTCTTCTGACTGACCTATTCTGCTACTGATGCTCTTTATTATATTTTTCATTTCATTCACTGTATTCTTCAGCTTCAGAATGTTTGGTTCCTTTTAATATTTTCTATCTCTGTTAAATTCCTCATTTTGTTTGTGTATTGTTTTTCTAATTTTGTTGACTTGTCTTCGTGTTTTCTTTGAACTCACAGAGTTTCCTGAAAACAGCATGTTTGAATTCACTACCAGATAAATCACAGATCTCCATGTCTTGGGTTGGTTACTGGAAGATTATTGTGACCCTTTGGTGGTGTCATGTTTCCTTGATTTTTCATATTCCTTGAAGTTCTGCATTGCTGTCTTCCCATTTGAAGTTAAAGTCACCTCCTCCTGTCTTTATTAACTGGCTTCAGGAGAGAAATATCTTCCATCAGCCCCGCTAGTGATTCTGAGGCTTTCTCAGACCTTCTCTGGTTACACCTGATCCACACTTCTTGCTCCCTCTTGTGGCAGAATCCTTAAGCTTATATGCCTCCCCTTGATCTGCAATGCACCAAGCCATGTATTAGCTGCCTCCCTTTTGTTTCTCAAAGGTGGCCCTAAAGGCTCATTTGTGGTCTCTCCCTGGCCTGCAGATTCAAGCCTGCATTCTTTGTGTGCTTGAATATCACTCACCATCTGCCACATCTTGCTCTCACCACTGCTGCTGGGAGCACACACAGAGAGCCAGCCACAGGGTCAGAGGGTTTGTGTGGGTGAGGCATACTGAGCACTGGGGACACCCGTGAGCCCATTGGAGGATCTCCAGGTGAGGCATTCCCAGCGGCTTGAGGGCAGGCTTTTGGAATGTGGTTAGCAGGCTCTGTGTCCCTTTAACACCCTCTGAGGGAGCTATGTGCCATTCTCCATCTCTTCCTGCCTCCCAGTCATGCGGTGCATGTTTCAGTACTCTGGATGTGGGGAGAGAGAAAGGAGCTCCTTTGGCAGCCTCCCGTGAGCCACGTTTCATTCACAAGCTCTCACTTTCCCTGAAAGAAATCACAGGCTGAGATCTCTCTTGGCCCTAAGCTGTGTCCCCTTGTGGGGAGGGGTGGTGCAAGTCAGGTCAAGCTTTTCCTCTCATCCTCTCAATGCTTCCAAACTCAGAGTTCTTTTGCTCCAAAGGTGTGCTGGAACTTCTCATCTGGAAACCAGGACTTGTACAAAGGCTCTCTGGTCTGTGGGTGATTGTCTTAGACAATGTTTTCCAGGGGCTCCTGGACCAAGGCCAAGGGGGGCTGGAGCCAGTTCACAGGTTACTGCAGGCTCCACAGCCAGGACCCAGGTCTTTATCCCTATTAGTTGACTCACGGGGAAGCAAGACTCCTCTTAGGTCCCTTGGCATATGATGCTGGATCCCACAGCTCCCAAAAAGGTACTTTTGTCTGTGCTTGGATGCCAAATTATGTCACTGAGGGAGAAACAAAGGATGTCTTATTCCGCCATGGGGCTGATGTTACCCCTCAAGGGTTTGTTGTTTTAATCTACATTCCTTTGAGAGTGTGCACTTTCTTTCTCCTGAATTTCTCCTTTGGGATTTACTGGACCATGTCCTCCGCCAATTTTTCCTTGGAGGTGATGGCATTTTTTTCCTTTTAAAATTCTTTATATATTAACAATACCAATTATTTATAATAAATATGGCAAATATTGCTCCCAGCTTGTGACTTTCAATCATGTTTATAGTGCTTTTTGGCTGGTCTTTTTATAGTCAGAGTATCATTTTCTGGTGATATTTTCCTTTTTCATCATGTTTTCATGATGATGTATTTAAACTTATGGCACATTTTAATGACCTGCCGCCAGAAGGATCAACTTTGGAAGAGACCAATTACTGGGAAAAGTGATGCATTATCAAAACAGAAAAAGAATTGTATTTTTAAAAATGCAAAAGTATTAAAATCCTGTAAGAGCCCTTTATAAGAGCAATGCAAGATATTCAATGTACATCAGAGTATACACTTCACAACTGTCCATCCTCTGCCCCATCTCAGCCCCTAAAATCCTGTATTCATCTACGTGGTCGGTTTGACAGCCAGCATAAAGTGGAAATGCAAGAATCAGCAGGATCAAGTCCAAGAGGAATGAAGCCAGATGGCTTTGTAGAACCCAATGTGAAAAGACATGTACAATAGGAATTATTACACTGTTTAACCATTCTTACAAAAATTAATGAGAGTTTTTAAAGAAGTCCTTTTTTTAAAGCGCAGAAACGATCTTCAGTAGTCCAACTGGGAGATGATAGATTTACAGGCACTTTAGACAAGATGACTCCAGTCATATAAAAGTTTAGTTTTATTATAGGCACTTTATGCAAACATTCAGTACTTTTTGCTACTTCTATAATCTTTTAGCAAGGTAGTCAGTTACAGTCTGAATAAGAACATATAAACAAAAATTATACACTTTATTAACAAAATCTACTTTGAATGATTCTATACGTTTTATAATGCAATTCAAACCATTACTTTTCTCCAGTTGATGCTGTTTCTTTCTGTTCCTTCAATTATAGTCCCCGAAGACTGTGAACTGGGTGGAATGATCTTCCACCGCAGCAGGAAATGTTAAATAAGTAACTCTACATAGTTTTCCCAGGGAGTGCTCACTTTTTAAATTTTGATTAAATGCCATATTTTAACACAAATATTAGGCAATATTTAATAGCTCATACGGTCACAGTTCACTGGCGCTTTGCTCCAGCCTGGACACTGACCATGGAGAAATAGATGCCTTTCTGTGCCAGCAGCTGCTGGTGTGTGCCGTGCTCCTTGACTCTGCCGTTCTGAAACACCACTATCAAGTCTGCGTTCTGGATGGTGGACAGGCGGTGAGCGATCACGATGCAGGTGCGCCCTTCTTGGGCTTTGTCCAGGGCTTCTTGGACAACCTGTTCAATAATCACACAAATTAACTCTGATCATGATAATCCACTCCCTTGAATTTCTCCTCCGTAACAAGCCTCACAATTAATTTCTCCAATGATACGTGCTTCTTTAACAGTTGTGTCAATGAAATATAACATAGATTTTACAAAGCAAGGGACCTGTCATATCAGAAGAATACTGAATCCTAGTTTGGTTTATCTCAAAGTCATGACTGTAAATACAGCCTATGCAATCATTTAGAAGCACTTAGTAGTGTGCCCAGCCTTGCGGCATCCTTCTGGTCTAGCACTACAGTAAATTCAGGAAGCCTGAGCACAGGCCAAACACAGCCTCCTTGAATTTTGTTATTTTTAAGATTAAAAAAAATCAGAATGAGTTTATCTTTCAGATACCTGAATACTCAACTTTCTCTCAAACTGAAAACAATTGCTAGTATTTACCTGCAAGTACAGTCAGCTTTTAACATTGTTCTGTGCTTCCACTTTTTTATATAGTTGTTGAGGAAATGCTGCCAGTAGAAATGGGACTATGCCTCCTGAATGCAGCTTCTTAGATCAATACAAAGTGATCTGGGGCTGATTTTTGGAGCACAAGTGTTATAAGACTAATCTGCCTTGTTTCATCTTAGTTCTCTTGAATAACAGCTACTGAAAATGTTTAAATTCCACTGAAAGTAACAAAACTCAGTATCTGGCTGAATTTTGCTCTCTACTGTAGAAGATAGAAGCATAATTTAAACCTTTTAAGGGGCAACTGCTTCAAGTGTGAATGAGTCCACGTTAAATTCTTACCTTTTCACTTTCTGTATCCAGAGCTGATGTAGCTTCATCCAGAAGCAAAATATGAGGCTGTCTAACAAGGGCACGAGCTATTGCAATGCGCTGTTTCTGGCCACCAGAGAGCTGAGTTCCTTTGTCTCCTACTCTGGTGTTATATTTCTGTAAATAGGGTTTTGTTATTATGAAAAGTAGAACTGATAAAGTTCTGAAAGAGAGTTTGCTTGCAGAAAGTAGGATAACCACTTCCATATCCCCAAAAAGTTTAGGTTCAGAAGCTAAGAATGGGTTGAAGGAGAGTTAAACAACAAAAACATAGCTCTAAATGGCAGGATTAACCTCTCTTCTTGAAAACAGACGTTTGGGTCTTAAAAGTTATGCTTTAGTGTAGACAAGTCAACATATTTATGAGGAAGATGACTGTTGCAATGTGAGGCTCTTCCAGCCTTCTGGTTTCATTGCATTTGGGACAAAGATTGGTAGGAGGAAGGAATTTTGATTTTAACAGTCTATGCATAATAAAATAATTGAAACTCATTTTATTTATAACCAGCAGGTGATGCTCTCTGCATTATTTTAAAGTGAGAAAGGACGCATAGAGGGAGGGGATATGGGATGTATGTATACGTATAGCTGATTCACTTTGTTATACAGCAGAAATTAACACACCATTGTAAAGCAATTATATGCCATAAAGATGTTAAAAAAATAAAATGTCAATTATGATAATATCCTTTAAAAAAAATAAAGTGAGGAAGGGAAGAAATTCTTGGGATGCTAGCCTTTTGTTGTCTGTTTTTATAAGACTATCTCCAAAGCTTCAACAATTTTAATGGATGCCATGAAATTCTATTCAATATCTAACTTGAAAAGCTGAAATCTCCTGATTTACTTTTGTTTTCAGAGTTCTCCTGAAATTTTTCACGTATTGTTTCCCAGAGTAGATAATGCTCACTAAGTATCCAATATGACGATAAGGACAGGAATTAATAGGGTATGTAGGGGAGAGCAGAAATGTAATGTGTAACCTAAAAAAACCATATTATCTTTTTATTTTCAGGTCCTTGCCAGGCTGAAATGTTAGTCAAACTGTGGGCTCTGACATCCGGAGTTTGACTTTAAAATTCATGTTCTACTTCCTACACTGTTGGTGGGAATGTTAAGCTGGTGCAGCCACTATGGAAAACAGTATAGCGGTTCTTCAGAAAACTAAAAATAGAATTACTGTATGATCCAGCAATCCCACTGCTGGGCATATATCCAGAGAACACTATAACTCAAAAAGACACATGCACCCCTATATTCAGAGCAGCACTATTCACAATAGCAAGACATGGAAGCAACTTAAATGTCCATCGACAGATGAATAGACAAAGAATATGTGGTACATATATACAATGGAATATTACTCAGCCATAAAAAAGAACAAAATAATGCCATTTGCAGCAACATGGATACAACTAGAGATTATCATACTAAGTGAAGTCAGAAAGAGAAAGACAAATACCATTATGATATCACTTATACATTTCCGGAATCTAAAATATGACACAAATGAACCTGTCTACGAGACAGAAACAGACTCATAGACATAGAGAACAGACTTGTGGTTGCCAAGGGGGAAGGGGGGAGGGGAGGGACAGAGTGGGAGGCTGGGGTTAGCAGATGTAAGCTATTATATATGGAATGGATACACAACAAGGTCCTACTGTATGGCACAGAGAACTATATTCAGTATCCTATGATAAAGCATAATGAAAAATATTAAAAAAAGAATGTGTGTGTATATATATATATATATATATATATATATATATATATATATATATATATATATATATATATATATATATATAGGGCTGAATCACTTTGCTGTACAGCAGAAATTAACACAACATTGTAAATCAACTATCCTTCAATTAAAAAAAAATTCATTCTATGTAGGGTTGCCTGTTTTTACTTGCTACTTCTGGCAACCTTAGTTCTATGGCACTCAACATAGAGCTCTCCACCTGCAGGTGGAGTAAGCGAGCCCAGGGGAGGTTCCGGCAGATGCTAGGGACTGGCCCAACCCAGAGCTGCAGCCACCAGGGAGGCCAGAGCACTGGAGCGAGTCCCATGAGGGTGCAGAGGTTGCCAGGCTGCATTGCCACAGTATCGATCCTGTTGAGGCAGATAAAGGCAGGGCTGTATCCCTGAGAGGAGGAAACTAGACCAGCCCCCTGCAGGGTGAGGTAAATCCTAATGCAAACCACTCAGGTGAAGAAGTAGGTCCTTGGACAGAAAATAGGACTTAAGTGGTTTTGCCTTCTCTTTCCAGGTCTAGACACTGAGGAAAAGAATTATGATGTCTACAGGTATGCTCTGTAGACAGAGCCCAGAGCCCAGAAAGGTAGGTCCCGGTGGTAGACAAATGTGAGAGGGGCAAGGTATATTTCATAAGCTAGATAATAATTACTCTCTGCATTTGCCTTTGTTAACCCCTAGCCCAGTGGTTCTCAAACTTTACCTGCATCAGTATCACCTGGGATATTAAAACACAGATTGCTAGACCCTACCTCCAAGTTTCTGATTCAGCAGGTCTGGGGTCAGGCCTGAAAATCTGCATTTCTTACAAGATCCCAGGTGATGCTGATGTTCTGGCCCACGCCCAGACTCTGAGAACACTGACTTCGCCATGAGTAAAGGGAATTAAAGTTACATGCTAGCCCTGGGAAGGGCCAATTATCCACAGATGGGCTAGAAGGTTAAAGGAGGAGAGGGGACAATGCCTCTTCCCTGGGGCTTATGATGTGTGGTGACAGCAGTTACCCAAAGAAGAGCCTCCAGAAAAGGAAATCTTGGGAGAGGGTTGGGGCCATAAGGCATTGCCATCTTTCCCCATGAGGAGAGGACCTTCTCCGCCAGTTTCAGGCTACTGAGCTTTATTTTTTAAGGGGGGCACTTCCTTAAAATAAAGAACATAAACTGTGATAATGGGGGCGGGTGGGTTAGAGAAGATAGGTCTAGATTGCAAGGCAAAATACAGGACCTAAGAGGCTTAAGAGAGGGCAAGAGGTTCCATTTACCTAACTTCCTAGGAGGAATTCAGAAGGCATCCGTGGGACAACAGCCCAGGGAAGGTTTCAATCATCAGCCCTACAAGCAGAGGTTGGGGCGCATGGAACGTGCAATGGTGAGAGACGACACGACACCACGGACACTCCAATGGCTCAGCCTTACTCAGAGCCTTCTTTCTGGCATGGGGCCAGTTCCCTGGCCTGGCCTGACTCCACAGAGGGAGGTTTGAGGCTTGGGGGAGAGCGGCAAGGAGGTGGAAGGAAGGAAGGTTGGGAGAGAAATGGTGGGGGAGGGTCACGCTTGCTTCTGTGCGCCCTGCATCCAGACTTGGAGGGAAAGGTCTCCCAGGCATTATGTACTTTTTGGTCAGGCTGCTCACAGTGAGTGAGTCGGGTGATCAGGTAAACATCACATCCACTGGGGATGGGAAGTGCGGGCAGATGCTTGTAGACGGGTGGACGTGTGTTTTAGTTGCTCATTTCACCTTTGGGATCCAGCCCTTTAGAAGTCACAAGCATAGGCCAGGGGGGCTGCCACAGGCTCCCAGGCACCTTATTTGGAGAGAGACTTACATCAGGCAGCGTCTCGACGAAGGGGTGTATGTTGGCCTCCTTGGCTGCCTGCACGATCTCCTCCTGTGACACGACCCGGCTGTTGTCCCCGTAGGCGATGTTCTCGCCGATGCTGCAGTCAAACAGGATGGGCTCCTGGGACACAATGCCCATGTGTGCTCGGAGCCACTGGACATTCAGGTGCTTTATTTCCTTGCCGTCAATTAGCTGGAAACAAGAGATCACAGATCATCTTCAGAACCAGCACATTTTTTGAATTTAGGAAAATTAATATCGTTATTTCATACATTAAGACTGCCAAGTTATTATGAGAATTTTGTTGTTGTTTTCAGTTTGGATTGTCAAGGTTAACTGAATAAGGTCATAATTGTATGCTTTGAGGAACCATCATATTTCTTCTGTTTTAACCCTATGCATGTGGTAGGCAGAATAATGCACCTCTCCTCCATCCAAGATATCCATGTTCTCATTCATGAAACCTGCGAATGTTATTCACAAGTGTAGATGGAATTACGATGTAAGGTTGCCCATCAGCTGACCTCAAAATGACAAGGTTACCTTAGATTATCCAGGTGGACCCAACATAATCATAATGGTCCTTAACTGTGCAAGAGGGGGGCAGGAGAGTGGGTATCGCAGTGGAGCAATATGAGGAAGACTCAACCGGTCATTGCCGGCTTTGAAGATGCAGGAAGGGGCCACGGGCTAGAAAAGGTAAGAAAGCAGATTCTCCCCTAGAGCCTCCAGAAGGCACACAGCCCTGCTGACACCTTGACTTTAGCCCAGTGAGATCCACTTCGGACACCTGACCTCCAGAATTTGTAAGACAAATCTGTGTTGTTTCATCCCACTAAATTTGCTGTAATTTGTTATAGCTGCCACAGGAAACTAATAAAATGCATTCTAATTCTGGGATGTAT
The DNA here is from genome assembly GCF_965194805.1 of Balaenoptera borealis. Classification (NCBI taxonomy): domain Eukaryota; kingdom Metazoa; phylum Chordata; class Mammalia; order Artiodactyla; family Balaenopteridae; genus Balaenoptera; species Balaenoptera borealis. The sequence goes on from NC_138864.1 coordinate 53,358,875, forward strand.
TCTGGCATCCTTATTCTTATGTACTGATTTTCCGCAGGAAAAGTAGCCACCATTAGATTGGAAATAACTAACTGCTATACCATATAATAGGTGTGTAGGTCACGTTTCTGATCTGACCCGTTAGTTAGGATCTAACTGACCTGTTAGTTAGGATCTAAGTTTTTTGAGGACTTAAATGAAACAGAGGCGAGCGTCGGAAGGTGGCTGTTGTATCTCTAAATCACTGTTGACTTTAGGAACGTGGATTAAGGTCTCTTAGCTTCTGTGTGTGTAAAATGGGAATGATAATTCCTAAAGTCGCAGAATTGAGGATTAAATGAAGTCATGTATAAACCCTACTGAGCACAGTGCTGGGCACAGGGTATGTGAAGGACTGGCTGCGATTTGGATGCTGACCCAAAGGGGCAGGAGGGAGAGGCTGCCTTTTCTGTAGTGACCTGTCTCCCCTTGGATTATCCTGCAGAAGCCTGGGGCGTACCCATACAGCCTGGCCGATAAAAATCCTTACTCTCTGATGCAGACGTGTCTTCCCCAAAGATCTACTTTGCAAGAGAACGCTGGCATTCAAGTGAGAGCTGTTCATCCTCGCTGAAGGAGACATCAGTGACTCAGCTTCGAGCTTCTATAATAGTGGTGATGAGTATATTCTGAGCTATATATACACTTTGAATCCCACGTACCTGGCTGGGTGCCTCTGGGAGACAGCTGGCCAGGGGTAGGGTACAGTCTTGGCTGCAGGAAGACAGCTTCTGTTTGTGAAGCTGGCAGGCGCAAAGATGGATGGAAAACACACCCATGACCTTATTCGTACCGAGCCCGGTTGCCATGGAGACTATTCCAAGCATCTATGCTCCAGGCTTCCTCACAGCATTAAGTGAAGGTGGAAAGTAGACAGTGAAGAGAGGAAGGAAAAACCATACAAGGATGTGGCGAAAAAGCAGATCTTGTTAGATAGAACAGTGTGAAAAACGGAAATCTGAGGAAAGAAAGAGTAGTTTTTTAAAAAACTTTTTTCCAGGCTTATACCCCTGGGAGAAAAAATAGACATTGTCGAACGAATACAGTCAGACAAACATGACTGATCCCAGCAAGTTTTAATGAGTTTCTCCATCACACTGCATACAAGAAGATGCTTGGGCCTCCTCATCCCCACGCTATACACAGCAACTACAAACTATTTAAAACCTGTGTTTGCTAAAGAATCCTTTCCTTAGGGAAAACATGTTTAGAAGACCAAATGTAAAAAGATCAACGCAGAGCTTCTTTGGCTGAGGCATGGGTGGCCATCTGAGGGAAGACCAAGGAAGTCCAGGGAGTCAGTGAACACTGCGCAAAAGATACTGGCCCTGGGACTTCCCTGGCGGTCCAGTGGTTAAGACTCTGCACTTCCAATCCAGGGGCTTTAGGTTTGATCCCTGGTCGGGGAACTAAGATCCCACATGCTGTGTGGCATGGCGGAAAAGAAAAAAACAGATACTGGCCTAAATAAAAACTTAAAGTAACACATTGACAATAACAATGAAAGGCCAAAAAACAAACAAATAAACAAAAACAATGAAAGGCTAAATTAAAATGACGAGCTATCTCTGTTCTAAACTTAAATCTACTACCTGATTTCAGTAGCACAATCAAATGTTAAATATGTATGATCCTGCTGTATGTATTTACTCTGAAATGGTAATCATAGATAAAATATTGAGCATTGACTATATTATAGGTCCTGCTGTTAAGTACACCTCATGCCCTCTCTCGTTTAATAGTCACGACAACGCTCGCGAGGTAGACGTGATTTTAATCCCCATTTTACCGATGAGGACATGAGCAGAGTTAAGTCGCTTGTGCAAGGTCACACACTCTTAGTGACTGAGGGAGCTCGGATCGGATCTACACACGACAGGTTGGATTTTAGCAACACAGTGTCTCAGAATTGAAAAATACTTTCTGTCTTCCCTCAAAAGAGCAATGTCTCCATCTTAGCCCAGGTACCCACTGGGTAATACCCAGACAACAGTCTGCTAACTGATGTCCTAAGGGGGAGAGAGAACTCTGGTGGCCGCACATAGCATGGGCTGGCAAGGGAAGAAAGGAAAGGTCAGGGGAAGACTCAAACCAGAGTGGGTCTCAGTGAAGCTAATGAACTTCAGCTTCAAGGACGCCCATTTGCAGGCAAATGCTGGGAGCTGAACGGTGCTCTGGATGGGAGAGAGTCCAGGTCTTCTGGGTAAGCGTTTAGGATAACCTGCCTAAAAAGGGGAGGGACCAGACTCTTTAAGGTTTTAATATTTTGTTGTGAATTTTTCTCATTTGAAGGAAATATTCACTTTCGTATCTAACTGTGTGTTCATAACTTTGTATTCTTTCAAGTAGAGTCCCTGAAATTGTACAACTTTCAGGCCCCACCAAACTTGGAAACTCCACTCTCTGAACAATTCCATAGCTTGGTTTTGCAAGACTCGCCACAATTTGATCTAAACCTTTTAAAGTTATCAGTTCAGAGGTTCTCCACCTCTGGTTGGCATCAGAATCACCTAGGAAAAATCATAAAAATGAAAAGGCTAGGCCCTGACCTTCGTAAATGAGCCGGGGTGGCTGTGTTCTCTATTAGCTCTCTAGGCCATTATGATCCACGCCAGCTTGAGAACCTCCGCTCAGGTCAATGTTTCTCAGAGTGTGATTCGAGGCTCGTTGATGGTCATGAGGATTTCCCGACCTCCTCAGGGTCAAGTCCTTGCTTCAAATGATCATTATGATCAAATGACGTTCAAATGCATAGACTCATTTTTTATGGCAACAAGAACTAATCACAGGACTTCCCTGGCGGTCCAGCAGTTAAGACTCCGTGTGCTTCGGGACTTCCCTGGTGGCACAGTGGATAAGACTCCAAGCTCCCAATGCAGGGGGCCCGGGTTCAATTCCTGGTCAGGGAACTAAATCCCACATGCATGCCACAACCAAGGAGCCCGCATGCCACAACTAGGGAGCTGGCCTGCCACAACTCAGGAGCCCACATGCCACAACTAAGAAGACTGCATGCTGCAACTAAGGAGCTGGCAAGCTGCAATTAAGGAGCCCACCTGCCACAACTAAGACCCGGGGCAACCAACCAAATAAATAAATATTTAGAAAAAGACTCCAAGCTTCCACTGCAAGGGGTGTGGGTTCAATCCCTGGTGGGGGAACTAAGATCCTGCATGCCACGAGGTGTGGCCAAAAAAAAAAAAAAAAAAAAAAAAAAGAACTAATCACTAATAACCTATTAACTGAGTTATTCAGGGTCACTAATTGACATTCATAAATAAAACTTGGCACATTTACTAATGTTTATTGAGGACACTTCCACTAAGAAGTCTGGCTGCCGTGGGGCACTTGGCAGTATTTCGAAGCTCTAGTGTAAATGCACAGGAGCAGATCGTCGTATTCCCTGCAATGGAGGAGGACACTTTGTTTTCAGGGCATGATCAGTGTTGTCTTGAGACGGTTACTCTCCTATACACTCAGCATTCATTTCCATATTCTTCTGTGTCTGTCCTTCCACATATCAAGGGAGTGGAGGACTAAAAACTGTTTCCCAGGCTCGCTTCTGGTTCTAGAAGTAACTGAGGTCCTACCAGTGAGATGCAGTGTGCAAAATCTGGGAGACAGAGGCCGTGGTAAACTAACACTTGTGTTTCGGCAGACGGGAGTTTTTACCACACCCACACTCTGGTCTTGTGTCTTCAGGTTTGGAGCAGCTGTGACGCTGGCCCAATTTCCCGCAACCTCCTGGCCACAGGACCCCCAGCTGCGACGCTGTGATTTGAACGTTGGGAGTGCTGGCTTTTACTTTCACTTCCACTCTTCCAGCCCTTCCAGTGATTCTGCAAGCACCGAATTCCCCTTATTGAATATGTATCTGCTTGAAAAACCTAGAGCAGTTTCTGTTTCCTACACTGAACCATAACTGATACGGTCCATGTTTTAAATTTCGCTCCCCTTGTGCTTCTGTACATGGAGAATAATCATTAATTTCTTTACTTTCTTCTTGTCTAATTACTGCACGTATGTTTACCATTGTTGTTTTCAACTCCAACACTATTAACGCCAAGTGTTTTTTCCCACTACAATGACTGTGAGTGTAGTAAGGGTGGGGAGGGAATTCTTTTGGTCTTTCCTAAGTGGGTTATAATCAAAAAAGTTTGAGAACCATTACTCTAATTAAATCTGCTATTTCAGCCAAACTGGCCTATATGCTGCATTGGGAACAAATCAATCATCAGCCACAGCTCACGTTATCTCTTTCATCGAACGATGTCTTGATTGCTCACCCTTACAACTTTATGCAACCAGCTCTAGTTACCCCTTAAGAACTAGCTCTAGGCCTATCTTCTTCTTTAATAGAACTCATGGAAGGATATGTCCCATCTCTTCAGTAGAAATCTTTGAGGACAGACACCTTCCCCTATAACTCATTAGAGCTCAACATTTAACACACTGCTTAATAAATGTCTCTTAAGGACCACAATCAGTGTCTGAGAGCTAAAACTTCCTCCTCTGATTGCTTCATGTGTCAGCAAGGTTTTCATTGAGAGTTCTCTGTCCAAACTTTAACCACAAAATTGAAGCAGAAAGTCAGAATTCACAGAAAATATAAAACAAGGTAGTACAAATGAAGAACAAAGCTTAAGGAAGAACAAAGCTTCCACAACTGTCAGAGAATGGACTGAGTAAAGGCATAACTGTCTGTGAATACAATATAAGAAATATTTATGATAACCGTGATTACCGTGGGGAAGTGAAAAGGGCCCTGGCCTACAGGATGAAAATTCTATTTTCACATCAATCATTAACGCAAGTAGGGCCCATATAGAACTGGCAGGCATCGCTCTGACTACACAAAGTAGGTGTCCATCCTGGATGGGCAGTGCCCAGGCCCATTCCAGTTGTTGAATATTTTGAATATCACCTCTGAGTTTGACCAGTAACTCAGTGCCTACATAATGAAAATGTTTCCCTCTAAATTCCATTCCTTCCTAGTTTGATTCTTTTCCTAGCCCCCATTATAGTCATTTAAAAATCCACTACTCCCGGGAGTTCCCTGGCGGTCCAGTGGTTAGGACTTCGCACTTTCACTGCCATGGCCCAGGTTCAATCCCTGGTTGGGGAACTAAGATCCCACAAGCTGCGCAGCACAGTCAAAAAATAACAATAGTAATAACATGTCACTACTCCCTTCAAGACTCCTATCTCATTCCCAGTACCTAAGACAGTCCCTGACAGGAACTCACTGACAGTTTATTGAATGTTGCATGAATAAATTTGACCCTTCACTTACTCTTTTAGTTCAGGAAACAAAAGAGAATCCCTCTATGTTCTTTATCTGTTTCCCAAATTTGTTGATCTCGCTTTTTTTAATTTGCCTTAGAAGGTGTTTGAATTCCCTCTCCATCAATGGTTTTATCTCATCCTCAGCCATAAAAATGTTCAAGATTCCCCATGCTAAACATCTTCCCTGGGCTCTGCCTCCCCATTTTTATTTTCCTTGCTTTCTCCTTTGATCTTCTAGTCTACACTTGGCTCAATCCCCTCCTAACCACACCTCAGCCATGCTCAACTGTTTCCTACCACCATCACTTCACTGAGAAGACTGTGAAATGTCAGAAGCAGCCCATTAATTGCCAAATCCTCCCATGTGCTTTCAGTCTCCGTCTTAGCCCATCTCTCCATGGCATTTGTCAGTGCCGACTACCTTCTCCTTGTTGAAACCCTTCCCATCCCTGGCTTCCATCTTACTAGTCTCTCTCAGCACTCCTCCTCTGTCTTTCTGGCTTTTTTTCCTGCAACTGCTCATGTAAACTGAGACCTAACCAAGGGAAGGGGGATGGCTGGTAAAAAGGCTGCTTGCAGAGGAAGGTAGAGTAGCAGGGTTGAGGGAAAGGCTGGAGAAGTTGGCTGGGGCAGTGGACACAGCTTGGAGACTATATCTAGGATGTCAGACTTTAAGTGGGACCGTTGTTTAAAAGTTTGTAAAACCATGGCTTATAGTTGAGAATTAAATACATCTAGGCAGGGGTTTCCCTGACAGTCCAGTGGTTGACACCTTGCCTTCCACTGCGGGTTCGATCCCTGGTCGGGGAGCTGGGATCCCACATGCCTCACGGCCAAAAGGCCAAAGCATGGAACAGAGGTAATATTGTAACAAATTCAATAAAGACTTTGAAAATAGTCCACATCAAAAAAAAAAAAAAACTACCAAAAAAAATACATCTAGGCATTTAGAAGATGAAAAAACTGAAATGAGCTGAATAAGAAAGTGCTCAGAAGTACCTAGAGATTATGACACTAAGTGAAGTAAGTCAGACAGAGAAAGACAAATATCATATAATATCACTTATATGTGGAATCTCAAAAAATAATACAAATGAAATTATTTACAAAACAGAAATAGACTCACAGACATAGAAAGCAAACTTAGGGTTACCAAAGGGGAAACATGGCAGGGAGGAATAAATTATGAGCTTGGGATTAACATACACACACTACTATATATAAAATAGATAACCAACAAGGACCTACTGTATGTGTTCCCTATAGTATAGGGAACTCTACTCAGTATTCTGTAATAACCCATACAGGTAAAGAATCTGAAAAAGAATGAATATATGTATATGTATAACTCAATCACTTTGCTCAGTGATTTACAATACTGTAAATCAACTCTACTCCAATAAAATTTTTTTAAAAAGAAGAAAAAAAGTGTGCTCACCACTGTTCCAGCCAAGGGGTCGTAGAATCGCTCCAGGAGCTGGACCACCGTGCTTTTCCCACAGCCGCTGCTGCCCACCAGGGCCAGCGTCTGGCCCTTCTTCACCTCGAGGCTCAGCCCCTGAAGCACTGGGATGTCTGGTCGAGTGGGATAGTTGAACACGACTTCATTAAATGTCACATTTCCTTCCACTGTATTCTAAAATCAGAACAATAACAGTAAATTTGATTGCTGCAATCCTGAAAATTCACAATTAGCCAACCCTCTCTACCGCCAGGTATCAGAAGGTAGTGAACTTGTATTACAGTCAGGCTTCATTTGTAACTGCTAAAATGTAATACATAAGATCTAGAAGGGTCAGTGTTTTCACAGCACGTCTCGTTAACACAATACAGATGTGAAAACTCAAATCTGTTCCCCAAGAATAGGGTAACCCACATATAATAAAACCTCATTAGCAGGATTTGTGTATAAAATGGGCAGTATTTCTACATCCGTGTGGCTTTGTTCTACAAAAGTACTAGACGTTAACGTGTATTATCAGCATTTACTAAAAATGAACTAAAATGACCGAGAAACTTTCATTTTATTACCACCAAATAAAAAAAGCACAGATTTTATTAAACTTCCACTTAGAATACTAAAATTCATCAGTTAGGAGCAGATCATATAATCAAAACATCAAACTGACCGGCTTTAGGCCTTCCGTGCTGTAGCTGTCGATCACAGGGGTTTTTTCAATGATCATGATGACGTGGGCTGCTGACACTTTGGCCTTGGCATAGTCAGGAGCAAATGAACTGACCTGTCCCACAGCCATCGCGCCAAAGACAATGGCTGAGAACACTCTGCCAACAACAAAGACAAAACGTGCAAAGAGTTAGGATTGCAACGCTAGGAAGGTGACACTCCTACACCCAGAGCACGATCTCAAACAGTCACAACACGTTAGTCAAAAAGTTTCAAAAAAAAACCACTTTTCCTTATAAGTTCATATCAGTGTAACTGACTGATTGTAAAATGACCCCATGTTTCATCTCTCTCTGTGTCCTCACCTTCTTGTAAGTGACTTTGCATCTCCTCTACTGAAGAAGTAGAGTTTGTTTTCCTACCCTTTGAATCTGGTTTGGCCTTGGAATTTGCTTCAGCCAACAGGATGTGGCAGAAGTGACTGTTGCCAGGTCCAAGCCTATGACTCAGGGGGCCTTGCATGCTTCTCTCTCTCTCTCTCTCTCTCCCCGCCACTACCACAAGCCCACCTAGCTGCTGGCAGACAAGGCACAGACAGAAGAGTGCCGTGGGCCCCAGCCAACTAGCCTGTTACTCACTGCACACAAGAGCGAGCCCAGCTGAGATCCACTATGCCCAGATCAGCAGAACTGCCCAGCTGACCCCCAAACTTAAGGGCAAAAATAAATGTTTATTATCGTGTGTCACTGGGGGGGGTAGTGGGTGGCTGTCATGCAGCGTTATTTGTGGCAATCAATAACGGGTATAGGCAGTTTTGCTGGATTACATCAGATTCTTAGAAAACCTGTGAACTGTACTGCAAACAGAGTTCCTTAAAGAGCCAGATATCATGCTGCTCTCAAGATGCATCGACTTTTTTTTCTTGGCCATGCCACACGGCTTGCAGGATCTTAGTTCCCCCACCAGGGATCGAACCCAGGCCACCACACTGAAAGCGCCAGGTCCTAACCACTGGGCCGCCAGGGAATTCCCTTCATCGGCATTCTTTTTTTTTTTTTTTTAAAGGTGAACACTGAATTTCATTTATTATGTATTTCTTTCTTTTTAATTTTTTAAATTAATTTATTTATTTATGGCTGTGTTGGGTCTTCGTTTCTGTGCGAGGGCTTTCTCTAGTTGTGGCAAGCGGGGACCACTCTTCATCGCGGTGCGCGGGCCTCTCACCGTCACGGCCTCTCGTTGCAGAGCACAGGCTCCAGACGCGCAGGCTCAGTAGTTGTGGCTCACGGGCCTAGTTGCTCCGCGGCATGTGGGATCTTCCCGGACCAGGGCTCGAACCCGTGTCCCCTGCATTGGCAGGCGGATTCCCAACCACTGCGCCACCAGGGGAGCCCTCATCGGCATTCTTAATCTACGACATGGGAGTCACAGCAGCTTAAAGTTGGGAAGGACTTCACAGAATGTCAAGTCCAGCTCTCAATGCTTGTGCCAGGGCACATCCCCCCTAAGCTAGCTTCCATCCTTGGTTTTAGGACGGAGGAAGTTTGATTGAGGAAGTCTATTGTTAAAAACTTCCTTTTCAAACCAAGAAAAATGTACATCCTTTTGCATAATACATCCCTTCAAAGTACTGGAATATTATTTTCAAAACCCTTTGCATCTTTGGTAACTCCCTTCACTTTCAATATTTCAGCTGCCCTTCTCTGGACACATTTATCAAAATGCCTTTTTAAACAGTGGACCGGGACTGACGTAATATTAGGAATCTCCCAGAATAATGCCATGAGTCCATCAAGTCCATTCCTTTGGACTCTATTCCTGAGTTAATGGAGCACACAGTGTTTTTTTCTTTTTTCTTTTTAATAGCTCTAAATAAATCGCACAGATGGTTCATCTTGGACTTGTTATCATTTAGACCTGTGGAATCTGTTTAAAATGGACTGCTCTTCAGCCAGGTCTCCCCATCCCTTACTTGGAAGATGGATTTTCCAAATCTGAAAGTCCACGAGTCAGCAATTTCCATCAATTGAATACCTTAACCTCGGAGTAAAGCAATATATCAAATAATTATCTAATCAAAGCACCAATGCCAATGATGCCTGGTTATGATCTTTTGGTTATAGTTATAAATAGTACCTGCATATCAATTATCAGAAAGATGTTGAGTGGAAATTTTAAATCTTCTGTTGGAGTCATCCTGAGAAAACTGTAATGCACGCACAAGTCAATGTCCAAATAGGATGGAAATATTATACTAACACATATTCCCAGGCTTCAATGATGCTGCTTTAAATGTAAAACTGTATCACCATTAATTATGGTATGGTATCAAAGGGCAGCTCAGCCATCACCAAACCTAGACACTCAGAAAAATTACACATAATTTTCACTACCAAACTACATATTTTAGTATTTTAGAAATATAAGTTAAGTCCAGGTCTGTCTTCTGACTGAGGTACAATTTTCTGCATTCACAGTGATGGAGCAGATACTCCAATCGAGCTTTCCTTTGTCATTTCTGCATTTCTCCAGCTCTTACCTTCTAACTGCTTTTCTCTTATGAAAGAAAGCAAATTTATCCTGGAATCTTCTGGGGCTCTCAGAATTCAGTGCTCCACACCCATTCTTTGGCCGCCCTGTTTAGAATCCTTTGAAAGGAACCAGGTACTTGGCTCCGGGTTAGGCTTCTTCCCAAACACCCAGGCCTTCTGGAAACTCCTCATTGAATCACCACCCCAGCTAGCCATGGATTCAAGAAGGTCAAATGTGTGAGTCAGCATCGGGGAGAAGGGTAGACACACATTCCCCAAATGAAATGAGATGCTTCCAGGATAATACGCGGAGACTCAGAGGCAAAATGCCATCTTCTGAATCACCAAAATCTCTTCATGAAGCTTCACAGTAAGGTTTTCTATCCAGGCATGAAACTGTGCACCTTGGTTTGATTTCTAGAGTTTAACTGTAAAGACGACCCCCATACTTACAAGAGAACATCCTGAAAGTCCATGATGCCATGTCCCACCAAGTAGGCGCCAAAACGGAAACAGCCGGCGTAAGAAAAATACATCATTGCCTGGGTGATGGAAAATGTGATCCCAAAGATGTGTGCTTTCCTCAAAGAGTTTCTGAAAAGAAGACATTCTGAAACTTACTTGACTTTCAATTCTCAGTCCTTAAAACGTAACCTTTCATGGGTTAGCAGTGGGGTGTGGAGGTGCAGCAGATAAAAATGGGTTTCGTCTCCAAAACACTAAGTTTGGTCCTCACATCACCACTTGTGAGAATTCAGGAAAATGCCTAGTCTCTGAACCCCAGTGTCTTCATCTTTAATGGAGAATTAACCACACCTCAAAGCACTGAGGTCAAGTTAAAATAAGCCAAAAGACAACAAGAAGAGCTTGTTAGGGATTAATAAATTCCTCCCCTTTCCCCCACCCATGGACATATAATATGTACGTACTCTATAGTGAACATTCGTTCAACACACGTTGACCCAACACCACAAGCTGGAGGGACCACGAAGGGCCAACACAAAGGAACCAGGCATGTTCTTGCCCTTGGGGACCCAGGAGTCAAGTTGGATTGTTATTTATGCAATGGAAGTATCTTATGAATCATGTGTTAAAGGAAGAAAGGAGAAGCACTAACCCTCTAGGGGAGTTAGAGAAGGCTCTGCAAAGGAGTTAACACGTGGATTTTTTTGATCCACATGGAACTGGGCGATGTGGAGGTGCGAGAGGCTGGTAAGGGGGCCGCCTACTCCTGCTTCCATCAGATCAACTTCTGCTTTTATCTGTTTCATATACTGGAATTTCAAGTGAATTTTTTTCCATAAAAAAAGACTCTACTCTCATTTTAAAAACTTTGAAAACCCACTGATAAAAGAAGAAAGGAGACTCAGAGAGGATGGGCTTGCTTATGTTCACATCACTTTTTAGAGCCCTCACTGTGAGTTCATTAAAGGAAGAACAGAAGGTCTGCACGAGAGAAGGGTAAAGAGAAGAAGGGTGTACCCAAGAAGACCACCCCCTCAGGCTCCACAGATACCTCAAATTCCATGTTCCACAAAAAACTCATTCCCAGTGGGAACATGTAATAGCGCCATCACGCAAATGCAGCATCAGGGTCATTCTCAACAACCTCTCTCCCTCCCCTCCCCTCGGTTATCTGCTCTTACAGGCTCTACCTCAGAGATGTCCCTGCCTTAGGTCAGGTCTTGTGATTCCTCTCTTGGATTAATTACAATTGCTTCCCAATTGGTTCCCTTCTAGAAGTCTCTCCACTTGTTCCCTACCTTCTGGCCAAAGTAATCTTCCTGAAAACAAATCTGATGATTGAAAAACTCCCCATACTTCCCTCCCACTCTTCAGTGGTTATTACCTGTATGGTACCTGCAAACTCAGGGCATACATATATTCAAACTTCTCCTCCCGAGTCAAAGAAACAACAGTTCGGAAGTTTTCTATAGCTTCCGTGGCAATCTGTAACAGAGAATGTCCCGTTACTGAAGGCACCAAGGCCAACAGTGGCAATTAGTTTGAATTCCATATAAGAGATTCATAAAATTAATTTTATTAATAAGTATTATTTACATATTACATATTAAATAATATTTATTATGACTCCTGAGTGTCTTTGCTATAGAAAAGGATACCAAGTGATTTATCAAATCGAGATTTAGATCTGGAAGGAAGATGGGCTAATTCAAACTCCTCTCTACAGAAAGAGAAACTGAAAACTTCAACAGATAAAGGCCCTTACCTAAAGCCACATGGCTTTACAGCAGCAAAATTAACCTAAGAACTCAGTATTTTATCTCGATTGCAGTGCCCTTTCTTCTATGATGGTCACATTTTAAGTTTATAATTATTATATATATAAAAGTTATTATAATGTCATTAAATTATAATATTATTAAAATACCTATAAAATGTAATGTTTACATTTTTCTCTGTATAATTGTCATTTGAGACAACTAAAGAATATTTGGAAAATATTGAAAAGAGAGAAGGTAATGAAAAGTTACATACTGGTGTATTTTACATAATAGTTTACATGTTATTTTCTAAACTGTACCTGTTTAACAAAATTGGGCTCAAGTTCTATGTTTGGCTTCATAGCCTTATTTTTTACCTTAACAAATAAAGAGACTTTTCAAAGGTCATTAAATATACATTAACAACGGGATGTTTAAAGGGCCACTTACTATCCCAGCCAGCTAAGCAGTCCTTTATTGCTGAACAAAGCTTTCAATTCTTATTAAAAATAATGTTGTGATAAAATTCCTCATACATAAACCTTTGTCCATATTGAATTATTTTCTTAGGAGAAGTTCTTAAAAGTTAAATTACTAGGTCAAAGGGAATAAACTACTTTTTAAGGAGCACAGCACATATTATCAATTGGTTTTCCAGAAAGTTTCTATCTATATTTTAATTGAATTTAACTTCCAACAAGGCTATTTGACTAGGACAAATACATCCTTTACCACTTTTTGGAGTCTGGGTAAAAGGGCTATGGAAAATACAAAAAACATCAGGGTACAAAATGAGATTTCAGCGTGCATCAGCATGAGACCTTGAAATGCCCTTCTATCTCGTTCTCCTCATCTATAAAATGAGGAGGATGGACAAGAGGGTCTCTGAAGTCCCTTTTAACTCTAATTCCAAGAGAAATAATTTTTAGAATTGTAAGTCTAAATTATAAATCAGTAAGAGAAATTATCCTTATTGTTTAAGATGTTCTTCCTTTCTCTGGCCTCTACACTGGTCGGAACTGATTCTAATACAGACACATTCAATTACATGAGAGTGAGTTACAGCATAAAAAAAATCACCAACCCAAAATCTTACTTATTCTTTACTGAATCCTACACAAATACCTAACTTCAAAGATAAAAGTGGATATTTGATATGACGTTGTTGGTTTTAAAGACTAATGCAAAAAATATTAGAAGAAAAAAATTAATACCATAATCTTCAAAACAAAAACATATTTAAAAAATAAAGTTAAAAATATTATACTCTGACCCAGCAGGCCAAGAAGATTGTACTATGTTTACCATAAGCTACTAACAATACAGGAAAATGTCCAGATTCAAGTTATGTCAAAATATTTTATAAAATTCTTTACATATTATAAAAATAGTATATACTCATTTTAGAAAATGCTAAAAGTGCAGAAAGCAAAAAGTTAGAGGAAAAAATTCACCTCCAGTCAAACCCCCAAAGACAATCCTTGTTCAGACCCATGGTAGAAATATTTTCAATTATAAGGCTTCAAACAAAGAGAAGAGGTTTTTTGCATCAGTAAGAAAATTCAACAAACTATAACAATGTCTGCTGAAAACCAGACTTTACTGTAAATTTCAATGTAATGATTTTAGGAAATATTTTCTGCGCGCATTCTTCTAAGGCAGGTCTGTTTTGTTTGTTATTGGTTTGTAAATGTCATTGCTTTTTAGAGTGAACAGCCCAATAAAAGTGAGAGTTTATGAATTACAGACCTTGAAAAGTGAGTAAAACAATATAATCACTAAACAACTGTCTTTATCTTGCCACACGATGAAGCAATTAGGAAAAGGATTAATTAGTACTCTGCATTCTCACAGCTTCATTTGCTCCAAGACTTTTAAACAGAGATTCAGTAAACACTATGAAGAGAGACAACTTGTAATTCAAGAACAGGAAATAGCACTGTTTTCCTCAGAAACCATCATGTACTAAATAATTTTTAAGAAAGGAAAAAATACATATATATTTCTAGAAAAAACTCACACTTCTCTTCCTACCCTCAAATAAACTGATTACAGCTTTTATTTCTAAAAAGAAAAAGCATCTATTCTATAAAAATGTTCATTCGTCAATAATAACGTGACAAATCGATGGAACACAGATCACAGGCAAGGTAGAGGTTATCAGCTGGCTCTGACATCACACAGTCCTGCTCTGGAATCCTGGGCCTGCTCTGTCCCTCTAAGGGCAAACCAACAGACACGGTCCTGGTCCCCATTTTAGTAGGGAAGACAGACCATTAATCAATAAAGAAATAGGAAAGAAAGTGCTGAGAAGTGTCAGGAATTAATTCAAGGGCCAGGAAAGACCTCTCTGAAGAGTAATAATTCTGAGATATGAAGACCAGAGGGAACCAGCTTGGAGTGTTCTAGGAACTGAAAGCAGGCCCATGAGGCCAGAGCAGGGTGAGGGAGACACTAGTGCAAGACAGGGTCAGAGAAGTCATCAGGGGCTGATTCATGCAGAGTTTTACAGCCCAGGAGAAAGGGCAGATTTTATTGCAAGTGTGATCAGAAGCCACTGGAGGATAAAAGTGATGACTAATAAGAACCTGCAGTATAAACAAACAAACAAACACACAAAAAAACCAACTAATACTAAACTTTCTTTGGGTTATTTGTATGGAAATATGTTAAAATAAATGTTCCAGACATTACATGAATTTCTAAAAATCTTATATGTTCTGGTATAATGTTATAAGTCATAATTCTAGTTATTACTTTAAAATGTATATCCCAGAAATAACTAAATTTCCTTGTCAATTGCATTACTATGAACTTTCATCAAATCTTTAACCGTGGTCATTTTTAAGTCTTTTGTCATTTACAGATAGTTCTGGGTGTACTCTGAAGCTTTTGCAAATATGTTCCTATAAAAGGGTTTCATCTTCAAGGAATTCATGGAAAAGACTCTGACAAGTACAGGTTTCTGGTAACTGACTATACTGCTGAACTGAATGAATAAGCATTTTCAGAGCTCTAATGGAAAACTGATGAATTCATAAAAGTGCTAACAAAAGATCGAGATAAAAAAAATTAATTACATGGGACTGAGTGAACTGATGAGGACGACTATAATTTTTGTGACTTTCTGTTTGAATAAAAAAAAAAATCCCACAAGGACTCAGAGGCAAAAAACATACAAATCAATTTTCACTGCAAAGTGAAGGAGCTGTTACAGTGGAGGATTACTGGACTGAATGTCAGTATTATGACACAGTACAAGTGTGTTTCGTGTTTGGGAAATGCAATCGTTGTTGCTTTTGTTGTGGTCATCCATTTACAATGCTTGGTGTCAGTTTATTTACCTCTTGTAAAAATAAAATATAGTGTGTGTGTGTGGAAAAAAAAAAAGAAAAGAAGCCACTGGAGGAGTTAAAGGTTAGCATGATTTTGTTTGTGTTTGTAAGAGATGAGTGTGGCTTCTGTAAGAGGAATATAGAAAGTAGACAGATCAGTTAGGCTGCTGCTGTGTGACTTTGGGCAAGTTACCTGACTTCTCTGAACCTTGGGTTTTATTACCTAACAGGGATAATTCCAAAGGGTTATTGAGAGTGTCAAATGAGGTAATGCATGTAGAGCTCTTAGCATGATTCCTGGTATACAATAAACAGGCAATAAATGGTAACCTGAGAATTGTGATCAGGTGGGAGTTGATTTTTACTATTTCATGGACCCGCTGGTACAGCAACCACCACTTTCCCTACCTGCTGTTTCCTCTCTCATGAACCACCAATGGAGCAGAACATTTACCTCACCCCCAACCTTTACCTAGAAAACCTGCCACACTCACATGTATCTATTTCCGTCTGCACCCCTTCCCCTGTCCCCTCTGACAGAACTCCCAGAGTCTTAAACCTGATGCACCACTTCGAAGGTGCCAACCTGTGGTTTGCAGTGAATTAGCTTCCGATCTGTCATCTTCTTCCTACGAACAACCTAAGACTCCTTTCTGGGACATTTTGAACACCTCAGTAAACAATGACACTATAAAAGAGTAACGCACTTTCTTTTTATACACATTTTTTCCATCTTCTCATCAGATGAAGAGTCAACACCATAGGGGAGAAACCAACAAAGGACAGGATTAAATGAAGTGACTGGTCACAGGATGGACTCCAGACACCTGGGGGCCGGCACCATCCTGCTGAACCTCGGGACCGGGGCTCTGACGGCCTGAAGGGAAACTTCACGTGAGGTCTTTCCCTCATTGGCAATCGCTGAGAAGCACTAAAGCTGGTCCAGAGGAGCTTCCTGAAGGAATCCCAAGGACACAGGGTAGAAAGTCTGAGGAGATGGCAGGGAGGTGGAGGACAAAGTGTGAGTGGTGATAACCAACCTTCAGGACCCCCTCCATCATCCTATTCGTGAGCTGCCTGGTCCAGAGGCAAAGTACCTCAGACACCTGGGCCACTGGATCTGCCTGGGTCCCTGCCCTGACTCTTAGGAACCTTGAAGGGTCCACTGATAGATATATCCCTATCCTAGATGGTAGGCCCAGTTTTGGGGGTGCTCTGACCACTCATTTCTACAATGATACAGATCACATGATATCAGATTATGTGCCGCCATCTGCAGACCTCTTCGTTTCTTAACAGAGGCACAACTTGGGAGCGCGACTGTCTGGGTTTGAATCCTGGCTCTGAAACTTAAACTCACGAGCTCTAAGGCATTGGTGGCATTACCTGCCTGTGCCTCAGCCTCACCTGAAAAAGGAGCTATAATAGAACCTATCTCACAGGGTCACCCTGAGAGGTAAAGCAATTGCCATATAAGCATTTGTTCAAAACAACAACTCTGCTCGATACTCTGTAATAACCTAAATGGGAAAAGAAGCTGAGAAAGAAAAGATACATGTATATGTATTACTGAATCACTTTGCGGTACACCTGAAACTGACATAACATTGTTAATCAACTATACTCCAATGTAAAGTACAAATTCTTTAAAAAATAAAGGGAGATGCAAAATGCAAATCAAAAACAACAACAGACAAGCATGCAACACCGCCCCTCAAAAAAAAATGTATTAGGGTAAGGGTAAACAGAAATAACACAAAGGGAGGAGGTGTATGAAAGGAAAAGAATGATAATATTTT
The DNA here is from genome assembly GCF_965194805.1 of Balaenoptera borealis. Lineage (NCBI taxonomy): Eukaryota > Metazoa > Chordata > Mammalia > Artiodactyla > Balaenopteridae > Balaenoptera > Balaenoptera borealis. The sequence goes on from NC_138864.1 coordinate 53,376,197, forward strand.
AAGCCAGATAGAATAAATACCTTTAAGACTTTTCCATTTTTTAATGTCCCCCCTCATATGTAATTAAATGGGCCTCCTTTCCTCAATAAAGCAATGGATTTCTGCTTGCTCCAGAGAAAGAGGGAGAGGAGTGTGAAGACAATCGCCTGAAACTAGAAAAGCCTGACAAAATTAGTTGTCAGTCTGTGAGTCTAAGAATTTGTTTTGCTACTTTTCTTCAGTTTTCAACCCGCTGAACAAGCGTCAAATAAGACCGCTTTGAGGAATGGTTATAAAAACATTCTCGGAGCTTAGGAAGTAGTCGTAACAGAACGACACCGATTAGAATATTTTACTCTACTTAGGTCAGCGATTATACTCCGTCTGACTCACCTTCCCGGCACCTTCTAGTTCTTTCTTATCTTTCAGTGCTTGTCCAGACAGCATTTTCATTTCAATAACTCCTGCTACTGCAATGATGGGTACAATTGCTAACAGTAAAAGTGTTAACTGCCAGCCATAGATTAAGGATATAATAATGCCTGTCCCAAGATTTGCTATATTCTGGGTAATTACAGCAAGCCTGGAACCTATAGCCTGCAAAACAAACAAACAAAACACTGTCAGAGAGACACTTTCATATTTCATATTATCTTTAAAATCCATGCTTATATATTTTCTTAAGGATTATGATAATTCAGCTTCGTGAGAATCTCATCTCCTCGGTTATGAAATAAAAAGTAAAGGTTTACTTATAAGTCTATCTGGTTTCTAAAATGAGGATCTCCACAACTTCAGAATAAATACTAAAAGTAGATCAATAATTCAGAGTTCAATTACATATTTCTCTCTCATCTGATTTTTTAATACCAAGAAAATTTTCATTAAACAATGACACTGTGATCCCTAATGCAAGCTCAGCAAATTAGCAGGATAAAACAGTCTGACAATTATATTCAACTGGGACTGTTGGAAATTTCCAGTGTTAGATATATAACTACCTATAACTTAAGCCTAGTATTTGTCATGGAGGGTATGCAAATATTGGGTTGGCCAAAAAGTTCGTTCAGCTTTAAGTAAAAATAAAAAACATTTTTCATTTTCACGAAGAACTTTACTGAACAATGTATTCACTAACTGAATGAACTTTTTAGCCAACCCAACATCTCTTGGCCTATTTGAGATGCTTATAGTGTTTAGAAAAAGTACACAGAGCTGAAAGTTATGGAATTTAAATTTAGAATATTAAGCAGGCATCAGAACCTTCAGCTTATACGCCAGAGGGAGCCTGAAGCATGATTTTCAGGAGCATGCAGTTATTTCCAACTCAAAAGCCAGAAGTCAAAACATAAAGTCAATTCACTCCACTACTCTATACTTCTCTCCTTTACCCTGGAAACACCCCATGCCCTCAAGCCTTTCCCAATTCCTGCCCTGGCCCCCCGATCTGCTTTTTTGGAAATGGCCCATGTTTTTTCCACTCCCCAAATGTCCTCTGCCTGAGGGGGGCCAGTCTCAGGGAAAGATTATGATGGAGTACAGTCTAGAATGGTCACTGCCACTTCTGTGACTTTGGACAAATTCTTCTCAACCCCAAAATGAGCAGGTACATTGATTAATAACTAAAGCTTCTGTCAGCTCTGAATTTTTAGGACAGAATTCTTTACAAGCCCCGTGTCTCAATATCGACCCTCTGAAATCATTCAACACCTATGTTGATATAAACACCAAACCAGTAATCAGGGGAAAATGCTGTTAAAATAAACTACCAGTAACGCTACACATTAAATTCCATACCAGGGAACTGCACCAGGGCTGAAACAAACAGCATAAATAATAGAGCATTTATTTTTGTTTGATGCAGTCACTGAGCTTATGATAAAGGGATGCTTAGCCAAACTTGGTGTAAGTCAAGTCATCCCCCAAGTTCACGGCAGACGAATTACCCCAATACCTAAGGTTTCACAGATATAAACGTTCAGCTGTGGATGGTAGCCAAGACCACAGAAATAAGTAAAATGTATCATAGATGACAAATTCTTCTTTAGTGTACATGAAAGATGACCTAAAAGACCTAGAACCTTAAGCTGGAGGGAAAGTAAGCCCCTTGGCTTAATGTGATTTAATGCTTCCAGTGACATTGCACTGGTCACCAATCTTTAAAGACTGACACTCACTGTCGCATCATCTATTCCTCACACAGAGAAGGTGTCTCTAGAACGCTCCACGGGAGAGCACGGATTATTAGTAGTAGCCAGGTCATTTTCATTTTGAAAGTAAGAATGAGAGTAGGTAATACTCCAAAACCAGAGCCCAAGAGTGAAGCAAGGTAAGACAAGAATGCTTTAATACCTGAAACCCACTAAGACTCTCCTCACAGTGTCTTTATCCCACTGTGCTATCACATATTTGTAACACTTCCTCTCCCACTCATTTTTCTCCCTGTTTCCCCCTCTCTGGCTATTTATTTCCTCCTCAAAGCACCACCGTATGGCTTGCAGTCCAATTTTAAAATATGTGTGCTTATCGGGGAAAAAAAAGCCTATTTCCTGAAACTCCTTTTGAAATTAAGAACATTTACCTTCATCTTTCCCTCAAATACCTTCTCCCAGGGGGAAAAAAATTTTTATTTTATTTTTTTATTATTCAGTCATCAATTTTATACACATCAGTGTATACATGTCAATCCCAATCGCCCAATTCAGCACACCACCAAAAAAAATTTTTTAATACATAGTTGCTTTTGACGTCTATGTGGCTCTCATTTGCTTTTTCCTCAGAATTCTAATCCTTACATGAAAATTAAATTTAAAAGCCCACAATTTCATAAGCAAAATATTGAAATATATTTTCTTCTGATTTATGGTTAGCAGGATTAAGCTACTTGCTCAAAAATACATCGGAGAAAATGTTTCATTGATGGTGAAGTTAAATAAGAAAAAAATTTACACTTAGATAAACAGCATCACTAACTATATACACACAGACTTGAGTTCACCCTGTTTTAGGTGGCAATGATCTTTGACAGGACTGTTTGGCTTAGGTATTTATATATATAAAAATTACACTACTTCCTACTATGAAATAGATATACACACACACACGTGTGTATGTATATATATGTATATGTGTGGATATATATGTACAAATGTATATACATACACACATGTATCCACTATCATAAACAGGTCAGCTGGTGCCATAAAGGGGATTCAACTGCCCTCTCTCAGCCAATTTGTGGTAACAGCTATATTGGGCTTTCCTGGTTCCCATGATGCTTCCCAGTCTGATTGCCTCCTCTTCCCTGGTCTCTCTTTTTTAGCCCCTGTTTTAACATTCTGGAGAACAGTTCTGACTCCGAGTGGCTCATACAAGGTGTGCAGGTGTCGTCCGTGCTACTGGGGCCATGAAAGTGGGAGTTTGAGGAAACAAGCGAGAAGCAGACGGCTGACCCTGATAGGCAATTAAGCAGAATGGAGTTCCTGGATGTGGTCAAGGCCCTCACAAACACCACTGCAGAGGGGAAGGACTGAGCACTAATTCTACGAACACAGGAAAGGCATGACTTAGAGGAATTATGAAGGCCTGACGGCCAGTGCACAGTGGACAGACAGCATCTGCTCAGGGTTTGGCTGCAAGGGGCTGAATTAGTGTGTTTCCTCCAGCACGTGTCCCCCTGTGCTAAACGGGATGTGGGACGTGTGTGTCGGTGAAAGCACATGAGCGCACACGACAAGGTCTATGTGAAAGGGATACTAAAGTTATGGCAGCAAAGTTTAGCTAGGGAATTCAGGATTGAGGAAATTTCAGGACATAATTTGTCCCCGGTGATCACTATCCCCAGGCAAGGCTCTTCCAAGGAGCTAGCCGAATGGATTAACCCCAAGCTTGTTGATTGATTCTCATGGTAATTTAAATAAAAAATAAAATAGAGTAATACTTTACGTCCTCCTCCACCTACCAACCCATTTCTCTGCCCCATTTACCAGAAAACCCTGTCATGATTTGTCCAACTGTGTCCTAATCCTCTTTCCATCTTTCTCGTAAACCCATTTCCATCAGGCTCTTGTTCCCATCACACCCCTTAAACAGTTCTTGTTCGAACCATAAGCACCGCTGTGTGGCTACAGCATTGTACAATGTTTGCTCGTCCTACAAGCTTATCAGCAGTATTTGAGATCCTAGACTCCTCCTTCCTTAAAATGCTTTCTTCATGTTGTTCTTGGACATTGCCCTTCTCCCTCACTGGCCACTTATTCTTGCTCTTCTTCGCTGGGTCATCTCATAGCCCTGAGCTCAGGGCCCAGACCTTGCCATCTTCTCTATCCTCCCACGCTTCCTTGGCTATCTCCTCCTGCCTCATGGCTTTAAAAGCCACCCATGTGCTGAAAAATCTCCAAATGTGTTTTTCCAGACCAGACTTCTCTGCTAACCTCTAGACTTGCAAATCCACCTGCTGTCTGGACATCTCCACTTGGACGTCTACTGTGGGCATCTCAAACTCAACATGTCCCAGACACAACTCTTTCAACAGGTTCCCGGTTTCATTAAAAATCAACTCCATTTCTTCAGTTGTGCAGGTCCAAAATTTTGGAGTCATCCTTAAATCCCTTTTCTCTAATATCTCGTACCACGTTCAGCCGACCAACAAATTCCATTGGCTGTACCTTCAAACTATACCCAGAATCTGATTACTTGTTATCACTTTCACTATGACTCTCCTAGTCTAAAACACTATCTTCCCTCCCCCTGGATGATTGCAATAGACTCCCTGCCTCTCCCTGACCCCTTCAGCCTATTCACACAGCAGCCTTTAAAAATTTAAGATCATGTCCCTCCTATATTCAAAACCCTACAATGGTTTCTCATATAATTTCAGATATGATGCTGATCTCAACTCTTATGACTTTCCCTTTCACTCATTTTATTCCAGCCACACTATCCTCCTTGCTGTTTTGGGAATAGTTGTAGAAATAAATGCTCCAACCTCAGGGCCTTTGCACTTGCTGATCCTTCTGTTCAGAATATGCCACCCTAGACATCTATAGGGCCGGCATCTTTCCCTCCTTCATGCCTCTTGAATATGTTGCCGCATCATCGAGATTGCGGCCTTTCTTCCCTGACAACCAGCAAGCCCCTACCAGCATATCCTGCTGCCATTTTCTTCCACAGCTCTTATGACAATCTGACATCCCATAAGGGCTCAGGAAGGGCATGGTTGCTGTCTCTTTTAGGAAGTCCCAAGTTATTTCAGGCAGTGTACGTTCTGTTCTGTTAGATTCTGCACAGCTTGAGCTAAACCTCAATTTCTGTTGATTTGTTTGCTTTAAGTATTAAAGCAACAATGCTCAAGGTTTATATTGAGATTTTATAACTGTATCTGCTTCCACATTCATAACCTAATTTATTTTTTACAGAAGCCCCATGTATTAGTTATAAGAAATGTAATCATAGTACTCTTACAGAAAGATTAAAAGCTAAAGATTGCTAAGGTTCAAGGGAGGGAAAGACATGGCAGAGATCACATGCTTTTTTTCCCCCAAATTCCACATCATCCTGTAGATTTTTGTCATAAACAGTTGTAGTTAAAGGAGCAGTTGTCACTTTATCCACAAATCAAAATCTGCTGGTTCAATAGTTTCTAGTTATATCCCTTAAAGAGATTCACATAGTAGCAGAATTTAAGTTTTATAGTCTGAGCGAGTTGTTCCTTCTACCCTTGTTTCAATTTTTTCATGCTCTTTTCAATTCTTTCAATCTTTTTTTTTTTTCACATCTTTATTGGAGTATAAATGCTTTACAATGTTGTGTTAGCTCATGCTGTACAACAAAGTGAATCAGCTATATGTATACATATATCCCCATATCCCCTCCCTCTTGAGCCTCCCTCCCACCCTCCCTATCGCATCGTTCTAGGTGGTCACAAAGCACCGAGCTGATCTCCCTGTGCTATGCAGCTGCTTCCCACTAGCTATCTATTTTACATTTGGTAGTGTATATGTCAGTGCTACTCTCTCACTTCGTCCCAGCTTACCCTTTCCCCTCCCCGTGCCCTCAAGTCCATTCTCTACGTCTACGTCTTTATGCCTGCCCTGCCACTAGGTTCATCAGAACCGCTTTTTAAAGTTTCATATATATGCGTTAGCATAGGGTATTTGTTTTTCTCTTTCTGACTTATTTCAATCTGTATGGCAGACTCTAGGTCCAGCTACCTCACTACAAATAACTCAATTTTGTTCCTTTTTATGGCTGAGTAATATTCCATAGTATACATGTGCCACATCTTCTTTATCCATTCATCTGTTCTGTCAACCTTTTTAAGATTTTCTTTGCTCCCCTCTGAACTTCAGTGCCCCTTAACTTTCTTACAGCAACTACACACATTCTTTTTTTCAGTAGCTATTATAATTTTCTGGGGATTAGCAAAGCATTAAAACAGACTGAACCTTCAAGATATGATGATAAATACTTCCTTTTCTAAATAATTATCCTTCCACATGTATTTTGTTAATAGCATGAATAAGATGGCAAATAACAAAACAAAGCTTATAAGTTATCTATACACTATACAGGGCATGATATTTAAATAGTTAACATTTTTTGCCATAAGGCACATGATATATTGCATAGGTTAAAGTTTAAACATTTTCTTAATGATGATGAGAATTAACTGCAGGGAGAAAATTAGTTTCATGCTGAAATTCAAAATGGCCCATTACGACAATCACAGCAGAAAGGAGGCAGTCAGTACCCCTTGAACTTGAGCAGCGTCACTGGCAAGCCTGGTCGTCAAGGCTCCCGTGGTGTTTTTAGGGTCATCAAACCAGCTCACATCCTGTGACACAGAAAATGATTTCATTATCTTAAAGCCCGATGCATGAGACCCTCAGCTCGGAGGGCAGTGACAGGGTCAGGTTTATTTATCACTTATCCTCCTGCATTAAGCGTTCAGGATTTGATACTGAATAGACAAGAAAGGGACTTATTAGACAAAGTCATAAATAGACCATTTCATTTGTCAAAGAAATTTTTTGAGTGCTTACTTTGTTCCAAACATAATTTCTAAGTGTTGGATCTATTCAACACTGAACAAAAAAGACAAAGTCGCTATTTTCATGAAGCCCAGATTCTAGTGATGGAAACCACAGATAAATATATACCATGCCAGGCGGTAATAAATGGTAGGAAGAAAACAGACTGGGGTAAGAAGGAAAAAAAAAGTGAGGGAAGGCACTACTTTATAGATTGGGAAGGGGACAGAGAAGTCCTCTCTCAGGTGACATTTGAGCAGAGACTTGAATGAAGAGAAGGATGAGAATATCTGAGACAAGGAAAAAAGAGCATGTGCAAAGGCCCCGAGGAAAAGGCATATTTGATCTGTTCACATACAAGCAAGAAAGCTGTAAGGGCTGCCACCAGTCTTAAAAGCACCTCTGGAAAAAAAAAAAAAAAAAAAAGCACCTCTGTGGGAATGTGTAAAGCCGCCTCTTCCTCTGGACAGACTTCTATCCTCACTGGGCTGTCCCTCTCCTCCTCTCATACCCGCATGCAATGAACCAACGGGTATAGAGTAGACTGTGTATGGGAGAGGGGGCGAAGCTACAGGAGATGAGGTCTGAGAGGTAGTGGGGACCACATCGTGTGTGACCTTATAGGTAACTGTAAAGATTCCAGATTTGGGGACTTCCCTGGCAGTCCAGTGGTTAGGACTCCGCACTTTCACTGCTAAGGGCCCAGATTCAATCCCTGGTCGGGGAACTAAGATCCCATAAGCTGCGTGGCGCAGACAGAAAAAAAGGAAATAAAGAGTCCAGATTTTACCCCGACAGATATGGGTAGCTTTCAGCAGGTATGGGGCAGAGGGATGTGATTTGACTTTTTATCTTAGAAGAATGATTCTGGATCTTGGGCGATGAACCCACTGAACTGGGATAAGGACGGAGGCAGCGGGACCAGTTAGGAGGCTGTTGTAATACTAAACAAACTAGAGGAGTCGAGGACGACTCCAAAGTCACTAGCCTGCACAACCGGTAGAATGGAGGTGCCATTTACTGATATGGGGGAGGACTAGAAAAGGAGTAAGCCCTGCGGGGAGGGGAGTCAGAAGTTCAATTCTGGAAATATTCGGTATGAAATGCTTAATAGACATTCACATAGAGAAGTCGAATAAACACATAACTGTGGTTCAGGGCAGAATAAACCAATTGGGTTTAAAAAAAAAATCAACAAAAGAAATCTAGATTAAAATTTAGCCTTCAACATAAAATAGGATTTTCTTTGTAAAACCACTTACACTTTTCAATACAAAAATACTAGAAAGACTGTGAGTTTGAAGTACCAGTTTATGTCTGTTACAAAAATAACTATGGTCCTAAGAAGTTACCTCGATAGTTGATTGGCAATGAAAGCAGTATCTATCATTTTCCCCAAAAATATTGAAGGAAAAAAACACAGCATTATAATTTCTTATAGTATGTATCCATTTGCTTTTAAAAATTGTTCAGTGCTTAAGTGCCTCCCCCACTGAAATGTAACTTCCGTGTACTAGGGACCGTTCTGATGTGAAGGCCTTACAATACCTAGTATTGTGCCTTGTAAACAGAAGGCACTTAATGCATGATGGCTGGACTTAATAATTTATGGAGAGGGCACTACACAAATCATCAGCTCAGCTTCCAAAGAATAATGGACCTTGGAGCTGGCCTGGGGGCTGGCAGGGCAATGGGGCATTTAGCCCTGGACCAAAGCCTTGAGTCTAAATCGAATGTCAGTTATAAATATGGTTTGACTGAAAATCCTAACACAGGGCCCTCCACCAAATAGTGCTCTTTCACTCACTGGCTTCAGTCCTGGCTCTGTCAGTCACAAGCTAGCAATCCCCATGAATATGTCTTCTTTTTAAGTGGCCGGGGTAGGAGTAGGAAAGGACTGAAGAATGAAAGACAGCTGGGAAAATGTGAATGTCATCTAGAAATCAACACAGCCAAGTGAAGCTCCTCAGCCAGGGTTCAAGTACGCCCAGCATATCCGGGGCATCCAGATGGAGCATCTTTGTATTAGTGATTTTAAAATGGAAAGTTATAAAGTCACAGGCAAAATTTGCATGATTGTTAAAGAAACTTTCCCCTTTGAACTGGGCTGCTTTGGGTTGCAAGTCCAGAATCCCCTTCCCCCTTGCCCCAGAAAAACATTCACATCTGTCTGTTGTTAGGGTTCTGAAGGTGTTAAGTGTGAGAGACATTCCATTAAATCATTAACCGCCAGTAACACTGCAGCTGGAATTAATCTATCAGTCTAGCCCCAGCGAAGAACCTGAGCAGCAGGGAACGGGCCATGGGGATGACTTTTGATCTGTGGAAAGAAAGGGTACAGAAGGCATTTCCTGGTGGGAAGAAGCACAAGTATCCTGGGTTTCCCAGGGGAAAGAAGGAAAGAGAGGAAAGGGATGAGGAGCATGGAAGATCGCTTCCACCTACTCTGCCTACAGCTGCTGAGACACAGGCTGGAGGCGAATCTGCCCTGGAGACTCCCATTTGTCTCGCAGGGACCCCAGTCCTTGTGCCCACCCACAGGAGACCTCCCGGGGCAGGGCTCTGAGCCTGACCTGGTGGGCGGTTCACCAGCATCTCTGATATGCGATTGAGGGAAGATCAATACAGGGGCTCTGAGTAACCTGACAGCCTCCCCACGGCTTCCCCACAGGGCACAGCGGGGAGTTCTGCATTTCCCAGGCACAGCCCTCAACAGACATACCTGTCTCAGCATGGATCTGAAAACCATGTATCGGAGCCGCTTGGTGAGGATCTCTCCGGCCTTGCCAAACGTGTAGCCCTGTGAAGAGTAACATGCCCCAAAGGGAAAAGACTTGTCAGAGACCCAGCCGCTGATGACACAGCAGGAGGGGGACTTGGTGTCACTGCTAAAGCAGGACACCAGACAAAGTCAGAAAGCCCGATTGCAAGGCTTGGCTCTCTTTCGGCGACAGTGTACTATGGCGCGTGGCCGCACTGCTGGAAGAGCCGGGAGAGTTTTGAAATCGACACTGCCGCTCCCCAGCCAGCTGGTGGGCCTGTCGGGGATTTATTAGGACGTGGTTTCTCTGTCCCCCGTTCCCCCTCCTGCTTATTTCTCCCCGTGAACCAGGGTCTGTCACTCAGGAAGCTGGGGAGTTGTTCCCAAGGCAGAAGGCACTCTAAACCAGGGGTTTATATTACATATCATCCAAACCAGAACATTTTTGAGCGTGAGAAGGGGGGCTGTATCATAATTACACCAGGACCCGAGGTGCAACCTGGGAAAACAAAAATATACAGCCACCCCAGCCATAAAAGATACAGACAACAAAGATATCAAATTCTTAGTTTCCAAGTTAAAAAAAAAAAAAAAAAAAGCCAAAGTCTAGGAGCGAAATAGTTGGAAAGGAAGGCTTACTGAGAGAGAATTTTCTGCACTGCCCTTCCCCTTTCCCCAAGGATATAATCTGTGTCTGGGAGGAAAGAAGAGTTTTGGGAAAGAAGAAAGTAAGATGTGATTGTACGGCCATGCTGGGCCCTGTCTGGGGAGGAAGGAGGACAGACCCTCATTCCAGTGAGTTTGGGGATACAGGACCAGAAGGAAGCACTGCTCCCCTTTCTATCTGGAGCGCTGGGGAGCGCTGGGGATGAGGCTTGCCACACAATGGCCTGGAGAAAGCAGAGTGGAAATGGCTGGATGGTGTATCAGAAGAGGAGAAGCCCTAATAACAGCCTAGTGTGTTGGACATTACGGAGAGAGAGGGAAGAAACACGTGCAAAGAGCACTCTTCCACGTGGTCCTGACCAACGAAGACAGGTGGGACCATGTAACGGAAGGCCACCAGTCCCTCGGGTCACCAACATGAGGCAGGGGGGCAGCGGAGATGCACAGACCACCCCCCTCTGCCCAGTGCTGTAACGCTGCATAACCCTCCTGCGAAAACAGACACCAGTCCAGGGAGAAGGGGGAGAAGGAGAAACCCTGGATTAACTGAGCTGACGCCTGAAGTTACCAAAATGATTAACTTTACTTGGAAACGACCAGATGAAGGTTTCTGCTATTAGACTGAATGAAATCTGAACTATCTTGCCCACTACAGGAATATTACTGTTGTTATTTTGTTGACAACTTTCATTGTTAAGTACTTCACAAACACTGTAAGGCCTCAGGACAAACCCATAATCACCACTTCACAGAAGAAATGGAGGTTTGGAGAGGCTGGTAAATTGCCAGAGGCTACAGTTCTAAGGTGGCAGAGCTGGAATCTGAATCTTCGTCTAAGAGAATCTTAACCAGAATGAGAACCCAGAGCCTGGGATTGAACCCCACAGTCAGCTCCTTCCTTGCATTTCTAAATGAGGAGTTGGCATTCTAACATCACCGTTAGTCACCGTGCCACCTCTGCACTTCTGAGGTCCTGGGATTCAGAGCCTTTGTTTTCACCTTGGTTTGCCAGGCAAACCAGGCTTCAGTTTCTCTGAGCATCATTATGTTACAAAGGTACCACTTTAACTGCCTTTGCTTCACCAATTCAAATCTCCAGCTCAAAGCCTACCTCCCTCCAAATTTCTTAACCAACTGCACCCTCAGCAATCTCTACCTTCTCCCAACTCCTATGGCATTAATAGTTGGTAAGGCAATCTCGCATACAATTAGTGTCACATTTATTCTAGTATGATCAAATTCCCCAAAGAGACCTGAAGTACTCAGTAACAAAAGAGTCCAGAGCTTTGGACCTCCTATCATGTCCAGAAAAGTGTTCTGTCTGTTCAAAATATGAATACATGCTTACACCATGTAAAATAAAGAGACCTACTGAGAGTTCTATATTAAAAAATTACATGTGACTAATCATTCATTCATTTAATAAGTGATTATGTTTACAACTGCCTCACACAGACCTAGGAACTTAGTCTTATCATCTCTTTTAATCATCAAGCATCAGCTACCATTATCCCCATTTTACAGACGAGGAAACTGAGGCTTACACAGTTTAAGTTACTTACTTGCCCAAGGACACAAAATTAGCAACTGGAGTAACTCATACTTGACCCTAAGCCTGACACCAAAGCCTATACTGTCTTACCATGCTGAGCTTTTTAGAGCACTTAATTCCTTGCAATTTCATCTCAGCCAAATGATTTGCAACTTGTAAAATCTGACTATTTACAAATGGTTCCTACAGTTTTTGTTTGAAGACTGACATTTTTCCATCATTAAAAGCGTTCCTTCTCCTTTAGCAAAAGATAAATGATAAACTCTTCAAACATTTTTAAAATCAGTGTAACTGGCTTATGGGGTTCTGGGTTTTGTTGTTGCTTTTAGAACATTGGAAGACATTTCTTTAAGTATTTAAACTGACTGGCAGTACTTATATCCAAACATATGTCCAAGGCTCCCCTAAATCCCATTTTTTAGAGCCTAGTGTCAGCAACAAATTGGTACTTGCCATCTACCTCTACAAGGATTAAATCCTGCTGCAGCTGCTGACTTTCAACACCCCCTGAACGGAGTTCAGGGTGGAGAGCAGAAAGGAGGCACTCTGTGCTCTGGGAAAAACTGGCAGAACAGGTCTTCAGATAGATATTTTCAGGAGCCAATTTTATGAGCCCAATTCTTGTATCTCCTCATATCTAGAAAAGCACTAAAATCCTTCATGGTGACAACTGCTCCTCGTGACTAGCAGAAACCTGCAAAAAAATATGTGCTTGATTGCAATGTACTCCCCCTTCACCAAAATCACATATATACTGACCTTCCCCCCTCCCTCCTAGGAGCAGTTTCTCCAAGCTATCTGAGATGCTGTCTCCCTGGCTGCAGTCCTCATTTTGCCCCAAATAAAACTTAACATATGGGACTTCCCTGGTGGTGCAGTGGTTAAGAATCTGCCTGCCAATGCAGGGGACACGGGTTCGAGCCCTGATCCGGGAAGATCCCACATGCCACGGAGCAACTAAGCCTGTGCACCACAAACTACTGAGCCTGCACTCTAGAGCCCGCGAGCCACAACTACTGAGCCCGCGTGCCACAACTACTGAAGCCTGTGCGCCTAGAGCCCGTGCTCCACAACAAGAGAAGCCACCACAATGAGAAGCCCGTGCACCGCAACGAAGAGTAGCCCCCGCTCGACGCAACTAGAGAAAGCCCGCGTGCAGCAACGAAGACCCAACGTAGCCAAAAAAACTTAACTCGCAACTCTCACATTGTGCATTTTTTTAAGTCAACACCAGCTTTCATTTCCAATCACCAGATTAGATCAAATACTCTCTGCTCCCTCTGACTTCATTAACATTTCCAGTTGGGGGAGGAGAAGGTGGGAAGGAAGTAAGCAAGGGAGCCAGAGGAAGCAAAACATCTTTGTTTTAAAAATGTCAAAGAAACTGGCTGCTAACAGCCCAGCAACCAGAGGAGCAATTCTACTAAAAAGCAAGTTATTACACAGATGTTTAATAAATTCCCCCAGTTGAACAACGGTACATTTCTCAAAGTGAAAATGTAGACACTTACCTGAAGGAAAAACGTAATAAAAGAAATAATTCCAAGGATTAGAAACAAGAGTGAAAACAAGTTACTATTCTGTCGTTTGGTTTCAGGATCGTCATCTCTGGTAAAAACCTGTCAAGAAAATATTTAAAGGGTTTTCAGTACCACTGAATAAATCATTCAAAGTCTGACCCATTTTGCATCTAGCAGAGTATTCGGTCGGGGTCAAGGGAGCCTTAGTATGTGGCGGTCAGGCTGGCTTCCCTAAAGGGGGACATATTCTGCCTTCCCTGGGGACCAAGAGTGGGCCTGTCATTCATCAGTCTATCCAGCTCTTTGTCTGCTCATATTCCTTCTTGGAGTAACGAGCGCCACAAGGGAGCGCCACACCCACCACAGCAGAATTGGGAACAAATACTCTCCTCTTCCTTTGATGGGAAACTACGCTGTATGGTCATCTGTTGTTTTACAAGTTGGACATTTCGAACTGTCCCAAGGTGTCTGGAGACACATCTGCTGATGTGGTTTTGGTGAACCCAGGAAAGGTGCTCATTCATTCAGCCCAGGCCTCTCCAAAGAAAGGAGGTTCCTTGAGCCAGCCTCTGTAGGATGGCCAGTTAGATAGCCAGTGGGGAACTGCAGCCAGCTGACCTAGAACCACATGTGGAGATCTGGGTTAGAAGAGCTTACAGGATGCCCTGGGCTTGAAGAACAGAGAATAACCACGCCACAGGGAAAGAAAATCACCCCCCTTCACAGTGGGCCAAAATCAGTCTTGTGAGAGCCATATTCCTAAGCCAACCCAGACAACTTTATTCCTTATAAAGGAAAAAAAAAAAAAGCTTTTTGGAAGAAGTTAAATTAATTTTTCTTGATGAGTCATTCCAACAAAAATAAGAGCCAACAATCAGTGAGCTCTTACTCTGTACCAGACGTTATTGTAAACAAACTCACGTATATTATCCTTTACCCTCACAACCACCTCCTGAGGTTTGTTATAATCACCATTTTACATAGAGGGAAACTGAAGCACAGAGAAGTTAATTAACTTGTTCAAGGTAACACAGCCACCAAGTGATGACCCAAGACTATACCCCCAAGCAATCTAACTCAGAGCCCACAATCCTAAATTCTGTGTTACAAACCTTCAATGAGGCAAAGAGCTTGTTGCCTACCCAATATCTAGGAGCTAATGTGTCTGCCTTGGACCACCTGTTTGCAGGTCTATTGTTACATGAGGAATGAGGAAAACATCAAATCTGTAAGTTTTTGTTATACACAGCCAAACCTATTCCTAACTAATCCAATTCCTTTTTTTTCCCTGATGATGCCACTGTCTACCCCTGTGCCTGCAAGACCAGTGTTAGAACAGGGACTGGCCCCAGCCAATCTATGGTGGCTACGGAACACAACCATGATCCTTTGCTTCTGAATGGTTACCTGTGCACTGCAATGGCAAGGCTGAGCATTTGCAACAGAGACCATTTGGCCTGCACAGCCTAAAATATCTACTCTCTTAGCGTTTATAGACAAAGTTTGCTAACCCCTGGCCTAGAACATATGCTCCATGTAATCAGACACATCCTCTCTTTCCTGGTACTTTTTCAGCACCTAGAACAGTACGTGGCACAAAGCAGACACTGAAGATATTCCTTGAAGGACTACATCAAACATGTGAACGTCAACCTGAAATAAGTTAGCCAGGCACAGGTGGACCGGCATATTTATGTATCTTTTAGTATAATCAAAAGTTAGCGTTTGGTCTATATTTTGTGTAGTGATCCATCTCTTTCTCTACAATGTTTCTAGCAGTTATGGCAAAGGTGTCCTCAGCTTAATGTCTGAACATTTGCCATTAACAGAGGGCACTCCTGCCTGGATTGTAACTTTTTTGTTGAAAATGCCAAAATGAAAAGCAGGTGCAACCAGCATCTGTCAGCCTCAATCTTTTGGAAGCCATCCCATTTGTTTTCATCTTAACACGTGGGACGGACACCTCACAGAGGCCAAGCGCTCGGCCTGCTCACGTCCTGACAAGCACATGAGTCAGAGAGCAGCTCTCTCTTGAGCCGGTGTGATGAACATACGAGGAACTCTCTTCGCACCCTGGTGATAGGACAGTTCCTGAGGTTGACTCAGAGTCCAATGATGGCAGGTAGGGGACAGTCACCTAGTCAGTTTCATGCACTCTTTTTCAGGGATCTCGTTCCCAGGGCCCTAGGATAGAAACCAACTGCCACGACAAAGGAAGCTTTGAACAATTAGTTTTCCTATCACAAACAAGACTTCTATTCCTACATCTACAAGCTGCTTAGTGTCATATGAAGGTGAGCTGCATATTTTTGTGGTTTCTATATAAAGTTACAAATACAAACAGTTCATTCTTTAGTCAGGACTCACAAGTAAATCTCCAAAATGGACATAAACACTTACCCCTATAATCCTTGAAAATATTACTGAAAATGCTGGTTGCAGACCTCCATTTATAATGGCACAAAATATACCAACCACAAAATAAGGCCATTCAGTTATATTCAGCTTCAGAATCCTCCAAAAGGAAACTGGAGGTACATTTTCATCCTGGAGAATACAAAATAATATAACAGACTGGTCAGGAAAAGAACTGATACTTAACTGATTTCATTGCTGTACAGTTCTTCTGTATGCACAAAAATTTTTAAATGAATATATCTTATACCTACTTCCTTATCAATTGATGGCTATTTACCTTTAAAAAAAAAAGTGCTGACAGATCCTGTTATATTGTTCCTTTATTTCTTAAGAAATAAATGATGATTCCATAAACATTTAAGTCTGACCTGACAGAACGTGACAAGTATATTTTATAAGTAAGGATGAAAGAACAGAAATGTTTGTATTTGAAGACCCACTATAACCTATCTCTTTACATTATAAATTCTAATTCTAAAATTCTTGTCCTATAAATTCCAACTTGAGTCTTAAATGTTGAGATTTGAATTTGTGGAATAGGCTAGGGGATAGGACAGGAGGATTCTGGATAAGCATTTCTTGTTCCCACTCGTATCCCAGCCTTAGCCCAGCAGCCTCCTCCATACCAAAGTCTCTTCTTTACTAAGCTTTCTGTTTTGGCTTTGTGGTCCGTGGATACTCTTGCGAGTTGATTTTCTTCTTATTAGACTGGATCCTAAATCTTTGGGGGACATGTCCAAGGCATCAATTTCACTTTTGGATCCACCAGCTGCATTTTCTAATTCAATTTCATTTCCTTTTGTCTAAAATAAACAAGAAATATTCATAAGCTGGTTAGGCTCAGTTAACCAACAAAAAACTAGTCGCTTAACAGCAAATATCAAGGAAAATGGCAATTTAAGTCTTTATAGGAAAAGGATCAAGTAAAACTGCTATTTTCTGGTGTGATTATATTTGAAAATTAAAACCACTAAATGAGTATTCCCATAAAATATGCCGTTCCATGTTATCTAGTCACATCCTTTTTGTGGGTGTTTCTGGCTCAATCATATTTGCTTTGGACCAGTGTTATCAACAGAAATACGGTGCAAACCATACTGTGAGCCACAATTTTCTTCAGTAGCCACGTTAAAAAAAGTAAGAGAGGTAAAATCAATTTTAATTATATATTTTACCTAACCTAATGTATCCAAGGTATTAGATCAACATGTAATCAGTGTAAAGACTTTTTGAGATATCCTGCTTTTTTTTTTTTTCTTTTTTTTTGGTGGACTAAGTCTAAGTCTTTGGACTCTGGTATGCACTTTCAACTTACAAACACTTCAATTCAGATTAACCACCGCTGAAGTGCTCAATAACCACATGTGGCTAGTGGCTACTTGAGTGGATAGCTCACTTCCAAGCCTTTTTTAACTTTACTTTTCTCTAATTATCCTTCTTTATTTTCCCTCCTTTCAAGAGAAAGAAAAAACCTCTAAAACACTGGTCAGATCCTGAATCCCCCCCGCTTCCCACCCAAGTATTTTTTTCCCTCTTCTCAAGATAATCAACGGTAACATTTATTTATAGCACTGAACACAGCAAAATCAGCTTATGCCTAACATACTGTGCTTTAGGAAAATGCCAGAGTTAGACTATACCTGCATTGTGACAAGTTTGAAGTAAATGCCTTTCTCCTTCATGAGTTCATCATGACTGCCCTTCTCCACAGTGACTCCATCATCAAGACCAACAATGACATCAGCATTACGAACCGTGGACAAACGATGCGCGATCACAATGGTGGTCCGGCCTTCTCTGGCCTGAAGAGAGAAAAATTTGGTTTTGGAATACATGAACAATTATATGGAAAAACTCATTAATTCAATTTATATTTACTGACCACCAATGCCTTGGACATTGCAAAACGGTGTAAGCTATGTAAGATAGTCTCTGCCTTCAGTAAATGTACAGTTAGTGGTTTAAAATGATGTTCTATTATAACTATAAACACAAATATTTCATTGCAGCTCTATTTACAATAGCCAGGACATGGAAGCAACCTAAGTGTCCATCATCAAACGAATGCATAAAGAAGATGTGGCACATATATACAATGGAATATTACTCAGCCATAAAAAGAAATGAAATGGAGGTATTTGTAATGAGGTGGATGGAGTTAGAGTCTGTCATACAGAGTGAAGTAAGTCAGAAAGAGAAAAACAAATACAGTATGCTAACACATATATATGGAATCTAAGGGAAAAAAAAAAAAAAGGTCATGAAGAACCTAGTGGCAAGACGGGAATAAAGACACAGACCTACTAGAGAATGGACTTGAGGATATGGGGAGGGGGAGGGGTGAGATGTGACAGGGTGAGAGAGTGTCATGGGCATATATACACTACCAAACGTAAAATAGATAGCTAGTGGGAAGCAGCCGCATAGCACAGGGAGATCAGCTCGGTGCTTTGTGACCACCTAGAGGGGTGGGATAGGGAGGGTGGGAGGGAGGGAGAGGCAAGAGGGAAGAGATATGGCAACATATGCATATGTATAACTGATTCACTTTGTTATAAAGCAGAAACTAACACACCATTGTAAAGCAATTCTACTTCAATAAAGATGTTCAAAATAAATAAATAAATAAATAAAAGCCCTATCTATGGTCAAAAAAAAAAAAAACACAAATATGATAGTCTCATATTAATATTATGTAAGCCTCTAAGTATTTTACTCAATCTCTCGTAGCCTGTTTATAGTAATAATCGGGGGCTTATACAAAGTAAAACACCCTACAGCCCAAGAATTGGTCAATCAGAGCAGGTACAGGCCAGTTGCTATACTGGTGCATACGAGCTAGCATCAGTCCTGGGAATCACCATGTCCTATCTAACAGGACATTTGGATGATCAAGACACATAATAAATGTGAAGCAACAAAGTGCAGACTTCAGCGTTACATTGATCTGAACTCAAATCTTAGTTCTGCCATTTATGAATTCCAGGATTTTATACAAATCTTTTAACCTGTGTGAGGCTCAACTTATTCATCTATAAAATGGGGATAATAATATAGTGGTAATTTTTAGAGTAGTTGTGATAACTAAACACAATAATGCACAGGAAGCACTGTGATGTACACAGTAAGTGCTTAATAAATGATGCTTATTCCTAGGGAGAAGCATTATGGAAAAACTGAAGAGCTATGTAAATGCTTTAAATGCCCAATCTCATTTTTATTTTCACTTGGAACAGAGCCAGAGAACTAGAACTCGCCTGAGATTTCTTTAACCTTTGTAACTTTCCCAGTGCTTATAATGTTTGTTACTCTACATTTCTCTCCGGAAACTAGCAATAAAATTCTCAAAACAAACTAACAAAAAAAAGTTATCAGGATCAGTATGAAAACGAGAAGTGAAAAACTCTGAGAAGAAAAAAAAATACATGTCAGAAAAATACTCTCTAGGTGGTAGCAACTAGAAAGTAGAGAAGACAATGTATCAGCTCCATGGATGTTTTCAAAAGTTGGGGATGTGGTATTCCCCCCCCCCAAATGTGCATGCTAAAGAAAAGGTATTTTTAAATGCAACCTTTCTAAATTCATTTTATTTATAATTTAATACATAGTGCCATGGTAGAATTATAAGAAAATACAGATGTGAAACTATAGATAAGCAAAGTGAAGGGGGAAAACGCAGCCACAATCCCATCTCTTTCTATTTTGGTTCACAGAAGTTTTAGTGACCTGCTTTTTCTTCTCTCAACAATCTATTACTCACTATGACAGGATGTTTAGAGAAACAGTGTTGTTTTGTTATTACAGAGAGGAGGAACTGGAGCAAATATGAGTTCATCTTTGAATTCTACTGGGACACTTCAACTCGGAGCACTTATGGGTTAAAAGGTTTCCCCGTTCCTTGTCCTCACAGAGCTGGCCTGATTACCATCATACACCAGAGACCAAGCACACAGTGCCTGGCACAGCACGAGCACTCAAGTCCAAACTGGTGAATGAGTCACACAGACTCGAGAACTGCTGGGAGGTCAAACTCTGTTGATGGTCAAGGACATTTCATGGCTCAGGT
Organism: Balaenoptera borealis; assembly: GCF_965194805.1. NCBI lineage: Eukaryota > Metazoa > Chordata > Mammalia > Artiodactyla > Balaenopteridae > Balaenoptera > Balaenoptera borealis. Next base: position 53,396,190 of record NC_138864.1, read on the forward strand.
AAGCTTCCAACACTCGCAGCTCTCCGGCACTTTCCTGAAGATAAGAGGTTTCCCACAGAGTCTTCAATAGGCATTTAACATCTTGGAAACTGTAAACCTTCCCCTCGTTGACAACAGCAAAACCTCACAAAACCTAAATAACAGGGTCATCGCTAAGGCTAATAAGTTTTCAAGATCACAGCGAAGACCAATTTTCATCTGAGTCTTTATTTCTCATTGTTCAATTTTAGAAATTCGCAAGTAGGGACTTCCCTGATGGCGCAGTGGTTTAGAATCCACCTGCCAACACAGGGGACACGGGTTCGAGCCCTGGTCCGGGAAGAAACCACATGCCGCAGAGTAACTAAGCCTGTGTGCCACAACTACTGAGCCCGTGTGCCACAACTACTGAAACCCGCGCACCTAGAGCCCGTGCTCTGCATCAGGAGAAGCCACCGCAATGAGAAGCCCGCGCACCACAACAAAGAGTATACCCCCCTCGCCGCAACTAGAGAAAGCCCGTGCGAAGAAATGAAGACCCAATGCAGCCAAAAATAAAGAAAAAAAAAAATTTGCAAGTATCTTTCAATGAAAGCTTATTCATCTCTACCTAAAAAAATACCAGAGAAATAAAGAGAAGTTAAACAAACAGACCCAAAGAGGCCTGATGGTTTTAATAGCTTAAAGAATCACTTTAGAAGAGATTTTTTTAAAAATATTAAGAAGAATTAACAACAGAATGCTCTTGTGCTTATAAATCAGCTAGGTTTGAAATGAGGTTCACCCACCTTATCCAGGGCCACCTGAACCACCGCTTCACTCTCAGTGTCCAGCGCTGAGGTGGCCTCATCCAGCAGTAGGATCTTGGGGTTGCGAACCAGGGCCCGAGCGATGGCGATCCTCTGCTTCTGTCCACCACTCAGCTGGGCCCCTCTCTCTCCAACCAGGGTGTCAAATTTCTACAACACAGAAACCACAGGAGGATTAAGCAACAGAATAAGCTATCTCAGCTCAGATTTTAAGATGGCAATCTTCCCTGGTGGTGCAGTGGTTAAGAATCCGCAGGCCAATGTAGGAGACCCAGGTTTGAGCCCTGGTCTGGGAAGATCCCACATGCCACGGAGCAACTAAGCTTGTGCGCCACAACTACTGAGCCTGCGCTCTAGAGCCCACGAGCCACAACTACTGAGCCCGCGTGCCACAACTACTGCAGCCCACGTGCCAAGAGCCTGTGTTCCACAACAAAGAAAAGCCACTGCAATGAGAAGCCCACACACTGCAACAAAGAGTAGCCCCCACTCGCCGCAACTAGAGAAAGCCCAGGCACAGCAACAAAGACCCAAAGCAGCCAAAAAATAAATAAATAAATAAATAAATAAATTTGTTTAAAAAAAAAAAAAGATGGCAAGCAATCCCATAAACAACCCAAGCTTCACAGGCAGTATGGTCCAGTTCCTTAAACTTAGTAATAACCAACCCTAATTAAAAAAAAATATGTACATCTACTACTAGTTGATGCTGCTAGAGCTTTAAAATCTGAAGTCATCTTGACTTCCCTTCTTAGGAGGTTTCTCCCATTTAGGGTCATTTCCTAACTTCCTATGCATCAGGCCAGCATTTTATAACCCTCTAGCATGACAAAGATCGAGAAGGACTTACATTAGGCAGTTTCATGATGAAGTCATAGGCGCTGGCTTCCTTCACAGCTTTCTCAATCTCATCCATGGTTACATTTTCACGGCCATAGCGAATGTTCTCAGCTATCGTGGTAGCAAACAACACAGGTTCCTGACTCACCACACCGATAATTTCCCGAAGATACCTTACGTTGATGGTCCTGATGTCCTGTCCGTCAATACTGATCTGAAATAAAAAGTAGGTGTGATATTCACACACTGCAGACTTGTGACGTATGATCTGCAAAGGTAACTCAGTGCCGCAGCACCTAGTTCAGCAAGAGTCATCTCACCACGCCCTCCGTGGGGTCATAGAGCCTCTGTATCAGCTGGACCGTCGTGCTTTTCCCACAGCCGCTGTTTCCAACCAGGGCCACCGTCTGCCCGCTCTCTACCTTCAAGTTGAGGCCCTTCAAGATCTATCATGATGAATGAGAAATAAACTTAGAAGCAATACACAGATTTTGGGACTATGAACTGACAGTTCAATTCACAACTAGGTTTAAATACACTTTTTTTTTTAAACAATCTCTAAAGGAAAGTATCAGAAACTCTTCATCCAATACATTGTTGAATCACTGATTAATCATTTATCACTGTACCTTAACTTCGTTTCGAGATGGGTAATTGAAGTGAACATTTTTGAATTCCAGATTTCCCTTAATATTATCGGGTTTGTGCCCACTCTCCGAATAGCTGTCGATGCTGGGTTTCTGAACAGAATAAAATTTCAGAAGATGACGAGGTTACAATAACTACTTTTAGTGACATCTGTGGAGAGTTGAATAAAGTGATAAAGGAAATCGACTTTTTTAGACAGATAGATAAATGGTCAGCCCAGACTTACGTTATCAATGATCTTGAAGATTTCATAAGCTGCTCCTCTTGCATTTGCAAATGCCTCAATGCTTGGAGACGCCTGTCCAACACTAAAAGCCCCAATTAATACAGAAAAGAAGACCTGAGGAATGTGAAGGAAAAACATCAAGTTACTTAGTGTTTAGTACATTTTTTTTCATACTTCTTCTAACATCGCTAATTAAATTTTTAAATGGCAAAGGCAACATATGAATACTGGCTGTTAAAAATATTTTTTAAGTTGAAGTACTTTTCAGTTTAGAATGCTGAATTAGTCTTACCGGCTCAGTGAAACAATAAATTCTATATGACTAAAATATTTTTATATGTCTTCAGTGGCCAAGAATTTTGGTTTAGGTCATCAGTAGGGTACAGTGGAAACAAATCCTATTATGAGAGTCAGAAGCCCAAAGTCTGAATCCTGGATTGAGCACTGACTGGCTTTATGTCTTCAGGCGATTCTCCTAGATCTTTGGGCTTCAATTTCTTTATTTGCAAAAACAGGCAAGATTCTATCTGTTTTCCCTACCGGGCAACCTTAGTATTCTTGTATCAACTGAAACGGTACATATGAAAATACTTTGTAAACTATAAAGCACACATTCTTTATCAGATGGAGTCTTTCTGCCCTCCACCAGATTGTATTCTCTTTGAGGTCTGATGAACCGTTTGTTTTTGTTTGTTTTTTTTTCATTTTGCCCAAATCAGTTTCTTATTGGTAGACTTGACACTGTTTTTCTTCAGGGGTTAAAGGGAACTAATGTCACTATGCATTTCTTTCTAAATCACACAGTAGTTATATTACCCAACAACTTATATAGAAGGAATTTTGCTAAGTGATTCTATATTCATGTTCTCGGTTAGTCCTTTACAACAACACTAAAAATTATGGCACCTTATTCCTGTCATTTCCATTTTGCAGAAGAGGTAATAGAGTCTTGAAAAGTCTACGGGGCTGAACCAAATCATACAGTTAGTTAGTAAGTGGCACAGCCGGAATTTGAACCAAGATGGCCTGATATCAAATCCCAGGCTCTTGCTCGCTATTCTTTGCATTATTTAATAATTCTTCGAAAATATATTCTCCAACAGTAAAACCAACACTACTAAATTTCATTGGCATTTTAATAGTGAGTCATCTCTTAATATAACATCACTTACAGTGAGTACTTGTCCAATAGAATATTCTTCTGAGAGGACTAAGGAGGTCCCATACCAGAATGCCAGAGCATATGATGCATAGATCAACAGGAAAGCAGCACCGATAGAAATGTTGGCTGTAACAGCTTTCTTTATTCCAATTCTTTTAGCTTCTTCCAAATTTTTGTTGTACCTGGGAGAAGTAACAAAAATTAGCACACATACCTATAAATCTTATGAAACGGGTCAATACAGCATGATGGTTATTGCATAAACAGCATGTGCCACAGCCTGGGGGAGGTGTTTCACATGTCTTTTCTCCTTTTGTCCACACACTGATCCTATGATGTATTATGTTAATCCCTTCTTGTAGAAGACGAAACTGAGGCCTTATGGAAATTAAGTAATTTGTCGAGGGATGTTCTAAAAAGCACCTTCTCTGACTTTAGCAATAGTGAAATAAATGAAGTAATACTTAACGAACTTCCAGAACTTGCATCATTTCATACGTAAAACAAAACAGAAGCTATGAAAACACTTGTGTTTTCCCTTTAAAATCTGCATGTGTTTTAAATGTACTACTAAAATGAAGATATAATGCTAGAAAGTGCTCAGTACAGGTGAGTCCTTTAAACCTCTGAACATCAAGTCTGCTGCCCGCCCTGCTTCCCCCTGGGCCTGCTGGAAGAACCAAATGAGAAAATACATGTGTGAGAGCATTTTAAGAGCTCTGAACTGCCATCTAAGACTTTTTACATGTAAATAAACTGTCTAGTTTATCTCACTTCCACAGATGTTTATTTTAAAAATCACTGACCTGAAAACATTATTTGGCTTTAAAAGTATATAATAATCCATCACTATGTATCAGTGTCCCCCTCCTCAGCCTTTCTATACGTTGCCTACTACCCATCCCCTCTGTCAATGCTTCCGACGTTGGTCCTGTCATGGCTACTCACTGCTGGAGGGAGGGGCTCTCCCTGGTGGCTTGGGCCACCCAAGGCCTTCTGGCTGCCTCAAGGACGGAGCAAATCAAGATCTCAGTACTATAACCCTGTAATCTGTTCACAGCACAAAAATCTGAACTACATTAGCCAAACTTGGAGAACACCTGTTAATAATTCTTACAGCAAATACAGGGAATTACACAAAAGAAGGCAAAAGCAAGGAAGCAAACAAAAACCAAAGCAATGTTAGAGACCAGACAGATATTTCTCTCTCTTTCTAATACGTATACGTAAAGGCAAGGGATAGAGATTTTAAACTGGATTCGATTCCTTTAATGATTATAGTTCAACTCAAGTTTTCTTCTTAAGAGAATTTTAACCTACATTTTTCTGGGATATTGTCTATTTCATCAGGATTTTACAATTTATTGGTATAAAACTGTAATTTTTAAAATAGATTTTAAAAAATCTGTAGCAATTTTTTCCTTATTCATTCTTATTTTGTTCCTCATTAAACTTGCAAAGGGCTTCCCTGGTGGCACAGTGGTTAAGAATCTGCCTGCCAATGCAGGAGACACGGGTTCGAGCCCTGGTCCCAGAAGATCCCACATGCTGCAGAGCAACTAAGCCCATGCGCCACAACTACTGAGCCAGCATTCTAAAGCCCACGAGCCACAACTACTGAGCCTGCGTGCCACAATTACTGAAGCCCGCGTGCTTAGAGCCTGTGTTACACAACAAGAGAAGTCATCGCAATGAGAAGCCCTCACACTGCAATGAAGAGTAGTCCCCACTCGCTGCAACTAGAGAAAGCCCACGCGCAGCAACGAAGACCCAACACAGCCAAAAATAAATAAATAAAATAAATTTATTTTAAAAAACTTGCAAAATACTACTTCATTTTTTATCTGTGTTTTCAAAGAATTAGTTTATGGATTTTTGTCAACTCTGCTTTTTTATCTTTTTTTCTATTAAATTATTTTTATGCTCTTATCTTTATTATTTTCTTCTTGTACTTCCTGTTCTCTGTTGTTCTTTTTCCAAGTCCTTTATGTGGCTGTTTGGGTCATTAATTTTCAGCAATTTAAAAATTTCTTCTACCAAACACCCTAGTGGTAGCACTGGACTTGGATTCATTTTTAATGCGAAATCCTCAGTTTTAGGAAGAGATAGTCCACAGAGTATTAGAAATTCAGACTCTAGCAGCACCTGAAGGTGAGCCTGAGACTTTGATTTCTATGGAGAGATGCTTTCCCCCAGCTCAAAAACTAGGCAGAAGCAGATAGACTTTGTTTGTCTCCCTATGCTGGTGGATGCATTCTTTTCCTGGTCCACCTTTCCACTGAGGAAAATTGGAAACAAATCCCAAGTTTAAAACCTCATTCTGGGGAGGGTGGGAGGGAGGGAGATGCAAGAGGGAAGAGATATGGGAACATATGTATATGTATAACTGATTCACTTTGTTATAAAGCAAAAACTAACACACCATTGTAAAGCAATTATACTTCAATAAAGATGTTTAAAAAAAAAGTTATGAAACAGATGTACAACATCATAAAAAAAAAAAAAAAAAAAAAAAAAAACTCATTCTGGGGCTTCCCTGGTGGTGCAGCGGTTAAGAATCCACCTGCCAATGCAGGGCACACGGGTTTGAGCCCTGGTCCAGGAAGATCCCACATGCCGCGGAACAACTAAGCCCGCGCGCCACAACTACTGAGCCTGCGCTCTAGAGCCCGCAAGCCACAACTACCGTAGCCCGCGCACCTAGAGCCCGTGCTCCGCAACAAGAGAAGCCACCGCAGTGAAAAGCCCACGGACTGCAAGGAAGAGTAGCCCCCGCTCGCTGCAACTAGAGAAAGCCTGCGTGCAGCAACAAAGACCCAAAGCAGCCAAAAATAAATAAAAATCAAATAAATAAATTTATTAAAAAAAACAAAAAAAATTTCATTCTGTGTCTATTCAAACATTAACTATTCAGAAAGGACTTTGCTGAATAATCTCCCTAAACAGTAAAGACCCCCCACTATGACTCTCATAGAGTATTTTATTTCCCCAAATAGTATCTACCCCAACTGGTATGTTAGATATTTTGTTCATTTGTGGTTGTTTGTACCTGTCGCCTCCACCACCAAGAGAAGAGGGGTTTCATTTAATTGGATGTTTGCCAGGTAATTAAGCAAGACTTCACATTTTATTAGTCAGGCATATTTTAAGGCAAAAGCAAAAACCTTAGCAAAAATTGAGATAGAGCACAGATATTACTTTCCTTTGAACTATGGTAGGTACATAGCCATCACAAATTATTCTCAGAGGATATCTTTGTGGGTATGAAATATATCATATGAACAAAGTGCACTCCAAACACATATATACAGTTTAAAGAATATACAGTGAACACCCACATAAGCACAACTGAGGTCATTGTGCACAACTGAGCAAACCGTCAGACCCACAGATGCCCCCGGCCCCGTGTCCCTCTCTTATTACCAACTCCTCATCTCCCCCAGAGGTAACCATTATTCTGGCTTAATGACCCCATAGATCTAACACAAAATACTCATTCATTCTTAGAGAATCAAGAATTATTATGTTTCAGCCTTAAGGAATTATTTTATGTCACTAACGACCTAGAAGACTCTAGAAAATGCTTTGAATAAGCAGATACAAGAAGAGTACAATTAGAATTACAACTTTTCCAGAATATTAACTATGCTGTAATATATCCATGAAGCTACTTAAGGAAACATATATATCAGAGAGTACTCTTACAGTCATCACCGTCAACCGGAAGGGCATATAAGATGACAGAATTTAACACCTCTATGAACTTAAAAAAAGAGACTCACACCTTTCAAGTTCTTTCTTTTGTCCTCCAAATGCAATCACAGTTCTAATTGCTGCTAAGACCTCCTCGGCTACTGCTCCAGCTTTTGCATATGCCAAGAGTTCCTTGTCAGTAAATGAAGATAGTATCTGTTAAAAACACAATTGCAGATAATTTAAAATTTAACAATTGTATCTTTTGTAAAGAAAAAATAAATATATACACAACTGCTGCTTGTATGTTACTGTATATAAATCTTTTACTCATCTTTGGTCATCATGTCCTACTTTTTAGTATACATATTATAAGGCACTTCAAATTCTTTTTGGACTGAGATGGTATACAACAAATTAAATTAAAATGTTTTTTTTTCTCACTATACCCCATGGATCCTCATATAAATAAATAAATCTGGGACTTTAAAGCTCAGAAGGAGGTGTATACTATAAACCAATATAGCAAAAGGGGCAGTACATCAAGGAAATAGGGTGTGTACTCAACACAGCAATTGCTAATTGTACTCTAGCTCAGAAATATCAAGGGAGGAGGCCCGAAGAACGCAGGGGACCAAGTACTGAGTAGTGACAGGACTTCAGGAAGCTTTCACATGCCAGGGAAGCAGAGTTCTCTTTGCCGATGTTTCTGAGCAATACATTAAGCCACCAGGAAGGTCTCTGTTCTATGGACGCGCTTTGATCCTTCTGTTTGGTCCCTGAGCATTTGTTCTGCGGAAGGAACAGTACTGGGCCCTTTATATACACAGGATCTCACTGATTCTTCCCATTTGCACAGTGAAGTAGGTATTATTTTCCCCATTCTATACATGAGGAAATGGAGGGATGAAGAGGTCATTTCCTAATATGTGAAATATCCAGGATTCAAGGCTTCAAAGCATGAATTAACAGCCACTGGAGTGAATCTCTCTCTAAAACCAGCCACTGACATGTGGACCCCTCTGGGATCCCAGAGGGCCCTGTGATAAAAATTGGATCAACTGGCATGGGCAAAGGACTAAGGTTCATATTTTAACCTGGAATACCTGACTAGTCAACCACCTCACTAAGTATTACACACAAGCAATTCAAATAAAATTCTGAGTAAACAGTATTACACTCTTTCAGTAAATAATTTACAGCATTTGTGGACTCGTTTGTGTACGTAATAACAGTCTATTCCTTCATGTCATAAAAAGCTCAAAGTTATTTTGATTTTAATCGTGTATCTCTTCCTTTGCTGTGTGTGAAAGTAAAAGGAGCTATGATAGATGCAGGAATGGGTGGGTGAAGGCAAATGAACATTTATTAACTAGATTCTATGTGCAGATGTTGTGCTGTATGTACCTTCTTCTTTGGGACCCAAAACAACAACCCACTGATGCACTAGACCTTCCTGACCTCTCAAAGTGACCTGCCTAGGGCTGCCCCAGAACACTTGCCAGAATCACTCACAGCGCTGGGGCTGAGTCAGGGAGGTCATTGTCATTCCTGAACAAACAGGTCTGCATAATGCACGAGGTGCATACAATATGCTTTGGCTATTTTTCTCTGCTCCTTTGAAAGCTCACCCCACAACTATCAACCACACCAGAGGCAGCTGACAACAGGAAGATGACTAGAAATATTTTTGAATTAGGAGTTTCAAAACATGCTATTTTAATTTACTGTTAAAGTATCAAAGTACCATTCCAATTGATTCAATATACCTGGCTTCTCTACGACCTTCCATAACTCTAAGCATATGATTAGGCAAGACTATGGTAGAATCTTCATTAAGTGTTTTGTTTTGTTCTTTGTTTTTTAAGATACCATGCCTGTTGAAAGAAAAAAACCTCCAAAATATTCTGAGGGATATGGAAAGCCAACTTGCTGTTCCTCTAGTATAAAATAATAGAATGGTGACACTTCACAATTACCCACATAAACTATATAAAATATCACTAACTCATCCCTTATTCCAAAGGCTGTTAATTTCTTAACAAGGCCTAATTGTATTAGTGTGAGACACATGAAATTGTTATTCCTGTTAAGTTAAAATCTAATATAGGCCACTTTATATTGTTCAAATTAATATACTCAGAAGCAACAGTTTTGACCACTACAGATGTTTTGACCTTCATCTTCGTCCCTTTTTTCCAATTCTCAATGTAGGTTTTTGTTTTATTTTGTTTGAGATAATTTATACATGGTTTATTTTTTTAAACTTGTTATTTTGAGATAATTGTAGACATAAAAGCAGTCATAAGAAACAATACAGTCGGAGCCCATATCCCCTTCATCTAGTGTTCCCCAAATAATAACACCTTCAAAACTTCAGAACAATATCACAGCCAGAAATTTAACATTTATTAATCCATCAACGTTATTCAGATTTACCAGTTTTACATGCACTCGTGTGTGTGTGTGTGTGTGTGTGTGTGTGTGTGTGTGTGTTTAGTTCCAAGCAATGTTATCACCTATGTAGATTCGTATGACTACAGTCATGATACCGAACAATTCCATCACAAGGATCCCTCGGTGCTACTTTTTGTAGTCACAGCCTCTTCCTTCCCTACTCCTCACTTCTCCCCTCCCCACCATCCCTAAGCCCTGAAAACCGCTAATTTGCTCTATCTATAATTTCGTCATTTCAAGAATACTATATAAATGGAGTCATAAGGTATTTGACCTTTTGGGACTGGCTTTTTTCACCAAGTACAAATCTCTGGAGACTCATCCAGATTGGTGTGTGTATATCAATACTTCTTTTTATCACTGGATAGTACCCACAGTATGGATGCACCACAGTTGTTTAACCATTAACCTGTTGAAGAATATCTGGGGTTGTTTCAGTTTGGGGCTATTACTAATAAAGCTTCTATAAACATTTGACTATAGATTTTTACATGAACATGATTTTCTTTTCACTTAGATAAATGCCCAGTACAATTTGCTGGATTGTATGGTAATTGCATGTTTAGTTTTTTTTTGTTTTTTTGGGTTTCTTTGTTTATTTATTTATTATTTTTTATTATTTTTGGCTGTGTTGGGTCTTCGTTTCTGTGCGAGGGCTTTCTCCAGTTGCGGCGAGTGGGGGCCACTCTTCATCGCGGTGCGCGGGCCTCTCACTATCGCGGCCTCTCTTGTTGCGGAGCAGAGGCTCCAGACGCTCAGGCTCAGTAGTTGTGGCTCACGGGCCCAGTTGCTCCGCGGCATGTGGGATCCTCCCAGACCAGGGCTCGAACCCGTGTCCCCTGCATTGGCAGGCAGATTCTCAACCACTGCGCCACCAGGGAAGCCCGCATGTTTAGTTTTATAAGAAACTGCAAACTATTTTTCAGGTTGCTGTACCATTTTACATTCCCACCAACAATCTATGAGTGATCCTGTTTTGCTGCATCTCAGCAGCATTTGGTGTTTCACTATTTTTTAGTTTAGCCATTTTGGTAGATGTATAATGATATCTCATTGCAGTTTAATTTGCTTTTCACTGATGGCTAATGATGCTAAACTATCTTTCATGTGCTTACCTGCCTTGTGTATATCCTCTCTGATGAAATGTCTGTTCATGTCCTTTGCCCATTCTCTAATTGGTTTATTTGGGTTTGTTTGTTTTTTTTTTTACTATCGAATTTTAAGCGTTCTTTATATCTATATTATAGTCGATACTAGTCCTTTGTCAGATATATGATTTTCATATTATTTTTTTCCTAGTGTGTAGCTTGTCTTTTCATCCCCTTTACATGGCTTTCAGAGAGCAAAAGCTATAAATTTTGACGAAGTCTAATTTATAATTTCTTTTTAAGGATCAAGCTTTTAGTATCAAATCTAAGAACTCTTTGCCTAGGCCTAGATCCCGAAGATTTTCTCCTATTTTCTTTCTAAAAGTTTTATAGCTTTACATTTTACATATAAGTCCACAATCCATTTTTAGTTAATTTTTGTGTAGAGTGTGAAGTTTAGGATGAAGTTTTGGTCTTTTTTCTTTAACCTCTGGATGTCCAATTGTTCCAGCACTATTTTCTGAAAAGACCTTTCTTCTGCCATTGAATTGCTTTCGTACCTTCATCAAACATCAGCTGGGCATATTTGTCTAAGTATATTTCTGGGTTCTCTATTGTTTCATTGACCTATGTGTCTATCCCTCTACCAATATACTATAGCTATATAGTAAGTTTTAGTATCAGCTAGACATATTCCTCTCACTTTAATCTTCTTTGTCAAAATTGTTTTAGCTATTCTAGAGCCTGTATCTTTCCATATAAATTTTAAAATAAACTTGCTTACCTATGTCCACAAAAAAACCTGTCTGGAATTTTTTATAGGAAATGCCTTAAACCTACAGATCAGTTTGAAAAAAGAAATCAGCATTTTACTGTGTTCAGTCTTCTAATCCATGAACACACTATGTCTCTCCATTTCTTTAGCCTTGATTTCTTTCATCACATTTAATAATTTTCAGCATACAGATCCTATATATGTTTTGTGAAAGGTACACTTAAGCATTTCATTTTACTTGGAGTGACTCTAAATGGTATTAATTTTAATTTAACATTTAAATATTGGTTTATGCATGTTCATTGTTAGTATGTAGAAATGCAATTGATCTGGTATCCTCTGACCTTTCCAAACTCAGTTATTAGTCCTAGGAAATTGTTTGTAGATTCCTTGAGATTTTCAACTTAGAAAATTACATTATCTATAGTTTTATTTCTTCCTTTCTCATCTATATGCCTTTTATTTCTTTTTCTTGCCTTATTGCAGTGGCTAGAAGTTCCAGTACTTTGTTGAAACAGTGGTGAGCATGGCCTTCCTTATCTTCCTGATTTCCAATTTTTTTTTTTAAACTGAAGAGAGGGGTTGTTTATTTATTTATTTATGACTGTGTTGGGTCTTCGTTTCTGTGCAAGGGCTTTCTCTAGTTGTGGCAAGCGGGGGCCACTCTTCATCACGGTGCGTGGGCCTCTCACTATCGCGGCCTCTCTTGTTGCGGAGCACAGGCTCCAGACGCGCAGGCTCAGTAATTGTGGCTCACAGGCCCAGCTGCTCCGCGGCATGTGGGATCTTCCCAGACCAGGGCTTGAACCCATGTCCTCTGCATTGGCAGGCGGATTCTCAACCACTGCGCCACCAGGGAAGCCCCTTATTTCCAATCTTAAGGGGAAAACATTAAATCTTTCACTATTAAGCATGATATTAGCTGTAGAGTTTTTACAGATGATCTTCATCAAGTTGAGGTAATATCTTTCTATTCTTCACTTCCTGAGAGTTTTTTGTTTTCATCATCAATGTGTGTTAGGTACTGTCAAATGTTTTTTCTCTGTCAACTGATATGATCACACAGGTTTTCTTCTTTAGCTTATTGATATGGTAATAACATGGATTCATTTTTCAAATGTTGAAGCAGCCTTGCATAGCTGAAACAAATTCCACCTGGTCATGGTACATTATTCTTTCTATACATTGCCAAATCTGGTTTGCTAATATGTTATTGAAGAATTTTTATTCTTAGTCCATGAAAGATACTGATCTGCCATTTTTTTTTTTTGTATTAACTTTGTCTGGTTTTGGTATCAGGTTAATACTGGTTTCATAAAATGAGCTGGGAAGCATTCCTGCTTTTGGGGGAAAGAAGAAAAAGTCTTCTTTCTTCTGGGGGAGACTGTATAAAATTGGTGTTAATTCTTCTTTAAATGTCTGGTAAATCTTTCCAGTAAAATCATCCATGCCTGGAGAATTCTTTCTCAGGAGTGCTGAAGTTACAAAATAAATTTCTTTAATGATTATAGGGCTATGCAGATTGTCTATTTCATCTTAGTTGAATTTTGGTAGTTTGTAGTTATCAAGGAGTTGATCTCTAAGTTTTCGAATTTATGAGTATAAAGTTTTTTGTAATATTTCCTTTACCTTTTTAATATCTGTGGGATTTGTAGTAATATTCTGTATTTCAGTCTTGATATTGTGATTTGTGTCTTCTTTTTGTCAGTCTTGCTAATTTTATTGATTTTTTAATTTGAAGAACGTACTTTCTGTTTCCTTGATTTTCTCTATTACTTTCCTATTTTCAAGTTCAGTGATTTCTGCTCATACCTTTATTGTTTCCTTATTCTGCTTGCTTTTGTTTTATTTTGCTCTTCTTTTTTCTAGTTTCTTGAGGTAGGAACTTATACTATTGATTTTAGATCCTTGCTCATTTCCAATGTAGATATTTAATGCTATAAATTTCTCTCAACACTTCTTTAGCTGCATCCAAATATTTTGGTATTTTATGGTTTTGTTTTCATTCAGTTATACGTTTTTTCTTTGAAACTTCTTTTACAATCCATGGATTATTTTAAAATGTATTGTTTAATTACCAAATATTTAGAGACTTTCTCAGTGTTATTTGTTTCTACTGGGATACCACTGTAGTCATAGAAAACACCTGATGGTTTCAATTCCTTTCAATTTGTTGAGGTTTGTTTTACAGCCCAGGATATGATTTATATTGGTGAATGTTTAATGTGTATCCTACTGTTGTTGGGTACAATGTTTTATGAACGCCAATTAGATCCTATTGGTTGACTGTGTTGGTCAGATCTTCTATAGTCTAGCTGATTTTTTGTCTAGTAATTCTATCAATGCTGAGCAAGGATAATAAAATAATTGTGGTTTTTCTATTTCTCCCTTCAACGTTCTCAGTTTTTGCTTCATTTATTTTGAGTCTTTGTTACTTGGTGCATACATATTTAGAATCATTATGTCTTCCTAGTGGAATGATCCCTATTATCATTATGTAATGTTCCTCTTCTTTGTAGTAATTTTCTTTGTTCTGAAGTTTATATTATCAGATATTAATATAGCCATTCCCTAAAAAAAATGTTTGCATGTATATCTTTTTCCATCCTGTTACTTCCCTCTACCTATGTTGTTGAATTTGAAGTTTCTTGTAGGCAGCAGATAGCTGGTAGGTCATGATTTTTAAATCAACTCTGCCAATTTCTTTTTTGATTTGTATATTTTAACTATTTACATTTAAGGTAATTAATATGTGAGCCATTAAGTTTACCATTTTAGTATCTGTTTTCTATATATTTCCTCTGTTTCTCATTCCTCTGCTTCTCTTTTCTTGCCTTCCTGAGAGTTATTTGATCAAGTTTTAGGATTCCATCTTGATTTATTTATAGTGTTTTTGAATATATCTTTTCGCTTAGGTTTTGTAATGGTTGTTCTGGATATTATAATATTCATATGTGACTTATAAAAATCAACATTTTACCACTTATAATTTTTGGTTCAATCATCAAATATGATTTAGAAATCTCCTGGAGAAGGAAAAGCCCAAATTTCTGTTCTTTCTGTTGTTCCTTTTCCCTTCCTGATGCTCCAGTATTTCTTATATCACTTCCCTTCTGTTTGAAGAACTTCACTTAGCCAGTCTTTAATAGGAGGTATGCTAATGGAAGCTTCTTCTATAGTTTTCCATGATCTGAGAATGTTTTTATTTCCCCACCATTCCTGAAAAATACTTTTACCAAGTATTCAGTTGACAGTTCTTTTCTTTAAGCACTTGAAAAATATTTTGCCACTTCCTTCTGGTCTTTTGTGGTTTCAGATGAGAAATATATTGTCATTCAAATTGGTGTTCCTTAGTAGGTAATGTGTTGTTGCTCTTTAGCTGCTTTTAATTTTTTTCTTTGTCTTAAATTTTCAGTAATTTAATTACGATTTGTTTAATCATGGATTTCTTTGAGTTTATCCTGTTTAAGGTTAGCTTAGCTTCTTGGAGCTCAAGGTTTTTTGGGTTTTTTTTTATTTTTGGCTGCATTGGGTCTTCGTTGCTGCATGCGGGCTTTCTCTAGTTGTGTCGAGCAGGGGCTACTCTTCGTTTCGGTGTGCAGGCTTCTCATTATGGTGGCTTCTCTTGTTGTGGAGCACAGGCTCTAGGTGTGCGGGCTTCAGTAGTTGTGGCTCACAGGCTCTAGAGCACAGGCTCAGTAGTTGTGGCACATGAGCTTAGCTGCTCCGCAGCACGTGGGATCTTCTCCGACCAGGGATCGAACCTGTGTCCCCTGCATTGGCAGGCACATTCTTAACCACTGCACTACCAGGGAAGTCCCGGACCTGAAGGTTTGTCTTTCACAAATCTTGGAAATTTTCAGCGATTATTTCTTCCAATACTCCATCAGCCTTACTTTTCTCCTTTCTTTTGGGACTCTGATGGTAACAAATATTCTATCTTTTGTTATTGTCCAACGGGTGCCTGAGGCTCTTTTCATTTTCTCTGTTTGGGGGTGGGAGTGTGTGTGAATTCTATTGTTCTACCTCCAGGTATACTGATTCTTTCATGTCATCTCCACTCAACAAGATTAAGCCCATCCATCATGATTTTTATTTCTGCTGCTATATCTTTCCGTTCTCTAATTTCATTTTGTCCTTTTTTCATAACTTCTTTTTTCATTGCTAGTATTTTCTATTTTCTTTTGTTTCAGGAGAATGTGTAATTGATCAGTGAAGCATTTTTATGATGACTGCTCCAAAATCCATGCCAAACAATTCTAACACATGAATTACCTCAACAGTGGTCAGTTAACTGTTTTTTTCTCATTCAAGCTGTGATTTTCTTTGTTCTTGTGTTCTTCAAGTGATTTTTTATTATACCCTGGACATTTTGTCTATTATGTTAGGAGACTCTGAGTCCTATTTAAATCTTTTATTTTAGCAAGCAGTTACCCTGTTTGGGTTTAGCATGCAATTCTTGACCTACTTTTGTGAGCTGTGGTTCCAGTAGCAGTTTTACATTCAGAGTCTTTCTGGTATTATTTTTTGTCAGCATGGTTTATCTAGAGTTGCTGGGGCTCCTGCTTCTGCTACCTGAGGGAGTGGAAGTGGTTTCTTAAGGTCAGACCACCAGGTATCTCTTGTAGGGGCAGGATACGGTAGCTTCCCCTCCCTGTGCCCTCTAGCTGACCCAGTGTCTCTGGGTGGGGTTAGAGAGTTGCATGCAGAGATCAAAAGAGGCTTCCTGGAGTAGGAAGCTTGCTGGGACTAAGTCCCTTCCTGTTCTACACTCTTGCACTGGTGCCTCTGGGTTAGAGAAGACAGCCTCAGGCTCACAGGAGCTTCCTAAACTGGGCCACGTTTCTTTTTTAATATGGTTGACAACCAGATAATTTAAGAAATTTGTTTGAAACCATACCAAAAGCTTATGGCAGAGTAAACTTAGGTCTCCAGCAATAAGCCTAGGGCTCCATTTATTAAATAAATAGTTTCTGAAGCAATGCACAATTACTTATTAAGAGATTAACTTCCTGCTTTTCCCCGTAACTTAACTAGAACAAACATGAATATATTTTAAAACTGTTTCAGCAAATCCTGATATGAAGCATCTGCCACCTGACTTGCTTAATATCCTAGGAAACAGGAAAATCAATTAACACAAAAGCTTTTGCCAAATATTTCAACAGACTAATGCAGAGATACAATTTAGCCACCAAGAACACCACTTAAACACTGTGTTAGTCTCAGCAACAAATAACAGAGTTCTCAGAACTTCAGTTTCTTCCTCCATTAAATGAGATAATATCTCTACTTCAGAAAAATATGTATTTCATGCCTTTGAGGAAGAAGAAAAGATAATATGATAGAGTGAGGGGAAAAATATTCTGTAATATTCTACAACCTCCTTCTTCATATATAGAAAATATTACAGTTAAATACTGCAAAAGGCATAATATTTGCTAATTCCGGGGGAGATTAAAATATGTTGTTATTTTATTCTCTGAAATTCCCTGGGATTTTTTACACTAAAAAGCGGGATCTGGATGACAAGGTCCTATTGTATAACACAGGAAACTATATTCAATATTCTGTGATAAACCATAATGGAAAATATGAAAAAGAATGTATATATATGTATAACTGAATCACTTTGCTGTACAGCAGAAATTAACACATTGTAAATTAACTGTACTTCAATAAAATAAGTTTCTTAAAGAAGAAAAATATGTATTTGCCTGACACAGTTGATACTAAAAAAACGGCAGTTATTGTTTACAATAACAGAACAATATCCACCCTACAGCATTAAGTTTTTTAAATTTCTTAATATTTACAGCCTGATTTATTTTGTGTTAGGCTTGGCTTTGGCTGGCCCTCCGTTATTTTATGACCTTTTGCCACATGAATGTGTAGTGCTTTCTCTAATTTTTCTTTTTCTCTAAGAAATTACATACTGGGCCAATCTCTCCACTGCCATCCACTCTTACATGAAATCAGTTTAAAATGAACACCACACCCAGTCTTGAAAGAGAAAGGCCTGTGTGCGGAGGTAGGGAGGGCCATTTGTACTGCTTTGCCTTTGTGACTGGGAGAAAGAACTGAAGACTCTGGATTACATGCATATGGGACTAGAAGATACTTCTTTTTAAAAAACTGTTTTCACACCAAGGGATTTAAGTATGTATAAACACAGTCATTTGTAACGCTGACAAAACTGTTCAATCAATTTTCAAATTAAATAAAATCTATAAAAACATTCAAATCAATAATGGTTATTGAATGGGACCTATGTGTTGTTCACTGAACTTGAAGCTCTTCCTGGATCTCTCTACTTATGAATATGGAACTGCCTACCAGGGAACACAGCTCGCCAAAAGCTGAGCATGCCTTTTACATGAAGGCAGAGGATGAGATGGGAGAGCTACTTCCTTCTTTCTCATCCCTTCCCCAAATAACTGCAGGGCAAGGACAGCACAGAGTCCTGGTAGGTATAGGACTCAGGGAGATTGCACCTGCTTATTCCCACTGATTGTGAAGAGAAGGTTAGAAACCAAGTATCAAATATAGAGTCAGGGTCATCATGTGAGAAAAACAGCCTTCCGCTGCGTGGAGTTATGGGGTGTCTCGGGAGTGGAGACAGCTTAAAATCTGGATTCACAGGCTTCACCTACCTTTGCCCAGATAGCAGCTGACAGACCAAGAACAGGACTGAGGGCTAAAATCACAAGGGTTAACTTCCAACCTTGTGTAAATCCTACTATAAAACCGGTGAAGAATGTTGCCATTGACTGAAAGAATATTCCAATTTTGTCACCAATTCCTTCATTAATTTTGGAGACGTCACTAAAAGAAGAGACAGTGTTAGAAATAAACATCAGAATTGTGAACACAGAACTTTTCTCCTGAATCTAGCTGGTTTTTTTGTTTGTTTCAGTGTGGGGTAAATTAGTTTACATCTAGGATCTTGCACAGTAATGTCCCCAGCAAGCATCATGTTGCTGCTCTAATGCACACTCCCAGAGGATTTTCCTGAGTCTGGCAAGTCCAACCCCTCATTCACCGCTAGTCACGCGGGTCCCCTCATACCCTGCCAGCGTTCTGGGAATGAAAAGATGAGTGAGACACGATTGCGGCTCAGAAGGAATTTCGTTTCATAATTACTTCTGAGGGATGCACTAACGTCTCCTAACAGATCTGATGACTTCTCTTTCATTTTTTAAGAATAAGAAGCACGTCGGAGTTCGACATAAACCCAGGTACTTACTCTGTGAGCCGGGTGTTAAGCTCCCCAATGTCATGCACATCAAACCAGCCTATCTCCTGCCGCATGATAGCATGAAAAAACTGTTTTCTAATTTTGTATACTTGTCTTCCTGCTGCCAGGCACCAGAATGAAACCTGGATGTAAGCGGCGACAAGCACGCCAGCACCGATTCCACTGTAATAATAGGCGTACCTGAAAAACGACAAGAAAACTGCACATGCTCTGCTTTCTCATCAATGCACCTTTCCACAACAGACCACTCATCCTGCCTTTTTTGGTTATCTGGCTATCTTGACCTCCTTCACAAGCAGAGTTGATGGTCGGCATCCAACTATGGCTGCCCTGTTACAGTGTAATGGTTAAGAGTGTGGTTTCTGTTCTGGCTCAAAGCCCCGCTCTTCACTTAACTGCTGTGTAGCCTTGTTTAACCTATCTAAGCCTCAGTTTTCTGACTGGTAAAACGGAGATAAGAACTATAACACAGACACAACAACAGTCAGCTCTACCCACCACCAGAGCCTCCCATCAAGCCTCTTAGATAGCCTCAACCACCAGAGGGCAGAGAGCAGAAGCAAGAAAAACTACAATCCTGCAGCCTGTGGACCAAAAACCACAGTTACAGAAAGACAGAGAAGATGAAAAGGCAGAGGGCTATGTACCAAATGAAGGAACAAGAAAAAACCCCAGACAAACAACTAAATGAAGTGGAGATAGGCAACCTTCCAGAAAAAGAATTCAGAATAATGATAGTGAAGATGATCCAGGACCTCGGAATAAGAATGGAGGCAAAGATTGAGAAGATGCAAGAAATGATTAACAAAGACCTAGAAGAATTAAAGAACAAACAAACACAGATGACCAATACAATAACTGAAATGAAAACTACACTAGAAGGAATCAATAGCAGAATAACTGAGGCAGAAGAACGGATAAGTGACCTGGAAGACAGAATGATGAAATTCACTGCTGCGGAACAGACTAAAGAAAAAAGAATGAAAAGAAATGAAGACAGCCTAAGAGACCTCTGGGACAACATTAAACGCAACAACATTCGCATTATAGGGGTCCCAGAAGGAGAAGAGAGAGAGAAAGGACCAGAGAAAATATTTGAAGAGATTATAGTCGAAAACTTCCCTAACATGGGAAAGGAAATAGCCACCCAAGTCCAGGAAGCGCAGAGAGTCCCATACAGGATAAACCCAAGGAGAAACACGCCGAGACACATAGTAATCAAAGTGGCAAAAATTAAAGACAAAGAAAAATTATTGAAAGCAGCAAGGGAAAAACGACAAATAACATACAAGGGAACTCCCATAAGGTTAACAGCTGATTTCTCAGCAGAAACTCTGCAAGCCAGAAGGGAGTGGCATGATATACTTAAAGTGATGAAAGGGAAGAACCTACAACCAAGATTACTCTACCCGGCAAGGATCTCATTTAGATTTGATGGAGAAATCAAAAGCTTTACAGACAAGCAAAAGCTAAGAGAATTCAGCACCACCAAACCAGCTCTACAACAAATGCTAAAGGAACTTCTCTAAGTGGGAAACACAAGAGAAGAAAAGGACCTACAAAAACAAACCCAAAACAATTAAGAAAATGGTCATAGGAACATACATATCGATTATTACCTTAAACGTGAATGGATTAAATGCCCCAACCAAAAGACATAGACTGGCTGAATGGATACAAAAACAAGACCCATATATATGCTGTCTACAAGAGACCCACTTTAGACCTAGGGACACATACAGACTGAAAGTGAGGGGATGGAAAAAGATATTCCATGCAAATGGAAATCAAAAGAAAGCTGGACTAGTTATACTCATATCAGATAAAATAGACTTTAAAATAAAGACTGTTACAAGAGACAAGGAAGGACACTACATAATGATACAGGGATCAATCCAAGAAGAAGATATAACAATTATAAATATATATGCACCCAACATAGGAGCACCTCAATACATAAGGCAACTGCTAACAGCCATAAAAGAGGAAATTGACAGTAACACAATAATAGTGGGGGACTTTAACACCTCACTTACACCAATGGACAGATCATCCAAAATGAAAATAAATAAGGAAACAGAAGCTTTAAATGACACAATAGACCAGATAGATTTAATTGATATATATAGGTCATTCCATCCAAAAACAGCAGATTACACGTTCTTCTCAAGTGCACACGGAACATTCTCCAGGATAGATCACATCTTGGGTCACAAATCAAGCCTCAGTAAATTTAAGAAAATTGAAATCATATCAAGCATCTTTTCTGACCACAACGCTATGAGATTAGAAATGAATTACAGGGAAAAAAACGGAAAAAAGACAAACACATGGAGGCTAAACAATACGTACTAAATAACCAAGAGATCACTGAAGAAATCAAAGAGGAAATAAAAAAAATACCTAGAGACAAATGACAATGAAAACACGACGACCCAAAACCTATGGGATGCAGCAAAAGCGGTTCTAAGAGGGAAGTTTATAGCTATACAAGCCTACCTAAAGAAACAAGAAAAATCTCAAGTAAACAATCTAACCTTACACCTAAAGAAACTAGAGAAAGAAGAACAAACAAAACCCAAAGTTAGCAGAAGGAAAGAAATCATAAAGATCAGAGTGGAAATAAATGAAATAGAGACAAAGAAAACAATAGCAAAGATCAATAAAACTAAAAGTTGGTTCTTTGAGAAGATAAACAAAATTGATAAGCCATTAGCCAGACTCATCAAGAAAAAGAGGGAGAGGACTCAAATCAATAAAATCAGAAATGAAAAAGGAGAAGTTACAACAGACACCGCAGAAATACAAAGCATCCTAAGAGACTACTACAAGCAACTTTATGCCAATAAAATGGACAACCTGGAAGAAATGGACAAATTCTTAGAAAGGTATAACCTTCCAAGACTGAACCAGGAAGAAACAGAAAATATGAACAGACCAATCACAAGTAATGAAATTGAAACTGTGATTAAAAATCTTCCAACAAACAAAAGTCCAGGACCAGATGGCTTCACAGGTGAATTTTATCAAACATTTAGAGAAGAGCTAACACCCATCCTTCTCAAACTCTTCCAAAGAATTGCAGAGGAAGGAACACTCCCAAACTCATTCTATGAGGCCACCATCACCCTGATACCAAAACCAGACAAAGACACTACAAAAAAAGAAAATTACAGACCAATATCACTCATGAATATAGATGCAAAAATCCTCAACAAAATACTAGCAAACAGAATCCAACAACACATTAAAAGGATCATACACCACGATCAAGTGGGATTTATCCCAGGGATGCAAGGATTCTTCAATATACGCAAATCAATCAATGTGATACACCATATTAACAAATTGAAGAATAAAAACCATATGATCATCTCAATAGATGCAGAAAAAGCTTTTGACAAAATTCAACACACATTTCTGATAAAAACTCTCCAGAAAGTGGGCATAGAGGGAATCTACCTTAACATAATAAAGGCCATATATGACAAACCCACAGCAAACATCATTCTCAATGGTGAAAAACTGAAAGCATTTCCTCTAAGATCAGGAACGAGACAAGGATGTCCACTCTCACCACTATTATTCAACATAGTTCTGGAAGTCCTAGCCACGGCAATCAGAGAAGAAAAAGAAATAAAAGGAATACAAATTGGAAAAGAAGAAGTAAAACTGTCACTGTTTGCGGATGACATGATACTATACATAGAGAATCCTAAAACTGCCACCAGAAAACTGCTAGAGCTAATTAATGAATATGGGAAAGTTGCAGGACACAAAATTAATGCACAGAAATCTCTTGCATTCCTATACACTAATGATGAAAAATCTGAAAGAGAAATTATGGAAACACTCCCATTTACCATTGCAACAAAAAGAATAAAATACCTAGGAATAAACCTACCTAGGGAGACAAAAGACCTGTATGCAGAAAACTATAAGACACTGATGAAAGAAATTAAAGATGATACCAACAGATGGAGAGATACACCATGTTCTTGGATTGGAAGAATCAACATTGTGAAAATGAGTATACTACCCAAAGCAATCTACAGATTCAATGCAATCCCTATCAAATTACCAATGGCATTTTTTACGGAGCTAGAACAAATCATCTTAAAATTTGTATGGAGACACAAAAGACCCCGAATAGCCAAAGCAGTCTTGAGGCAAAAAAATGGAGCTGGAGGAATCAGACTCCCTGACTTCAGACTCTACTACAAAGCTACAGTAATCAAGACAATATGGTACTGGCACAAAAACAGAAACATAGATCAATGGAACAAGATAGAAAGCCCAGAGATTAACCCACGCACCTATGGTCAACTAATCTATGACAAAGGAGGCAAAGATATACAATGGAGAAAAGACAGTCTCTTCAATAAGTGGTGCTGGGAAAACTGGACAGCTACATGTAAAAGAATGAAATTAGAATACTCCCTAACACCATACACAAAAATAAACTCAAAATGAATTAGAGACCTAAATATAAGCCTGGACACTAAAACTCTTAGAGGAAAACATAGGAAGAACACTCTTTGACATAAATCACAGCAAGATCTTTTTTGATCCAACCTCCTAGAGTAATGGAAATAAAAACAAAAATAAACAAGTGGGACCTAATGAAACTTCAAAGCTTTTGCACAGCAAAGGAAACCATAAACAAGACGAAAAGACAACCCTCAGAATGGGAGAAAATATTTGCAAATGAATCAACGGACAAAGGATTAATCTCCAAACTATATAAACAGCTCATTCAGCTCAATATTAAAGAAACAAACACCCCAATCCAAAAATGGGCAGAAGACCTAAATAGACATTTCTCCAAAGAAGACATACAGACGGCCACGAAGCACATGAAAAGATGCTCAACATCACTAATTATTAGAGAAATGCAAATCAAAACTACAATGAGGTATCACCTCACTCCTGTTAGAATGGGCATCATCAGAAAATCTACAAACAACAAATGCTGGAGAGGGTGTGGAGAAAAGGGAAACCTCTTGCACTGTTGGTGGGAGTGTGAATTGATACAGCCACTATGGAGAACAATATGGAGGTTCCTTAAAAAACTAAAAATAGAATTACCATATGACCCAGCAATCCCACTACTGGGCATATACCCAGAGAAAACCGTAATTCAAAAAGACACATGCACCCGAATGTTCATTGCAGCACTATTTACAATAGCCAGGTCATGGAAGCAACCTAAATGCCCATCAACAGACGAATGGATAAAGAAGTTGTGGTACATATATACAATGGAATATTACTCAGCCATAAAAAGGAATGAAATTGAGTCATTTGTTGAGACGTGGATGGATCTAGAGACTGTCATACAGAGTGAAGTAAGTCAGAAAGAGAAAAACAAATATCGTATATTAATGCATGTATGTGGAACCTAGAAAAATGGTACAGATGAGCCAGTTTGCAGGGCAGAAGTTGAGACACAGATGTAGAGAATGGACATATGGACACCAAGGGGGGAAAACTGCGGTGAGGTGGGGATGGTGGTGTGCTGAATTGGGCGATTGGGATTGACATGTATACACTGATGTGTATAAAATTGGTGCTTAATAAGAACCTGCAGTATAAAAAAACAAACAAAACAACTAATACTAAACTTTCATTGGGTTATTTGTATGGAAATATGTTAATATAAATGTTTCAGACATTACATGAAATTTCTAAAAATCTTATATTTGTATTTGTATGGAAATATGTATGGAAATATGTTAATATAAATGTTTCAGACATTACATGAAATTTCTAAAAATCTTATATGTTCTGGTATAATGTTATAAGTCATAATCCTAGTTATTACTTTAAAATGTATATCTCAGAAATAACTAATTTTCTTGTCAACTGCATTATTATGAACTTTCATCAAATCTTTAACCGTGGTCATTTTTAAGTCTTTTGTCATTTACAGACAGTTCTGGGTGTACTCTGATGATTTTGCAAATATGTTCCTATAAAAGGGTTTCATCTTCAAGAAATTCATGGAAAAGACTCTGACAAGTACAGGTTTCTGGTAAGTGACTGTACTGCTGAACTGAATGAATAAGCATTTTCAGAACTCTAATGAAAAACTGATGAACTCATAAAAGTGCTAACAAAAGATCAAGATGAAAAAAAAATTAATTATATGGGACTGAGTGAACTGATGAGGATGAGTATAATTTTTGTGACTTTCTGTCTGAATTAAAAAAAAAAAAATCCCACAAGGACTCAGAGGCAAAGAATATACAAATCAATTTTCACTGCAAAGTAAAGGAGCTGTTACAGTGGAGGATTACTGGACTGAATGTCAATATTATGACATAGTATGAGTGTGTTTCATGTTTGGTAATTGCAATCATTGTTGCTTTTGTTGTGGTCATCCATGTACAATGCTTGGTGTCAGTCTATTTATCTCTTGTAAAAATAAAATACAGTGTGTATGTGTGAAAAAAAAAAAAAAAAAAAAAGAACTATAACACAGTGGGACTTCCCTGGCAGTCCAGCGGTTAAGACTCCACGCTTCCACTGCAGGGGGCGCGGGTTCGATCCCTGGTTGGGGAACTAAGATCTTGCATGCCGCGAGGCACGGCCATTAAAAAAAAAAAAACTGTTACACAGTAATGTATGAATACACTTGGGCCCATGCCCAGCACATAGTTAGCACCCAGAGAATGCCGGTTATTGTGAAAGACTTGTGTGGTGCCTTGAAGCATCACAGCATCAGGTAACCTACCACTGTCATCCTGCGTACTTGGATTACCTCCATATCAGCTGATGAGCACTTGGGGTGGTTTCTGCACATTGGAGAATGGAAAGAAGTGACAGAATTTGCCAGAAAGTGGAACCAAGAGATGGAAATGGTCCCCTGATCTTTTGGGTTATTAATCTGGCAGAGCTTACGTGCCACGAGACAACTGAAAATGAAAAGTATTTTTATATCATCTGCCCAACTGGCCATCATAAGTTATCCTGAAATGCTTAATGAATCAAGTAGCAGTCCTTCCAGTTTAAATTCTAAAAATAAAGAACATGAGCATCTTCTAAACCCAGACCCTTGACCATCTAGAAATGCTAAATTTGTGTTTCCTCATCTGAGTCTTCATGCTGAAAAAAGCAAGCAACTCATGGGCTTCACTAAGCACTTACATTTTAGGTAAAGACAAACATGCTAAAATGAAATACAGGATTCCAAAATTCCCATTTTTAAAAGTTCACTACTTGCCACCCTCAAAGAAAAATGCTTGTATAAACCATGCAGAAGCTATAAAAATGGCAGTGTGAAAAAGAAACGAAATTGAGTTATTTGTAGTGAGGTGGATGGACCTAGAGTCTGTCATACAGAGTGAAGTAAGTCAGAAAGAGAAAAACAAATACTGTATGCTAACACATATATATGGAATCTAAGGGAAAAAAAAGAAAAAAAAGGTCATGAAGAACCTAGGGGCAAGACGGGAATAAAGACACAGACCTGCTAGAGAATGGACCTGAGGACACGGGGAGGGGGAAGGGTAAGATGTGACAAAGTGAGAGAGTGGCATGGACATATATACACT
Organism: Balaenoptera borealis; assembly: GCF_965194805.1. Lineage (NCBI taxonomy): Eukaryota > Metazoa > Chordata > Mammalia > Artiodactyla > Balaenopteridae > Balaenoptera > Balaenoptera borealis. The sequence goes on from NC_138864.1 coordinate 53,422,681, forward strand.
ACCAAACGTAAAACAGATAGCTAGTGGGAAGCAGCCGCATAGCACAGGGAGATCAGCTCTGTGCTTTGTGACCACCTAGAGGGGTGGGATAGGGAGGGAGGGAGGGTGGGAGGGAGATGAAAGAGGGAAGAGATATGGGAACATATGTATATGATTCACTTTGTTATAAAGCAGAAACTAACACACCATTGTAAAGCAATTATACTCCAATAAAGATGTTTAAAAAAAAAAAATGTCAGTGTGATAACCAGATAGTTGCTGATGTCAATGTTTGCAACTTGGTGTAAACATATCTTCCCCAAGCTATACCTGGTAATTTACAATGTATTTATCAGGGAAGATGTAATTAGAATACTAAATTTTAGTTAATAGATAACAATATTTAATTATTATCCAAGTGTTAATGATATAGCAAGAGATAGTTAAAAAGAAACCTCATTTAAGAAGTAGAATGCGTGCTTTGAGAATGAATTAATGTATTGTAGGCCGTCAGTCTATGTTTACTCAAAACACACTTGTGTTTAAGCATTTATAAGATGATTACAAGACATTCTGTTTTTCATCAATATTTTTAAAATGCCTCTCTATAGGAATATTTGGAGGTAATTCTCATCTTTCAAAATATGGTCAAATATCTCCATTTTCCTCAAATCTACAGAACCATTTATAGGATAATGTGGAATAATCATCTTCTGAATCACCAACTAATACGTTTGGACATGTTTTATAAGCTGTTCTGAGAGCAAACTTCAAGATAAGCAAATCATTAATGAAAGCTTCCCCAAGGTGAGTTAAGGTTAAAAGGACTATATTTATTCTGGGATGCCTTGTTTCACTGTTTAGAATTAGACGCTGTGTTAAAAAAAAAAAATCCTGTTGACTGATCTCATCATGTCACGACAAAATATCCAGGAATCAAACTAATAGTTACAAAGCCATTGCAAATAATGTGATTCTTAATTTAACTGCATTTTAAATAAGGCCACTTTGAACTCCTCTAATTTCCCTATACATGATATTCTATATTTACTAATGCATACATCAGTCTAATCCAGGCTGAACCTTAACTTTAGCACATCTTACGCAGCAAATTATTTTCTTCAAACAAAAAATCCTACATTGTATCCTCCTAGAAACAATGATGTTGCTCTCCTCAAAACTTTGAATCTTTATTATAATAATGCAAAATTTTAAACATTGCTACAATTGGATTGAGACTGAAATGCTTAGCAATAGTAAGGAAAACATCTACTTACGTGGTCATTTCCTCCTCCAGCTTTTTGCCAAAATACGTACTGTTCTTAAAACCTAGATCACCACAAAGCATATACCGTTATGTCTCTTTGTTTTCCATTAAAAATAAGCATATAAAAATGAATCAAACTTGTGTCACTTAACAATTTACACAAAAATAGGTCAAACTGATTTAATTTCAATTATGTGTAAGCACCATGGCATCCATTCAAATCTTTTACTACCAGCTGTGTGCAACCACACACACACTAAATTCAATGAAGCTTATTTGCAAGAAGAAAGCCACACTGATTAAGAAGGAGTCTGTCAGCAGAAATACTAGTGTCCCTGGATTAAAATATTTTATGAAATATCACTGCAAGATGACATAGAGAAAAATCCTTTCTAGGTGCCTTTGTCCTGATAAATATCAGTGCAGACTTGACACTAAAGCGCTTAGTATTTCAAATCGAACACTGCATTTCTCCAGTTTTTATTTTTATTTGAAAAATATAAAATACAGGGACTTCCCTGGTGGTGCAGCGGTTAAGACTCTGAGCTCCCAACACAGGGGGCCCGGGTTCGATCCCTGGTCAGGGAACTAGATCCCACATGCATGCCGCAACTAAGAGTTCACATGCCACAACTAAGGAGCCCGTGAGCCACAACTAAGGAGCCGGCGAGCCGCAACTAAGGAGCCCACCTACCGCAACTAAGGAGCCAGGGAGCCGCAACTAAATAAAAAAATATAAATAAAAGAATTGCTAAAATAAATATATATATATAAAACACAAAGAAAAATGTCATAAATACCAGTCGGCTCATCATGCAGTATTAGCAAATGTTAATGTTTTGGGACAAGGTACATTAAAACTTTAACACCCCGGCCTAAATACACACACACACACACACGCACGCACGCACGCACTAGCCACTGTTCATTATTCTGGGGTGAATTCTTTTCAGATTTTCTTTTCTGTATACAAGTACACACATACACATATACACATACATGCTTAAACACAGTCCACACTCTGGCCGATTTTCCACGTCAGTATGTGTGTATATATGTGTACCTTTATTTTTTCTAAGTTGCATCTATTTCAGTTGCTTCCAATATCTTACTTTTACAAGCAATGCTGCATTAAACCTGTACCTATATATTAAATACGGTGAATATTTTTGCAGGATAAGTTGTCATAATCAAGATGGCTGGATCAATAGGGAGGCACACTATAAATCTTGTAGTCATTTCAAAAGTTACAGTATAACGTGAGAGAGCCTGGGTCAGATGAGTGTGATTTTGACAGGTGTGGGAAAGAGGAAGAAAAGTTTTTCTGGCAAAGGGAACGACATAGACCAAAGTTCAGTGCATGTCTGAAGAATGAATAAGCCGCTTTGGCGGTGGGGTGGGTGTGTTGTCTGGATGGAAGCAGGTGGACATATGGTTGAAAGATAATCTAGGCTCCACAGGTACGGTGTATAAAAACTAGTAGGCATTCCGTGGTTTTGAGCAGAAAAGGACAAGAGTAGAGGTTTGGTCTAGGATGACTTAGCTACCAGAAATGTGTAAGTTTAACTGGAACGGGGGAGACTGACAGATGGAGCTACTGCAATTACGCAAGGAAAGAGGGTGGAAATGAGAATAGGAAAGAAGGAAAGTACCCGTAAGATTGAGAGAGTGAGAAGTTACAGGCTCTAGCAACCGATGGAACAGAAGTAGCTAGAGTAACAATAAAAAACGACCAAGACCTCGAGTTTAAGCATCGGGAGAATGGTGATGTCGTGGTGGGAAATAAGAAGTCAGCAAAAAGAGGAGATCTGGGCAGACGTGAGCAGATTATTAGTTCAGTTCTGAAGATCTTTATTCTGTGGTACCTGGGACATTCTACTGAAGATGTCCAGTAAGTATTCAAACTGTGGCCCTCCAGTTCTAGACAGAGTTAGGTCTTAAGATGTAGGAGTCTCACATCTTAAGAGGTCATAGCTAAATTCAAGAAAGAAAAAAGCCATCTATTCTCATCTGTGAGGACAGGATGGCAGGTAGGGAGGAGATGACAACCAAGCACAGGACCCCACGGAAGACTGCATTTAGGAGTAATAGAGAAAGTAGGAAGTCATACAGAGATGCAGAGATGTAGCAAAACATGCAGGAGAGAAACTCGACAGCTTTCACCTTATGTCAACTGGAATAAGTGTACAGATTAATTTCTAATCAGTTATGAGATTGCCTCTGCTCCATATTTTCAAAGATAAAACAGGATATTAAATATTGATAGCTAGGTGAGGATTTTTCTCCAAATCAGTCTCAGAAGATCTCTCATTGCAGATGATCTAGGCAGGAAAAGTCAATAGTTTGCATCACAACCAAATCAAGATAAATTTTCAAGTCTAACTAAATATCTGTTTTCTACTCATTGCTACTACCGGTTTTCTCAATTCTAGAGATAAGGGACCAAGAGAATTTGAACAAACATTCTTTGGCAATGGTGGCTTCTAGGTCTACTATCACATTTATTCAGCTCAGAAAGTAAAAATTATGTTCAAGGTCAAAACTGAGTCCTTTATGTTTATGTGTACAATATTCTCTCTCTCCAAGTGTGCGTGTATGTGTATATATATATAATTTCACGGGGGCTTCCCTGGTGGTGCAGTGGTTGAGAATCTGCCTGCCAATGCAGGGGACACGGGTTCGAGCCCTGGTCTGGGAAGATCCCACATGCCGCGGAGCAACTAGGCCCGTGAGCCACAACTACTGAGCCTGCGCGTCTGGAGCCTGTGCTCCGCAACAAGAGAGGCCGCGATAGTGAAGAGGCCCGCGCACCGCGATGAAGAGTGGCCCCCGCTTGCCGCAACTGGAGAGAGCCCTCGCACAGAAACGAAGACCCAACACAGCCAAAAATAAAATATAAAAATAAATAAATAAATATAATTTCGGTCATCAGAAACCAACTCTTGCACCAAGTACCTTTTATTTGTGCTTCGGTGCTGTCAAAGTGCACCAGTAAATTTAAAAATGGAGCATTCAAGTCCTCTGACAGACATGATCTCTACTCACCAAAGAATGAAATAAAGATATGTTCTTTAGACTCCCTCCAATCAACTTTTCTTTTCCTCCAATCAACTTTTATTAATTAAGAGCTCTCTGGCCCAGAGATTTTTCTTTCCTCTATGAGCCTCTCATAAAATTCTTATCCTGAAGCATTTTTTTTCAGAAAACCAAAACTTTTAGGCCGAAATGACTTTAGAGATCATATAATCCAATAACTTTTTACCTGTGTGGATCTCAAAGGGTTACAGCCCAGACCAACCGTTATAAAGAAGAATACTGGAAAAGTATCCAAAAATTATTATTATTTTTCAGTGAGAAAATCCAGAAACTCTCTGGGCTGTATAACAATATCAGCCAAATAATCAGTAGAGAAAAGCCAAATTTTTTTTAATCCTAAAACCAAATCTTTTTTTTTATAAATTGAAGTATAGTTGATTTACAATGTTGTATTAGTTTCAGGTATACAGCACAGTAATTCATATATATATATATTCATATATATATATTCATATATATTCATATATATATTCATATGTATTCATATATATGTTCATATATATATATATATATATATATATATATATATAACTCTACTCAATATTGAGTAGAATTCCCTGTGCTATACAGTAGGTCCTTGTTGGTTATCTATTTTACATACAGTAGTGCGTGTATGTTAATCCCAACCTCCTAATTTATCCCCACTCCCCCAACAAGAAAAGGCAAACATTTCAGTGTAGCTTTTATTTTAATGAAATACTTGCTTAGACTCTTGACCACTTTCTCCTCTTCTGGCTTCCAGAACCTCATTCTCCTGGTTCTCCCACCACTCTGACCCCTCTCTCTTGGTCTCATTCACCGGTTCCTCATGCTCTCCCTCCTCTCCCCATGCTGGTGTCTCCCAGAATTTTATGCTCACTCCCAGGATGACCTCGACCACTTCTGCAGCTTCAGTGACTCCTGCATCTGTCCTAAAGCCACTAAAATGCTCTGCGTCCTCATGGCTAGCGCTCTGGTTCAGGTCTCCGTCATCTCTTACCTCTGCTCTAACAAGAGCTTCCTAACTGGTCTTTCTACTCCAATCAGATCTTTATATTGCCACCAGATTTTATCTTTGAGAAGAAGAATATAATTATATTGCTTCTGTTAATAACCTTCAATGACAGTCCACTGCATGAAGGATAAAGTCCAAGATCCATCACATGCCCTATTGGTCCCTTTGCAATCTTACCACAGTAAGTCACACAATGACTTTCCAGATGATTTTTAACCCCACACTTTTCTCCTCATCCCAGTAGCCAGGGCACTGCGCAGTCACCATCTCGGGGTCGGGGTCGGGGAAGCTGCAGCATAAAAGAAAACAGTGCCCAAGTCTCTGCTTGACTGTTGTGTTCCTGAAGCCTTTGCCCTTGGGGACTAGAGAGGAAACCGGGTACGACAAAATATTTTGCTTAAATTTCATGAGACTAAGCTCCGCCCTTTCAGACTAAAAACTACTTTCCACATACTAAGACGAGATGCAGTAGAGAAGTGATGACAGCTTTCCTCCTCCAAGCCTTTATTCGTTCTCCTCTCTCTACCCTTTTACCACGATCTTGCTCCTGGAAAAGACCTCTCCTCCATGAACGAGCTCAATATGACCTCCTCCCAAGTGGCTTACCCCCAAATAGGGTGACTGACAGGATTCCAGAGTAACTGACACACGATTCAATTTACTAAATCAACACTAGAATAGACATATCATGGTTTATATCCATCTCCTCCTTCCATTCCCATTGGTGTGAGCTCCTAGAGAACAGGAGGGTACATTTATCTTTGTACCCTCAGTGCACACCCTGCTCTATCTGCTGTACGCAAGCTTGTCCCAAAGATGTACAAGGGTTTCACAGAGCTACCACACACACAGACCATTTATCAAAATACTCCAACCAACCATTCTCTTATTTTGTACATGTGTCTCACATGTTGTAGAATTAAACAGAAATACAGCAGACCACTACCTTACTACCTGGGGTAAGGAAAGCCTTTTCTAAAATCAAGTAAGGGACTTCCCTGGTGGTCCAGTGGGTAAGACTCCACACTCCCAATGCAAGGGGCCCAGGTTCGATCCCTGGTAGGGGAACTAGATCCCTCATGCATGCCACAATTAAGAGTTCACATGCCGCAACTAAAAAGTCTGCATGCTGCAACTAAAAGATCCCGCATGCCGCAAACTTCCTGTTTTACCTGGCAAGCATCCATGACAGATGTAATTTACACCCAGGGACTCCCTGATTAAAGACGTTAGTAAACCACTGCTTTCAATGGTCTGCAAGGTCCGTTCTAACTCAAGAATGCTAGGATTCCAGTTTTCCCAGTCTTGTGCAGGAAACTCCATCAAACACAAGCAAGAGGATTAGGACTGACATATATACACTACCATATGTAAAATAGATAGCTAGCAGGAACATGCTATAAAGCACAGGAAACTCAGCTCCGTGCTCTGTGACGACCTAGGTGGGTGGGATGGGGGGGAGGGTGGGAGGGAGGTCCAAGAGGGAGGGGGTATATGTACACATAGAGCTGATTCACTTCATTGTACAGCAGAAACGAACACAACATTGTAAAGCAGTTATACTCCCATTAAAAAAAAAAACACACACAAGCAAGAGGAATTTGGACCTTCTGCCTGGATCAATCCCTCTGGCACTTGCCTGCCACTCAGTGTGGCTGAGCTGACTGCAGGTGACAGAGGTGACTCTGGGAGCCACAGTCACCTCACGTGTGCTGCTTTCACACTGGCCTGAAGAGCTGTGCCTTGGGGCTGACCTGCCTGATATACCAATACGTAAGCCTACAGGATGGCACCTTAGGGAGAGAAAAGACCAAGTGAAAAGTACTAGCGTTTGCTTCAATTTTAGGCAGAGTTTGAAACCACAAGTAGAGTGGGAAAAATACCAGAATAAAAGGCAGGATTCCTGACCCAGGAACTCAGCTCTGTCCACTAACAAGCAATTCCATTCTGGTCACTTTGTCTCAACTTCCTGAGCATTGGTTTCTACATCTATCAAATTATGGGTTTGGGCCAGATAATTTTCTAGGCTCTTTTTCACCTACAAAATTCTGTGATTCCGTCTTTCATTTATTCATCCCACTTCTTAAGCACCTATAATGGGTCAGGTGTTGTCTATCTTCATTTTTTTTGCTGACTTTTATAATATATTGTAGAGATTACATTCTAACTAATCTACTTTTTGGCTCGAGGAAACATTTCCCCAATAGTAACCAAAAAAAAAAAAAAAAAAAAAAATCTGACCATACTACACTACAACTACTATTCTAGAAAAACTAGTCATATTTTAAGTTTTAACTCAAACTTAAAAATAAACTACCACACTGGGACTTCCCTGATGGTTAAGACTCCACGCTCCCAACGCAGGGGGCCCGGGTTCAATCCCTGGTCAGGGAACTAGATCCCACATGCATGCCGCAACTAAGAGCCTGCATGTCACAACTAAAAGATCCTGCACACCACAACTAAAGATCCCACATGCGGCAACTAAAGATCCCGCACGCAGCAACTAAAGATCCCACGTGCCATAACTAAGACCTGGTGCAGCCAAATAAATAAATAAATAATTTTAAAAATAATGAAATAAATAAATAAATAAACTGCCACACTAAACAATATACTTCTAAATATTCTGTCATTATTTGGTACTCAATTTTCCAGAAATTTATCTCTCAGAATTTTTCCCATGAAATGGTTAGCAGCAGAGGAAAGCCTTGAGCAAATGAAAAGAAAACATCCATCACAGAAATTTTTATGAAGTACTTACAACTGAAGTATTAGCTAACATTCTAGTCTGGAGAATACTCATAATGCTAGCCTTGAGGACACAGATGGCAATGTTTTTCTGTTTACAACACCAAAGTCTTGAAACACACATTCAAGATCTGCGCGTGATTTATATGCTCATAGTTTAAGCAGCAAAATATAGATATTATTTTGAGAACTGGCATTTTACAAATAGTTTCCATGTTCCTCATATGAGTTTTAGAGAAGTGAGAGTAGAAATGGTAAATGATAAATATAAGTTATAAATATAATACAAATATAAATATATTTCCACATTTTCCCTTTTTCTCTGAATTATTAACTTGTACTAGAATTTGAGTATCTCATTTGCTCCATTCCTCAGCCCACAATCTGGTAGGAGACTAAACAGAACCAACCATGATACAGTTATGGAGAAAGAGGGAAGCCATTCATGTGGCTGTACCATCAACTGAACCATTAGAGACAATAAATAATGAAGAGTTTATTTGAAGAGTACTTCTGGGTGTTACCCACAATGAGGCATGGCAGATCTCCCCCACGTACTTTCATTTCTCGATTAACACATAATCCTCACTGTCTTCCTTTCTGGGTGTCCCTCTGTCTCCTTCGGTGCATGGACTTGGGACTGGTCTGCATGGGTTCAAATACTGACTAATTACTAACTCTATGACCTCAGGCAACTTAAATATACTCAACCCTCTGGGCCCTGGTTTCCTCATCTGTAATGTATAGATAATAATAGTATCAACCTCATGCCCATGAAAGAAATAAAGGAGTTAATATATGTAAAGCACTAAGAACAGTGCCCGGCACATATTAAATGCTCAATAAAAATTGGCTTTAGTTATTGCTAAAAACTGAGTCTTCCTCAAGGCTTAGAACTCCCCATTCCTTTTACTTTTCTCCATATCCTATCCCAGGAGATTTATCATTCCTTCAACTCAAAATCTCTAGTCCAATTCTTTATGCCAAGATTCAGTCTCATTTCTTAAACTGCCTGGATATCATTTACACTTGTACCCAACTTGTCACCTTTAACACAACGTGTCTAAAATCACAAGCACCTTTATCCAGGCTCATTCGCTTGAAGAGAAGCAGACTCACAGATACAGAGAACTAACTAGTGGTTACCAGTGTGTGTGGGAGCAATATAGGTGTGGAGGAGTGGGAGATACAAACTACTAGGTGTAAGATAGGGTCAGGGATGTACTGTACAACATGGGGAATATAGCCAGTATTTTGTAACAACTGGAAATGGAAAGTAACCATGAAACATTGTACAAAAAAAATTTTAGGGGCTTCCCTGGTGGCGCAGTGGTTGAGAATCTGCCTGCTAATGCAGGGGACACGGGTTCGAGCCCTGGTCTGGGAAGATCCCACATGCCGCGGAGCAACTGGGCCCGTGAGCCACAACTGCTGAGCCTGCGCGTCTGGAGCCTGTGCTCCGCAACAAGAGAGGCCGCGACAGTGAGAGGCCCGCGCACCGCGATGAAGAGTGGCCCCCGCTCGCCGCAACTAGAGAAAGCCCTCGCACAGAAACGAAGACCCAACACAGCCATAAATAAATAAATAAATTTAAAAAATTTTTAAATTAAAAAATAGAAAATAAAAATAAATTTTGAAGACCAATCCACATAGCACAAGTAAGTTTACTGTGGCCCATCCAAGTTCAGCTCTGCTAGCTTCAGGCAGCCATGTAACAGTCTACTCTTCCCAGACTGGGCCAATTTTCAACAGTTGTGTTAGCAGCCCAATATTTCCTGATGAACACAGCCGAGTTCAGCAGCTGGCCCTCCATGGGGTGCATTCAGGTGCACAGCATGACAAGTAGAACACCTCCCACAGTTAGATCAACGTGTGTGTCTGGGTTTCATAAAAAGTGGGTAGGATCAGAATGGGCATAGATGTACATATAAAGTCAGCTGAGCTACCACAGAGCCCTGAAAAGCGGTGAGAGAATCAACTCCAAAGAATATTGCTAAATTATAGCATGCCTGGGAACCAATGAACTCAAGAGAGCACCAAGCGCTTCCTTCTGGTGAACGGTATGAAAGAAAGGTGCCAGTCCAAATGTGGTACATCTTTTGCCAGGTCCCTTTGAATGCCATGAAGGGGCATAATACATGCGTTAAGAATTTTACAGAGCTCAGACATACTCTAAAATTTTCTGGCCCAATTCATTACCTGTCTTCACAGAACTGAAGCAGTCCCGCCTCAGGGTAAACAATGTGCTCTTCAGAATCACAAAAAAGAGTTCCCCGGATGCACAGACAGGTCTCAGAGGATCCATAAATACCCCCAACTGGCATGCATATTTACTGGCATGCATATTTACTGGCATGCATATTTTCTGGGGGAAAGGATTCATAGTATTCATCAGAGACTTAAAGATCCTGCAAAAGCTACATCACTTTATTCTCCGGTGTGTTCTCAAACAGGCCTTATCAAGGTTTCTACCCCTTGACTGCACAGCAGGTTGCAAGTCTTCGGGTATGCTTGACCAAACGTGACTTGGGAGCTCACAGCTATCAACCAGTCCCCTCTTGAATCAAGTTCGAGAGTGTGAAAGTGTGTGTGCGTGACACCCTAGTCCATTCACTTTCTCACTCTCCTAAGAAACTTGTTTTAATTTTTTCTTTTGGCCAAGCCACAAGGCTTATGGAATTTTAGTTCCCCAGCCAGGAATCAAACCCAGGCCCTCAGCAGTGACAGCGCAGCGTCCTAACCACTGGACTGCCAGGGAATTTCCATAAACTTGTTTCCGATCTCCTTTCTTTTTTCAGCCAAATGTCTTACTTTTTATTTGACTGAGAAAATTGAAGTTATCAGAAGAAAAGTTCCACAAATTCTCATGTCCTCGTCTACCCACCTTTGGGCACTGACACTCAAATACTCTCTCTCCCCACCCGTTATTGTGGGTGAACTATTTGTGCTCCTACCTCAAGCAAGTATTCCATCTTGAGCATAAGATTCCATCCTTTCTCAAGGATATCACTCAAATTTCTTTCCTTTCTCGCAGAGCACCACTTTCTCTTCTCTTTTGGATCATTTCCATTAGCATACAAACAAGATGTTATTTCTCTCATCCTAAAACACACACACACACACACACACACATACAACTTCTCTTGTCCCCATTTCTCCATTTTCACATGTTTCCAAGGAGTCTAACCTGGGACTTCCCCAGTGGCGCAGTGGATAAGACTCCAAGCTCCCAAGGCAGGGAGCCTGGGTTCGATCCTTGGTCAGGGAACTAGATCCCACATGCATGCCGCAACTAAGAGTTCACATGCCGCAACTAAGAAGCTGGTAAGCCACAACTAAGGAGTCCGCAAGCTACAACTAAGACCTGGTGCAACCAAATAAATAAATAAATGGTTTTTAAAAAAACAAAGAGCCTAACCTGTGGCAAAGTCCAAAATTAAATTTCTGGTGTGTACTGCCAAAATACTCTCCCCTCCATCTTTCTCATCTCAACTGATGGTAACTGCATCCAGTTTATCCAGTTTCTCCAGCTAAAAACCATTGAATCATCTTAGACTCCTGTCTCTTATACCCAAATCTGATATGTCAGAGAATCTCGCAACTGATTCCTAGTTATCATTCAAAGTCCAGATTAGGTTCCTAAACCTCCTCCTGAAACTGCCTGGGATATTTCTGACTTCACAGAGCTCTCTCTTTTTCTATATATCTCTATCAGCACTTCCACTGTATACTCTAATGCTTGTGAATATTATCTTCTGGGATTCATTACAAATATGAACTATAGCTCAGATCCCTCCACAGCACTAAACACACTACTGCATATTTAGTAAGAGCTCCACAAACTTCATTCTGAGCGAATGATTTTTCTGCAAAGATTCCAACAAAATCAGTACAGCAAACAATACTTACTTCCAGCAGTTACTTTTGAAGTATTTAGGTTTCCTAAATTTCCTGCATTTGCAAAGCTATCCGTCATGTCTCCAAAAACCAGCATCATGAGGGGGAGTCCAGCTCCGTGGATGATGGCGGCCATAGTCCCCAACACCATATACAACTTATCAAGCCAATTCGAATAGCGAAACTAAAAAATGAGAAAATACAGAGAAGAGGAACAATTAGCACAATTTCATGGATGGTTAGCTCTACTTTCCAAATATATCTGAAATCTAAACAGTTCTCAGACTGCTACTGCGACCACCTTGGTCTGATAACCTAATTAGAAATAGGCATTTGGGACTTCCCTGGTGGCACAGTGGTTAAGAATCCGCCTGCCAATGCAGGGGACACGGGTTCAAGCCCTGGTCCAGGAAGATCCCACATGCCACGGAGCGACTAAGCCCGTGCGCCACAACTACTGAGCCTGCGTGCCACAACTACTGAAGCCCACACGCCTAGAGCCCATGCTCCGCAACAAGAGAAGCCACTGCAAGGAGAAGCCTGCACACCGCAACAAAGAGTAGCCCCCACTCGCCACAACTAGAGAAAAGCCCACGCACGGCAATGAAGACCCAATGCAGCCAAAAATAAATAAATAAATAAATAGACAAATAAATAAAAATAAATGTATTGAGGTAATTAAAAAAAAGAAAAGAAATAGGCATTTGTTTCTTTTTTTGAGTTCTGACCTGCTTCTTTATATTGGACTCACTCTGTCTTCTTTTTTTATTTTATTTTATTTTTATTTTTATTTTTTTTTAATTTTATTTATTTATTTTTGGCTGTGTTGGGTCTTCGTTTCTGTGCAAGGGCTTTCTCTAGTTGCGGCGAGCGGGGGCCATTCTTCATCATGGTGCGCGGGCCTCTCACTAGCGTGGCCTCTCTTGTCGCGGAGCATAGGCTCCAGACGCGCAGGCTCAGTAGTTGTGGCTCACGGGCTCAGTTGCTCCGTGGCATGTGGGATCTTCCCAGACCAGGGCTCGAACCCATGTCCCCTGCATTGGTAGGCAGATTCTCAACCACTGCGCCACCAGGGAAGCCCTGTCTTCTTTTTTTAAATTGAAGTTTAGTTGATTTACAATATATTAGTTTCAGGTGTACAACAGTGATTCAACAATTTTATGGATTATACTCTATTTAAAGTTATTATAAAATATTGGCTATATTCCCTGTGTTATACAATATATCCTTGTAGCTTATTTATTTTATACACAGTAGTTTGTACCCTTTTAATCCCTACCCCTATCTTGTCCCTCCTACCTTCTCTCTCCCCACTGATAACACCAGTTTGATCTCTATATCTGTGAGTCTGTTTCTGGTTTGTTATATTTATTTGTTGTATTTTTTAGAGTCCACATGTAAGTGATAACATCCAGTATCTGTCTTTCTCAGGACTGACTTATTTCACTAAGCATAATACACTCTAGATCCATCCATGTCGTTGCAAATGGCAGAACTTCATTCTTTTTTATGACTGAGTAGTATTCCACTGTGTGTGTGTGTGTGTGTGTGTGTGTGTGTGTGTGTGTGTGTATACCACATCTTTATCCATCCATCTGTTGACGGACACTTAGTTTTGCTTCCATATCTTGGCAATTGTAAATAATGTTATTAAGAATACTGGGATGCATACATCTTTTCAAATTAGTGTTTTTGTTTTCTTTGGATCTATACCCAAAAGTGGAATTACTGAATCATATAGTAGTTCTATTTTTAGTTTTTTGAGGAACCTCCATACTGTTTTCCATAGTGGCTGCACCAATTTACAGCCATACCACCTTGAACATGCCTGATTTCATCTGCCTTCTTCTCTTACATATGCGGGTTTGATGAGAAGCATAGGACATTCTGGGAAATTACAAAAATCTATAATGGCACAATAACAGAAAGATTGTATTTGTGACTCTGATTTCCAAGAATGGAAGCGACTTTTCAGCTCAAGATTTTTCAACCAAGAAAAATCACCATTGAGGAAACATGTGTTGTGGCTTTAAACAAGTGGCTTGGGTCAAAGATCTGCTGCCTAACAGCATTAGCACAAATGTGAAATGATGTTAATTTAATTAGGTCTCCATAGTAAGAAGGAAAAGGAAAGAGTTAGATGCATGCTTCCCAGAGACCAGTACAGATGTGCATAATCTCTTTAATTGCAGGCAAATTGAAAGAAAGACGGGAGGAAAGGAAGGGAGGAAGGGAGGGGGGGAGGAAGGGAGGAAGAAAGAAGGATTTGTAATCAAATGAGCTTAAATTAATGACGTATTTTCCATAATCTAAAAACAGCCTATTTACAAATTAAAACCTTTAAGGGAGAATATGTTTTGCCTTTTTTTCGTATTTCATTGAAACACAGGCTAAATTTTGCCACTATTTACTTTGTCTTAACTAAGCGTTCATCCACCTAAGGAAAAAAAATAAAAAGTAGTTAGAGATGAGCAGAAACCATTTAGTATCTAGTATTTTCTATCAGAGACTATAAAATGGACAAAGTATCAAATTCCTCAGTAGAGGAAGAGAAGATGGTTGATATACAAGGATTTCCCTCATCACCAACCCCACAGGACATTTTACCTCGAAAACTAACACTGGCTATTATAATAAAAGCAAGCAGGCCATGAATATAAACATTTACTAAATGCCTACTCAATGACTGAAAAAAGCCAGAAATAAATACCAAAGTTACAACTCCCACTTCCAGAGTGTTTAAAGGATGAAGGCAAAGCAAAAAAAGTATATTCAATATATATTCTGCATGCCTTGACAGCATGGTATACAGAGTAGAGCAGATACAAAATTGAGCGAATGGGTCATTCCCTCCTTTGTGGAAAAGCTTCATAGAGAAGGTGATGCTTCCTCCCAGCTTTAACAGTTTAGCAAGGGCTTAAAAGCAAGGAGGAAGGCATTCCAACCAGAAAGGACAGTTAAGTTGAGGCAAGAATGATCACAGTGTGCCCAGAGAAGACTGGGGTCTCCCAAGCTTGGGGTGTGAGGTATAGAAGCAGCAGGAAGAAGCTAACTGACCAAGAAGCACCCTTCACTGAGACAGGGCAAACCAGAATAGGCAAAGATATGGGGGGAAGGGGACAGAGAAGGGGCAGAGAAATCTCATTCGGTCCTGTTTCATGCCCATCCAGGGAATACATGTAGAAAATTCAGTTTGAAGAGTACTTTTGTGACACTAGCGTATGTAGCAGAAGTCATGGGCGTGGACAAGATCATCTAGCAAGAAATAATGAGTGGGATTAAGAATAATTTGGAGACGAAGTAAAGTAGATAGCATGCTGACTGTCCTTTTCATGATCTTGGGACAAAAGCAAGAGAGAGAATGGTTACTAGAGGGGGATATGTCAAGGGAAAACTATTTCGTGAAATCATATACACATTTATAGGTAAATCAGTCAAAGAGACCATTGGTGAAAACACAGGAAGAAAACTGAGATAGAGCAACGTCTTAGGAAATAAGAGAAGTAATTATTTCGAGAACCTGGGGTGAGGGATCATCAATGGGCACGATAACTATTAGGAGAAACAAGATATCCCCTGATGCCCCAAGACCCCACATAGTTGCAAAGGGGTAGACATCCTTCTACAGTCGAGGGATCCAATCTGTCATCACCTTCACCAAGTGATCAAACTTGGTATCATAGAAAAGTAGAATACCCTGACATTTGATGTTTCCAGGTGTGATGAGACATGAAGTACACAGCATCCCCTATACAATTTCTTACCAAAAATACTTAACATGAGTGTATTAAAACCTTTAGACTTAACTTTTAGCATATAAGAAATGCAAGGCATGGAATAACAAGTTAAATGACACCATAAGGAAGTAATAAAAATCACCCAGAAAGTGAAGCGTTCTATAGGACAATTGGTACCTCGTTTCACAGGTCAATGTCATTTAAAAAGAGAAGAAAAATTTGGAATTCCCTGGCAGTCCAGTGGTTAGGACTCCACGCTCTCAATGCCAAGGGCCCAGATTAGATCCCTGGTCGGGGAAGTAAAATTCCACAAGCAGTGCAGTGCAGCCCAAAAAAAAAAAAAAAAAAAAAAAAAACAGGAGAAGTGTTCTAGACTCAGGAGACACAGTATTCAAATATCATCACTGACTGGATCCTGTTTTGAACAAATCAACTGCAAGAGACATTTGGGGGAGCTAACTGGAAAAATGTGAATATAACTGACTATTAGATAGTATTATGGAATTACTGTTCATTTTGTTAAATATGATCATTGTACTATGTTTTAGAGGAAAATGTTTGGTAGGAAAATTTTTAAGAGATGTAAACAGAGGTAGTTACTTACAAAACATCATGAAATCTCTAATTCCAGGTGAAATGTGTGGCAAAATGTTAACCATTATTAGTTATAGATAATGGTTACATGAGTATGAATTTTACTATTGCACCTTTCTATATGTTTGAAAAATCAAAATAAAACTTTGTAAAAGCAGGATGGTTCTCCAACAGACAAAGGTATGTCTGTCTCTTCATCTCAGGCTAGAAGAAATGAGCTAAAAGTGAGCACAGATACAAACAAGTATCTGAGAACGAGGACAAAGTTGAGAGAGTTCAAACCTCATATTTATTTGTGAGGTGAGGCAAGACTGATTTCTGGAGGGAAAGTGGCAAGAAGATTTGAGGAAAGTGGTAACATAATGCTGAGTAGGACAAAAGCCTCAGTGCAATGTCCCACCTCTGTTATATACTAGGAAGGAGACTCTGGGGAAAAAAAAAATCTCTTAATAACCTTGAGCTTCAGTTTCTACATTTATAAAATAAGGAAAATACTCATATACACAGAAAGCTTCACATAGCTGTAATGAAGCTAAAAACGATACTTAATGAAAGAAACTTTATTAGGCATAGGATATAATAATATACAACACAAGCAGGTACTGTTATCAGTTTTAGAAACGTAAAAGTTAATAAAACTTTTCAGGAGCTTACAGTGAGGGAGCAGGTAGACAAAAAAATGTTGTAACACATCAGGTGAAATGTAGAACAGGAGTTTCATTATAATCAGAGCCCCTTTAAATACAAGGAAATGGAAACTGTTTGGTCAGATGTTGACAGGGAAGAGAGGGGGTGAACCAGAACCATACAGGAGGAAGAATGTTCAGCAGTGAAAGCCAAGGGATGGACTTCCCAGGGCAAAGAAGCAGAAGGTCCTGGCAGGGGAGTGGTTTAGGTAATATTCAGCAGGCAAGAGGGCAAACATGATCTTACCATGGTGCCTGGGAGGAGGCAGAAGTCAGCGAATTCATTCATTCATTCACTCAACATTCAAAACATATTTATTAAGCACCAAACAGGGATCAAGCTCCGTTCTAGGTACTGGCAACAAGTAAGACAAGCTAAGACAAGCTAAGACAAGCTTTACGAGGACAGGTAGCTTGAGTAAGACAAGCTACCTGTCCTCATAAAACTTACATTACATTTTACTAGTATGCAAATAGTACAAGAGGGAACAGACGCATTCGACAGTCATTCAGTATCTAAGTACCTATTAAAGTTCCAGGCACTGTTCTAGGTACTTGGAGCACAGCAAGGAAGAAATCACACAAAACCACCTGCCCTCATGGAGTTTAGATTCAGAAAGAAGACAAACATAAACAAGAAATCAGACAGTGGTTAAGTATTCAGAAGAAATATCACACAGGATGATGTGCCACAGTGACAGGCAGCGCCAGCGGGTTCGGATGGGCTGGGCGGGGAAAGTCTCTATGAAAAGGCAACATCTGAGCTGAGTCCTCAGTGACAGGAAGAAAAAAGTCATGTGACAATCTGGGGACAGAGGTTCCAGGCAGAAAGAACAAATGCAAAGGTCCTGGGGTGAATACAAGCTCAGTGTGTTTCAAGGACCAAACATAATTACCACTGTGGCAAGAAGAGGGTGAAGGAGATCTGCCTGCCATGAAATCAGAGATGAGACAGAGATCAGATAACAGATTACAGAGACAGAGGTCAAACTTCAGCCAGAGGAGGAAGTTTGGTTTTACTGTCAACTTCCCATCTATGTGTAAAGGAAAGGCATTCGAGGGTTTGAAGGATGGAACGGAGGTGATCTGATGTGGCTACTGTGGGTAGAATAAGTTTTAGAAGCGCTAACATGGACGAGGGGCACTAGGAGGTAAGAGAGTGGTTGAGAGAGTCAAGTCTTGACCAGGTGTAGGAGGGCAGAAAAATGCTCCGGCTTCCAAGCATGTGCACGTCTTAATCCCAGGGACCTGTGAATATGTGTCCTCACATGGTAAAAATGACTCTGCAGACATTAAGGATATTGAGATGAGCAAACTATCCTGGATTACCCAAGTGGGCCCAATGTCATCATAAGCGTCCTTATAAGAGGGAGCCAGGGAGATCAGAGTCAGTAGTAGGAGGAACACTAAGTAAGAGGGTGGAGTGAAGTAAGGAAAGGGCCACAAGTCCAAGAAGGCAGGAAGCCTGTAGAAGCTGAACCAGGAAGGAAACAGATTCTCTCTTAGAGCCTCCAGAAGAATCCAGCCCTGCTGGCACCTTGACTTTAGCCCAGTGAGACTTTGGGCCCCAGAACTATAAGACAATACATTTGTGTTGTTTTAAGCCGCTAAGTTAGCGGTATTTTGTTCCGACAGCAATAGAAAATGAATACACAATGTCAAAAAATGGATAATAAGGAACAATGGCCAAGCAAGAAGGATCATAAGCAGGGGTAGAAGAAGACATCCATTTGAGTTTACAGCATTAGAGGTGGGAGTCCACCCAGATGATAAACCAAAGGTCTTTGTCCACAGTGTAATTTACTAAAGGAAGGCAGGGATGAAGGTTGTTGGAACTGAAGAGGTCAAAGAATGTGGAGCTTAGGAGGCATTAATAAGGTTACCAAAACAGAAGAATGATGAGAGCATAGGCGAACGAAGTAGAAGCAATCAAACGACAAGGTCCTCAATGGAGGAGCAAAAGTAACTAGAAATTAGTAGAGGGTATCACTGAAAATGGATAGAAGGTATTATAATTGTCCAGAACCAAACTCAAACAGGGATGGAGTTTTGCATGAAAACGATTTGGAAATGGTCATGTGAAACTAGAGAACTGCCAACACTATCACTGGCCCCTGGGATTAGGGGTTGAGAACTCTAAGTTCACCGGCAAAGATGACACAAGAAAAGAACCAAAGAACTGGGAGGAAAATGAGCAGACTGTGGCATCACAGATGCAAACAAGAGGAATGAATACGGTGCACAGTGTCAGGTGCTACTTAAAGGTCAGGAGAGACTGTCCACTGAATTTGGTGAGTGTTGGAGATAGAAGCCAAATTATAATATGTTAAGAAGTGATTTGGAGGTGAAACAGAGAGCAAAGGCAGCTCCTATTTGTGAAGCAAGCTAGAGGAGATGGCTTTAAGGAGGACATGAGTGACATGAAAGACAGGTGACATGTAAATACCAATTGGAAAGACCCAGATGAGAGGAAGAGATTGAGGATACAGAAGAGAAAGGATAATAATAATAATAACGTAAGGTCCTTGAGAAGGCAGAGGATATAGGAGCCAAAGTACAGTGTACAAGTGGGTGATTAGATTTAAGAACCAAATGTTTCCTGTTATAAGAGGAGGGAAGGAAGAAGCAACTGATCCAGGTACAGGTATGTTTGTCAGACTGGGAGAGAAGACCTGAGGAACTTCTGTCAGGTGGCTTCCAATTGGTTTGTGAAATAAAAAAAAGAGGTCATCCACCAAGAGTTGGGGTTAGGTGGGGAGAAGTGGGAAATTTGAGTAGAGGTTTAACATACTCAGCGAGAAGAGGAGGAATAGGATTTGTGTGGGATACAGCCTATTGCGAGATTTTTCTCCAGCACCAATCAGCTGTCGGGGTTCAGGCACCAAGAAGGCAGATGGCTGATTATGCCTGGGCTGGGCATGACAAGTGACAGGTGAAAGGAAGTTTATAGTTCAGGCAAGAGTATCACTAAAGTGATGACCATTGCTCTAAACTGATAAGAAAGGGAATGGAAACAGGAAGGGGCTGATGGGAAACTGATGGGTCAGTGGACTCAAGATCCAAGGAAAACAGTGAGCATACTGAAGAGAGATGAGATGGCTGGCTAATTCAATCTGGCTGCTTCAGAATGGCACTTTGGAGGTAGAACAGTTCCAAGTAACAGCAAAATCCAGGATGTGAGTGGGTGGCTGGACTAAAGGGGAGGGAAAAATTACTGCCGCTGTGAAGGTCAAAGAGCGGTTATCCTTATAACACCATAAAACTCACCCAAGATAGTAGGAGTACCAGGGGTGGAGAGGGAGACACTGAGCAAGGTGGTAAAGTCTCCAGTGAAGAATGACCAAGTGGCCAGAAGATAACAGCATCAACAAAGAACCCTTCAATCCCAGGCAAATAAAATTTTAACCAACCACATACTATCATAAATGATTAAAGTTGTTAAAAGCTCTGGATGTAGCGTAAGCAGATCTTGGCAAAATTCTGGGCCTTTCCCCTTACTAGCTATGTGACTGTGTGACTGAATACATCGCTTAAACCTCTCTTGAGTCTGTTTCATCATCTGGACCATAAGAATAACACAAGTTCCTACATCACAGGGTCACTGTGAGGATGAAGTTAAATAATACACATGGGTGCTTAACAGATGCCTGGCACAGAGGAAGCACTTAACATTGCCACCTATTCTCTATTTAGAAAAAAAATTAATGTTTCAGTAAGATACATAAAGTAGAAAGATCAGAGTTGAATCTGCAGCAAGAGTGTTTGATCCTTAAGGAGTGCTTTGTGTAAGAAGTGTAGCCCAACTTGTATTTTTTCCGCCCTAATTTCCAGTTGTCCCATTTCCTCACTTGTTTTAGATTTTATCCAACTTTTGTGTTTCTGTAAATGTTGAAACAAAGCCTGACAGAAATAAAATAAAGGCCAGTAGAAAAATTTGAATCTATTCCTTACCTCTTTTTCATCATTTTTCTCAAGACTGCCAAAAAGTCTTCTAGTAGAAAAAAGTTAACAGGGATGGTATACAGAAAACAGTGAACGTTGCAAGCCTGAGACTGCATTCAAGGTTAGCCCTTGGCTGGCATCTAGAATTTGGATTTTGGGGAGAGTAACCATAACCCTAACTGATAAAAGTGGCCAAACTATTTGTACAAACAATGTGCTTTATGCTGAAGGTCTGCCTTCGTTCTGTGAGTCTGGAATTTTGGTACACGCTGCGTCTACATGATCAGCCCCCAGTCAAAAACCCTTGGGCACTGAGTCTCTAATGAGCTTCCCTGACAGACAGCATTTCACACGTGTTGTCACAACTCATTGCTGGGGGAATAAAGTTGACTCCACTGGGATAAGACATTGGGGGCTTCTCTTGGACCTCTCCCTCTTTCCTATGCCCATTGCTGATTTTGCTGTAAATCTTAGCCACGAGTATGGCAATATGCTGAGTCCTGTGAGTCCTCCAAGTGAATCATCAAACCTGGGGTTCTTGGAAAGCCCCAACACATATCAGTTTTTGTCTTAGCTGGAAATTTTTATTAATCAGCAATGCCAATAGCATCAGCATTTTACTGTTAAATGTTCTTAATATGTCCCTGTCTATATGGGTTTTATACACAAGTTCACAGTTAACTATGTCAGCTCTTCAAGAAAAAGGCATGAGAAAAAGCCACTTAAATAGTATAGCTTTTCCTCAAAAGGCTTAGAATATATTCCTTCTATGCCATCCTGAGCACTGAGATTTACAACATGAATTTCCTAGGTCTGAATCTTGGCCCTGTTGAGGATTCTTGGGCAAGTTAGTAAGACTCACCTCACTTTCTTTATCTGTAGAATTAGAATAAAAATAGTATCTATCTTCAAGGGAGTTGTAAAGATTAAATGCGTTCATATAGGAAGTACTTAGTGCAACACATGGCATAAAGAGCTGTATTTATGTTATAATTATTAGCCTTCAAACTCCAGATGTTTACTCTTTCGTGGGCTCAATTGTATTGATAGTTATTACTTCTATATATTAGGTCTGTTAAATTTTCTAAAACAGAAGACTAATTTTTAAAGTTACTTATAAAACAAAATTACAAAAGAAATATTTTGGTCTCCAAGTGATAGAACGGAAATTAATAGAACTTGGCAATAAACCCTATTTTAACATCAAAGCTTCTTTTAGTATAAGAATGAAATCTAAAACAAATAAAAACTGTCACTTGATTATTCAAGTAGTCTTTCTGAGAAGGACCCAAGTGCATAGCCTCATTTCCCCAAAATTCCAAAGAGAGTGGAAACAGACTCAAAGGTGGAACTTTAGCAAGAGCAATTGCAGCGCAGGAAGAGGAAGTTCAGAGTGCTCAGTGTAAAAGGCAACTCTTTTTTCCTGCCTATAAGCTTTTTTTTGTTCAATTTACTAATATTCATTTTACAAGATGGACTATCCCCCCTAACACCACACACACACACATTTTAGAATTGTTTGGTGTGTTATGCCTGAATTATAAAGTGTGCACTCCAAGACTTAATTGGTTCAGTAGTCTTCCAGGTTCTACTTGCACAGTTCACCTAAATCTGTATTCTCAGGGAGAAAAAAAAAAAAAAGGATCCAGGTAGAGAAAGACCATCAACCAGCCTGTCTTAATCCAAATCTGATTAAAGAAAAGCTTCTAAGCAGCTACATGAAACCAGAAAATAAGATAAAGAATTAATTATATTCCATGAAACCAGAAAATAAGATAAAGAATTAATTATATTAAGGTTTTCAAATTCCAGATTTTCAATTATTCAGCACAGAAGAATAATGATATGTACTAAGTCATACTAATAAATAATCCACCGCTAACTTCTATCATATGAGTGTCTGGGACTTTGACCTCAAACCCGCCAGGATTAGAGCCCTTGTCGACAGGGTACCCCGTTTTTTCTTTGATCCACGCTCCACATGGCTGGTTTCCTCTATCTAGATGGCTGAGACCATCACTGGGAGAAGTGCTTGCATAGGTAACATATCACTGGCGACATAACTAACTAGGAGAATACTGAAATCCAGGCTAGGAAGGGTGAGTCTGGAGGCTCAATGTACACGGCAAGTTATGATTGGCATTCCCCTGAAAACAAACTAAATTAAACGAATTCATTTTACCTCTCCATTAACAAATACAAACAAATTTCTCTCCAAGAAAGTATTATACCAGATGAAATACCTCTTATCTAGATCAGGAGAAGTCAAATTTCCAAAGCACTTTGAATAGTGAATACATTCAAACTCACCACTGCAAAAGTACTGACAGTTGGTTTCTTTTCTTTCTTCTCATCTTTTTTACTGAAAAACCTAGCAATAGAATTACATAAAACTTTAAAAACTATATAAATCTTTAATTACCCAATTAACATAGAGCTTATATTTAATAACAAATAGGACAAAGAAACATGTCTACAATGTTATTAAAAAAACAGGTTATAATATGATCCCATTTATGAAGTTTAAGTATGTTTACATATACCTTAGAAATCTATACATGTGGTTATCACCGGGTGTTGAGATTTCTACCAAAATATTTTCTTCCTTGTGCCTTTGATATTTCCTAATTTTCTATGGTGAATACACAGAGACACAAGACTTTTGCATTAGAAAAAATAATACTAAAAAAAGAGAGCTTCCTGTTTTTCTTCTAATTAGAAAATCATTCATGCTCTCCAGACTTAATCCCCTTAATTATCATCTGAGTAATTCTAGCAGCAGACAGCTAGTCTATCTATCTACCTAGATATTATCCTTAATCATTCCCTTTACCTAGTGGAGAGTAGTGGCAAACAGATGCAGGGCATAAATTATCCTGAGAAAGGTAATTAAATCACTTTCCTTGAGTAAATCTAATTCTGAAAAGATGTCTGGAGCCCTAAATGGACCATTAAGGCAATAAATGCAACCTAGAAAAACTACCATCAAAAAAGATGGTTTGTAAACTGCAAGAAAGCGGTCCTCAGGCAGAGATAGGAAGGTGAAGTATTTTGAGCGCAGATTCAAAACTCTGTAACTAGTTTTCTATTCTATGTAACTGCCACCTAGCATATGAAAGCAAACCAACCAAAACTAGCCTCCGCATCTACATTTTCATATTTATAAAAGAAAGACTACTTCAGGGAAGAATTACATTATTTTTACACAGCTTTTCAAGTTCAAAAAGTAAATTCATTTTTGTCTTTGTTCTTTACGCTAAGCAAAGTCAAAGAGTTGAAGCAACTTCTAAAGAAAAAAAAAAAAAATCCAGCGTCTACCCCATATTTGGCTTTGGAGTAATGTTCGAGGGACATAAAAACACACAAAATACACAAACATAACTCTTCAGATTTGGTTCCACCCTATTCCCAGTAAAGGCTTGGTTTCAGTATCCCTGGAATCAGGATGAAAGGAAAAAAATAGCCATACATAATTGAGTTTTAGCTCTAAGCTTTTTATTTATTTTTTCGTTCTCTAAAACTGCAGCTACTCTGAAGATTTATAATGTTCCAGACACTGGCTAAGTAAACACTTCCCATACAGGACCTCATTTAATCTTAATCTCTGTGAGGCAGGCACATTTTTGTCCTTCCTTTAAAGACAAGAGAACTGCAGGTGAGAAGAGTTAACTAATTTGTCCAAGGTCACACAGCTAGAACAAAGCCAAGATTGAAACTGAAAAGTCTAACTCCCAAACACCAGGCTATCTGGTGCAACCTCAGAATTCTGAGACACTGCCTTGCAAGGAAATGCACATATAAACTGACTCTCACCCCTCCTAGAAGACTCATTTATCCCCATCCGCTCAAACACAGTGCTGACAAATAGCAAAAGTTGCTTATCAAGCCTCATTTTAATAAAGAATCTTAACAAATACAAATATGCCAAGTGGTACTACTACCCAAGCATTATACCTATTAGCAAAGCCACGTGCTTCTTTATAATTTCAAATATAGTTTAAAAAAAAACTCACAGAAAAAGAAATAAGATTTGTGGTTATTAGAGGGGGGAGAAGGGATGAGAGGCAGCTGGTCCAAAGGTACAAACTTCCAGTTATAAAATAAAAAAGTGCTGGAGATGTAATGTACAAGAAGATGATTACAGTTAACACTGCTGTATGATATATATATATATATATATATATATACACACACATATATATAGAAGTTAAGAGAGTAGATCCTAAACGTTCTCATCACAATAAGAAGAAATTTTTCTTTTTCTTTTATCTACATGAGATGATGGACGTTTGCTAAACTTGTTGTGGTAATACTTCACAATATTTATAAGCCAAACCATACGCTGTAAACTTTAAACTTACATGGTTTTGTAGGTCAATTATATCTCAATAAAACTGCTCAAAACTCAATAAACTATATATATAAAAATATATAGTTTTATTAAGAACAGATTAAAATCAGTAATGGTGAGCACAATTTAATAAGAGCTACTTAACCAAAAAAACAATTTCTAGTTTGAAAAAAAAAAGTCTGTAGGCCATGATAAGAATCAACAATAAAATGAAGGTATGTGCAGGCTCAAACTAATCTTTTTTCTGTTTTTCAAAATATGGACTCTATTTTATTTTCTGAAGAATAAATATAAGTAAATGTCCCACAAATATTTATTGAACATCTTTTTCAAAAATGGAGGTGTAACTGACATACAACATTGCATTAGTTTCAGGTGTACAACAGAATGATTTGATATTTGCATATATTGTGAAATGATCACCACAGTAAGTCTAGTTAACATCTGTCATCATACATAGTCACAGAATATTTTTCCTTGTGATGAGAACTTTTAAGATTTTCTCTCTTAGCAACTTTCAAATATGCAATATAGTATTATTAACTATAGTTGCCATGCTGTACATTACATCCCCATGACTTATTTTATAACTGGAAATTTGTACCTTTTGACTCCCTTCACCCACTTTGCCCCCCTTTCCTCCACTTCTGGAAACCAACAACCTGTCAAATGTCTTTATCATTTCCTTCCACATACCCTTAATACTTCTTACTCCAATATCCCTAAGTGTTTGTGTCAAAAATACATAGTTGTTTAAGGTACCAAGTTTAAAAGTCAAAAACAAAATGGGAAATATCTACCTTCCACTTTTTGTAATCTATTTTCTTTTTGTTTATTTGGGAATTTTTTATTACGCAAATTTTCAAATAAACAAAAAAAATCAAAAGAACAGTAATAAGTCTACCCATAAATTCACCTAGATTCAACAACTGTGAACACTTTGACCATATTTTCTTTATCTGCATAACAAAGTATACATTAGAACTGTTAAAATTTTGCTGAACTATTTGAAAGTAAGCTGCAAACATCATGGCACTTCACATGTTTTCCTACCATTATCACATATAATAAAATTAACAGCAATTTGATATCAGCTAATATCCAATCCACATTCAAAATTTCCAAGAATGTTTTCTATAGGTTTTTCCTTTTTTGGAACTGATGTAATAAAGGCTCACACATCACATGTGGTGGTTTTGTCTCTTTAGTCTCTCTTTTAAATCTAGAAGTCCTCCTCCCCACCTACCCCCGCCAAACAATGACTTTTCATAGTAACAAAAACAGACGTCTTATAAAATGTCCCACATCTTGGATATGTCTGTTTCAAACTTAGTCCAAATTGAGACGTGCAGTAAGTATGAAATACCCAGATTTGAGGACTTAGTATGACAAAGAGAATGTAAACTCTCTTGTT
Source organism: Balaenoptera borealis (assembly GCF_965194805.1). Classification (NCBI taxonomy): domain Eukaryota; kingdom Metazoa; phylum Chordata; class Mammalia; order Artiodactyla; family Balaenopteridae; genus Balaenoptera; species Balaenoptera borealis. Next base: position 53,449,389 of record NC_138864.1, read on the forward strand.
AAAAATTCTGATTACATGTAGAAATTATAATATTTTGTATATACTTGGATCCCTAAAATATATTTTCAAAGTTAATTTCACCTGTTTCTTTTTACTTTTTAAATGTTGCTATTAGAAACTTAATAATTAAAAATGTGGTTCACATTATATTTCTATTGGACAGCATTAGTCTGGAAGCTTGATTGGATTCACTGAATGATTTGCAAACATACTTCCCTGGTGATGTCGTGTCACTTAAGTCTATTCCACCATGAGCCAGGCCAGGTCTGATCACTTGGTTAAGGTTCCTAACTGCAAAATCTCTCCACTGGAAAACCACACTTTCCTTTTTCCAATTAAGAATTGTGGATAATTCTTAGATTCAACATTTCTCTGAGCGCTTTAGGATGCATTAAAAATCCTTGCCCAAATCAATTATAACAATGCAGGTTTCAATATGATAGCTGGCATTTTTCTGTAAAGAAGTTTTTTTTTCTCTCTCTCTCTCTACTTCTCTCACCCTTAGTTTTCCTCCTCCTCTCAGAATTTTATTAAGAATTCATTTATTCAGTATTTCACAATCAAGTACAGTCATTATTCTTTTTGACGCTCAAACTGTCCCAGATTCGGCCAGTGGAAGCCCCTTCAAGCCAGCTCCTGGGTCCTTTTTGACAACTGCCCTGAACTCCACTAACTGTTTTCAGGTACCACAAAGATACTCCAGGCTCAGGCTCAATTGGTATTAGCCCTTTCTCTATGGGGCGCAGATTCCTTTTCGTAATGAACGATATTGAGAAACCAAGATCTGACACTAAGTGTGCGATTTGCCGCTATCCCTTTCAGTGGACAGAAACCGAACTATTAAAAAAAAATCATGAAATCACACTGAAGTTTCTAATTCAAATTTAACATTGTTTTTAAAAAGCTTATTTAATGACCACATTTGTATTTCTTTTCTCTTACACTGCAAAGCTTGGTTTCTAATAATATTAATATATTTACTAAATTGTTTTATTTTACAATTTATTACTAACAAAAAGCTTATTGAGCAAAAGTTTAAATTTCATGTACAGACACTGCATTGTGATCAAAATTCACTTAAGACAGTTATTTTCCCTATGTGGTGACAGTACCAACTCTAAAAATAATCAGGATAATTTCACACCATTCTAGTAACTTCTTTGGTAGTACACTCCTCTCACAATTTCTTCTACAAGGGTCAGCTATTCATTGCCTTAAAATAAAAATATGCTTAAATGCAGTTGTGGCTTTCTGTCTCATCTGCCATGCCACAAACATGCAATGTTTATGTGACTGCTTTACCAGAAGGAACAAAGAACCACAAAGCAGAACACAAGCAGCACATGATTCAGGCTCGTCGGCGACCAACATCACTTGTAAAGCAGAAGGTTATAAAACACCCAAAAGGAAATGAGCACTGGCCTGTATGGGACCAGAAAGCTGAGGCAGAAGCTCACCATGCAAATGCTGTGCTCAACTCAGCCAGCCAACTTCTGCAACTGCTTGCATTTAAGATAAACATCATCATCATCATCAGCTGATCATTTATTTCAGAGCTGGAGGCTAGAAACAAATTTCCCAAATCTCTCAAGCCACGTAAAGTCTGAAAATGAAACAGACTACCTTTTCTTGTCCCTTTTCAAGAAGTTGTCCCCCCCTTCTCTTCCACTGCGGCCTTCTTCAAGATCCATCGCGACCTGAGGAGAAACCACAGCCGATTAGCCAAACGCAAGATTCGCAGAAGGCGGAGGTGAGGCTGAACTTGAGTCCCGCGCGAGGAGCGGAAGGGCGGGGAGCTCGCCCTGATGCTCCAGCCGCTCGTAGGCGCGATGGTCCCCGCAGAAACTTGCCTCCGCACGCGAGCAGAGTTGCAGGGGTGCGGCGCGGCCCGGACTCTGCCCGCCTCCACTGCGTCTCTGCCTCCCGGTTCCCCTCGCCGTCCACCAGCCCGCGGGCTCAGAGCCCGGCTTCCGACACCGCGCTGGCTCTGCGGGCTCAGGGCAGCACACTCCAGGACGCGCGTGGCTAGCACCGAAAACTAGGGGCTGGGGTGCCCCAGGAGCTCCCCGACTGAGAATAAGTCTCACCTCACTTGGTCCCCTTAGACTTGCCAAGTGGAATCCCCCCTCCCTCTCCTCCGAAGCCCTCTTCCCACAGGGACCAAGCTCAGGAAATTGGAGAGCCCACCCTTCCCGCGAACCGTCTCCCTCGAGTCCCCAGCCTCGCGCTTCCCTACCTCGGGCTTTCTCTTGGAACGTCCACTAAGACGTGAATCTTGGAAGAAGAGATTCAGACTCCAGCGGAAAGTCGCGGCGGATGCGGGCAGCGGCCTCCACCGCCGAGCCTGGAGGAGCCGCTACTCAAACGCCTCCGGGCTTCCCGTGGCGTAGAGAGCGCGCAGACCACACCCCGGTGCTCCGCTCCCCAGCCAATCAGCCGGACCGCTCGGGACCGCTCGATTGAACGCAGATTGCTCGACAAGTTACGAAACAGGTTGGAATTGCTGGAGGAATGTCCTCGCTTCTGTTGCCCCTCAGCAAAAGGGTGAGTAGAGGAACGCTTATCAGCTGACTCACCAAGGACTTGCACATTTACAGGGTCCTGTCTGTACAAGTCCAAACAAGTCTCCATATCCACCCAAGTATGTGTAGATAGATAGATATAAATGTGAATATACAATTCGCTCCTTGTGGCTCGAGTAGATACTACTGCCCATTCTGTAGTTAGAACGAGTTAAAATTCCCTTCCAAGTAGCACCTTTAAAAAGGCCAGGTGAAATTTTTCTGCAAGTCTTTCTTCAGTATGTTAGACAGTTTCTAAGGTGTATCTGTTCATGTTTTATTTGAAGAGAAATAGAAATAGGAAGATTTTTTTTTAAAAACGTATAAGTCGAAACGGACATTTCAGGGTGGAAATGTAATTATAAAAGAATGTAATATTTTCGGATTGTAGCCATCAGGGGAATGTCCATGTTTTTCTCAAGGCGTTTTAAAACTCATATTTTAATTCGGATTCTTTAAGTGTATTTTAGCATATTACGTTAGTGGTAATTTAATTCCATATTTACTGTTACCATTTACAGTTTTTTCTGGTCCTCTCTTTTCCTCAAGTTGTTGAAAAGTAAGTGCTATCTTCACAATTCAAATTCATAAAGCAGAGTTAACTCACATCGGAGCTTTTCATACTTATCAACCCAGGGGAAATGGATGTTGTAACCTTTTGTCTGCGGTCTCCAAGTTACAGGAGTTACTCTCAGCTCAACGCAAAAGTATAAAGGAAGAAAATCCTTTTATTTTTTTACTGCATAGTGTATTTTCCGTACTTTCTCTAAGTAACTCATACTTCAAAGCCATAATTTTCTTTCCATCCTTTATTCCAGATTTTCCTTGCCTTGATTTTTTTTCTTAGCCATGCGATAAGGTTTCTTTCTTTACAAACTGTTAATTAGACCCTCTAACAAGCCACTCATTTTCTCTGTGTTCTAATTGTATATGTGTGTGTACAGCATGGGCCCAACTATTTAAAGGCATAACGCCAACCCTGTGTTCCACCTGGGGCAAATGTATGAAGAGTTCCTCTTTCTCCCATGTGTTCTTAATCTGATTCGTGCCTCTGCTCTTTGTTTCCAGTTCTGTTTTACCTTGTCCCACCTTTAGTTTATGTGATCCTTTTATACATTTTGTATTCTTGAAAATGAATCCCCCCTAAATCCTCCCTAAAACAATGCAGGATTTATTTTTAAAATTCAAGTATAGATGATTTACAATGTTGTGTTAGTTTCAGGTGTACAGTAAAGTGATTCAGTTACAGTTACATATATATATTCTTTTTCAGATTCTTTTCCATCATAGGTTATTACAAGATGTAGAATACACCTCCCTGTGCTATACAGTAGGTCTTCACTGTTTATTTTATATATAACAGTGTGTATATGTTAATCCCAAACTCCTAGTTTATCTCTCCCCCCTTCCCCTTTGATAACCATAAGTTTGTTTTCTATGTCTGTGAGTCTATTTCTGTTTTGTAAATAAGTTCATTTGTATCATTTTTTTAGATTCCACATAAAAGTGATATGACATTTGTCTTTGTCTGACTTACTTCACTTAGTATGATAATCTCTAGGGCCATCCATGTTGCTGCAAATGGCATTATTTCATTCTTTTTTTATGGCTAACAGGATTTCTTTTAAGTATTACATATATTATGCTGATTGCACTGTTTCTACAGGCTTGAGCTTCAAGTGAAAATCTCTATCAAGGACATACATAGTTTAAGGATCATAATAGCCCAGAGAATTTTTAGTAAAGCTCTGTCTTTCTACTATATATATATATATATGTTATGTATATATTTTAGTTGCTTTGCTCCACCGACATGAAGATATGGACATAAAATACAATGGACCTAAAACAGTGGACAGTTCTAGCTACTCCCAAGCCACAGGCCTTGACTGTAAAGACTTTGACTCCTGTCTCACATTACTGCCAGCCACTCCTGGTAATATCAGACAGCTGGACTAAGCACTTCCTCTATGAGCCTCATTAATTTCCGGTGAAACCCCTTAGAAAGCAGCCCCTTTGCAAGTCTTGACTCACACACCTTCACACAAGCAGCTATTTTTCCTTTCTGAAGTGTGCTTCCCCATAATTCTGTACCTTCCTGCCCTCCACTGGCAAGTAGTCCTTTCACCAACTTGTCTGTACTCTCCCAACACTCAAGATTTGCATCCCTGCTGCAGTCTATTCTGTACGTACCTGTGGGAATAATAATAACTAACGTTGAGTAAGCACTGGCCGTGTACTAGGAACTATCCCAAGCGCTTGAAAGAGATTAACTCATTTAATCCCCACAATTATCATCTGACATATGTAGTATTATTGTTACTAACATTTTACAGTGAAAGAAACTGAGGTTGACATTGTGTGCCCAAAGTCACACAATTGGTAAGCAGCTGACCCAGGACTTGAAAGCAGTCCAGCTCCCAGCCCTCATAAATACACTCTTAACCACTCCTACACCATGGTACACTACTATAGTACACTCTCATACACTGCCTTTTCGAGCCTCCCACCCCACCCCCGTGAAACATTTTTATCTTATGACTCCATCTTAGAAATCCTACAATGGCTCCTTAATACCAACTATATCATATCTGAGAGTCTCCTCTTGGCTTTTAAGGACTGTAGCACACTCTCTCTCTCTGACTATCTTCATTCGCCTCACTTCCTTACACTCTCTCCCTTGCCCCCGACACATCCATGGGTGTTCACTCCATTTCAGCCCAACTCACCTCCCAGATGATTTGCTCTTTCTTTCACTCTGCTTTTCCACATGTAAATCTTTAAATTAATTTACAGCAATTTTCTTTTTTGGTACCTGACTCCACAAACAACCTGGACTTAGATTCAAGTACTACTTCTGCTGTTTTTGCCGTGTAAGTTTGAACAGGTTACTTAACTTTTCAGTCCCTGAGTTGCCTCTTTGGTAAAAAAAGAAAATAGTAATGATACCTCATAGAGTTATTGCAAGATTAAGTGATTTGTGTATTTAAAAGGCTTGTACAGTGCCTGAAACATGTTAAACACCCAACAATTGCTATGTATTAGTAATAAAATCCCATCCTCAGTCTATTTTTGCCCTTCCTTGGCATTCTTTAGCACTCATGTATGTAGCTACATTTATTTATTCCCTGTTACTTTCAAAGAAGCAAAAGAGGGGAAAAAAACACTACCTAAATAATAAAGAAAATGAGTGAATACACTATCATTTCACACCTTTATTGCCACTTTCCCCAGCATCTGTCACCACAAATATTGCAATAACTTCAAAACTGGTCTCTATTTCTACCTTTACCCCTATTTTTTTTTCATCTCCCCTGTGCTGTTTATTCAGAAGAAACAGGAAAATGTGCTCCATAAAAACAAAGATGTAAATCGAGGAAAAGAAACTCAAGAAATCCAAAAAATGCACAATTCAATACCTTTACCCTCTTTAACAGTCCCTCTCCACCTTCCCCTCCCCAGGGTCTATTGTTAAGAGTAGGTCAAGTCAATGGTTTCCCCTCTCACTGAGAGTAAAATCCAAAGTATTTCCTATGGCCTATAAGTCCCTCCAAGACCCGGCCCCCTCTCACCTCTGACCTCATCTTCTATTACTCTTTCCTGGGTTATTCACCTCCAGTCTCATGAGCCTTCTGTTCTTTGATCATCCAAGCATGCTTCTTCCTCAGGGCATTTGTAGTAGTTCTAGCTACTCCCAAGCCACAGTCCTTGACTTTAAAGACTTTGACTCCTATCTCACATTACTGCCAGCCACTGCTGATAATAAAGAGCTGGAATAGACACTTCTTCTTTGAGCCTCATTAATTTCCAGTGAAACCCCTTAGAAAGCAGCCCCTCTGCATGTCTTGACTCCTTTAAGTTAGCTGTACTGTATGACTCATTTCTTCATTTTTTCAGGTCTTTACTCAAATGTCAAGCTATTTTGTTTGAAGAACCTAGAAACAGTGTCTGGCACATAGTAAATGCTCAGTAAATATGTTTTAAGGGAATAGAAAAAATGAATAAGCAGGTTGACTCAGAAAAACGTGGACTAAGTATAAAATTATATAAAGGATTTTGGGTCTTATTTTTATGCTGCTTAAATTTTTAAAAATTATTTATGCTTATACTTACTGGAATATTTCTTCATAATTCTGGGCCTCAGTTCAGTCAATATTTGTTCCACAAACATTTACTGAGTGCCTGCCATAAACCAAAAACTGTGCTAAATTGTAGTGATAGATGGTGTAAACATTATATTCTGCCTTCAGGGAGACAGTAGATTATTTTATTTGTACAAGTTCTTCTGGCCCAGATAGACTGGGGTTGTGTGTTTTATTGGTTTTTTGTTTGTATTGCAGTTCATGTAGTGCTTTTCCTGTGGCAGAGATATCATAAATACCATTCTCAGGCTAGTTGCCTTATTTTCTTTGAAACTGTTTGCCATCCAAAGTAGCATTGACCTCGCTCTTTGCCTCCTTAAAAACAGCAGATGGCGGATGAAGCCAGTGCTGGGGAAGGGCCCGGAGGTGGGGGGGAGGGGGCCTGGAATGGGAGGCCGCGGAGCTTGCTGAGGCAAGGCGGAGAGGACAAGGAGTGGCTCCCTGTCACCAAGCTGGGCCGCCTGGTCAAGGACATGAAGATCAAGTCCCTGGAGGAGATCCATCTCCTCTCTCTGCCCATCAAGGAATCTGAGATCATTGACTTTTTCCTGGAGGGCATGCCTCAAGGATGAGGTTTTGAAGATTTTTCCTGGCAAAAGCAGACCCGTTAATAATTCAATAAAAATAATTAATGAAAAAAAAAAAAAAAAAAAGCAGACCCGTGCTGGCCAGCTGACCAGGTTCAAGGCATTTGACGCCACTGGGGATTACAACGGACATGTCGGTTTGGGTGTCAAGTGCTCTAAGGAGGTAGCCACTGCCATCCGTGGGGTCATCATTTTGGCCAAGCTCCCCATCGTCCCCATGCGGCCAGGCTACTGGGGGAGCAAGGTTGGCAAGCCCCATACCATCCCTTGCAAGGTGACTGGCCACTGTGGCTCTGTGCTGGTGTGCTTCATCCCTGCCCCCAGGGACACTGGCATCGTCTCAGCCCCTGTGCCCAAGAAGCTACTGGTGATGGCTGGAATTGACGACCACTACACCTCTGCCAGGGGCTGCACCACCACCCTGGGCAACTTTTTGATGCCATTTCCAAGACCTACAGTTATCTCACTCCTGATCTCTGGAGAGAGATGGTGTTTACCAAGTCTCCGTATCAGGAATTCACTGACCATCTTGTAAAGACCCACACCAGAATTTCTGTGCAGAGGACCCAGGCTCCAGCTATAGCCACCACATAGTTTTCTATGAGAAGAATAAAGTGAATGAAGCCAGAAAAAAAAAATTAACCTCTTCTGAAACATACCTTTTTACCCTACGTCAAACAAAACTAATATGCAAAGATCTACCAAACAGCTCAATCTTTTTTTATTGCAATATAATTGATATACATCATGTATTAATTTCAGGTGTACAACATAATGATTCAATATTTGTATATATTGTGAAATGATCACCACAATTAGTTAACATCTGTCACTATGTATAGTTACAGAGTTTTTTTTTCTTGTGATAAGAACTTTTAGGTTTTACTCTCTTAGTAACTTTCAAATATGCAATACAGTATTATTAATGATAGTCAGCATGCTGTACATTACGTCTTCATGACTTATTTATTTTATAACTGAAAATTTGTATCTTTTGACTCCCTTCACCCATTTTTCCCACTCCCACCCCCCACCTCTGGTTACCACCAATCTATTCTCTGTATCTATGAGCTTGTTTTTTTGTTTGTTTTTAAGATTCCACATACAAGTGAGATCATCCAGTATTTGTCTTTCTCTGTCTGACTTAGTTCACTTAGCATACTGCCCTCAAGGTCATCCATGTTGTCAAAAATGGCAAGATTTCATTCTTTTTTTATGGCTGAATAATATTGTGTTGTATGTATATATATATATATACCACATTTTCTTTATCTATTCATCCATCAATGGACACTTAGGTTGTTTCCATATCTTGGCTATTGTAAATAATGCTGCAAGGAACATGGGTGTGTATATATCTTTTTGAGTCAGTGTTTTTGGTTTCTTCAGGTAAATACCCAGAAATGGAATTGCTGGGACCATACGGTAGTTCTATTTTTAATTTTTTAAGGAACCACTGTACTGTTTTCCATAATGATGGCACCAATTTACATTCCAACCAGTAGTACACAATGGTTCCCTTTTCTCCACATCCTCACCAACACTTCCAGACAATTCAATTTTAAATGTAAAGTGTATTTGCCATATAAGTCCCATAAACGGTGAGTTTCTCTCAGTGCATTGAAATATTAGATATTAGATGTGGAACCACCAGTATTTTAGCTACTTTCATTAGTTCCCTTTATCTTACAGCCTATTAAACTACTCACAAATGAATCTTAATTCCAATTCCTGGCTTTTTAATTTCTGTAAATGTGTTAATAAATATTTTTATTTCTTTAATGTAGAATTTTCAGAAGTTTTAAATTCCGCCATTAATAGAAAATCCATTACATGTGTTTCTATCAATCAACAAGCATTGACTAAAAATGTATTCTGAAGAATGTAAAGGCTCTCTGGTTGTATATTTAGATGAACATTTATATCCTGGCTCCCTTAACCCTTCATTATCTTTTCAAGCCACTCTTACATTTTATCTATTATGCTTTCACCTACTTTTCCTTCTTCTCCTAGGAAGAGAATTTTTAATTCTTCAGGAGGTTCTTCTTCCCATGACTCTTTTGTTGTAAATCCTGTGTTTTTCTTTCCCTGGTCTCTCCAATAATTCATTTCTCCTATTTCTCCTACCTCTTCTATTTAGCCAATCTGAGTGCGAAATGAAGCTTCACTATTCTGTAAAAAGGAATGCAAATTCATGTTGATGAACTCCATTGACCTGAGCCAGAGAAAGAATACACCTGAAGTTTCAGGTCCAAAGAGCAAGACAAATCACAGCTGTTGCAACAATAATCAAGGATCCACACACTCTCCACCCATTTATGTGTAATTAATTTCATGTACAAAGGATGTATGACTATCTTAATGACAGGGGACATTGAATGACTGTACCTGAACTCACCCTGGATTACATCAGATTGTTTCTATGCATGCATGCACTTAAAACAGAAGTTCTTAATGTGAGTATATTGCTCTCTAAGGAGGTTATTTCTCCTGACATTGTTTAACCAATGGATGCAACAGCCTTAACTTGGGTGAAATGGTGATTAGAAGATAACAAATTGACTTAATTTAAAACTAAGTGATTGGACTTCCCTGGTGGCACAGTGGTTAAGAATCCGCCTGCCAATGCAGGGGACACGGGTTCGAGCCCTGGTCCGGGAAGATCCCACATGCCGCAGAGCAACTAAGCCCGTGCGCCACAACTACTGAGCCTGCGCTCTAGAGCCCGCTCACCACAACTATAGAAAGCCGGTGCACAGCAACGAAGACCCAACACAGACAAATATAAAAGTAAAATTTAATAAATAAATTTAAAACTAAGTGATTTAGCCATGTATCAAGTCAATGACAAACAGAAGCCTGAATTTTACTCCTCTGAGAACCCTTCTCTGTCTATACTAACCAGAAGTGATTTTTACCCACCCCCATCCTACGCCTAATTATCTATACCTCTCATTTGGTATTCATTACTACTGTTTTATATGATTAGACATTTCTTTTTATATTTTAATAGTACAGCAATTTACACAAATAAAGATTCAACACATGCTTGTTGAGACCAGTAAGTGCTGAGTGTCTTAGGTCAGAGACAACTTTATAGAAATCAGACCAGTGGGTCAATGGCTTAAGTTGGTGCTTTGAAAGTTCTATAGCTTTTATCAGCCTCTAGTAGCATCTTTAAAACTCCATTAGTGAATCATCCCTCTGAGTAAGTCTCTGTCTTCTATTAAAATAAAGCTCCCTTAATAGCACAAGAAGAATTTTTAAATTAATTGCAGAATTATTGGGAGAGAGGACATGACAGTAAGATCAAGGGAAAGATGAGAATGAAGTGAAGCTCAGGAGGCTTCGAATTCTAACTGCATCACTTGTCGACTGACTGGCTTTGGACAGGTTACTCAAACCTTGATTTGTGAGTTGTTAAAATGGAGACAATAGCAGAAGCCACCTAAGGTTTTTGTAAGAAGTAAACTGGGTAAGGCTTGAAAAGTGTTTGGTATTGAGTAAGTAGTATTATTACCCAGATAGCCTAATAAAGATGATAAATGGAATAAAACAGGAATAAAAATTAACAACTTGAGAGTAAAAGTGTTATGTCTGAAAAGGGCTAGTGATGGACACAAAGTAAATAATGATATGGAAATAATTATAAATAATTGTTTGAAATAAAGCTAAAAAGAATGTAAAAATTATCTTGAATAAATTCAGATTTAAAGGCAACAGTTAACCAAATAGCTCTTCATTGTAAATATCACAATGGATTAATATTCTTAATATTTAAAGAGTTCATATAAGTGTATAAGAAAATTCAAAAGCCCAGATAGAACTGGGCAAAATACACAAATAGGCAATTCACACACAGAAAGGCAATAGTACTTTGGTGAACAAAGTAGGACATAGTGAAATGTTCACACTAACTACAAAGAAATTCAAATTAAAACAGCAAAGATATTTTGAAAAATGAGTTTATCAAGTGTTCACAAAAGTGAGGTAAAATAGGTAGGAAATGAAAATTATTAAAATGAATAAGGAAATAATGTGGCAATATATACTCTAAATGTTTGACTCAATTCAATTTTAGGAGATCTGTTCTAAAGAAATAATCCAGGGACTTCCCTGGTGGTCCAGTGGTAAAGAATCCACTTTCCAATGCAGGGGACGCAGGTTCGATCCCTGGTCAGGGAACAAAGATCCCACATGCGGCGGGGGAACTAAGCCCACACACCACAACTACTGAGCTCGCGCACCTGAATGAGAGAGCCCATGCCCCACAACTACAGAGCCCACGTGCCCTGGAGCCCGTACACCACAACTAGAGAGAGAAAACCCTCACACCACAACTAGAGAGAAGCCCAAGCAGACCGCACGCCATAACGAAAAGATCCTGCATGCCTCAACAAATATCCCATGTGCCACAACTAAGACCCTATGCAACCAAAAAAAAATAAATAAAAAGGAAAATAAATAAACAAAATAAATAAATATTGAAAGAAAAAATAAAGTGTAATGCTGAGTTTAAAAAAAAAATCCAAAGTACAGGAAAAATATCAGGCACAAAAATGTTAATTGCTGCTTTATTTGATAAGTGAAAAATGAGAAGTAACCTAAATACTTAGTCACATGTGAATGGCTGAGCAAATTATGATGCATTCACTTAAGGAGAGTATAATATAAAATGTACAGCTAGCATCATACTCAACAGTAAAAAGCTGAAAGCATTTCCTCTAGGATCAGAAACAAGACAAGGATGCCCACTCTTGCCACTTTTATTCAACATAGTTTTGGAGAGAAGCAATAGTTTTGGAGGAATCAGAGAAGAAAAAGAAATAAAAGGAATCCAAATTGGAAAGGAAGAAGTAAAAGTGTCACTGTTTGCAGATGACATCGTACTATACATATGAAATCCTAAAGATGTCACCAGAAAACTGCTAGAGCTCATCAATGGATTCAGTAAAGTTGTAAGATATAAAATTAATATACAGAAATCTGCTGGATTTCTATATACTAACAATGAACTATCAGAAAGAGAAATTAAGGAAACAATCCCATTTACCACCACATCAAAAAGAATAAAATACCTAGGAACAAACCTACCTAAGAAGGTAAAAGACTTGTACTCAGAAAACTGTAAGATACTGATGAAAGAAATTGAAGATGACACAAAGAGATGGAAAGATATACCATGTTCTTTGATTGGGAGAATCAATATTGTTAAAATCACCATACTACTCAAGGCAATCTACAGATTCAATGCAATCCCTATCAAAATACCAATGGCATTTTTCACAGAACTAGAACAAAGAATTTTAAAATTTGTGTGAAGACACAAAAGACCCCAAATAGCCAAAACAATCTTGAGAAAGAAGAACAGAGCTGGAGGAATCATGCTCCCTGACTTCAGACTATACTACAAAGCTACAGTAATCGAAACAATGTGGTACTGGCACAAAAACAGACACATAGATCAATGGAACAGGATAGAGAGCCCAGAAAGAAACCCATGTACTTATGGTCAATTAATGTATGACAAAGGAGGCAAGAATATACAATGGAGAAAAGACAGTCTCTTCAACAAGTGGTTCTGGGAAAATTGAACAGCTGCATGTAAAAGAATGAAATTAGAACATTCTCTAACACCATATACAAAATTAAACTCAAAATGGATTACAAACCTAAATGTAAGACTGGATAGTATAAAACTCCTAGAGGAAAACAGCGGCAGAACACTCTGACATAAATCTCAGCAATATTTTTGGATTCATCTCCTAAAGTAAAGGAAATAAAAACAAAATAAACAAATGGGACCTAATTAAACTCAAAAGCTTTTGCACAGCAAAGGAAACCATTGACAAAACAAAAGACAGCTTACTGAATGGGAGAAAATATTTGCAAATGATATGACCGATAAGGGGGTGATATTGAACATTTATAAACATCTCATGCAGCTCAACATCAAAAAACAAACAACCCAATTTAAAAATGGACAGAAGGACTGAATAGACATTCTTCCAAAGAGGAAATGCAGATGGCCAACAGGCACATGAAAAAGATGCTTAACATTGCTAATCATCAGGAAACGCAAATCAAAACCACAGTGAGATATCACCTCACACATGCCAGAATGGCTATCATGAAAAAGAACATAAATAACAAAAGTTGCTGAGGATGTGGAGAAAAGGGAACCCTTGTACACCATTGGTGGGAATGTAAATTGGTGCAGCCACTGTAGAAAACAATATGGAGGTTTCTCAAAAAACTAAAAATAGAACTATTGATACCATATGACCCAGAAATTTCACTCTTGGATATATAGCAAAAAAACCCAAAAACACTATTTCTAAAAGGTACATGTACCCCAATGTTCATAGCAGCATTATTTACAATTGCCAAGATATGGAACCAACCTAAGTGTCCATCAACAGATAAACGGGCAAAGAAAATATGGTTTATATATACAATGGAATACTACTCAGCCAAAAATAAAAATGAAAATTTGCCATTTGCAGCAAAATGGATGGATTAGGAGAGCATTATGTTAAGTGAAATAAGTCAGACAGAGAAAGACATGTACTGTATATCACTTATATGTGGAATCTAAAAATACAACAAACTAGTGAATATAACAAAAGAAGAAGCAAACTTACAGATACAGAGAACAAACTAGTGGTTATCAGTGAGGAGAGGGAAGGTAGGAGGGGCCGTGTAGGGGATTAAGAGGTACAAACTATTAGGTATAGAATAAGCTACAAGAATATATTGTACAACACATGGAATATAGCCAATTTTTATAATTACTGTAAATAGAGTATAATCTTTAACAATTGTGAATCACTATATTGTACACATTTAACTTATATAATATTGTACAGCAACTATACTTCAATAAAAAATAATTTAAAAAAGAAAAAGTGTACCTTCAAAAATTTGCAATAACACTGGAAAGTACCTATGTCAATATGCAAAGAAAAGGTCAGGGGAAAATTGTGACAGCATGATATTAACTATGTAAAAGAAATTAATTGATGTAATATTAGAAAGAAATATATCAAAAGGTGAAGAATGGTTGTTTCATAGTAATGAAAGTTATGTCAGTTTTTTTCTTTAAACTTTTCAGTATTTTACAAATTTCTATACTAAAAGTATATTATTTTTACAATGGAAAAAGTGGTATTTTGTGTAAAGCATGGAGATGGGCATAAAGAAGAGGTTCCAGGACCCCGGCTATTGTTATCCATCTTTCGGGGGGGTTGCTGTTTATTAAGGAGCAGACGGCCACATTTAGTGAAGGGCAAAATTAACTGGCTAAAACAAGTAACATGGAGAACTCCCAGTATTCTACATTTCTTCAAAAATTTCTATTTCTGAAAATTCCTTTAAAGAAAGAGAGAAAGGGGCAAGGGAGAAAGGTAGAGGTAAAAACGGAGAGATATTTCTTTAAGTGGTAAGAAAACATATTGTAGACTGAAATAACTGGATTCTAGCTTTGGTTTTGCCATCCACTCTGTGTAACATGGGTACATTTTATCTAATTGCTGCTTCACTATCAACATCAAAGTGTAATGGAGAAGACCAAAGACCTAGAGGTACTTTTCCCAACTAACCACCATGTATCTGACCTGAGGAAGGTAATAAGGAGGAAAGACCATTTAGGGACTTAATTGTCATTCCCCTGAAGAGTGGAGCTCCATGAGGGTAGGAGTCTTGTGTCTTTTTTTTTTTAATTGAAGTATAGTTGATTTACAATGTGTTAATTTCTGCTGTACAGCAAAGTGACTCAGTTATACACATATAGGCATTCTTTTTTCATATATTCTTTTCCGTTATGGCTTATCACAGGATATTGAATTTTTTTTTAATTTTATTTATTTATTTATTTATTTATTTATTTATGGCTGTGTTGGGTCTTCATTTCTGTACGAGGGCTTTCTCCAGTTGCGGCAAGCAGGGGCCACTCTTTATTGCGGTGCGCGGGCCTCTCACTGTCACGACCTCTCTTGTTGCGGAGCACAGGCTCCAGACGCGCAGGCTCAGTAGTTGTGGCTCACGGGCCCAGTTGCTCCGCGGCATGTGGGATCTTCCCAGACCAGGGCTCGAACCCGTGTCCCCTGCATTGGCACGAAGATTCTCAACCACTGCGCCACCAGGGAAGCCCTGAATATTTTTTTTATGCCATACAGCTAGTGCCTAGTACAAAGCACGGCACAGATAGTAGGTACTCAATTTCTGTCTGTTGAATGGACTTAACAGAAATCCCCATTAACAGCATTATTCGACTTTTTTTTTTTTTTTTTTTTGGTTTTCGGTTTTGTTTTTTTTTTTAAATTTTTGGCCGCACTGCGCAACATTGGGGATCCTAATTCCCCGACGAGGGATCGAACCCGTGCCCCCGGCAATGGAAGCACAGAGTCCCAACCACTGGACTGCCAGGGAAGTCCCTATTTGACATTTTAAAACATATCCAAACAAATAAAGATAGACTTAACTGGAACAACTATTTCTTTCTTGAGTCTTCTTTTCTTTACTTAAAATTTGTATTGAGCACTGTGTGGCCGGGGCTTTGCTAGATGCTGGTGATGGGAAGAGGAAGGAGCACAGAGTCCCTCAAGTTGTGTATGTGTGTTTCCAGGGGTGAAAATTATTAGCATAGTTTTAGTATACACGACAGATGCTTTGTTTTTGTTTTTTACAAACAAAACTGAACTTTTACATTTAAAATGACCACTATCCTCTTCAAAGTAGGTACCCAAGGAGACTATGAACCAATTTCAATGATGCCTGCCAAGAAATAACATCGTTTGAACTTTTGGGGGGATTTGTCTTCAGATTCTACTGACATATGCTTTGAATGTCCTCAATAGTAGCAAATATTGTCTTATGCTGATAAATTTAAGTTTTAGAAACAGGTCATTTGACACTGGACAATGTATTTATTCTTACTGCAACTGAAATTCCTCATTTTTAAAATTAGACAGTGAATGTAGAGCAGTTAGCTTAGTACCTGGATGTCTAAGTTCTGAACGTTTACTTCTGTTGTTCTCATTATTAGTAGGCCAATAGGTGACTTCCTTGAGAGAAGTTTCAGCTAAAAATGAAATATGGCTATAAAGTAACGAGCCCAATTTTCTTGTATGCTTAGCAAATTTGTTCTGAAGATTATTCCTAAAGGGAAATCCCTTCAATGTTCAGTGCTTATTTGGTTGAATCACTCCTAGTATATATCCATTTAATCATTCTCTTATTCTATAGCCAAAGCTTTTGCCCTCAGACATCAGTACTGAGGAATTCCTAACACAATAATAATGTTACCTTAAATGGTTTTTGAACTTGCAGAGTTCATAAAAAATGTCACTTTTTTTTAGTTTTTTAGTTACCTTATGATTCATCGACTTTGAACTTGCCTGATCTTAAATGAACTCTCTCCTGGGAACAAGGTCAAGTCAGTTCAACAAGCTGATATTCACTCACTTATTTTTTCAAATAGGTTTTGTATTATTTCAGAAGACAAATCTACTTAAGATATACTTCCACATGGAAGGAACATGGTGCTAATAGACTGATGGTAGTTGGTTAGATCTGATTTTGAAACTGTAACTTAAGTTAGGAAATGTTTCATTTTACATTTGTAGTGAGGATTCACTCTTGCATCCATTCAACAATATTAACTGAGCAATTTCTGTATGTCATGTGGTATTATATGTGCTTCGCATCCATCCAGGAACAACAACAAAATCCCTTCCCAGGTAAAACTTACATTTGGTGGAGGGGTAGGCAGATCAACAAAAGCATAGATAATGAGTGATTTAGTATGTTAAAAGGTGGAAAATGCTTTGGAGGAAAACAGAGCAGAGGAAGGAGACTGTGCCAGTCAGGGAAAGATTAGAATTTTAAATAGGATGACCTCATGTGACCGAGACAGGATGAAGCTGAGGAAGGTTTTCAGTGATGCAGTTAAGATCTTGGGAATCCTTGAATATTAATGCTTTTAAAATTATTTCTATAAAATAGTTTCTACTGTAGGGTAATTTTCATGCTCCGGTGTTTCTTTCTAGATTCATGGATGCTTAGGCTTGTAAGAGCATTTAGAGGTCATCTTATGCAGGTCTGTTATTACACTGAGTCTCTGAAAAGCTAAGGGACTGGACTGAAGTCCATATAATCAGAAAGAGGGTCATTAACGACATGGCTTTTCTGACACTGACTTTGCTGTTCTTTCTATCATACTGAGAGGGAATTCTAATGGTGAGGATTCAGACTGGCTAGTGTGGGATACGTGTTAGGGGGACAGGTGCAATCAGACTCTAGCTGTTTTACTTCAGCTTTGTGTGAAGTTTCTCCCACTTTGATTTTATTTTTGTCCTTGACCAGTTATGTTACCGACCAGGGTTCTTGCCCTCCGTGATCAATAGAAATTGATAAGAGACCCGTCAAGAAATTCAAGCAGGGACTTCCCTGGTGGTTCAGTGGTAAAGAATCCGCCTCTTACAAGGCAGGGGACGTGGGTTCGATCCTTGGTGAGGGAATTAAGATCCCACATGCTGAGGGGCAACTAAGCCCACGCGCCACAACTACTGAGCTCATGCGCGCATCAACGAGAGAGCCCACGTGCCACAAACTACAGAGCCCAGGCGCCCTGGAGCCTGCACGCCACAACTAGAGAGAGAAAAAAACTGCACCTCACAACTAGAGAGAAGCCTGCACACCACAACAAAGAGCCCAAGCACACACACACACACACACACAAAAGAAACAAAGAAATTCAGGAGGGGCTTTATTGGAGCTCATGCTGCAACAGAGGGGAGCGAAAACAAGTAAGAGCTTCCGTTGCTTGCTCGCTTGCTCCCCGAGGTGGGGTGAGTTGGCTCTTTACATGCGGTGAGGGTAGGGATGGGTCCAGGGGTTGGGCCGGAGGGGTGGCTTAGGTAGTTTGCCCACCCCTTTGGTGGCGCTGTGTGCAGAGGGCATGCATAGTACCCTGCTTTTGCTTCCGACCCTTCAGAAGTGGCAGCTGGGTTTTTGGTCTCTTTGTATCATGTTGTCTGTAATTTGCCCCAACTGCACATGCACGCAGTTATTTTTAGTCCCTTATAGTTTCTTTGTATTTTGTTGCTCAAGAAGACATTTGTCCAGGTGCAAACACTGCAGCAAAGTGTCCTAGGTCCCAGGTCCCAGCCTGTCTCAGGTAGACTTGCCTGTTTTAATCATCATTTTTCAGGACCCAGGAGAAGGGCTATAGATTCTAGAGTACACTATTTTTTTTATTTGTTTATTTATTTTGGCTGCGTTGGGGCTTCAATGCTGTGTGTGGGCTTTCTCTAGTTGCGGCGAGCCAGGGTTACTCTTCGCTGCAGTGCATGGGCTTCTCATCGTGGTGGCTTCTCTTGTTGCGAAGCACGGGCTCTAGTTGTGTGGGCTTCAGTAGTTGTGGCTCATGGGTTCTAGAGGGCAGGCTCAGTAGCTGTGGCTCACGGGCCTAGTCACTCCGCAGCATGTGGGATCTTCCCAGACCAGGGCTCGAACCCGTGTTTCCTGCATTGGCAGGCGGATTCTTAACCACTGAGCCACCAGGGAAGTCCCCACTCTATCTATTTGCCTTAGTAGTGTCTGAAGTCCAATTATCTGGGATTCTAAAGCTGGCCAACTGAGGCCCAGGGTTTATTTTACTGTGCATACTTAAAAATGCATGAAAGAAATATTGCTCATTACAAGTTGCATGTTTGTTGTAATTCATAATTAAATTATCTATTAAGATACCTTAAATGATATTAACATTTCTAATATTATTAGAAAATGAGGACATAATGCTAACCACAGTAGTGTAAAAGAAGTTGTAAAACTTGTAATTTATCGCATAACCTTTCCTTGAGACACTGATGAATTCTGATTCTTATCTTTTAGTTGGTTTCCCTTGTGTTAGTCCTTCCTAGTGAGGAATTCTGTAATTCTGCCAAATATTTGACTGTATTTTATCTGTTGCTTGACATAGCATGCCATGACCTTGTAGCTATTGTGTTGCTTTTAATTGCCATCATACTGCAGTGTTCTTTTCCAGGAACTGGAAATTTAATTTGCAATTAATATTCTGCTCTATCACCTCTAGGTTTGTTCCTTTTATTTTATTGATTACTATGCATTACAGTCAAATAGTCCTCACCCAAGCCAAGCATATTATCCTATTACCATTTCATCACATGTCAAAGGCGAACCTTCTTGCTATCCTAAGTCCGGTTTTTCTCACTCTCCATCATCTTTGTTACTCTTAAAGACAGTAAATTCTGAAGATCATGCTTTAGAATTGCCACCTGGGTGGCTCAATTCATCTCACATTGAGCCCTGAACTGATCCTGTCCCCAGATTGGCTTCTCTTTCAGATGGGCATATGAGTATCCAACACCACCATTTACTTTGTATGAGAAACCTGGGGAGAGGGGAGGAGTCAGCGTTGTCACACACACACACACACACACACACACACACACACACACACACACACACACACCTGTCTCCCTTACTTTCTATGTCAGAATTGAATCCATTTTCTTCTCAACAGTGATAATAACCTTGTCCAAACCATTATAACCACTGTACTCTCTTACTTGGGCTACTATGAAAGCTTCCTACCTAGTTTCTCCATATCCATTCTAGAACACTTCTAATTCACTCTCCATACAACAGCCAAAGTAACTCATAAAAATGCACATATGGGACTTCCCTGGTGGCGCAGTGGTTAAGAATCCGCCTGCCAATGCAGGGGACACAGGTTCGAGCCCTGGTCTGGGAAGATCCCACATGCCGCAGAGCAACTAAGCCCGTGCGCCACAACTACTGAGCCTGCCCTCTAGAACCCATGAGCCACAACTACTGAGCCCATGTGCCACAACTACTGAAGCCTGCATGCCTAGAGCCTGTGCTCCGCAGCAAGAGAAGCCACCACAATAAGAAACCTGTGCACCGCAATGAAAAGTAGCCCCCGCTCGCCGCAACTAGAGAAAGCCCGCGCGCAATTGCAATTTTTGCTCGTTACAAAATGTGTCTTTCCCATTGAGATATAAGCTCTATAAGGGCAAGCCATCTCTGCTTTGTTCTTCTGTTTCCCAGCAAATGCAGCATAGTGAGCACTCAGTAAATATTTACTGAATGAAGGAATGACTAATTAATATCATTGCTCATCCCCTTGCTTTTTCTCTCATTATATTGGGCACTCCTCTTTTTGAATCATCGTTCCACATTTGCAGAACAAGACTGCAAGATCTTATCTGGAAAGCATCACTACGTTCATTTGACATTCTCAGAAAAATTCCTTTAAAGATAAGGAAACTAAGACTCAATGAAGTTAAAACATTACTATCTTTCTGAGACTATGAAGAAAATAGAGCATTAATATACTTTTAAAAATGCTTAGGTAGCCCTCGCACAGAAACGAAGACCCAATGCAGCCATAAATAAATAAATAATTAAATTTAAAAAAAAAAATGCTTAGGGCATGTCTGAAATTCTTCGTTCTATGTAGATTTGATTCTCAGTTTTGTGTACACGTTGCAAATAAAAACCAGGACATTTTAATTTTATTTATTTATAAATAAAATAATTATTCATGAAAGAATAATTTTTGATTTATGACTCTTTGTATATAAAAATGTTACAAAGGGGGAATTTCCTGGCACTTCAGTGGGTACGACTTGACACGTTTGCTGCCATGGCCTGGGTTCAATCCCTGGTGGGAGAACTAAGATCCTGCAAGCCATGTGGCGTGGCCAAAAAAAAAAAAAAAAAACTTACAAAGGTATAAATTAATCATGTTTAGTTACACATAGAGCAAATCACCTTTACCGAAAAGAAAGGTTTGGAAATTTTTGGAGAGTCTTATATGATCAAGATTCTTGACTAGTATTCGAAGGAATTCCCTGCTCTTCGTCACCACGTGCTATGCCCTGGTAATCTGGTGCCACAAGAAATACATTATTTACAAATTTTTTTAATAGCAGTGCTGCAGATGGTTCCCTCAGATCTAAGGATCCCATAACAACAAAACTTAACAAATATTTATTGAGAAATTGTACTGAACACGCTAGGTATAAAGAGAAATGAGTTAGCCCTTGCCCTCAAAAGAGCTCCTAATGTATTGGAGGAAAGAAGGTAAAAATAATGACTAATATTTATTGAGCTCTAAATCAGATGTTTTCACACTTAATCCTGACACAAGGAGGGCTATAATTATATTTATTTTAAAGAAAAGGAAAATAAGACTCGGTGAAGTTACAAAGCTATAAAATCACACCCAGTCAGTGACTGGCAGGACAGAAATTTGAAGCCAGGATCCCATATCGAAATCTGAACTTTGGAATCCACATCTTTAACCACTTTTCTATGATTCCTCAGGTTCACAATGACATTAAGTGTTTAAAAAGCAGAACTGAGATTTTTCTCAGGCATCTATTGTGCTACTTAAGGACATCCTTTTTTTTTCTTTTTTTTGAGAACCTATATATCCACATTTGATTTTTTCCCTAAATAAATCACATAGGTTAATGCTAAATGAAGCTATATTAAGAGTTTGAGAGGATGAATATTTGAGGTGCATGTTTTGTTGTTGGAAAGGTACTTAAAATAGTCTCCATCAATGTGCCAAGGAAAGCAATTCAAGTTCATGAAAACTTCAAACCAACCTGCACCAGCAATTGTTATATATTGTCAACAGTTTCTTAAAAGTAAAATCAGGCCTGTTAAAACTACTGAGCTGGAGCGTGTTTGAATGATTTGGTAGGCAGGTTTCGGAGCTAGTTTCTGAATGACATGGCTCTCAGCGTAGCCTTGGGACATGGGAAGATTGGCAATTAAATCCAGAAAGGTGTTGTCATAGCCTCTATGGGTGGAGTGTGTGTGAGAAGAGTTTTTAATAATTGCTGTTAGCTTGGGAGTGATGGCAGGAAACCTTAGTTTATGTTTCTGGGTTGTACAATTCCATGTGTTCCCTGATGGTTTTTTTTTTTTCTCTTCCATTATGGTTTATTACAGGATATTGAATATAGTTCCCTGTGCTATACAGGAGGGCCTTGTTGTTTATCTACTTCATGTATACTAGTTTGTATCTGTTAATCCCATACTCCTAACTTCTCCCTCCCGCCCCCGCCCCCCATCCCTTTCCCCTTTGGTAACTGTAAGTCTGTTTTCTATGTCTGTGGGTCTATTTCTGTTTTGTAAATAAGTTCATTTGTATCATATTTTAGATTCCACATAGAAGTGATATCATATGATATTTGTCTTTCTCGCTTGATGTTTTCTTGAATGTAGACTCCGAGAGTATCTTGTCTACTGATTCTAGGATCGTGAAGAAACACCAGTATCCTACATGATGAAATTCTAGAATTTAGCAAGGATGGATAAGAAACAAAATCCTGGAGACTTAATTCCCAGTGGATGTCGGTTTACTCAGGGTATTCTTCCTGTAGTCCTTCATCCCTAATGCTAGGCTCATGGCGGGATTCATAAGCAAGTATAAAGGAGTTCTTACCCTATGTGGCAGTGAGAAAATTCTACTCCAAGAATCTTAATATTATAATAAATCTTCAGGAAAATTTGCCTGATCTGTTCTGATGAGGCAGTACAAACCAGGATATAAATTAAATTAGACTTTAAAAAAGAAAAATATCTCTCCTTTCTAAATAAGTCTTGTACATCAAAAGGATTTCAGGATTTATGTGGTTATTTCCTTTAAAGGAAGCAAAGGAAGTGTCTAGGGAAATGGGGATAATTGGAAGAATGAGGAAAGACATGGAATGGGAAGGCATGGATGCATGTATATTAAGACTTTTTCTTTTTTTTTTTTCCTCAACATTCAGATGTTCCTTAAGCCCATAATTTTCACAAATGAGTTGATGGACGACAATGTTTTTACATAATACAGTGAAGAATATCACTGTCCCAAGCATGGTGTATAGTAAAAAGGAAAATTTCAGCCAAAAGTATAGACCTTTTCTCAAGGTATATATATATATATATATATATATATATATATATATATATATATATGTATGTATATATTCTCCTGGAAATTGGTCTTAGAAAAATAATCCTAAATACAAAAAGCTTTATGACAAACTTGATTATCATAATGTTATTTGAAGTACAAATAATACACTGGAAAATAATTATTCAACAATAGGGGAACAAAAGTGAATTATGATTTGTGACCACTTTCATGTATAAGAGGACTGTGGAATAACATAGCAAGAGTTTACCGTATAAATAAGGAAAAACACAGGACACAAGGTTGTTTTTACCATGTGATTACAATTGTATAATACTGCTTGCACATAATGAAAAGCCCTGAATATTTGGGTAAAGAAAACGTGAGTTGTTATTTCCAAAATTTAAAAATATGCATGTTCTATTATTCTATAAGTACAATAGCATGATGTATTTCTATAATAAGTGTGACACTTTTTTCACAGACTTTACTGAAAGTAAAACTTGCACTTTTAGTTTTTGACTTCTATAAAGTTTTATCAGAATACAAGGGATTATCATTTAGAATAAAGAATTTGTATATTTTTAAAACTCTCTATAATGTCACGTTTTCCATTTAAATATTTGATTGTATGTTACGTGCAAGGCATTGTGCTATGCACAATGGAATAAAAGAATAAAAATTTGTTCTTGGCTTTAAGAAACTCACAAGTAGTGAATAAGTAAAATCTTGCCATACAATAACATTTATGTTTTACAGTTAAATTTAGCACAGGGTATACTATGGACAACTCAGATAACAAATTTTTTTTCTGAGTTATTGAAACATAGACTAAATTTTGCACAGTATAATGGGTGATTTGTCTACCTGTAGATATCACGTCAAGACTTATAGGGATACGTGGAAGTTATTACATTTATGTTTGGTGGAAACTCACATATCCTATGTCTATGTGCACAGTGGAGAATTACCTGCCACCAGAGGCATAGGGGCACCTTGGCTGAGGACACTCCTCCCATGAATGGGTCTCCACTCGGCACTGCCAACGCTTACTTACAGAAACAACAGGATTTTATGGCTGATCAATCCAGACTCTTCCAGTTGATCCCATTTTTTCCCTTTGATTTATTACGACTTTTACAAATATTGACTCTGTGTCTTGCTTTCCTAGCCATATGTTTTAAGGTACTTTGGTATATTTCTATTTTGATCCATTATATATAGGTTTTGAAATTTAACTATCAGAGGGTAATCTGATTTCCAGGTTCAGTGGGAAAACTTCATCACAGCTCCTGAGACAGCAAATACTTCAAACGCAACTATTCCCAGTGAATTTTCTCTATATTTTTCTTCTTTCTTTTCATCTTTTACCATTTATTTCTCAGAAGTAGCTGAATTATATTAAAATGACTTTATTTTAAAAATTCTTCCTTCAGATATTAAAACCTGAATTTCTTTCATCAAAAATTGGATCTAAGAAAAGGAAGATTTGTTTTTGTTTGTTAACCTATAAAAACTTCTGTTAAATTATCCTTTGGGTTCACGATAATATTTAATATCTTCTATTTACTTGCTCCTCATTTTAACCAAACTATTCTAAATGGTTTAATAACTTTTTTCTTTATGAAGTTAGTTCTCTACCCAAACCAAAAAAAAAAAAATTATATTATGATGAAAGGAAAAACCCTGACTGATATTTATGTACTATAGCTTATGGTATGGCCCAGTTTATAGCATTTCAAAGTTCATGCATGACCTTGCATTACAAAGCATTAGATCAAATAAAAATACTCTTCAAGGTGAATGTTCATTGTGTAAGAAGAGTGTTGCAATCTAAAATAAAGCAAACTAAAATGTGTTAAAATTCACCAAGTTTAAATATAATAATTACTATTGGTTTTGCCTTTTATGTTTATAACTTGTTCGTTTCCTACTGCTACACTGTAAATTCATTAAGGAAGGAGCTCTGTCTATCCTGTCTGCTTCCATAATCCCCAAAAATCTGTGCCCAGAGTAGGGGCTTAATCTGTATGGGTTGAATTAATGAATAAATAAAGTTGGGCTGTGTCGTCCACTGAGAGTTAATGAGAGGCCTAGGAATGAAGAAGGCAAAAATGAGGAATTACTCTAAGAAATTCCACCTGCTCTTCGCCTCTGGTCTCAATCCCCTCCCACTCAAATTCCAGAATGATCTTTCTAAAGTTGCCAGAAAAACAGATCTGACTGTGACACTTTCCTGACTAAAACCTTTCAGTGACTCTCAGCTGCCTAAATAATATAGTTCAAATTCTTTTGCACACAAGGGCTTCCAAATTCTGGCTTGTGTTACCCTTTTCAGCCTTCTCTCTTGACACCTCTGCTCCAGTCTTACTTAACCAACTGCAGTTCTGATACCCACATCCTTACTCACCACAGATTTTGTTTAGGCTGTACTCTCTGCTTATAATGTTCTTCCCTCTGAAGCCCACTCACTGAACACCTACTCAGCAAGTCCCTTCCTATCTCCAGCGCTCAAGTAAAATTACTTGTTCCCCCTTCGATGTTCTAATATGTACTGTACCAGGTTTCATTATGAGAGTACCTATCAATGTGTTTTTTAAAATTAATTTTTATTGGAGTATAGTTGATTTACAATGTTGTGTTAGTTTCTGCTGCACAGCAAAGTGAATCAGTTATACATATACAAATATCCACTCTTTTTTAGATTCTTTTCCCATGTAGGTCATTACAGAGTACTGAGTAGAGTTCCCTGTGCTATATAGTAGGTTCTTATTAGTTATCTATTTTATTTTATTTTTTAATAGATTTATTTATTTATTTTTGGCTGCGTTGGGTCTTTGTTGCTGCATGCAGGCTTTCTCTAGTTGCGGCGAGCGGGGGCTACTCTTCGTTGTGGTACGCGGGCTTCTCATTGCAGTGGCTTCTCTTGTTGTGGAGCATGGGCTCTAGGCACGCGGGCTTCAGTAGTTGTGGCACGTGGGCTCAGTAGTTGTGGCTCACAGTCTTTAGAGCGCAGGCTCAGTAGTTGTGGCGCATGGGTTTAATTGCTCCGCAGCATGTGGGATCTTCCCAGACCAGGGCTCAAACCCATGTCCCGTGCATTGGCAGGCGCATTCTTAACCACTGTGCCACCAGGGAAGTCCCTATTTTATGTATAGTAGTGTGTATATGTCAATCCCGATCTCCCAGTTTATCCCTTTCCCCTCCCCCACCCGCCCACCTCAATGTGTTGTAATGATTGGTGTGCGTGCAGGTGATCACTTTGACAGAAGAGGTTGTCATTCATTTTTGTAACCCCAGCATAATACCCAGATTATAATGTGTTTAATAAATGAGTGAATGAATAAAAGGCAGAAAAAGTAGGAAAAGAAAACTGAGGCTGGTTTCATCAATTCAAAAATAATAATTAAACACCTATAATATGTCAAGCATTGTTTTATATCAGTGAACAAAACCTACAAAAATTTTTTGCACTGATGAAGTTTTACATCATTGTGAGAGGAGATAGAAAATGAACAAATGGATGAGTGGAAATTATTGTATTAAGATGGTGCTATAGAGACAAACAAATCAATGAAAGAGGATAAGGAATTCAGAGCAAACAGGTTTGCAGTTTGGAGTGGTACTGGGGAAGGCTTCACTGAGTAGATGATTAAAGTAGGTAAGAAAATGAGCCCTGCTCTTATCTGGGGTATAGCAGTGCAAAGGCCCTGAGGCAGGAGCATCGCTGACATGTCCAAAGAGCTGCAGGAAGCCAGTGTGGTCCGAGCAGAGTGACCAAGAGGGCTAAGAGGTAGGAGATGATGACAGAGAAGTGACAGTGACATATGATTCGGTCCTATAGGGCCTTTTACTTGGAGTGAGAGAGAAAACCATTGGAGGATTTAGAGCAGAGGTGTAACATAATCTTATCATTCTGGCTGCTAAATTGAAATCAGACTATAGAGAGGCCACGGGAAGAAGCAGGAAGTCAGTTGGGAAGCTGTTCCAATAATCTGGGTCATCCCAGAGGAGCAACAGTGGGAGTAATGAGAAGTGTTCAGATTCTGGGTATACTTTGAAGGTACCAACACCAAGATCGTAGACGGCCCTTAAATGTCATGATAACATAATTTGTAGATGTGTGTAATAAAGTTGCTAAAATAGGCTATTAATAAGAAGTAATCAAGGGAGGAAAGGGTAGGAGGGCATGAGGTCATACCCGAATGTCCAGAGTTTATAAGTTTGAAAAGGTACATCTATCTAATTTTATATTGGAAAAAACTGATTTTTCAGTACAGATTACAGAAAGTAAAGATCTGCAAAATCTTCTTGACTGGTGGGGATGGAGAACACTCAGAAGATTAAGGAAGATGGCATTGAGAGAGAGTCTAGCAATTATCCTTGTTCTTAGCTTCGTTAATGAGTAAGTTCACAGTCAGTAGAAGGTGTAATTTATACCTCTTTGGCTATTGCTTCAGGTAAGTATAACATATTTAAAGGAGAGTAGATTTTTATAGAAATGAGGTAAAAGAACAAGAAGCATCTGCCCTGTAAAATTCTGTACCTGAGTGTTATTTATATTTTATATTAGTATCGTCTATTGGAATAATAAGGCATCTGAAGTGTGATCATATTCTGGGCTGTTACTGAATTTTTTCGATTTCTGCATTGTGAAGCCTTGGAAGTCTTGTGCAGCATGAGAATGTAGAAGAAAAGGACAAAGATCATTCGAAATACCCTATCAGACAAACCTGAAGAATGACAGAGAATTCTTTTTTTTTAAGTTTCTTTTTTTTTTTTAATTTATTTATTTATGTATTTATTTTTGGCTGCATTGGGTCTTCGTTGCTGTTCGCGGGCCCTCTCTAGTTGTGGCGAGCGGGGGCTACTCTTTGTTGCGGTATGCAGGCTTCTCATGCGGTGGCTTCTCTTGTTGCAGAGCACGGGCTCTAGGCACGCAGCCTTCTGTAGTTGTGGCTTGTGGGCTCTAGTGTGCAGGCTCAATAGCTGCGGTGCATGGGCTTGGTTGCTCCGCAGCATGTGGGATCTTCCCGGACAACGGCTCGAACCGATTTCCTCTGCATTGGCAGGCGGATTCTTAACCACTGTGCCACCAGGGAAGCCCCGACAGGGAATTCTTTGTGAGAAAGAAGAAATGCC
The DNA here is from genome assembly GCF_965194805.1 of Balaenoptera borealis. Classification (NCBI taxonomy): domain Eukaryota; kingdom Metazoa; phylum Chordata; class Mammalia; order Artiodactyla; family Balaenopteridae; genus Balaenoptera; species Balaenoptera borealis. Next base: position 53,477,785 of record NC_138864.1, read on the forward strand.
TGATAAAGAAGTATAGATATTATGCTATCTTCCTGGTGGCACCGTGGTTAAGAATCCGTCTACCAATGCAGGGGACATGGGTTCGAGCCCTGGTCCGGGAAGATCCCACATGCCGCGGAGCCTGTGTGCCACGACTACTGAGCCTGCGTGCCTAGAGCCCGTGCTCCACAACAAGAGAAGCCACGGCAATGAGAAGCCCACACACCACAATGAAGAGTAGCCCCCGCTCACCGCAACTAGAGAAAGCCTGCATGCAGCACCAAAGACCCAACACAGCCAAAAAATAAATAAATGAAAATAAATATATAAATAAATAAATTTTTTTTAAAAAAAGAAAAAGAACCTGAGCCTCATTAAGTCCTGAAACCAGGTGTGTGATCCCAGTTGGAAGACTGTGGGTTTTGGCCAGGTTCGAGTCCCGATCTGAGTTGAGGCTGGGTTCAAGTCCTGGCATGTGGGTTCAAGTCCCAATCTGAGGTGCACGGTTTCTCCACCACCTACGACAGTGTCTGTCACATAGTGGGCAGCTGTGATAGCTAATTTTAACCTGTCAACTTGACTGGTCTAAAGGATGCCCTGATAGCTGGTAAAACATTATTTTTAGATGTGTCTGTAAAGAGTGTCTACAGAAGAGATTAGCATTTGAATTAGCACACTGAGCAAAGAAGACTGCCCTCACCCATTGGGCATTATCCAATCTGCTGAGGGCTGGAATAGGACAAAAGAGAAGGAAGGCAAATTCAGTCTCTTTGCTGGAGCTGAGACATGTGAGCTTTTTCCTATAATAAATCTCCTCTTATGTCTATCTTTATATATACATATATATATACTATTGGTTCTGTTTCTCTGGAGAACTCTGACTAATACAGCAGCTAAAAAAATATTTATTGAATGAACAAGAAAGACAAATGTTGCTTTCCCAAGCTATGGAGACCGCCAGTTGATTAATGGTCTCTTTGAAGTTAGGTGTATCAAAATTCTTACAAGGATTTCAATGGAAATGGTTTGGAGTGGGGAGGTCAATGCCAAATTAACAGACATTTAGCAAAATAACTCTTTTAAGGATTGTATTGTTTCTTTCACCACTGCAGTGGGCAAAATCCTGAGATGGCCCTTATGATATCTGCTCCCTGGTGTTACTCCTGAGATTACATTATTGTATGTGGTATTGATGACAAATTAATCCGTTGACCTAAGAAAGAAATGGCAAATTTTATTCCAGCCAAATCTGAGGGTTTTACCCTGGGAAGAGTGTCTCAGAAAACTCTGAGAACTGTTCAGCCCTTTAGAAGTCAAGGCACAATTACCCAAGTTTTCTGAGACAGAGGGCTGTACATTAAATGACGTTTTACGGACAGGTTACACAATCCAGATACGAGCGTCATCATGGCCCCTTACAAGATCACGAAGGAATGTTATCTTTTAAGGAATTCTCTTATTGCTGCTACGGGAATGTTGCTGTTTATGGTTGAGCAGGTATTTCTGCCGATGGGGAGGTTTGGTCGAACGCATAATGCAGATACACAGTGTACAGTAGAAGGGACATAGGCGGTCAAAGGGCAGAGAAAATTTTTTATGTTTAAATTTTTTGGTCTCACCATAAAATGTGAATTTTATTTCACAGTGACATAAGGGATTTTGCAGATAAAGTTCAGGTTACTAATCAGTTGACCTTGAGTTAGGGAGATTATCTAGTTGGGCCAAACCTAATTGCATGAGCCCTTTAAAAGCAAAGTTTTCTCTGTCTAGTGGCAGAAGAGGACATCAGAGCTTCAGAGCATGAGAGGGCTTCAGTGTCTGTTGCTGACTTGAAGATGGAGGAAGCCATATGAAAAGGACTTGAGGGACTTCCCCGGTGGTCCAGCGGTTAAGACTCCACGCTTCCACTGCAGTGGACACGCGTTCCATACCTGTTTGGGGAACTAAGATCGTGCATGCCCCTCGGTGCAGCCAAAGAAAAAAAAAAGAAAGAAAAGGACTTGAGAGTGACCTCTAAGAGTTGAGAGCAATCCCTGGCCAATAGCCAGCAAGAAAACGGGGACCTGACTCCTACAATGGCAAAGGACTGGATTCTGCCAGCAACCTGAAAGAGCTTAGAAGTAGATTCTTCCCAGAGCTTCCAGATGAGCACACAGCTTCGCTGATACCTTGATTTCACCCTTGTGAGACCTGAGCACAGAACTCCGTCATATTGTGCCAAACTTCTAAACTACAGAACAGAGAGTTAATAAATGCACGTGTTTAAGCCAGTAATATTGTGGTAATTTGTTATATAACAATAGAAAACAAATATAACCACTTAAACTTTGGCTTCCAAACTCTGCCAACCATACCTGAGCAAATATTAACCTCTTTATCAAGATCCATTATATGAAACACAATAAATTAAACATAAGCTTGGTAAAGACCTGAATGATAATCATAGCATTCTTCTTTTCCGTATGTTACTGAGCTCAGGTTCAGCTGCTCACCGCTCGAAAGCCAATGATTGTGGGACAAGTGTCGGTAGAAATGAAAGGTGCTTTATTCAGAAAAGCCGGCAGTCTGGGGTAGAAGGTGAACTCTTGCCCAGAGACCAACCCCGAAGATTCTGCGCAGCCATAACAATTTTTAAAGGGAAAGAAGGGTAACAATCTCAGTTAATCATTAAGGTAGGAGGTCAGATTCTTCATCATCTTTCTGTTGCATGCAGACCTGCTGACTTCTCCTGATCTCCCTTTGGACACTATCTTGCTCCTGTGGTCTGCCTGCAATTGGATTCTCTCTTGCCAGTGTAGTCTGCTGGCACCCATGGGGTCTGCCTGCAAATTTACCAAGGGGAATCTAGGGGTAGACAGCTTAATTCTTCTTAATTAACTACTTAATTCTTCATTCTTACTCCTTCTAATCCAGGAAAGGAATCAACAGGTTAGGCAAGGAATTGTGTACACTCAGTAAAGCAAAAATCAGGAGCTAGGTTAAATGTTAACTAGTTACCTAATCATTTTTATGATTAAGGTTTAAGGGGAACAGAAATAGACAAACAGGAAAGGGGCAAAAGAGCTGCTTACATATATGGGCAGAGCGGGCTACAATTATTCTAATGCCCACAAAGATATAGATTATTATGAGCAATAGTGTTAATCTCATTCTTTCATCAGACACTGAGTCTGTGACTCTGTTGTCCTAATCTTTAACCGCTTGGGCCTGTTCCTTTGTGACTCTGAGAGGCCTAGGAGACTTCAGCTTTTCTACAAAATAGAGGCAGGGGACATAGAGGGGTTTTGTACTTGGGGGTGACCCTGCAGGGTACTGCTCCGTTCCACTTAACTTTAGGTTCATTGGTTGGCACAGGGAAATATACTTGGCTAGAGTTGAAGGATGCAGCTGTCCAATTTTTGAACACCAAGCAGCGATCTTAGTGGTCATAAGGTAGTATATATGTATATATATAATTATATATATACATATATATATACACACACACGTATATATAATTATATATATACATATATATACATATATATATATATATATATATATATATATATATATATATGTATATATATATAATGAAACCAAGCAAGACCCTGTGAGGCCCTCCTGGGTACAAATCCTTTCCGTGTCCTCCCCACCCCCTTTCTTGTTTGTTGAAAATAGGCTTCATTTGGCCTCCTTGACATTCCCTGAGTTCCAAAGGGCAGATCCAAACATATGCTAATTTGGGAAGGGAGGGAATGCAGAAACAATGGAAGAGCAGTCAAGAAACAATAGTACAGCAATAAAGTAGGGTCCTGGTTCCTCCTCAAGGGATATATATAATAATACCTTTGAGTTTTTCTGCAGGAACTAAGGCCCCACTCAGGTGGAGGATGGTAACTTCAGGCTAAGTACAAGATTCCTGGAACACCGCCCTGTTACTTCACCACCAACCAATCAGAAGAAAGTCTGCACACAGTGGAAGATAATGAAGACCATGACCCCCTCCCCAAATGAATCTCCCTTTAAAAACTTCCATGGTCAAGCATAATCTTCAGAGTTGGTTTTTGGACACAAGTCTACCTTCTCCCCAGGTCGCCAGGGAATAAAGCAACTTTTCATTTCTAACCAACATTTGTCTGTTGAGTACTGGCTTTTGAGTGGTGAGCAACCAGACCTGAGTTCAATAACAATATGATTAACATGACCCTGAAAATTCAGGGAGGCAATCATTACTGTCATTGTCTTTTTGATATATTTTAAACATGTTTACACAGAATTCAACTGTGGACATAGTAAACTGGTACCAAAACGTATTTTAATTCTCTTAACTTTAAGAATCTCTCAAGAAGGACATCCCTGGTGGTGCAGTGGTTAAGAATCCACTTTCCAATGCAGGAGACGTGGGTTTGATCCCTGGTCAGGGAACTAAGATCCCACAGGCTGTGGGGTTACTAAGCCCACACGCCACAACTAGAGAGAAGCCTGCTCGCAGCAACAAAGAGTCGCCATGCTATCCTACGTGCCTCAACTAAGACACAAGGCAGCCAAAAATAATAAATAAATATTTTTTTTTTAAAAAAAGAAGCTCTCAAGGAGAATTTTCTTGAAAATTGTTTTAAGCTTAAGAAGTCTCATTTAGTATACCTGCAGAAAGAATTAAAGCAGTATATATATTTTTATATCCTTGACATCATAGTTTAAAATCCTATTTGGAAGTTTGTAAGTAACCCATTTCTCACTGATGTTTAGCTTTTGCCAAATATCCCCAAGATGATTATTTTTAAAGATCTTACATTTAAATAAGTTAGCTAAGATAACTTGCAGAAAACTACTTTATAGAATTGGCATTCACACAGTTTTAGCTATGAAAATGAATTCTTGATATTAAAGAGATTTGTGTGTTACTTCACTAACTTCACTATTAATCTTTCTGTTTTTGAGCTAGTATCTTGCTATTTTATAGTATGTTTTTATATACTTTACAGTAGATTTTAATATCTGATAAAGCAAGTCTTCCCTTGTTACTCTTGTTTTACCCAATGATCTCGGCTATATATGCATGTTTATACTACCTTTAGATGAAACTTAGAATGATTTTGCCAAGATCCAAAAATGTAAACCTACTTACTTCATCATGGACAATTTAGTCTTTCTAATAACTTACTAATATAAATAATAATAATCATAATAATTATATCTAATGGTTATTGCATACTTACCAAGTGCCTGTCAATATTATAAGCGCTACATGAATAAACTCAGATGATATAACTGTTTACCTGGAAAACTAAGAGAATCTGCTGAAAATATATTAATAACAATAAGCACACTTAAAAAGATAATTGTGCAAAATTAAATATCTTTCCTCTGTAAAAATTATAACTAGTTAGACATATAATGAAAGAAAAAAACCTAGTCATACTGTCACTGGAACTTTACAACAAAAGCTCCACGAGTGAAATAAAAGAATATGCAAGGAAATGAAGACACACACCTTGGTCTTAGAACATTGCAAATATTGCAAAGATGTTTATATTTTTTAACATAATCTATTAATGCAGTGCATTCTTATTAGAATTTCTATAGCCTTTTGGGGGGGAAGAATGTGTCAAAATGATTCTAATGTTGTGAAGAACAGACATTCTAAAATTGCCTAAGAACCTTCTGAAATATACTAATTAGGAGATAAGCCCTACTAGATATTTAAAGTAATTATAAGGCTTCAGTACTTATGAAATTTTGGTACCAGTAGTTCACAAATGATAAATCAGAGGATCAGAATAGAAAATCCAGCAATAGACTCAAATATATATAAACATTTAGAATCTAACAAAAGTAGCATTTTATATCAGTGGGAAAGAATGCATTATTTAACACCAGTATTAAACTATTGGTCATTTGGAAAAGTTATGCTTTTTTACCAAATGTCTCTTACACCAAGATAAGTTCTGTAAGTATCAAATATACAAATGCAAAAAAAATAAATAAATAAAATAAAAAAAGGAAAAACACACTACAGAAAGATAGGTAAACATTTTTATAATCTAAGCATAAAGAAAAGCTTTTTTAAGCATGAAAACCCAGAAAACTTAAAAATAAGAATACATAAATTTGACTGTATAAAAATACAAAATTTTTGAAAGGAAGAAAACTTTGTAAACGAACACATACAAATAGTCACAGGTGGTGAAAATATATATTGACTGTATGTAGCATGAGCCCATCTGGATAAAATTCAGTATGTATATCTGTATTGTGTGTCTGGAGAGATATCTAGAAAAAAACTGCTGTGAAACATTTATGAAACGTAAGTTCATTGTCTCTGTGGATTTATTATCATGAGCACAAATCTTTATTGCAAATGCAAAATTCCTATTAAAATTATTGCATGATAAATTTAATATTTCAAATCAGTAGGGAAAAGATGAATCATTTAATAAGTAGAATTGGACAAATGGCTAATCATTTGGAAAAAATAAACATATATCCTAATTTCACACCTTCATGTATTTCATATATATGAATTATCTTTTTCATTCAAAAAATATTTATTGAATATTAAAAACAATGTGCCAGATGCTAAACATGATGAATGTGATATCTATCTTCCTGGAGCCACAGTGTACATAAATTTTTAGAGAAATACGGTTTTTTGGTTTTTTGAATTTTATTTTAATTATTTTTTTATACAGCAGGTTCTCATTAGTTATCCATTTTATACATTCTAGTGTATACATGTCAACCCCAATCTTCCAATTCATCCCACCACCACCACCCCCCTGCCACTTTCCCCCCAGAAATATGGTTTTAAATGAGAACAATAGACGAACTATTTTTGATGTAAAAAAGAAACCATAAAATATCTGTATAATCTTGGGGGTGGCAAAGGCCTTTCTAATATGACCAAAGGAGAGACCAATAAAGGAAAAGAACGATGAATTTAATTTATATAAAACATTTTCAACATCTCTCTATACAATAACTCTATAGGCACCATAAACGAGGCAACAGCAAGCTAGAAAAAGTATTTACTATACATACAATAGACCAATACGATAATCACTATAAAAAAGACTCATACTCTTTTAGAAAAAATGGTCAAAGGACATGAATAGGCAAACCCAAAGACAAAATATAAGTGACAAATAAGCACATGAAATAAATGTACAATTTCACTACTAATAAAAAAAGTTAAGGGACTTCCCTGGCGGTCCAGTGGTTAAGACTTCGCCTTCCAATGCAGGGGGGTGCAGGTTCGCTCCCTGGCCGGGGGACTAAGATCCCACATGCCTTGTGGCCAAAAAACCAAAACATAAAACATAAGCAGTATTGTAACAAACTCAATAAAGACTTTAGAAGCGGTCCACATCAAAAAAAAAATAAAATAAAAAGGTAAAATTTAAACAAGGGACCTCCCTGGTGGTCCAGTGGTAAAGACTCCGCCTTCCAATGCAGGGGACGAGGGTTCGATCCCTGGTCGGGGAACTAAGATCCCACATGCCTTGGGGCAACTAAGCCGCGCGCCACAACTTGATTCCAACTACTGTATTATTTTAGACAACATCAGCATTGCAACATCTGTATATCCACAATTTCTACTTTAAGAGAAATTGTTGCATACAGTTAGTTGTGCACCTCAATGAGAGAGCCCACCTGCTGCAAACTACAGAGCCCACACACTCTGGAGCCTGCGTGCCACAACTACAGAGAGAAAACCCGCACGCCACCACTAGAGAGAAGCCCACGCACCACGACGAAGACTCGACGCAGTCAAAAAAATAAAAAGAAAATAAATATTTTAAAAATTTAAATAAGATCTTGCCCTTTGCATATTATATGGAAAAACAGCAAAAAGAATGATAGTTCCCAGAATAGGGAAGGGTTTAGGAAAGCTCTTTTATGTACTGTTAGTAGAAGTGTAAATTGGTAAGACAGCTCTAGAGAAAAATTTAATTTCTAACCATTAAAATTTTCATATCCTTTGACTCAGCACATAGTTGAGTGTATGCAACAATTTCTCTTAAAGCAGAAATTGTGGATATACAGATATTGCAATGTTGACGTTGTCTATAATAATATAGTTGGAATCAAGCTAAAAGTTCAACAATGTGGGGTTGATGGAGTAAATTATGATACAACCACACCGTGAATAGTGTTTTGTTATTATGATGGTGTAGAAGAGTTTTTATTGTTGTTAAGATGACATAAAAAAATGTTGATGATATGTGATAGAAACACAGAAGAGGAGGGGACTGGGTAGAAAACAAAGTTAATGTACTGGCAAATGCTGACAACAGTTCCCTTTGGCACAATTTCCTTTGGCGTAAAGTAATTCAGTTTGGTGTAACATGAGGCTAAGTTTCTAGTCCAAAAAGAACAGTAAAAGGGAGGAGAGAAATGAAAGAACTGCTGCCCTCCCTAAGTTGGTCAGGTGACTTTCTCGCTGACTCCAGTGGTGAAACGCATTCTATATTTCTTATAAAGCATTATGGAAGCCTGAGCTCTGGTGCTCTCAACTCCCTGGAGACTGTATTCCACGAGGGATGCAGTTGGTCATTCCCTACCATCCTTCTTGATTCTTAAGTACTCTGTGTGCAAAGCAGGGGTTTTATGTTATGCCTTACCTGGAGCTACTTTCTCAAAAATGTAGTAAACATGTTAGGAAAAAGAATGGACCTTTGCACCCAATAGATCAAGATTTCAATCTCAGCTCTGCCACTTATTTTGTGACTGTGTTACTTAGACTCTCTGCTTCCTTGCTTGTAAATGGGAGAATATAACTACCTATATCAGAGAATGGCTCTGAAGATTCATTGATATAAACCATGCAGTGTCTGGAGTCTGTAATTTTTGGTTTATTAACACCCCTCTCCAAGACAAAAAAAAAAAAAAAAAAACAGAAGAAGGAGAAGAAGAAGAAGAAGAGGAAGAAGAAGAAGAAAGAGCCCATATTGCCCTCCTCAAAGAAACTGTAAGACCAAATCCAACTTGTTTTTATCAACCTTTATTCAAAGAGTAAGCCTTTTCACACAGAACAATTTGTGAGACCTGTCAAGGTACTCTTCAACATAGCCTGTAACGCCAGCCTCACCATCCATACCAACATGTTTTGCACTTCCTTGCCCTGGACCTTGTCTGCCACCCTCTTCCATCATGCCCTCTGGAACTTTTGCTGTATGACTAAGACTACCTTGTATCCTCCATGGGTACAATGGAAACATGGATCTCCCATAAGGATTCTGCTTCCCTTGTCAAACTCTCAAACGGATGTTTTTGTTTTGTTTTGTTTTGAATAATTTTCATCCCTTTTATACCTCTGGCCCAGAGGAGTAGTGTTTTTCCTGGTTTCTACTGCCACTTCTAGACCATTATTTCTCCACCTTCTTGTAAAAAGCAAGCAAACCAACAAAATTTGCTCTCAATGCTTGAGGCTTAGGTAATTTGACAGCATTGTTATCTACTAATCTCCCACGTATTCCCACTGAATTATTGAAGATAACAGTGGCTACTATGTATTCTAAATCCTGCCGTAATTCTGGATGACTTCATAACAGCATAAATTGCCATTCAACACTCTGACTTCTGAATTTTTCTTTTTAACCTCTTTTCATCACCAGCTCTACTCCTCAACCCCTCCACTGGTACGTATTACCATGGTTACAAACCTTGGATTTTGTCATCACCCATAACTGCTCTAATTCTAAAACTGCTATTCAAGCGTATCACTCTCTGACCACAATCTCCAATCTCCTCTCTTACTTTGCTTATCCAACTATATCCATTATGATTATTCTTTGGACTTAACAGATCATCCAGGCCTTTGATCCCTCTTCTCTACCCCAACCCATCATTTCTCTCTTTTCGTCTTTCCCTCTGTGTCCAACCTAAAGTGCTTTAGAATCGCACTGTTCATATCCCAAACTTCCTTGTATTTTTGTCTTTTCCTTTTACCCTTTCATAAAAATCTCATTCCTGCATGAAATCAACATTTTCCTTATTACCTGCATGCCAGCAGTCTAATCGTTCTGGGCTGAATGTTGTGTTCACCCCAAATTCATACACTGAGGCACTACCCCACCCCCACCCCCCGCCCCAGTGTGATGGTATTTGGAGATGGAGCCTTTGGGAGGTGATTAGGGTTAGATGAGGTCAGGAGGATGGGTCCTTATAATGGATTAGTGCCCTTCTAAGAAGAGACACCAGAGAGCTTGCTCCCTCTCTCTCTCTCTCTCTCTCACACCCGCTACCCAACCTTCTGCACACAAAGAGGTCTTGTGAGCACACAGGGAGATGGCGCCACCTACAAGCCAGAAAGAGAGTTTTCACCAGGAACCAAATTGGCACCTTGATCTTGGACTTCCCAGCCTCCAGAACTTTGAGAAAATAGATCTATATTATTTAAGCCACCACACTATGGTGTTTGTTACGGCAGCCTGAGATGACTAATACACTAATAATATCAAGGAAAGTCACACAATAGGATGGATATGTCCATTGTAAATTCATCATCGCCAGTCTTAAATAGGTCCTCAAACACTGACCTGGAGTCCTAAATTTAATTAGTCAACTCATTCTACTATTCACTGTAAGATGGACTGTTTGAATCTTTCAGCTGGTGACTTTGTCTTTTAATTTGCAGATAAAGCACAAGTTACCAGATGGGAACTTCCTCAACTTCTAATAATAAATGCTTAAAACTACTTATGTTTGCACCTGTGCTCCCACCCTTCTCTATGGTTACAAATGAGAATTAGTACCTTTAACCAAAGCTCAATTCATGCATCTGTGTCTTGGATCCCAGTGCTCTTCCATATTCTCACTTCTGATCATTTTTTCTCTCTCTTGCGTTTCTAACGTTTCCTTCCCAGTGGATTCATTCTATCAGCTTTAAAATGTGCTCAGGTCATTTCCATGAAAAGTAACAACACAACGATAGGGATAAAATACCAATATCCTAAGTGAGTTGTGTGATTCTCACTTCCCACTCTTTTAGTCTCTCCTATTTGGCTTCCACCTTCATCATTCTACTGAAACTGTGCTTATTGATCCGCAGGAACATTGTGTATAAAAGGAAATTAGCTTTTTGTCCATGATGAGAATGTCAAATATCTTTTCTCGGTCTGTCATTTTTCCTTTGTGTTTATGGTGAAACTTGCTTCATGGATTAAAAAAAAATTGTCTCTTCAATTTTATCAATCTTTTCTGTATGGCTGCTGGGTTTGGGCATACACAGGAAGTCCACTTCTTTGAGGGACTTCCCTGGTGGTCCAGTGGGTAAGATTTCACGCTCCCAATTCAGGGGGCCCAGGTTCAATCCCTGGTCAGGGAACTAGAGTCCTCATGCATGCCACAACTAAGAAGCTCGCATGCTGCAACTATGAGCCTACATGCCACAATTAAAGATCCCGCGTGCTGCAATGAAGATCCTGTGTGCCACAACTAAGACGCCATGCAACCAAAATAAATAAATAAATACATAAATTTATTTTTTTTTTAAAAAGAAAGTCCACTTCTTTGAGATTATAAATGATGCTTTGGTAATCTCTCTGGCTTGTAGCATTTTAGATTTGAGGACATTTTATATGTCACAGTTGTAATTTTGTCTCTTTTTAAAAAAATTTTTGTCTTTTTTGATGGGGAGAACAAGGTGATTGGGAAAATAGTGAATGAGTATGACCTGCCCATTCAGTTCTACAGAATTCTTGTAGGTTAAATTCAGCATCTACTGTTTTCATTATTTTTGTTGTGTCTTTTTACCTCTCTGAATAACCTTTGTGCAAATTCTTGGATAAATAAAGAATTGCAATAGGTGCCAAAAAAAGTTCAAAAAGTAATGTGAAAACTCATGTGGCTGTATAGTAGTATTGTACTTCGCACTGCATATAATTGATTAGTTATCACCGGATTAGTAATCTGGAGAAAGAATGAGACCCAGGACATATAGCTCAAGATAATTAAGAAAAAAGCTTTATCACATAAGGCCCCCATGTGGCAGTTTAATAGCACGCTGTACATAGAAAAGATGCTTTAAGGCAAAATCTTCTTCAGCAAGTGCCACTGTCAACTGAATCCCCCTAAAAGTTAGCACTTGAAAAAATAACATTATCACCTAATCATCTAAGATGGAGTTTTACCAAGTCTTCAGTCATAAATATAAATTCGTAGTACAAATAACATGAAAATGTACTTGAAAGGCTAGAAAGCCAATTTTGAGAATAATGACACCTCACTTTTCCCTATTTGACATGACCACTCATTTTTGTCTTCCTGATAAGTGTTTCAGACATATGTGTTCTCTCACTCGTGCAGGACAAACCAGCATGGAATTTTCTTGATAATTGATGGCTTTCCACTGTCTTTTCTATGCAGTTTTCATCTGTGTTTAAACAACAGTTTCAATTTGAGTAGGGTAAACCTCCTTACAAGCCTCTATGTCACCATAGAGCCGACAAGAAATGTTTGGCAACAAGTGCACTGACCTGGAAAAACCTTCTACTTTTATTTATGTGAAAGATAATGTTTAAAATCTGTCTGAATTGTTTCTTATAATTTTAATATCTGAATATTTATCATAGTAAATTAGTTAAGACAGTTTTTTTTTTCTACATGTATTTTCATTCCACTATGATTAGGATGAGTGGATGAAAGGGCTCAGTCTTTGCCCTGATGATTTCATTTAATAGAGCTTTAAAATTTTTTACAACCTCGGAAATTAGTAACCTACAGCTTTAATATACATAACTCTGTTTTAAAAGCGTTCAACATAGAGTAACAGTAACCTCCTGTAGTACTTTGTATAATATATAAGAAGTACAGAGATATCTACACTATATCTATATATCTATTCTATAATATTCTTTGACAGAAATGTCAAAACCAGAGCTGGAAGTTTAATGGATTTTAGAACCACCAAAACTGTAAAATTAGAGTAAAATAATTCCAAATGTGACTTCCAGTTAAATTTAGTGAACATTTGAGAACCTGTTCTATGCACAGCACCGTGCTAGGCTCCACAGGGATAGCTGTCAATAAGGATTTCACTCTAAAATCTGCGCATATTCATTTGCAGCAACATGGATGGATCTAGAGATTGTCATACTGAGTAAAGTAAGTCAGAGAAAGAGAAATATATGATATCCCTTATACGCGGAGCCTAAAAAGAAATGATACAAATGAAGTCATTCACAAGACAGAAACAGACTCACAGACTTAGAGATCAAACTTATGGTTACCAGAGGGGAAGGGGGGGGTGGGGAAGGGATGGTTAGGGAGTTTGGGTTAGACATGTACACACTGCTAAATTTAAGATGGATAACCAACAAGGACCTACTGTAGAGCACAGGGAACTCTGCTCAATGTTATGTGGCAGCCTGGATGGGAGGGGAGTTTCGGGGAGAATGGATACATGTATATGTATGGCTGAGTGGCTTTGCTGTGCACAGGAAACTATCACAACTCTATAATGGGCTATACCCCAATATGAAATATAAAGTTTTAAAAAAATCTGGGCATATTGATGCAAAGCGAGGTGAACGACCGACCTAAATGAGCACCAGAGAACTCGGGCCGAAGCCAGGACCTCCCTGCTGGTAAGGCCGGAGGGGTGGAGAGGCTCTGGGAAGTGGGCGCTAGATTCCAAACACTGCCCGGAGGCTCACCGGCACCCCCCCACTAATTCCGGGGGCACTGCCCAAGACGGGAGATGGGTGAAAGGAGCAGAGTGTACACTCGCACCGCTCTCGTTCTTCTGTGGGTGGTCAGTCCGGGCTGCAGGCCTTGCTGGGGGCTAGGGTAGGAGCGAAGTGGCGTCAAAAATCCCACCACCAGACGCCGCAAGAGGGATGTTCTGGGGGCAGTTTCCCTCTTTGGGCTATCTGTAGCTGTCTACTAGGCCAGGGGAGGGCGTTAGGACAAAAGAAAATCTGCTCCTTTCCTGGGAGTTAGCCCTGGGTCAGGTGCGGGAGCCGCCGCTGCTGCTGGCTCGGCCTTGTAGCTACGGATGCCACTAGGCTGGGGAGTCGGATTCTGGGCACGGGATCAGCCGTTAGAGCTAGCGATCCCAGCCGTTAGCTGGGCTCCGGGCAAGGGTCGTCAACACGCCCCGAGCACTCCCGAGTCCCGCATCCCACAATCCCCAGGGCAGCTGCGGCGCTGCTCCCCTGAGGGCCGACTGCCTGCGGCTCACCGGCTGCGAGCGCGGGCCCGGCGTTGACAGCTACCCACGCGCCGGGGCGGGGCTCTAGCAGGTTGCTTTAAAGATCTGCGCGGCCAGCCCCGCCCCTCGCGCGCCGCGATTGGCTCCAGCTGGGGCGGCATTGGCCCGATAGGGGCATGGAGGGCGGGGCTGCGCCCGTGAGGCCCGTGGCTCTCTGCGGTGCCCGCAGCTGGGGCGCCAGGGGCGTCCGACCGCGGGTGGTTGGGCCTGCGGGGCCTGCGGGGCCGGCGGGCACGCGCGTGCGCGGCCGCCGAGGTCCCTGGGGGAAGTAGGGGAGCTGCTGACGCCGACCTGCACGCGCTTCCCGGCGGCTGGCGGCGCGCGCAAGGGCGGGGGTGGTGCGTGCGTGTGTGTGGTGTGCGTGCGTGTGTGTGGGGTGTGTGTGTGTGTGGAGCTCTGGTGCGGAGCGCCAGCCGCCAGTCCCCGGGTGCGAATCCCTCACCGTCCTCCACACCCTCCCTCCGTTCCCCCCTCCTTCCCTTCCACCCTCCCGCGGCCCCACGGCCGCACGCCGAGCGAGAGCCCAGGGAAGCAGGTGTGGGCAGCGGGCGGGGTCGCACGAGACAAAAGGGGCGCAGGGGTCAGCCCGCCATGGCCTCCCGGAGCCTGCGGGGCCTGGGCGGGAACCGCGGCGGGGGCGGCGGCGGCGGCAGGAAGAGCCTGAGCGCCCGCAACGCCGCGGTGGAGAGGAGGAACCTGATCACGGTGTGCAGGTACGGCGCGGCCCGCCGCTTGGGAGAGGAGAGGGGGCCGCCGGCGCCGCGGGCTCAGGGTTGGGGCGAGCGCGAGCCCCTGGGGGTCCCGGAGATAACGGGCTGTAGCCCCGGCCGCTACCGCGCCGGGCGTGTCCGCGGCCCGGAGCGTCCAGAGAGGGGCCGGTCTGGGTACCGCCAAGGCCCCGGACTTTCCATCAATTTCAGTGCTGGGAGCAGCTGAGGGTAGGGCTTGGGGCGGGGCTGGGGGAGGATTTGTTTCGAATGTGCAATCTAGTGTCTGAGTAAAAGAGGAGGGCAGGGAAAAAGAGCTCTTTCATTTAGTGCGCGTTAAGCTGTCAGGCAGCTGTTAGTAAAGCAATCGTTATTGTGATTGTTTACTGTGTTGCCTCAAAATCGGAGTGCGTTTTGTTTGTGTTTTGGCTTGTTTACATATATATTGTCCTTTCGTGCCACATATTAAGTGCCTGCTACATGCTAGCTAAGTGTGTGTGTGTGTGTGTGTGTGTGTGTGTGTGTGTCTGTCTGTCTCTCTCCGTCCGTGTTCTCTCCACTTTAAATTGCAGTGTTAGTGCTGTTTCTGCAGTTGAAAGCAAGAGTGGGACTGTCGAGGATACCTATTCAGTGATTTATTTCAAGGTCTGCCTTTCTTTAATTGTTTTCTAACTGTAATTGTAGTATTCCCTTGCTTTAGAAAATGTAGAAACATAAGAGGAATAATGACTTTCAGCCAGCCCAGTATTCAGAAATAACTGACTTTTAACATGCTGACATTTTCTTTAAGTCTTGTTTCTGGGTATTAAAAAAAATTGAAGTCCTAAGCATTCATTCCTTAGGAACTTCTTTAAACCATTAAGTTGTTGTAAAATTACATTGTTCCATCAAACCCCTCCTCATCAGCTGTTGAAAATCCTGTAAGAATGAGAGAATGATGAGACCTTTTCCTCCTTTGCAATTTATATCTGTATTTTTTCTTTTCCTTGTGTAAATAATGTCTAGCATCTTAAAACAGAATATAGATATTTATACTAGGACTATATTCAATAACTTTCAGTGATTTTTTGTTTTTTTACCTTGGACTATTACAGCTGTTTGCCCACTTAGCAGGAAGACCTGCCTTACTGACTTATATGGCACTTGGAGTTATAAACAGTAAAATATTAATATGGAATCTGTTGAATTTACCATTTGTGCTGTCTAGGACGCAACCTTTGGAGGAAGATAGGTTGTGTGAAATTTTTTTTACATCTAAGCAAATTTTTAAAAATTAGGTAAATAGAACAGTAAGCAAGGCTGATTTTCTTACCTTTACATGTATTAAAAAGAATTATTTTTTAAAAAGAGGATGTTTTCAAGCAGACCCCAACATATACAGTGATTCTTGGGGTGATGTATTTCATAAAGGCTCCATAAGTGTTAAGCTTCACAGGGCAGCGACCATGTCTGCTTTTTGCTCAGTTTTCTTTTTTGTTTCATTCTTCCTACCATAGCATCTGACACTCAGTAAATATTTATTATATGAGTAAATCCAGTGGAGGGTAACAGTTTTTGTTTTGGGGAGTTTTGTTTTGTAGTAGTGGCAGCTGAAGTGATTTTGAGTGTTTGCAGCATGGTGTTAATTAACCAAATTTTTCAACCTAAAACGTTAACACCTGGGCTGACATATATTGCTCTGAATCAGTGTGGCAATCTTCGAAACGGTGGATGTTGAAGATTTGGGGTAAAACACAGTAGATGGGAAGAGGTTTTATGCTGTACTCATTTTTTAAGACAGAATAAAAAAAAAAATCAGTGGAGGGTACTGTTCCCTTTGCATCTCCATTTTTGTCACGGCATCAGAGGCAGTTCAGAAGAAAGGGACTTGTACCTCAACCTTATTTAAGTTACATGTTAAGTTATGTTTTAAGAAATTTCAGTCACGTCACACTGATTTGTGTGGACTGTTGTCTGGGCTAGCTGTATTTTTTGTTATGTTTATTTGTCTAATTCTTCTTCTCTACTCTGAAGTTAGTATAAGTGCTGACTTTAGTTACAGTTTACATGTAAACTTAGTATTGTAGCTAAAATATATTTCAGTTTCTGGCTTAGATTTCAACTTGTGTATTTATTTATGTGGATAATACTACTAACACTGTTCTTCATGTCCAGATAGTTGATGGTGCATATAAATTATTATCCTTGTGTAGTAATGGGATGTATTTGATAGGCTTTGTCTAAAAGCCTTTTAGTTTTTGGAAAAAAGTCACTGTAGGCCATTTGGGTGTTTTAAGTATCCCCACCTAAATTCAGCAAAATGAGCAAATCAATATTTATGCATTTCTGTCGCTTTTCACTTTCAGAGTTACCAAACCCTGGGTATCTCACCCATGTCTCTTAATGAATTTATTTAAAAATTTTTATGTAGCAGATCAGACGTGATTTGGTATTTAAGTTGGGAAGAAGCTGGTTTAGTGGACATATAATTGAGTTCTAAGTTTACTTTGTCATTAATTGTGTGCCTTTTAATAAGCCCATTTTCTAGTTTCCTCATCTGTAAAATAAACTTGGACTAGATCATTGGTAATCTTCAATGACAGCCCTGAAACTAATAATAGTCTTCAAGCAGAATGAGTTTATATTTGGTTTTGAATTTCTCCAAACATGAGCAGGGTAATGGTGGACATATGTTTAATGGTAGCTGGATGAGGCATGTGCATTTTTCTCTGTAAACAAAAACATTTTGAATTGTGCCTTCCGTATTGTGACTCTCTGCTGATATTCCGGAAAAATGGAACAGTATAGAAAGCCAAACCAAACCAAAACAAACTCCCCCCACCCCCTGACTATCATTCTATTATGTATATTAATACTTATACAGTAATGATTTTCATTACTCCTTAAACAATTTAGGCATACTGTGCTCTCAGTTTAGGTTTACAACCTTATTATGTAACTACACAATTTTTTCAGTTTAAAAGCACCTTATATAAGAACAATATTATTAGAGTTTGAACTTTGGACGTGAGTTATTTGGTTAGGTGGGATAGTCAGGAATTGAATTTTGGTTCATTGTGATTGCGTATGTAATTAGTTCATCAGTTGTATTTTTTCATGAACATTTATATATTATAGACTAAAAACACTTCGTACTTATCTCAGCAAGTAAG
Source organism: Balaenoptera borealis (assembly GCF_965194805.1). Classification (NCBI taxonomy): domain Eukaryota; kingdom Metazoa; phylum Chordata; class Mammalia; order Artiodactyla; family Balaenopteridae; genus Balaenoptera; species Balaenoptera borealis. The sequence goes on from NC_138864.1 coordinate 53,495,820, forward strand.
TACTCTTTTATCATATTTTTCACATTGTGGTGGAGAGAAAGTAGGTCATTTGAGGTCTCTAAATGTTCCACACTCAACTCAAAATATTCATAGACTGACTTTAGTTCTGTGTACCAACTAGTATTTTCCCTGCATATTCTCCACCATTTAGAAAAATTAAATTGTTAAAGTCCTTCAGGATTTTTTTTAACCTGCATTTTTCATCCATAGAAAATCAGGTACTACTCATTTTTTTTCTATCATTTTTAAGCTTCATAGGTTATTGAAAAACGTACATATTCCTTTGATTTTAGTTCTGGTGACAAGGAGAATTAAAATATAAATTCTCTTTCTGTGGGTTAACGTCAGTTTATGAAAAATAAATTATTAAGATAAACATTTAAATATACATGGATAAATATTTTAAAATAACATTTGTTAAACATTTAAACCAGTTCTTTAAGAGAAACTCCCCACACAAAGTCATAAGTTTCCCGTCTTGTGCATGGAAAGGATTAATGAGAGATTGAAAGAGGTAGTATGATGAGATAAGCACAGTGGAGACCAATGATGATTTTCAAAATTAAAGTACTTTTAATAACATGTACATAGTTCTTAGTTTTCTATAGGTCAAGATATTATTTCATAACATGAATGTTAATTCAAATAACAGTACCACCTCATTTCCTCAGTGTTTTTGGGAAATGAGATGCTCATATTTTTCATGTAACTGATGTTTGAGTTAAAATTCTCCTATCAACTGCAGTGCTTTACTCAGCATTTATTGTGGTGTGCAGTCTTCCGTATAACTGAAGCTTATAAATTAAGTGTTCAGATTTAAACTATAATCAAGAATATTTTAAACATTTTGGATGAACTCCTTTTAAAAAAGGATTATGCAGGGACTTCCCTGGTGATACAGTGGATGAGGCTCCGTGCTCCCAGTGCAGGGGGCCTGGGTTTGATCCCTGGTCAGGGAACTAGATCCCACATGCATGTCACAACTGAGAGTTCGCATGCCTCAACTAAGGAGCCGGCGAACCGGACCGAAGGAGCCAGCCTACTACAACTAAGACCTGGAGCAACCAAATAAATAAATAAACATTAAAAAAAAAAAAGGATTATACATTTCTCTACCTTATTTTAAAAAACTCTACGTAGTATAATATAATCCTTATCAATGACTTTACTCTGGATCTGTTTCCGTGAATATACCCTGTGTAGTGGTTGCCCTTGGAGACTCTTGAGGTACATAGAGCTGTTTGCTACATGGCCTCAGAAGATTGTGTGTTTGGAGTTCTTGGTCTGTTTTTGCATTTACTGTCTCTTCCTACCAAGTTAGCTGTTATTTCTTGCAACTCTGCCTGTTTCTACCAGCTTTTTTCTTTGTGCTTCTCATCCTGACTTGCTCATTGTAATTGGTTGTGAACTAGGAAAGCAGAGAAGTAAATTTATTTATTTTTGTTAAAAAAAAAAAAAAAAGTCACCGAGAGGCCTGAGTTCAGTGAGTGAGCTTTAGCACTCTGAACTTCTTAACATTCTGGTTGCTGAATAATCGGGAAAAAAATGATCTATTCCTATGCTTAAGCAGGGTGGAGGCATTGCAGATATGTGAAGTATTACCGAGTATTACTGGTGGTATAATCCTCTAAATAACTTTAAATTCAGTGACTTACTTTCCTTGTTACTATTGATATTTGCTTGAGAATGCCCTTTTAAGACTGTTCATACCTTGCCTATAGTGATTATATTTTTGGCTAAAGCTCTTTTAGTCAAGCTATACATAGTAGAACTTTGGGTTGGGACTTTGAGCAACATTACCTGTACTGTATTGCTTTGGAGAAGGTTCAGTATCATTTCTAAAGATTCTTAGAGCCCTAATAGTAGGTTTTCACAATGGAGGTAGGATGATCATCCCACCAGTCGGAGGTAGGCTTCTCAGCATTCACGGAAGGTCATTATCTCTTCCCCTAGCTTAACTGGGTTCATATTCAACTGACAACAGAGAATAGCTGTCCCCTACACATTTATTAGAGGGTATTATCTTTTTTAAAAATAATTAATTAATTTATTTATTTATTTTTGGCTGTGTTGGGTCTTCGTTTCTGTGAGAGGGCTTTCTCTAGTTGCAGCAAGCGGGGGCCACTCTTCATCGCGGTGCGCGGGCCTCTCACTATCGCGGCCTCTCTTGTTGCGGGGCACAGGCTCCAGATGCGCAGGCTCAGTAGTTGTGGCTCACGGGCCCAGTTGCTCCGCGGCATGTGGGATCTTCCCAGGCCAGGGCTCGAACCCGTGTCTCCTGCATTGGCAGGCAGATTCTCAACCACTGCGGCACCAGGGAAGCCCTAGACGGTATTATCTTAACTTCACTGCTGACTGATAAACGTCAGAAGTCAGGTGAGAGATATGATATTGAGGGGGGAGATCTGTGAAGCTTATCCACTATTATATTCAGTCTTACAGGTTTATAAAATGTATCTCTGGATCAGTCCAGATCATCAGAGAGCAGTTGAGTATGTAGACTGCATTGCTTTGCACTCTCCTATCCCAGTTGCTTTTGCCCCTATCGTGCATTGATAAGATTCCATCAGCCTACCTTGAGAGTCAGCAGAAGAAGCAATTACAGAGGATCTTCTTGAAATTGTTGTCAAAAACATTGTTTATTATGTCAAAAAGTATCTTCTTTTGTGAAGATTTTTATGAGAAATAGCTGTCTTTTTTTTGTGCCAAGAATTGTAGCTTTAGGCAGTTGATTTATTTGTATCTACTGGGCATGAATGTGTAACTGACAACTTCTCTTTTCTCATACAGCTATTAGAAGTCTTAGTGTTAAATCTGTGGCCAACCTCTAAAACACATGTAGAACATCATAGTGATGTATCAGTATTTAGCCTCATTTCTAGCAACAATTTTTCTATATGCATATAAGTCAATTTTTATTGACTTATAGAAAAGTACACACAGCATAGGTGTATAATGAATTGTTTTTGCAAAGAGAATACAACTTTGTAACCAGCACCCAGGTCAAGAAAAAGAGCGTTACCCAGAGGAAATGAAATCATTATGTCAGAAAGGTATCTGCACCCGCATGTTCATTGCAGCATTATTTCCAGTAGTCAAGACATGGAAGCAACTTAAGTGTCCATTGATTGATGAATGGATAAAGAAGATGTGGTACATAGATACACAATGGAATATTACTCAGCCATAAAAAAGAGGGAAATCCTGCCATTTGCCACAGCATGGATAGACCTTGAGGGCAGTATGCTAAGTGAAGTAAGTCAGAGAAAGACAAATACTGTATGATCTCACTTATATGTGGAATCTTAAAAAAATCATACTCATAGATACAGAGAACAGATTGGTGGTTGCAAGAGGCAGGGGGTGGAAGGTTAGCAGAAGGGTGAAGGTGGTCAAAAGGTACAGACTTCCAGTTTTAAGATAAATAAGTTCTGGGGATGCAATAATAATAATAAAAGAGAGTATTACCCAAATCCCCAGAAACCTCTTCCTTGCCTTCTTTCATACTACCCTTATGAAGGGTAACCATTCTCCTAGCTCTCAACACAATTGTTTAGTTTTACCTTTTTCTGAATTTGAATGTGTTGGGTCTTTGTCGCTGCATGCCGGCTTTCTCTAGTTGTGGTGAGCGGGGGCTACTCTTTGTTGCCTTGCGCGGGCTTCTCATTGCGGTGGCTTCTCTTGTAGTGGAGCACGGGCTCTAGGCGCGCGGGCTTCAGTAGTTGTGGCTCATGGGCTCTAGAGAGCAGGCTTAGTAGTTGTGGAGCACGGGCTTAGTTGCTCCGTGGCATGTGGGATCTTACCCCACCAGGGCTCGAACCCGTGTCCCCTGCATTGGCAGGCGGATTCTTAACCACTGTGCCACCAGGGAAGTCCGTGTACCTTTTTCTATTTAGCTTATTTTGCTCAACATTATGTTTGTGAGATTAACCGTTTTTGTTGCACGTAACTGTAGTTTGTTAATTTTCATTGCTGTATCTTTTTCCATTGTATGAATATACCGCAGTTTATCCATTCAGCCTAATGGACATTTGAGTTGTTTTCACTTTTTGACTATTACTAATTGAATATTCATGAATATGTATTTTGGTGAATATATGTACATATTTCTGTCAGAGATATACCTATGAGTGGAGTTCCTGGGTTATATGGCATGCATATGTTCAGCTTCAGTGGATGTAACAGTTTTCCAAAGGCATGGTACCAGTCTGCATAGTAGTGAGCAGTGTATAGTTGACCCTTGAACAATGCAGGGGTTAGGGGTGCTGACCCTCAGCGCAGTCAAAAATCTGCATGTAACTTCACAGTGGGCCCTTTGCATCGGTAGTTCTGCGTTCTCAGATTCTACCAACCGCTGCTTGTGTAGTACTGTATTTAGTGAAAAGAAATCTGCATAAAAGTGGACCTGTGCAGTTCAAACCCGTGTTGCTCAATGGTCAACTGTATAAGAATTCCAGTTGCTCTACATGCTCACCAACACTTGAAATTTTGTATTTCCCTGATGTCTATTGAAGTTAAGCACCTTTCCATAAGTCTGTTGGCCATTTGGAGAGTCTCTTTTGTGAAGTGCCAGTTCAAGTCGTTCATCACCTGGAATATCTGACTTTTTGATTCCTCTGATGTGTAACTCTGTACATTCTATGTGGGTCTTTTGCTGGATATATTTAAGGCAAGCATCTTTTCCCATTTGGTGGCTTGATTTTTCATTCTCTTTGTAGTGTGTTTTTATGAACAGAAGTTCCTAATTGTAAAGTAGTCCATAAATTTCCTTCATGGGTTGCTTATTGTGACCTGAAATTGGCAGTAATGAAAATATTATTCTGTTTTCTTCTGAAAGATTTATTGTTTTGCTTTTTTACATTTATATCAACAATCTACCTGTACTTGATTTAAATATTTACCTTAGGAAAATCAGTTTGACCTGGTACCATTTATTAAAAAGACCATGCTTTTCCCACTACACTCAAGTGTCACATTTATCGGAAGTCAGGTGACTGGATCATTTGTCTGCTTCTGCACTCCCTTCTTCTGTTCCATTAGTCTATTTGTCTGTCCTTGAGCTAATATCATACTGGCTTAATAACTATAACTTTATAATATGTCTTGATGTTTGGTAATGTAAGTTCTCCAGCTTTGTTGTTCAAGATTGTCTTGTCTATTCTTGGGCTTTGCAAACTAGATTTCGAATCAGCTTGTCAATTTCCATTAAAAAATCTGCTGGGATTTTTATTAAGATTGCACTTAATCTATAAATCAATTTTGGGAATTGTCATTTTTATGAGACTTAAATGCAATCTATGAATATACTATATCCATTCCTTCATGTATTTAACTATTCTGAAATTTTTCTCAAAGATGTTTTGTAGTTTTGAACACATAGATATTGTATCTCTTTTTAGATTTGTCCTTCCATATTTGATATGTCTGTATTATTATAATAGATAGTTTAAAAACTTTTTCGGACTTCCCTGGTGGTGCAGTGGTTAAGAATCCGCCTGCCAATGCGGGGGACATGGGTTCGATCCCTGGTCCAGGAAGATCCCACATGCCGCGGAGCAACTAAGCCCGTGTGCCACAACTACTGAGTCCGCACTCTAGAGCCTGCGTGCCTAGAGCCCTTGCTCTGCAACAAGAGAAGCCACTGCAATGAGAAGCCTGTGCACCGCAACAAAGAGTAGCCCCCGCTCACCACAACCAGACAAAAGCGCCTGCGCAGCAACGAAGACCCAACGCAGCCAAAAATACATAAATAAATAAATTTATAAAAAAAAAAACCCAACCTTTTCTTTTCTTTCTTTTTTGCTGATATATAGACATGGAATTTACCTTTTAAAATATTGGTCTTGTAATCTAGCAATTTTATCAGATTTACTTATTAAATCTAATAGATTTTCTGCAGTTTTTTGTTTATTTGTTTTAGCATTCTGAGTACATTGTCATGTCTTGTGCCTGTTTTATTTCTTCCCTTTTTAAACTTTATGTCTTTTATTTTTTGTCTTACTGCACTGGCTAGGACCACAGTATTACAGAAAGCATTAATAGTTTTACCTTAAAGTAGGATGTTTGCAGTAGGTTTTTTTTAGTTCCCTTCTACTTGTAGATTGCTGAGAATTTTTATCATAAGTGAATACTGAATACTCTATTAACAAATATTTTTTCTGTCTATCAGGATGAACGTATGATTTCTCTCCTTTTTTCTTTTTATGTAGTGAATTACATTGATTGACTTTTTAGTGCTAAACTACCCTGGAATAAAAAAACTGGGTTGTGCTGTATTATCTTTTTTACATATCTTTACAGTCAGTGAGTTGATATTTTATTTGGGATTTTTGCGTATTTGTTCATGAAAGTGATTGGTCTGTAATTGTTCTTTCTTATGGTGTCCTTGTCTCGGTTTGTTGTTAAAATTATCTGACCTTACAAAACAAGTTGGGAAATGTTCTTTTGTGTTCTGTAGCAGAATTTGTGTAAGATTAATATTATTTCTTTCTTAAACTTTTGGAAGAATTCACCAGGGAAGAAATCTGAACCGCAAATTGTCTTTGTGGGAAGTCGTTTAGTAACAGATTCAATTTATTTAATAGATACTGAACAATTGAGATTTCCTGTTTCTTCTTTTATCAGTTTCAGGGAGTTCTTCAAGGAATACACCGATTTCATGTATGTTATCAAATTTAAACTTAAAACTTTTCTTAATATCCTCTTAATATCTTTCTATTGTTTAAAAATCTGTAGTCATTTTCCATTTTTCTCTCCTGATACTGGTAATCTCTGTTTTTCCCATGTTTTTTTTTCTTACTAGGAGTATATAAATTTTATTAATATCTTCAGAGAACCAGCCTTTGGCTTTGTTAATTTCCTCTGTTGTATATTTGTTTCTTAATTTATTGATTTCTCTTCCCGTCTTTATTTCCTTCCTTCCACTTTTTTTAAAGTTCATTTTCTTTTTCTAATTTCTTGAGATGGGAGTTTAAATCATTGTTTTTCAGCCTTTTGTCTTTCCGATCTATGCATTTTAAGACTGCACATTCCCTTGTTTGACGTTGCTTTGAGATAGCAAACAAGATTTAAAATTTGTATCTTCACTATTAATTAGTTTAAAATGTTTTCTACTTTCTGTTGGGATTTCTTTTTTGACTCATGGGTTATTTTAAAAGGTATTGTTTAATTTTCAGACAGCTGAGGATTTTCTATTTTTAGTTATTGAATTCTAACTTAATTCCACTGTGCAGAGAATATTCTAAAAGATTTTAAAGTTTTGAATTTTTATTTATGTTTGCTTTATGATGCAACATATGGTTAATTTTGATAAATATTTTATATGCATTTGAAAAGAATATAAACAGTCCTCTGTATCCACCGGTTCCACATCCGCCAATATGGAGGGCCAACTTTAAGGGACTTGAGGATCTGTGGATTTTGGTATCCTCAGGGGTCCTGGAACCAATTCCCCACAGATATCGAGGGACGACTGTATGCTGTCATTGTTGATTGCATGTATGCCAATTAGATCTAGTATGTTAATTATGTTCATATCTTCTGTATCCTTACTAGTTTTTTGTGTGCTTAGCCTGATATTAAGAGAGATGTGTTAAAGTCTGTCTCTATGAGTATAGATTTGTCTGTCATATTTTTAAAAATTTATTTATTTTTTTATTATTGTTATTATTTTTCTTTGGCTGTGTTGGGTCTTCGTTGTGGCATGCGGGTTTCTCTCCAGTTGCAGCATACGGGTTTTCTCTCTTTAGTTGTGACGCATGGGCTCCAGGGTGCGTGGGCTCTGTAGTTTGTGGCATGTGGGCTCTCTCGTTGAGGTGCACGAGCTCAGTAGTTGTGGTGCGTGGGCTTGGTTGCCCCGCGGCATGTGGGATCTTAGTTCCCCACCAGGGATCGAACCTGGGTCCCCTGCATTGGAAGGCGGATTCTTTGCCACTGGACCACCAGGGAAGTCCCTGTCATTATTTTGTTGTTGTTGTAAGTATTTTGTTGCTCGATTACTAGGTGGGTGCAGATTTAGAATTGTGATCTCTTCCTAGTGATTTCATTCCTTTGTTATCATGAAATGTCCTTCTTTATCTCTAATACTGTTCCTACCTTAAAGTCTATTTTTTTCCTGCTATTAACGTAGTTAAAACAGCTTTCTTGTAGTTAGCATTTGTATGATGTACTTTTTCCATTCTTTTTTTCCCCTTAATATTTATTTATTTATTTATTTATTTAGGCTGGGCCAGGTCTGCGTTGCAGCATGTTTAGTTGCAGCATGCGGGATCTTTTAGTTGTGGCATGCAAACTTCTTAGTTGCGGCATGCATTCAGGATCTAGTTCCCCGACCAGGGATCGAACCTGGGCCCCCTGCGCTGGGAGCGTGGAGTCTTACCCACTGGACCACCAGGGAAGTCTCTACTTTTTCCATTCCTAACTTTCAGTATTTCTGGGTCCTTAAATTTAAAGTGTCTCTTGTAGGCAGGATAGAATTGAATTTTGCATTTTATCTAGTGTTTTATTTAGAGTATTTAGCCCATCTCTATGTAATGTTATTACATTTGGGTTTATGGCTACCATTTTACTATTTATGTTCACTTTTTCTCGCTTCTTGTTTTCTTATATATCAGTATTTTTTATTATTTCATTTATTCCACATAGAGTTTTTCTCTCCATGAACTTGTTGGTCATATATTCTTTTCTGTTTTCTATACAGTTGACCCTTGAACAATGTGGGGGTTGGGATGCTGACCCTCCACAAGTCAAAAATCCACGTGTAACTGTGCAGTCAGCCCTCCATACTTGTGATTCTGCATCCACAGATTCACCCAGCCGTGGATCATATACTACTGTAGTATGTATTTATGGGAAATAAATGGTCCATGTATAAGTGGACCTCTGCAGTTCAAACCTGTGTTGTTCAAGGGTCAACTGTTCATATATTTGGTTTCTATCCTTTGGGCAGTTACCCTTGATTTATTACATATAATGCAAATTTAAATTTTATTGCCTCTCCAGTAGTGTTAGAACCATTTATCCCCCCTCATCCTAAAACATACTTTTAAATAAATATGACTCTCATTATGCTGTAATCTAATTATCTTTTTGTCTCCTATTAGAATGTACATTTCTCAAGTCCAGGAATCATAGTTTATTCAGCATCTGTTTTATTCCCAGCATCTAGTATGCAGTGGGCATGTTTATCAAATGAGGTAATTCTCCCTAACTAGTGAAGAATAATAGCAGTGGACATTTCCAAAATAAGGTTGAAGGTGAATTAAAGAACCATCCTCACTTATTTTTAAACAGTCACCCTAATGACTAATCTCAGTAATGACTAATGACAGTAGAGTTTTAAACATCTAATAGCTTTAGACTCACAGATATAGAGAACAAACTAGTGGTTACCAGTGGGGAGAGGAAAGGGAGGAGGAGGGGCAATATAAGGGTAGGGGATTAAGAGGTATAAACTGTTAGGTATAAAATAATCTATAAGGGTATATTGTACAACACAGGGAAGATAGCAAATATTTTATAATAACTATAAATAGAATATAACCTTTAAAAACTGAAAACAAATAAAAAGCGTTCAAATTTAAAAAAATCTAATAGCTTCAGTAGTAGAATTGTCTGTCTAGTTTACTAGATAGCTTACCTATGTTAAAATATATTGCTTGAATATTTTCATTTGTCAATGAGTAAAGAAGAATTGGATTCCAAAGGGATATGTGATCCAAGTGTACAATGAAAGTATTCTTTATTAAAATGATTTTAATTGGGAGTATTTCATATAAGAAGTCAAATGAGTTATTATAAGATGGGAAATTTTCTTGGTTTAAATACTTTGCAATTTTAAATAACTTTTTTAAAATTGTCCTTTTTTTTAAAAGATAGTGCTTCAATGTTATTTTTCATGTTGTGCAATCTTGCTCTCATCAGTCTGCTTATATAGCAGTACAAGATGTTAATAATATACTATCTCAGCCTTAAGGTACTTAGATTAACAATTGTCTTTTGAAAGAAATTTTGACAGTAGAGGTGGGGAAAATATTTTAAAATATACTTCTCTCTCTCTCTTTTTTTGATTTTTACATTGAGCAAAAGTTTAAAAAATGTTAAACACTGCCAAAATAGACTTTTGAATTTCACAGTATATATTCCAGATGGTTGGAACTTTTTTATTCTGTGTTTAAATAAAACTTTATTTACAGAAACAGGCAACTGGTTGGTTTTGGCCTGTGGACAATAGTCTACAGACTCCTGCTAAATGGATATATGAAAAGTATTTTTTTCTCCTTACAAAGGAATTTAAATTATAGAAAAAATAAAGGGGAAAATACACATGATGGTTGGGAGTTCTTAACTTGCGTAAAGCTGGAAAAAAGAAGGCAAATTGCTGATTCAAAAAGATTTCGGGGGTTTCTTTTTTATTAATTTAATTTAATTTTTTTTTATACAGCAGGTTATTAGTCATCCATTTTATACACATCAGTGTATACATGTCAATCCCAATCTCCCAATTCATCACACCACAACCCCCACCCCCCGTGGCTTTCCCCCCTTGGTGTCCATACATTTGTTCTCTACATCTGTGTCTCCATTTCTGCCCTGCAAACCGGTTCATCTGTACCATTTTTCTAGGTTCCACATATATGCGTTAATATACGATATTTGTTTTTCTCTTTCTGACTTACTTCACTCTGTATGACCGTCTCTAGATCCATCCACAACTCTACAAATGACCCAATTTCGTTCATTTTTATGGCTGAGTAATATTCCATTGTATATATGTACCGCGTCTTCTTTATCCATTCGTCTGTCGATGGGCATTTAGGTTGCTTACACGACCTGGCTGTTGTAAATAGTGCTGCAATGAACGTTGGGGTGCATGTGTCTTTTTGAATTACGGTTTTCTCTGTGTATATGCCCAGTAGTGGGATTGCTGGGTCATATGGTAATTCTATTTTTAGTTTTTTAAGTAACCTCCATACTGTTCTCCATAGTGGCTGTATCAATTTACATTCCCACCAACAGTGGGGATTCCCTTTTCTCCACACCCTCTCCAGCATTTGTTGTTTGTAGATTTTCTGATGATGCCCATTCTGACTGGTGTGAGGTGATACCTCATTGTAGTTTTGATTTGCATTTCTCTAATAATTAGTGATGTTGAGCAGCTTTTCATGTGCTTCTTGGCCATCTGTATGTCTTCTTTGGAGAAATGTCTATTCAGGTCTTCTGCCCATTTTTTGATTGGGTTGTTTGTTTTTTTAATATTGAGCTGCATGAGCTGTTTATATATTTTGGAGATTAATCCTTTGTCCATTCATTCGTTTGCATATATTTTCTCCCATTCTGAGGGTTGTCTTTCCACCTTGTTTGTAGTTTCCTTTGCTTTGCAAAAGCTTTTAAGTTTCATTAGGTCCCATTTGTTTATTTTTGTTTCCATTACTCTAGGAGGTGAATCAAAAAAGATCTTGCTGTGATTTATGTCATGGAGTGTTGTGCCATGTTTTCCTCTAAGGCTTTTATAGTGTCCGGTCTTATATTTAGGTCTCTAATCTATTTTGAGTTTATTTTTGTGTATGGTGTTAGGGAGTGTTCTAATTTCATTCTTTTACATGTAGCTGTCCAGTTTTCCCAGCACCACTTATTGAAGAGGCTGTCTTTTCTCCATTGTATATCCTTTCCTCCTTTGTCAGAGATTAGTTGACCATAGGCACGTGGGTTTATCTCTGGGCTTTCTGGCCTATTCCATTGATCTATATTTCTGTTTTTGTGCCAGTACCATATTGTCTTGATTACTGTAGCTTTGTAGTATAGTCTGAAGTCAGAGAGTCTGTTTCCTCCAGCTCTGTTTTTTTCCCTCAAGACTGTTTTGGCTATTGGGGTCTTTTGTGTCTCCATACAAATTTTAAGATTTTTTCTTCTAGTTCTGTAAAAAATGCCATTGGTAATTTGATAGGGATTGCATTGAATCTGTAGATTGCTTTGGGTAGTAGAGTCATTTTCACAATATTGATTCTTCCAATCCAAGAACATGGTATATCTCTCCATCTGTTGGTATCATCTTTAATTTCTTTCATCAGTGTCTTATAGTTTTCTGCATACAGGTCTTTTGTCTCCCTAGGTAGGTTTGTTCCTAGGTGTTTTATTCTTTTTGTTGCAATGGTAAATGGGAGTGTTTCCTTAAGTTCTCTTTCAGATTTTTCATCATTAGTGTATAGGAATGCAAGAGATTTCTGTGCATTAATTTTGTATCCTGCAACTTTACCAAATTCATTGATTAGCTCTAGTAGTTTTCTGGTGGCATCTTTAGGTTTCTCTATGTATAGTATCATGTCATCTGCAAACAGTGACAGTTTTACTTCTTCTTTTCCAATTTGGATTCCTTTTATTTCTTCTGATTGCCGTGGCCAGGACTTCCAAAACTATGTTGAATAATAGTGGCAAGAGTGGACATCCTTGTCTTGTTCCTGATCTTAGAGGAAATGCTTTCATTTTTTTACCATTGAGAATGATGTTTGCTGTGGGTTTGTCGTATATGGCCTTTATTATGTTGAGGTAGGTTTCCTGTATGCCCACTTTCTGGAGAGTTTTTATCATAAATGGGTGATGAATTTTGTCAAAAGCTTTTTCTGCATCTATTGAGATGATCATATGGTTTTTCTTCTTCAATTTGTTAATATGGTGTATCACATTGATTGATTTGCATGTATTGCAGAATCCTTGCATCCCTGGGATAAATTCCACTTGATCATGGTGTATGACCCTTTTAATGTGTTGTTGGATTCTGTTTGTTAGTATTTTGTTGAGGAATTTTGCATCTATATTCATCAGTGATATTGGTCTGTAATTTTCTGTTTTTGTAGTATTTTTGTCTGGTTTTGGTATCAGGGTGATGGTGGCCTCATAGAATGAGTTTGGGAGTGTTCCTTCCTCTGCAATTTTTTGGAAGAGTTTGAGAAGGATGGGTGTTAGGTCTTCTCCAAATGTTTGATAGAATTCACCTGTGAAGCCATCTGGTCCTGGACTTCTGTTTGTTGGAAGATTTTTAATCACAGTTTCAATTTCATAACTTGTGATTATTCTGTTCATATTTTCTGTTTCTTCCTGGTTCAGTCTTGGAAGGTCATACCTTTCTAAGAATTTGTCCATTTCTTCCAGGTTGTCCATTTTATTGGCATAGAGTTGCTTGTAGTAGTCTCTTAGGATGCTTTGTATTTCTGCGGTGTCTGTTGTAACTTCTCCTTTTTCATTTCTAATTTTATTGATTTGAGTCCTCTCCCTCTTTTTCTTGATGAGTCTGGCTAATGGTTTATAAATTTTGTTTATCTTATCAAAGAACCAGCTTTTAGTTTCATTGATCTTTGCTCTTGTTTTCTTTGTTTCTATTTCATTTATTTCTGCTCTGATCTTTATGATTTCTTTCCTTCTGCTAACTTTGGGTTTTGTTTGTTCTTCTTTCTCTAGTTCCTTTAGGTGTAAGGTTAGATTGTTTATTTGAGACTTTTCTTGTTTCTTGAGGTAGGCTTGTAGTGCTCTAAACTTCCCTCTTAGAACTGCTTTTGCTGCATTCCATAGGTTTTGGATCATCATGTTTTCGTTGTAATTTGTCTCTAGGTATGTTTTGATTTCTTCAGTGATCTCTTGGTTATTTAGTAACGTACTGTTTAGCCTCCATGTGTTTGTGGTTTTTTTATGTTTTTTTTCCCTGTAATTGATTTCTAATCTCATAGCATTGTGGTCAGAAAAGATGCTTGATATGATTTCAGTTTTCTTAAATTTACTGAGGTTTGATTTGTGACCCAAGATGTGATCTATCCTGGAGAATGTTCCATGTGCACTTGAGAAGAAAGTGTAATCTGCTGTTTTTGGATGGAATGTCCTATAAATATCAATTAAATCTATGTGGTCTATTGTGTCATTTAAAGCTTGTTTCCTTATTAATTTTCTGTTTGGATGATCTCTCCATTGGTGTAAGTGAGGTGTTAGAGTCCCCCACTGTTATTGTGTTACTGTCAATTTCCTCCTTTATAGCTGTTAGTAGTTGCCTTATGTATTGAGGTGCTCCTATGTTGGGTGCATGTATATTTATAATTGTTATATCTTCTTCTTGGATTGATCCCTTTTTCTTTATGTAGTGTCTTTCCTTGTCTCTTGTAACATTCTTTATTTTAAGGTCTTTTATCTGATATGAGTATTGCTACTCCAGCTTTCTTTTGATTTCCATTTTCATGGAATATCTTTTTCCATCCCCTCACTTTCAGTCTGTATGTGTCCCTAGGTCTGAAGTGGGTCTCTTGTAGACAGCATATATATGGGTCTTGTTTTTGTATCCATTCAGCGAGCCTGTGTCTTTTGGTTGGAGCATTTAATCCATTCATGTTTAAGGTATTTATCAATATGTATGTTCCTATGACCATTTTCTTAATTGTTATGGGTTTGTTTTTGTAGGTCCTTTTCTTCTCTTGTGTTTCCCACTTAGAGAAGTTCCTTTAGCATTTGTTGTAGAGCTGGTTTGGTGGTGCTGAATTCTCTTAGCTTTTGCTTGTCTGTAAAGCTTTTGATTTCTCCATTGAATCTGAATGAGATCCTTGCCAGGTAGAGTAATCTTGGTAGTATGTTCTTCTCTTTCATCACTTTAAATATATCATGCCACTCCCTTCTGGCTTATAGAGTTTCTGTTGAGAAATCAGCTGTTAACTCCTATGGGAGTTCCCTTGTATGTTATTTGTCGTTTTTCCCTTGTTGCTTTCAATAATTTTTCTTTGTCTTTAATTTTTGTCAATTTGATTACTATGTGTCTCAGTGTGTTTCTCCTTGGGTTTATCCTGCCTGGGACTCTCTGCGCTTCCTGGACTTGGGTGGCTATTTCCTTTCCCATGTTAGGGAAGTTTTCGACTATAATCTCTTCAAATATTTTCTCGGGTCCTTTCTCTCTCTCTTCTCTTTCTGGGACCCCTATAATGCAAATGTTGTTGCGTTTAATGTTGTCCCAGAAGCCTCTTAGGCTGTCTTCATTTCTTTTCATTCTTTTTCTTTATCCTGTTCCGTGGCAGTGAATTCCACCATTCTGTCTTCCAGGTCACTTATCCGTTCTTTTGCCTCAGTTATTCTGCTATTGATTCCTTCTAGTGTATTTTTCATTTCAGTTATTGTATTGTTCATCTGTGTTTTTTTGTTCTTTAATTCTTCTAGGTGTTTGTTCTTTAATTCTTCTAGGTCTTTGTTAAACATTTCTTGCATCTTCTCGATTTTTCCCTCCATTCTTTTTCCAAGGTCCTCGATCATCTTCACTATCATTATTCTGAATTATTTTTCTGGAAGGTTGCCTATCTCCACTTCATTTAGTTGTTTTTCTGGGGTTTTATCTTATTCCTTCATGTGGTACAAAGTCCTCTGCCTTTTCATTTTGTCTGTCTTTCTGTGAATGTGGTTTTCCTTCCACAGGCTGCAGAATTGTATTTCTTCTTGCTTCTGCTGTCTGCCCTCTCGATTGGGGGGGGTTTCTGATGTGAAATATGAGAAAAGAAATAAGCCTTCCTTCTAATGAACATATACCTGAATACTGTGCTCATTATCATCCATAGTCACTATTTTACATTACATTTGGGGTGGATTGTATCTTATCTCTTGGCAGCAGATGGCTGCCAAGAGATATGATACAATCCTTGTATCGTATCTCCTTGTTGATTATTAACGGTAGGTATTATATTAATGGCAGAGGATCATTACCCCCACACCTTGGTAAAGACTGCTAGTGATAATAATATGTTATAAGGAATCCTATAAATTTGGTGTGAAGTAGTGGAAAGAATTCTCTCTTACAATTTGGATACTTATGTTCTTTTTAAAAATATCACTCTTATGAATGACTATATACTTTTCTAAACCCCTTTTAGTTTAGTTGGTTTTTTTTTTTTTTTGGCTGTGTTGGGTCTTTGTTGCTGTACGCAGGCTTTCTCTGCTTGCAGCAAGTGGGGGCTATTCTTTGTTGCGGTGTGTGGGCTTCTCATTGCAGTGGCTTCTTTTTTTTTTTTTAAATAAGTTTATTTATTATTTTTGGCTGTGTTGGGTCTTTGTTGCTGTGCGCGGGCTTTCTGTAGTTGCAGCGAGTGGGGGGCGCTACTCTTCGTTGCAGTGCGTGGGCTTCTCATTGTGGTGGCTTTTCTTGTTGTGGAGCATGGGCTGTAGAGCACATGGGCTTCAGTAGATGCGGCATGTGGGCTCAGTAGTTGTGGCTCACGGGCTTAGATGCTCCGCAGTATGTGGGATCTTCCCGGACCAGGGCTTGAACCCGTGTCCCCTGCATTGGCAGGCGGATTCTTAACCATTGCGCCACCAGGGAAGCCCTGCAGTGGCTTCTTGTTACAGAGCATGGGCTCTAGGCACGTGGGCTTCAGTAGTTGTGGCACGCAGGCTCAGTAGTTGTGGCTCACTGGCTTAGTTGCTCCACGGCATATGGGATCTTCCCAAACCAGGGCTTGAAGCTGTGTCCCCTGCATTGGCAGGTGGATTCTTAACCAATGCGCCACCAGGGGAGCCTCCCCCTTTTAGTTTTGAAATGTGATGATTCTGTATGCTTTTATGTACTTTACTTATCTTAAGGTATATTTCCATGTAAAGGGATATAACAATATAGATAATAAAATCTCATTTTTGTGAAATGAATTTTTTTCTGAAGCATATTTGATAAATGGTTAAGATTACATAAGCTTGTTTTAAAGAGATGGGGGTACATTTCTTTCCTACTCGATTGCTCTGTGTATATGGGACTACATCTGTGTATATTAGTAATGCAGGAACTAAATATTAAAGATGAATTTTCACTCTTTAAATAGTTTCTTTCCAATAAAGAGTGTACATATTTAACACAGTAAGTTATTTTGGCCTGCAAGAAAATTCTTTTTTTATTATTGAAGTATAGTTGATTTACAATATTGTGTTAGTTTCAGGTATGCAGCACAGTGATTCAGATATATATATTTAGATATATATATGTCTATATGTATCTATATATAGATATATATGTATTACTTTTCAGGTTGTTTTCCCTTATAGGTATTACAAAATATTGAGTATAGTTCCCTGTGCTATACAGTAGGTTCTTGTTGGTTATCTATTTTATATATGGTAGTGTGTATATGTTAATCCCAAACTCCTAATTTATCCCTCTGCCCACCCCCTGTTCCTCTTTAGTAACCGTAAGTTTGTTTTCTATGTCTGTGAGTCTCTTTCTGTTTTGTAAATAAGTTCATTTGTATGATTTTTTAAAAATTTCATATATAAACAATATCATATGATATTTATCTTTCTGTGTCTGGCTTACTTAGTATGATAATCTCTAGGTCCATCTGTGTTGCTACAAATGGCATTATTTCATTCTTTTTTATGGCTGAGTATATTCCATTATATATACATACTACATCTTCTTTATCCATCCGTCGATGGACATTTTGGTTTGCTTCCATGTTTTGACTGTTGTAAATAGTGCTGCTATGAACATTGGAGTGCATGTATCTTTTTGAATTATGGTTTTCTGAGGATATGTGCACAGGAATGGGATTGCAGGATCATATGATAGCTCTGTTTTTAGCTTTTTAAGGAAAAGTAATTTTATTTTTGACTTTATTGTGACATTTTTTGCTTTTAACTATTCGTTGTTACAGTTATGTTACAAACTTATGAGCTGTGGAAGGAATTAATATGGGTGCAATGAAGATTTTTTTAAACGTAGTTTTGGTAACCATCTCATCTTTCTTGGTATGTTTCCAAAGGGAGAAAGGTAGTTCCTGCTTTAAGTTTGATGGTTTTAGTCACATTTTTTCTTATTTCTAAGATAACAAACATTTCCTTTGGACTTTGAAGGTGGGAAAGAAAATCTTTTAAGAGAGAGACGTTTCAAAAACCGCACTTAAGGGCTTCCCTGGTGGCTCAGTGCTTGAGAGTCTTTCTGCCAATGCAGGGGACACGGGTTCGAACCCTGGTCTGGGAAGATCCCACGTGCCACGGAACAACTAAGCCCGTGCGCCACAACTACTGAGCCTGTGTGTCTGGAGCCTGTGCTCCGCAAGAAGAGAGGCCACGATAGTGAGAGGCCCGCACACCGTGATGAAAAGTGGCCCCCGCTTGCCACAACTAGAGAAAGCCCTAGCACAGAAACGAAGACCCAACATAGCAATCAATCAATCAATCTTTAAAAAACAAAAAACAAAAAACCGCACTTAATTAAAAGACCCTTTCATGTAAATTTTTGACTTTTTAATTCTTATGTAAAAGCTGTTACTTAGACTTGATTTGGTATTTTTAGACATCCATCAAATTGTCATTTCATTATTTTAAAATCAGTCCTTTTTGGGAAATAGATGACTAATATTGTCATCATTATCAGGAAATAGCTCAGCATCTGTGTGATGTTTTTTGGATGTATTGAAATTCTTTTTACAGGTTTGGTTTTTATAGCATGTCTTAGTTACTGTGTTATGGAGGAAAAGATTCTCACTATTCTGGCATAATGGAACTAGCCACATGATTCTAGAGAAGTAAATGTTGAGTGGGAAGACTTGGCTAGCTAGAAGTAAAACATGGACTCTAAGGAACTAATTTGCCTTCTGAGGTTTTGATTTCTGTTGACAGGAGGAGAGTAGGCTATAAATGATAAAGCAATGCTGGGAAACATTATTTTTCTTCATTATTAACCTTGTTATAATAGAAATTATTTAAAAGGCTTTCTCACCCGTAAAATATCTTCATGCTTAGAAATAACAGAAATTCTGTCTAATGATATGCTTTGGGATATTTGCACTTTTGTTTTAGTTTTTAGCCAGATACAGAGTTACAAGTAATATAGTGCTCTGAGATTCACCATTTTAGGTTTTCATCATGCAGATAGTGTCTTCTAGAGGAGATGATGCACTAATAACATGATAGAAAGGCATATTTTATTGACTACTGATTGATCTGTACATGGCTCTTGATGCTACAGAGATATATGTGTTACTCTCCATGGCTTTTCCTTCCTATTACATTTACAAAGAAGAACATTTGTTAGGTAATTTTGTGTTATTCCTGGAGGACATTAGTGGCTAAAATGTTACCGGGCTGTTACAGGTGGAAATTGAGTTCTATCTAGCTCTTTTTGATGAAATAAGCACTCTATTATTTTTATCTTTAAATGTAATTTTCAGTTCATTTCACCTATGTGCTTACTATCTTAGATGCCATGCTTTTTTGAAGTGGTAGATTACGCCTACCTTGGGTGTGATTGCAGAGTTAGATTTCCCATTCCGTTCTATCTGTTAAAGATTAGAGAGAAACATTCAGAAGTTTCCTTATTTTTAGGTCAAAGGTGGAGGTGGAGACTGTATGGTTTTTGTTTACTCATTTTAGGAACACTTAGCATTTCATTCTTTTACTGAATAAGAACGTTATACTTATTTATTCTTATTAAAAGTTTGCTGAAGATTGGCAGCACTTTTCTAGTGTATTGTCAATGAAAAGGGCATAGGACACAAAAATGAGTTTTCAAGTCCCTCCTTGAATCTGGTTTTGGTTTACCTTGTTTTTGTTTCTATTCATTTATTCATGTGTTACATGTAGTATTTATCTAACTTGACTATTAGGTGCAAGATACCAACTTCGTCAGAGTTACTTCCTAGTTCTTTTTTTCTCTCTCTCTTTTACATAATGGCTCCTCTGTTGAGCTCCACTTGCTGTTGTAGATAGCATTATGTAGTTGAACATTAATCTGTCTCAGCCTTTCTCCGTTAGAGTTATTCGTCTGAACCAAAGAAGACTGAAAATTATTTGAGTAACTGTTTTCTCAAGGATATGTAATTACTACCATTCTAGTTGCATTGTTATTTAATTACATACAAAGAATGCTGTAGGGTAGTGGTTCTCAAAGTGTGCTCCTGGCCTCAGACCCTTTTGGAGGTCTGACGCGTCAATAATATTTTCTTAACAAGTCTAGGATATTATTTGCTTTTTGTTCCCATTTTTAAGCAAGTGCACAGTGGTGTTTTCCAGAGACTACATGGTATGTGATATTAGAATAGCTTGAATGCAGAAACAGATGTGAGAATCTAGTTTTCTTCTTTTAAACACAACATAAAAGATATTTGCAAAGATTTAAATAATACTATTGCCACTTTTTTTGTTTTGGAGAATATAGTTTTAATAAAAATATTTATGCTAACATGTAATGGGTTTATTTGTAATTAATCAGTAAGGCAGTCTTCACTTTGCACAGTTCCAATTAGCACTAATTTTAGTTACGACAGTTTAGTTAAATAATACCAGTCCCACAACAACATGGTTCCAATTTGACGACCACTGTATATTAACTGTGAGTAATTGCATAAAATAAAATTTTGCGGGTAGCTCTTTAGTCCACGGGTCACTGTGTAAATAACAAAATGCACATCATGGTTAGTGACCAATCACATCACTTCTTTCAAAGCCTGTCTAGGATTGGTCAGTGTGCATCTGTTACGAATTCATACATAGAAATCAAAACCTGCAGTTGTGTTGCTTCCTTGTCTCCTGTTTGTAAACCCACATGTCATTTTATGAAAATGCATATTTGAAAGAGTGAATTGGCCAGCAAAGATGAAACTGTGGCAAAGAAACAGAAAGTGCTAATCTGGAAGTGAAACTTGAATGGAACATAAATGGAGCCATAGAAGAAATAGTTGATCATGGGAATATTGATACTGCTGCTGTTCAAGATAATTTAGATATTCAGTCAGAGGAAATTATTGAAGGCGAACATATTAATATAAATGAGCAAAGTGGTTGTGACCAAAGGATGAAGATGTCCTAGAAGAAGTGATGCTGAAAAACCCCTTCACATTATAGGACCTCTCAGACATTTTCACAGCTTTGAAAATGCAAAGAATAAAATGTTGGAAACTGATTCAAACTTAGAAAAGAATATGACAATTTACCCAGGCGTAGAAAACATGTTCACTTGTATTTTAAGTTATACAATGAGAAGAAAGCAAGCAGTGTTCAAAATACTCTAGATAAGTTTTTTTTTTACAAAAAAGACACTTTAATTCTCAGTATTGCTAATGTTCTAAATTACAGTGTAGTAAATAAATACGTTTGACTGTTTTTTTCCATTTCCCTGTAGATAATAACTGGCAGTGAGAGAGTTTTTAATATTTTGACAAAAATTTGTAAAGGGCACAGAATAATTGTAATTCTTTCCATTGATTATTGGGATCACTTTTAGACATTACTCAGTTCTAATATAGTAAATATTGATAGATATAACTCATATAAACAAATCTCTTTATATTTGCCTTTATACTTGTCTCCTATATTTTTTGTCCTGATTGAATAAGCATTGCCAATAAGCCTAAAACCTAAGGAACAATTTATACTCCTTTATCTCCCTCATAGTTTACATTTCTAATGATTTAACAACTCTCATCGTTATCCCCTTCTCTTCATACCCTATTGATTGTCTTTACTTAGGCACTCACATATCACCCTTCATAGGGTATGACTGTAAAGGGATGGTATGGTTATAAAAGGATAGCATGAGGGAAATGCTAGGGGCAACAAAACTGTTCAAGATCCGGATTTTGGTGGTGGTTACAGGAAGGGTATGCATGTTAAAAATCATAAACCTTCTTTTTGTCTTGCTGTGACATTGGCCTTTAAATGTTTCTTTGCCATGCCTTCAAAATAGGTCTTACAAATAAATCAACAAGTACTTACAGAGTACATCGGTCAAGGCATTGTCCTGTGTGCTGAGGAAGATATAAACACACAGAAGCTATGTTTCTGCCCTGGAGGAATTTATATTCTAATAAAATAGAGTTAGACAACACAAGTAACAGCAGTAAGATAAATTGTAATCATCTCTTAAAGGAAATACAAACAAAATACTAGTCTGTGCTAGGAATATGTAGGAGGATAATTCTTCATTGAAGAGATGGCATTTAATCTGAGTCTTGGAAAATGCATTGGTACTTGGCAGTCAAAAATAGAGACAAAGGACGTTCTGAAGAGAAGGAAAAATATAGTGCACTTTACAGAGTTTTAAGTTTTCCTATTATAGCTCATAAAAACTTGGGATCTACACCTCATGAATGCTCACATCCTGTTTTATTCCATTTTGTGCTCCAAAACTCTTAGAAACATTTTGGTCTGACGCTGCAGTCTCTTACAAGTAGTGTTATGACTTTCAACTTAATAATTTCGTTCATCTTTTTTATTCTGATTTTAATGGTTCTGTGGACAGTGAACTATTTCTAAGTCTTAATGTAGTCAACAGATAGTAAATATATAAGTGAAAAGTCTGATATTTCTGTAGAATTTTCTATTGACAGAGTGAATTTGAGTAAATGGAGTTTTCAGAATATATAATCTTTTTTTTTTTTTTTAATTTTATTTATTTATTTATTTTTGGCTGCGTTGGGTCTTCGTTTCTGTGCGAGGGCTTTCTCTAGTTGCGGCGAGTGGGGGCCACTCTTCATCGCGGTGCGCGGGCCTCTCACTATCGCGGCCTCTCTTGTTGCGGAGCACAGGCTCCAGACGCGCAGGCTCAGTAATTGTGGCTCACGGGGCTAGTTGCTCCGCGGCATGTGGGATCCTCCCAGACCAGGGCTCGAACCCGTGTCCCCTGCATTGGCAGGCAGATTCTCAACCACTGCGCCACCAAAGGAAGCCCCAGAATATATAATCTTATAAAGTATTTCTGTAATACTTCTCCAAATTGCTTTCCTCTAGTTTTTCCTATTTAGGTGAATGAATCAAGTCTACTTAAAAGCAATCGTAATCTCTTTTTTTCCATAGGTTTTCTGTGAAGACCCTGATTGATCGGTCCTGCTTTGAGACAATTGATGATTCTTCTCCTGAATTTAACAATTTTGCCGCTATTTTGGAACAGATTCTAAGTCACCGGCTGAAAGGTAATAGCGCTAATGTATTATTTATTCTGCCAACAGCTCTCTTATTAACAAGGTTGAAATTTTAGAAACCATACAGTATGGTGTATGTAGCAGCCAAGCAGCATCTTGAGAAACATAAAACTGATTTTAGAAGGTCTAATCTTTTGGCTGTGTCCCTGTAAAGAATCTCTATTCTTGGATTTATACCCATTTCCAGGATGCATTAAAAATATTGAATATATTAATTGCCACATACAAGAAGCAGGATCACTTTCTATATGTAATTAAAATAAAAGTTTAAATTAAAAGGTAGCCCATCTTCAAAGATTACTACATGGTATTTTAATTAGTTTACAGAGAAGCATCCAGGCATTAAGTTTGTTTGCTTAATCTTTTCTTCATTAAACTCAGAATCTTTGAAAATTTTTTAGCTGTAAGTAGGTTAAAAAAGAGCTATGTAAAAGAGATGCTGGACTTAAAAAAAAATAAATCAGTAAATGTATTAATGTCAGAAATGTAAATCTCTTAAAATTTAAAAGGGAAGATGGGAGCTGTGTTCTCTCAGAATTATAAAATATTTTTAAATTAAAAATATACATCTGTAAAATATAGCTGATAACATCAAGAACTATTATGTAGTATAAATTTTAGTAATAATAAGTAATAACTTTATCACATTAATTCCATTATCTAGTTTTCCTAAAGGAGACTTGATCATTAGATGTTTTCACTTAAGTTTTTATTATCTTTACAATCTTAATGGTATAGTAGTTTCAAATAAGTAATCTGTGTGGTAATATAATTTATGAGAATCTCAAATTTAATCTGAAGGTTAATCTGTTTTGTGCTTTATGATGCTGAAAGCATCAGTTGAGCAGTCCTGTGGGCTTATAACAAATGGTTGGATTTAATAAATGGGGAAACAAAACCTGAATTCATTCAGCCCTTTGCAATTTAAAATGGGATCCATAAAAATCACTGGTGCTTTTCTGTTAAAAGTTTGTTGTTCTCTATTTTTAAAGGGTTATTTATTTTTCTTATTTTGCTGTTCTGTGTTTTCTAAAATTTCTGCCATTAACGTGTTACCTTTTATGAGAAAATAAGTTTTTATGAACGCAGAGCGTCTGAAAGTATTTTGAAATATTGTCATGGTTACTGTATTGTGTGGTGATCGTGTTTTAAAATTTTATACATAATTTTATAAATAATACTTTAAAACACATCAAATACAGCAGAGCTTGATGTATCTTAATGTTCCAAGGGTTTTATCATAAGACCTCAATTCCCTTGATTTAGTGTACCATTTAGCATTTAATTCTCTCACAAAATAACGTAAACAACTGCAACAGAAAACAATTAGACTGTGTTGATATAGCCGTGCTGAGTTATGGGGTTGACTAACTACCGCATAAGTGGACCCCTCCTGCATACCTGTGTGCCATCTTCTGAGTCATGCCTCAGCAAAAAACAGATCATAGGCCTTTAGACTTACTTCGTCACCATGAACGTTATTTCTGAGAAGCCAGTGAACTACTGTATTGAGAATAGAATCTCTAGTTGATTTACGGATAAGAATTCCACGAGTATGACAGTAAGACAGTAAGAAAGATGATCCAGTGAGGTTAGTGTGAATTTTTTAAGCTAGGTAAGATTAATAATTCAAAACATGCTTTTTAAAAAAAGTTCCTGTTGGGACTTCCCTGGTGGTCCAGTGGTTAATACTCCACACTTCCACTGCAGGGGGCACGGGTTCGATCCCTGGTCGGGGAACTAAGATCCCACATGTCAAAAATAAATTTAAAAATTTTAAATAAAAAAAAAAGTTCCTATAGGTCGACTATGGTGGTCACTGTTATTACTATAGATATGAATTATGAAATGATCTGTAACTCTCAAGATGAGGTAGTTTATTAAAGATTCAAGTGTCTAGAAACTTCATATAATATTGCCCATTTTTTGGTATTCTAATATGTAACAAATTGCTTTTACTTTTGGAGAAGTTATATAATTATTTGGGAGGTTTTTATGTTTTGGTTTTTTGGTTTTTTTAATATCTATTTATTTTGGCTGCACTCGGTCTTAGTTGCGGCAGGCGGGATCTTCTTTGCGGCATGTTTAGTTGTGGCATGCAGACTCTTAGTTCCGGCATGCGAACTCTTATTTGCGGCATGCATGTGGGATCTAGTTCCCCGAGCAGGGATTGAACCCGGGCCCCCTGCATTGGGAGCACAGAGTCTTACCCACTGGACCACCAGGGAAGTCCTGAGAAGTTATATAATTATTTCAATAGTACAGTGTGTTCACTTAAAATTTAGTTATTATAACAACTCATTTTTTCAATGTTTTTCTTGATAGAGGTACAAATTTAAAATGTATAACTTCATGGGTTTATAAGATTTACTTTTCTCTAACTACTTTTTATTTTTGAAATAAAAGGGTGTTTAGTTTATCAGTTTTTTTCAGAGAAAACCAAAATTCATCCCCAGACACAATATAGGCTGTGCTGACACAGGGAGAGCTTCATTCATTCTAACAGCCCCATTATTGAAAAAAAAGGAGGCTTTTAAAATCACATATATTAATCTTGTTTGCAGTAATTCCTTAATAAGTTGATCTTACTTTTCTGGACTATATTTGAGAACTAAGAATTAATACACCACCAAATGTAAAATAGATAGCTAGTGGGAAGCTGCTGCATAGCACAGGGAGATCAGCTCGGTGCTTTGTGACAGCCTAGAGGGGTGGGATAGGGAGGGTGGGAGGGAGATGCAAGAGGGAGGAGATATGGGGATATATGTATATGTATAGCTGATTCAGTTTGTTATACAGCAGAAACTAACACACCATTGTAAAGCAGTTATACTCCAATAAAGATGTTAAAAATAATGATAATAAATAAAAACTATTTCCTTTAAAAAAGGAAAAAAAAGAATTAATCACAGAATATAAAATTCAAAGAGGCCTTAGTTCATGTCTTCAGTTCAGTCATTTTTGAACTTTTACTTTAAAGCATAATCCTTCTCTCTAGCCCACTCCCACCTCCCCTAATAAAAGACACTGCAGATGCTAGACATATAAGTGGAAGGTCTGGTTGAAGCTGAGTAGGGAAATCGGGCATTTTGTCAGCTCGGCAGCAGTCACACCCCAGTTCCACAGCACCACTTCAGGCAGCGCCGTGAATCATAGCTTAAAAATCACTACTCTAGTTTCCCTCCTACTGAAGCCATCCACTCAATGATAATTTCCAACCGGTGGACATACAGTCTTTGCTTTAATCCTTCTGATATTGGGGAACTTAGGACAGTAAAGTAGGGCCATCAATTTTGGGGCAGTTCAGATTGTTAGGAAATTCTTATGTATAAGAAGCCAACTTATCTGACTGTGCTTTTCTGCCTCTTTTTAAAATTGTGAGCCTCATAAATATTAAAAGATTGCTATTCTATAATCCTTTCTCCTTAGTTACCCTTTTTCTTTCTTCCAGGTAAAGTATCTCTAGTTATTTCGATCTTCTGGAACCACTATAGTCTTAGTTATTCTTCTGGTTTATCACTGGTTTACCGAGATCTTAAAATGTGGTACTCAAAGCTGAGTAAAGTGCTTCAGATAGGCTAACTTCTGTAATTTTAGATTACAGTGACTTTTTGATTCCCACATCACACTTTTGTTCACATTGAAATTAAGGCCAAGTAAAATCCCAAGGCTTTTAAAAAATTGCTTGTTTTATGTTTTAGATTCTCTAAATTAGTTGCCTGAGATCAAGTTTGAAAAGAATAAATGCAGTATTATTTTCTTCATCATTCACTTTAGAGATAAATGAGGTGGCTATAAAAATGAAATTCTACTTCCAGGAAGATAAAGTGAACATACTTTCCCCTATTTCTCCCATTTACTATAATCCAAAACCCTGGACCTATAAAACACAAGACTCTGAAAGGTAGGGAGAAGAAGTCTAAGGACTTCAGGACCTTAAGAAGGGCATGGTGGTGGGTTTCTTGGATTTTCTGGTTGCTTTACATCCGACACTGAGTACTGGATAAGCGAGTAGCTTGCAGACATCAACAAGCGCGTGTACACACACACAAACACACAGTCTCACGAGGACCTACTCGTTCTAGCTAAAGGACCAGGAATAGAACAGCCTGGCAAGACAGAACACTTTTAGACAGTATCTGCTCTACTTTAGCCAAATATCACAGAAAAACTGTGGCACTACCCCTAGCCAGGCCTGAAGAGGCTGAATGGAGAACCTAGAAGTCCACCCTCATGAGACTGTAACAGAGTATCTCAACACCACCACAGTGTGGTATCAAAAAAGACCAAGCAGAGAGCTGGCACTTCTTCCCTCTTCGCTGGTTGTGAGCCTTCTCTTCTCACCTACCCCCACACCGTGTCAATGGAGAGCCTGGACTTTCATCCCCACCCAGCAGTAATGAGGTTGTGTCAGAAGAGGTGTATTGGAGAGTTATATCTTTGACCATCACCCAGCAGGTGACAAGGCTACCCTCAGTGCATTGTCAGTCAGCCTGTACTCCCACCTCCACCCAGCGGTAATGAGGACCCCTCCTTCAAGTGTCAATGAAGGCCAACCGGGAAACTTGGACTTCTCCCTCCACTTGCCAGTAATGAAATGTGGTGCCCTCCACCCTCCGACCTTCCCCTGCTGGAGCAGTGTCATAGAAAGCCAGTTAAAACAGAAGGTTTAGGAACTTCCCAGATGGCGCAGTGGTTAAGAATCCGCCTGCCAATGTAGGGCACACGGGTTCAGTCCCTGCCCCGGGAGGATCCCACATGCTGCGGAGCAACTAAGCGTGTGTGCCACAACTACTGAGCCTGCGCTCTAGGGCCTGTGAGCCACAACTCCTGAGCCCGCGTGCCCCAACTACTGAAGCCCGTGCACGTAGAGCCCATGCTCCGCAACAAGAGAAGCCACTGCAATGAGAAGCCTGCACACCGCAACAAAGAGTAGCCCCGCTCTCCACAACTAGAAAAAGCCTGCACGAAGCAATGAACACCCAATGCAGCCAAAAATAAATAAATGATTTAAAACAAACAAATAAACAGAAGGTTTAAATAAAATCATAGTCTCATAACATAGTATGAACATATCCAGGTTTCATTTGAAGATCACTTTTCATACCAAGAACCAGGAAGATCACAAGTTGCGTAACAAAAGACAATAGATGTCAACACTGAAATGATAAAAGGTGGTAGAATTACTGACAAAGATCACAAATCAGTCATGATAAAAATGCTTCACTGAGCAATTCCAAAGACACTTGAAACAAGTGAAAAAATAGAAAACCTCAGCAAAGAAATAGAAGGTAAAAAGAAGAAGCAAATGGAAATTTTGATATGGAAAAGTACAAAACCAAATTAAGCTCAGTGGATAGGCTCAACAGGAAAATGGAGGGGAAAGAAGAAAAATCAGTGAACTGGAAGACAAAACAATAGAAATTTCCTAATCAAATAACAGAGACTCAAAATAATCTAAAATTAGAAATAAGAGACTGAAAAAAAAAAAAAGAAAGCCTCAGGGATCTGTGGGACCATAACAAAAGATCTAAAATTCCTGTCATCAGAGTCCTCAAAGGAGAGGTGAAAGAGGAAAAGACTGAAAATGTACT